>NC_067492.1:26113294-26719961 GCF_947179515.1 Apodemus sylvaticus
GAGCAGCTTTTCCTATAGGAGCCACATACATTGGGGGTGACATAAACACATGTATACATGTATATATTTGCTCATAGTCTCCCTCATTTCTTTTTTTCGTTTCTTTTTTTAAATTTATTTTCCATAACTTAGTTTACATTCCGAATGCTTTCCCCTTTCCCTGTTCCCCCCACCCCATCTGTCTCATAAGCCCTCTTGCCTCCACCCATTCCCCAATCACCCCCTCCCATTTCTCTGTCCTGGTACTCCCCTACAATGCTGGATCAAGTCTTTTCAGAACCAGGGCCCTCTCCTTCCTTCTTCTTGGGAATCATTTGATATGCTAATTGTGTCTTGAGAATCCAGAGCTTCTGGGTTAATTAATATCCACTTATCAGTGATTGCATTCCATGTGTATTCTTTTGTGATTGGGTTACCTCACTTACGATGATATTTTCCAGTTCCAACCTTTTGCCTAAGAATTTCATGAACTCATTGTTTTTAATTGCTGAGTAGTATTCCATTGTGTAAATATACCACATTTTCTGTATCTGTGGGATTGCAAGATGGTACAACCACTGTGGAAATCAGTCTGGCGGTTCCTTAGAAAACTGGACATGACACTTCCAGAGGACGCTGCTATACCTCTCCTGGGCATATACCCAAAGGATTCCCCGGCATGCAATAAGGACACATGCTCCACTATGTTCATAGAAGTCTCCCTCATTTCTTACAAAGAAGGGAAGATATATATGTGTGTATGTGCATGTGCGTGTGTGCGTGTGCGCACGTGTGTGTGTGTGTGTGTGTGTGTTATAAAAACTGATAAATAAACTAAGTTCCTGATGGAGTTGGGATGAGTTCTAAGATCAGTAAGAATATGGACTCTGTAATGTATTGAGCAACTTCAGAAATAGCCCTGGGGTTCCCAGAGGCCACAGCCAGGAGAAAGGCAATTTTCCAGTCCACAGTGGACTTGTGATACCTGCAGTCAAGCAGGGAATCAATTTCCCCTGAAACAGAAGAGGCTAGGCCACCATTCTGGATTTACTAACAGGAACCCCTCTGAGAATGTTAGGTGTTGAGCAACTTGTTCCTTATGGAGGCACGTGCATGATGTGGACTCCATTAAAATCCTCTTCCTGGCACAAGAACCACGAGCTTCAGAGCAAAGCCACTCAGCCGAGGCTTGGGATTTCCTGCCATCTGGCTTTACTGCAGAAAAAAAGAAAGGTTAAAATTATAGCTTTTGTTTTTTCCAGGTATCAATCCTTGAGTGAAAAGATAATTGTTTTAAAATATCCAAGGTCTACAACTTTTTTGTGCAAAAGAGAACTGGCATTCTCTAGACTGTGGCATCGGCAGGGAACTGGTCTCTAAGGGAGCCTTGGACACCTCTAGAAATTCCAAGGCTCTGGAGAAGTGGAGGATCTGAAATGCTGTTGAGCAAAAGGAGTGATGAGCAACACACCCTCCTGGCAAGGCTCTGTAAACGCCATTCTTCCGGGTGGGGTTTTGAGGTGGATGAGAATGGTTAGAAGATGGCTCCCTGTGGATACTCCTTTGCAGATTTTACAGGCGATCCCTAACACACTGGCAGGCCACAAAGGGTTAAATTCCCAGGGCTCACAAAGTCTCCAGTTTCAGACCTCAGAAAATCTTACCTTAGAGAGTTCACATCCCTGAGCCTAGAACCCAAGCCTAGAACATGTCCTCAGTGAGGCACTAGCAGAAAGCACATGGCCTTTGACAAAAGTCTTCTAGAATCATCAGGTTGCTCTAGACCAGCATTTCTCAGCCTGTGGGTCACAATGTCTTTCAGGAGAATCAAACAACCCTTTTATAGAAGTCATCTAAGGCTTTCAGCAAACACAGATATTTACATCATGATTCATAAAAGCAGCAAAATTACAGTCATAAAATAACAATAAAAATAAAATTTTATGTCTGGGTTCACTACAACATGCAGAACTTTATTAAAGGTTCCCCGGATTAGGAAGGTTGAAAATCGCCACTCTAGATCTTTTCTTGTTTTTAAATTGGATGCATTCTTTATTCATATTTCAAATGTTATCCCCTTTCCCAGTCCCCCCCTTCTGGATAGCCCCATCCCATCCTCCCTCCCCCTATTTCTATGTGGATGTTCCTCCACCCTCCTCCTTCCCACCTCCATGGCCTTGATTCCCCTACTTTTTCCTGCTCTGTCTTTAAGGTGCCATGCTGAAATGTGCTATCTGTGTGTGTTTGTCTGATGTCACTAGGGGATGACATGTGGATAATTGTTATGACTAGGCATCTACCTGTGAGCACTCTCTCTCCCTCAGCTGTCCTTTTTCACCTGAAATGGCTCTGTTGCCTTTCAGTCTCAGATGAGTTCTCTGGCAGCGATGATAAAATGCTCAGCTTAGAGAATCAAGTCAGTGGCTGATGTTCATGATGCTCAGTTTCTCCTGGGGATGCAGTGACTTGTGCCTGGAATAGCTGTGTAGCTCCACCACCCCAGGTTCAGAGATGGATGCTGAGAGATTCCTAGAAAGAGTGTGGTTGCTGCTAGAAATTTCCTATTGGGTGAGAAGCTAGCTTACTCACATGTTTAATTTCCTGTTATAAAGAAGGGTTCAGTAGGTATGATACAAGCGTTATGAACTTTGTAAGGCAGGTACACTGGGGTCATCTGCTCTCCATCCTTTTTGTATCTTCTTTGTGTAAGAGAAGCTAAACTACACAGATGTCATCACACTGGGTTCTTTTCTTACTGCTTTCAAACTGGTTTGGTCAACAGGGGACTAAACCAAATAACTCTATTAAAAATGGGGTACAGATCTAAACAAAGAATTTTCACCTGAAGAAATTCGGATGGCTGAGAGGCACCTTAAGAAGTGCTCAACATCATTAGTCATTAGGGAAATGCAGATCAAAACAACCCTGAGATTTCACCTTACACCAGTCAGAATGGCTAAGGTCAAAAACTCAGGAGACAGCAGGTGTTGGTGAGGATGTGGAGAAAGAGGAACACTCCTCCACTGCTGGTGGGGCTGTAAGATGGTACAACCACTGTGGAAATCAGTCTGGAGGTTCCTCAGAAAACTGGACATGACACTTCCAGAGGACCCTGCTATACCTCTCCTGGACATTTACCCAAAGGATTCCCCGGCATGTAATAAAGACACATGCTCCATTATGTTCATAGCAGCCTTATTTATAATAGCCAGAAGCTGGAAAGAACCCAGATGCCCCTCACAGGAGGAATGGATACAGAAAAATGTGGTATATTTACACAATGGAATACTACTCAGCAATTAGAAACAATGAATTCACAAAATTTTTAGGCAAATGGTTTGATCTGGAAAATATCATCCTAAGTGAGGTAACCCAATCACAAAAGAATACACATGGAATGCAATCTCTGATAAGTGGATATTAATTAGCCCAGAAGCCCTGAATACCCAAGGCACAAATTGCATAACAAATGACTCCCATGAAGAAGTATGGAGAGGGTCCTGATCCTGGAAAAGATTGATTTAGCATTGGAAGGGAATATAAGGACAGAGAAAAAGGAGGGAGGTCATTGGAGAAGGGATGGAGAGAAGAAGGTTTATGGGACATATGGGGAGGGGGGATCCGGGAAAGGGGGAATCATTTGGAATGTAAACAAAGAATATAGAAAATAAAAATATTAAAAAAAGAAGATTTTACCCAAGGGTCAGAGAATATATTTAAATCACCCATTTCATCAATGCTGTAAAATAGTGCTGGCAAAGTAGAGGAAGTAAAGGCTCAGATTTCCTTGCATCCATAGTTAGAGTAAAACCGTACATAGGCTTACATTTTCTGAAACAAGTGTCCTTAATGCTTTAACCTCCCTTCTAGCCTACCAGCCACCAGAGGTATTGTGAAGGAAAGGTTAATAGGGCAGAGGATGTGGACCTGTTTGGAAATAGCTCTTTAGGGTAAATCTAGTCTGTGCTGTCAGGTTATCAGCAGTTCAGTTCACACAAATCAGCAGCAGTAGCTTGATCTACTCATAAGCGTCATTCATGAATCAGCGATGGCAGATCCAGAAGAGACTCTGCCAGTCTGTCTGGAAATGGCAAGAAGCCACAGGAATACTACTGGAAGTTCTTTGGTGAATTTCTCTCTATGAAGCTATGGCAAACCAAGATCAGCAAAGAGTGGCAAGACAAACCAATACAATATAGCATCATCAGTGAAGACCAGTGTCAGAAAAGCCCAATGAGGACTAGCAAAGAGTAGCAGGGTGAACAGATATAACATAGCATCATCCGCTGTCTGTTGGGTCATAGCTACACCCTTTCCGAAGGTCACATGTTCTCTCAAGTGTGTGCTCTAGCAAAATGTCACATGTCCTTTTTCCAGGCAGCTTCCAGAAAAACACCACATGTCTGTTCTCAGCAAAACATCCTCCCAAGTGTCTGCTTCAGCAAAAACATCCTCTCATAAGACAGTTTTCAGAGAAACATCACATGACACAACTAAATCTCCAAAGAAACCAGAAATTTCCACTTCATAATGTGTTTAATCAGCACACTTCATAATTTAGTGAAGGGTCATTGTCACACAGGTACTGTGTCAGAATAGCCGTGGTTGATTCTATGTTTCTGAAATTATCAGTATCATCAGAGTGTGGTCAGCATTCATTTCTCATAATCCTCTCTTTCTTAGAATGCCTCTTAGGTGGAAGATCCTTAACAGGCTCTTCTCTTCTGTCTCCTTCTAGTTTCTGGTAACTTCCTTGCTTCAGAAATATTGGTTTACCAAATGAAGCTCAAGAAGAAAGAAGAACAAACTATGGATACTCTGGTCCTTCTTCTTAGAAGGGGGAACAAAATACCCACAGGACAAAGACAAAGTGTGGAGCAGAGACTGAGGGAAAGACCATCCAGAGACTACCCCCACTAGGGATCCATCCCATATACAAAACCCAGACACTATTGTGGATGTCGACAAGTGCTTGCTGACAGGAGCCTGATATAGCTGTCACCTGGGAGGCTCTGCCAGTGCATGACAAATACAGAGGGGGACACTCTCAGCCAGCCATTGAATTGAGCACAGGATCTCCAATGGAAGAGCTAGAGAAAGGACCCAAGGAGCTGAAGGAGCAGTGCCACAGGAGGAACAGCAATTTGAACTACCCAGTACCCCCAGAGCTCCTAGGGACAAAACCCAACCAAGGAGTACACATGGAGGGACCCATAGCTCTAGGTGCATATGCAGCAGAGGATGGCCTTGTTGGACATCAAAGGGAGGAGGGGTCCTTGGTCCTCAGAAGGCTAGATGCCCCAGTATAAGAAAATGTCAGGACAGGAAAGTGGGAGTGGGTGGATTGGTGAGCAGGGGGATGGGGGATGGGTTGGGGGGGGACCAGGAAAGGGGTAAATAAAGAATATATCTAATAAAAAAGAAATATTGGTATAAAAGGAATGAAGCTCTGCTGTCAAGTCCTAGACTGCCTTATGGAATTAGTGAGCTTTGCCTGCACTTCCCCACACTGCATCTTTAAGATGAAGCTCGCTTTGCATCCCTCCTATCTTTTGGCACACTGCCTCTCTTTATTGGTACTCAGAACACTTCGAGAAGGAACATGTTAATTCCTTAAATAGGATAACAGCTTTTTTGAAATTTGAGTCTTAAAGAAAATGGGGATATGAATGGGAGATCTTAGAGGCAGGTCAGCTTACAGTCAGAGGCTATAAGTAGAACATAATCTATAGGATCTCATTTATGTTTCTTAACAGCTTCAGAGGACGATATGCTCCATCCAAGACCAGCCAGGCTTGTGGAGGACAACTGAGAACATTATTCTCATGTTCCTGTGGTCAGAGAAAGGATACTATTAGTCAACTCACATTCAAGGTCTCAAAATTGCCCACAATCCTATAGTTCTTGTCAAAGACCTATCCTAAAGTCTAAACTGGAAGCTGGACTGGAGGATGAATAAAGTTCTATAAAACAATGGAGGATGTGTCTGAGAGCCTAGCAAGAGAAGGGATGACTCTGGCAAGACTTGTTAAGAGCTAAGTTGTGTTACGAAGTCAAGCCATGAAAAACCATGGGTGAAGATTAATCTTGGTTGTCACCTTAACTACATTTGGAAGTAACTAAAACCCAAGGAGCTAGATGAATCTATGAGGGATTTTTCTTGGTTGGATTATTTGAAGTGGGAGAACTTCTCTAAATTTGGGTCAACTGAGGTCAGAAGATACACCCTAAATCTAGGTCACATAAAAGGAAGAAGGGTCAGGAGAAGGAAACCTGTGGTTTCTGTCTGCTTGTCTTTGCCCTCTCTGGCAAATTCATCTTTCCTGAGAAATCCCTTCACTGTGTTAGAACCTACTTCTTCTCAATTTCAACATGGACTGAAAACCGGCAGCTGTCTAGGACATCCCTAGGAAGCCAGCATACAGCCTAATGGACTGAAGAACTACTAGGTTCTGGGCCTTTCCAAAAGGAGAATTCTACCCCCCACACACCTCATCCTCCCTCTCTGTCTCTCTCTGTCTCTCTGTCTCTCTGTCTTTCTGTCTCTGTCTCTGTCTCTCTCTCTCTCTCTCTCTCTCTCTCTCTCTGTGTGTGTGTGTGTGTGTATTTTTATTCTATCAGTTTTGTTCCTTACTAGAATCCTGACTAATAAATACATCAGTGTTTTAAATCTCTGAAATCCTAACTAAGAAGCCATACAACATTTCAAAGTGCACAGTTCCTCAGCCAGCGACTGAGGATCATGATAGAATCTGTTACAAAGGACCTTAGGAAGACTTAAGTCACATACAAGTTTGGCATACTCTCTTACTCATAGTAGGCATTTAACAAATAGCCCTTATTGCCATTATTGATAAACAAGAAGTATGGTTGTTCAGGCAGCTGGGGGAGGAGACAAATAAACAGTAAGAATGGTATGGTGTGTCAATTGATTAGACTGAGTAGTGTTGCTATGTGTGTCTATGAAGTCATTTCCAGAGAGGAATGAAGACCCAGTCTTGATGTGAGCAGTCCAACCCCACAGGACGGGACCTGGGTGTAATATGAATGTTAGATACCTTTTCTCCCTCTCAAAATCATTCCCTTGATTTTTTTTTTCAGCCCAAAGACAGGGTGGCTCTTACAGATTTGTTAATATCATTTTGTGGGACAGCTTACAAAATGATGCCCATAAATCACAACAAATTCATTCTTGGGAGAGAAACAATAAAGGTTGATTTTGCTCTGGTTGAGAAACATCCCCAGGGTCACATAACTTGTGGGAGGTAGAAGCAGGATTAATTAAGATGCTGCCTTTCCTGGCCTCCAACTTTATATGTTCTTCTATTTATCACACTCCTTCAGCCATTCCTTCACCAAAATTAAGAACCATGCTTCTAAACAGAGCCACTTGCTTCTCACACTCTTACTTCTTTGCTTCAAGAAACCCTATTTTTGTGGCTAGCACAAACATTGCTGCTTGTTAAAAAAATGCCAAGGGACAAGGAAACAGGGCCTGAAATGTTTTATCTGGAAAAACAAACTCACATGCAGACAAACAAGGGGACAATTAGTTTTTGTTTGGGCTGAAGCCAGAAGGGTATTTGCGTCATGAAAGGAGAAGTCTGTAGAATGTAATAGGATTATTGTAGGGTGAGAAAATCCATTCGGTAGGTGCTGGCTGATACACATTAAAAAATAATAAAAAAAGAGGAGCAAAACAAGCCTATATACATCTTTTGTTCATACCAAAAAATAATTAAAAATTAAATCATATATGTTTGCATCCAAGTTTACTGAGATTATTCTTAGTAGCACGAAAATGAAGCCAACTTAGATGTCTATCAGTGGATGAATGGACAAAGAAAATGTTGTCCACACACACAATGTAATTTTATTCAGTCACAAAGAAAAATGGAATCATGAATTTTCAGGAAAATGGATAGATATGGAAATTATTACATTAAGTGAAATAACTTAGACCCGGAGAGAAAAATACCTCCTATGAATATGTGAATTCTCAGATTTTAATTTTCATATTGAATATAGATGGAGGGGTGGGTGTAGGTTTTGAAACAGAAAGGTTAGGATGAAAGGAGAAAATTAAGTCTTAAGGAAGGGAAGGGGGAAGGGAAGGCAGCAGAATACATTTGACATGGCAAAGGGATGTGTCTGCTTAGAAAAGGAGAGGTACAGGTCGGGGAGGCGGAGAGAAAATGGGAAGAGGAGCAACAAAAGCAGGGCATCTATGGAAATATGATAATGACATCCCAGTCATTTGCATCCAAGTAAAAACAAGAAAGAATTTATAAGCCAAATAAAATAAATAAAACGTTATAAAAATGCAATGTAGGAATGGCCTAGTAGCTGAAATTGCACTACTATCCTCAAAGACGATTGTGTCCTCCGCAAATCACCGTTAACTCTGAGCCGCACCCTGTGTTAGACACTCCACTCTCATGCTCTCATCTGAGCCTCAAAGATGCTACAAGGTACTTATTGTTAGTTATTGATAAAACCTTTTCATACAAATATTTTGATCATATTCTTTTCCCTCCTCCAACTACTCCCAGATTTTTCCCCTCCCATTCTATATAACATCATATTCTTTTTCTCAAAAGGGAAACATCAAAAATAATGCCTACACACACACACACACACACACACACACACACACACCGCAAGTCTCCGAAGTCACAACAAAACAAAACAAAGCATAGTGGCCATTTTGTGGTGGCCAACTGTTTCTCAGCATATGGCCCGTGCTGGGCAAAGAGCCTCTTGGACAGGGGCTGGACTTTGTGCCCATTTCCCTTTCTCTGTGCTGGGATTTGTCTAGTTTGCATTTGTACGAGTCTCTGCGTGCTTATCGTAGTCTCTGTGAGCTCATGCGTGCTTCATCCCCACCGTGCCTGGAGAATGACATTTGCTTGGAGTTACCCACCACCTCTGGCTCTTGCAATCTCTCTACCTCCTCTCCTACAAGGATCTCAGAGCCCTGAAGGAAGGGCTTTAACGAAGACATCCCATTTAGAGCAGTGCCTTTTGCATTCTGCATGTTTCCAGTCGTGGGTTTCTGTGGTAATTGCTATCTATTGCAAGAAAAACCTTCTGTGATGGGCATTCAGTGATGCCCAGGAGTATAGAAATATGAATTTATATGTGCTGACCATGGGCAAAGAAGCACCTTGTTGGTGGTGGCATTCTTCTCTCAGTCAGGGGAAGACCAGATGGCGGTCATTTCATCCTAGCTTTGATGACCAGTGCTGCCTTATGCCTAGGACTCATAAAAATCAACTCAAATCCAGGTAGAGCAGCACTGGAGGAGGAAGACAGAGACCTGCAGGCTGCCATGCCACCCACAGACCTGCTCTCTAGCTCACAGCACAAATGGGCTATAGATACCCACAGAGGATGTCACCCAGGGGCCCACCAGCTGCATACCCAGCCTGCAGGGGTAGCCGCCACAATGTGCAACTGTATGGTGGTCAGATGGGAGACAAAGAGGAGTGGAGCAGCTCGGGCAGTACTAAGAGAGATGGAACTGGAGATTGGAAGGTGGAGAGTAGTAGCCCATTGTGAATGGCAAGAGTGCAGGGGAGCTGTCCGTGCCATTCAACAGGCATGATGTGGTGTGGATACCGGGATGAAATGCTCCCCTCTTAGCTAGCTCTGGAAGAGAGAGAGAGGGGGAGGGAGCGGAAGGGAGAGGGAGGGAGGGAGGGAGTAAAGGGGAGGGATGGAGAGAGAGAGTGTTAGCCCTGCTCCTTCATTAACTATAGAATGGACCCTGCACATTGCCTGAGTAACTCAGTGGAGCTGCTTCTGGAGGAGTGGGTGTGGGTGAGTCAGCTCTAAGGGTATGATAGCGGAAGAGTTGATCCTGCCTCCTGCAGATGGAAGCATTGCATGGCTTAACCAGAGCAGTGCTGGAGAGCTTGCCATGGTAGTTCAGTTAAGGAAGAGCCCCCATGCTGACCATCTTGTCTGCCACCCCGACCCATATCCAGGGCTCTGAGTTGACCCACCCACACATCTACATCATCTTTCAACAGCTGGGATACAAGAAGAGTTTAGTCTTGCTGATCCAGGGCTGTAGGATCTCTGTGACACAGGGCAGTAACGGGCCGACTCAGAGGAGTCCCGTTGAGGATGCCATATGGTGTCACAGAAGCCAGAGATCTCAGTCCAGACTGATGACTCATTGTAATGGACATTTGCAAGTGACGATGTGTGGAGAGTGGGATGTACTGTAGGGGTCACTGTGACATGCCACAGCTTCCTCATTGCGATTGTTTTTATGCCTCTATTATTTGTTCACTCGTGTGTGTTTTATTTTGGAAGGAGGGCAAAGGGTGGATGCGAGAGGACAAGGAAATGAGAGTGACTGGGGTGCATGATGTGAAACTCACAAGGAGTCAGTAGAAAGTGAAAAAGAAAAGATGTATTTAGTGGTTGTTCTCTCGCTATGCTCCTTTTGCAGAATAATTGTAGTAGGTTTTTCTCTAGGGCCCATGATCTATCTAGTTTTAGGATCCTGACCTCATTAACAATGTCAATTATGGGTGCCATCTCATGGACTGAGCCTTGACTTCAATCAAAAGGCAGCTGGTTACTCTCATGACATTTCTGCCACTATTGTATCTATCCATGGGTATACTTTTCAGGTAGGTCACTATTGTAGCTCAAAGTGTCTGTAGCTGGATAAAATTGATGATTACTTTCCTATTTGGATGATTATGGGATTAGGACAAAATAACTTAAAAATGTGAAGAGTATAAAATGAATGTGGAATCTGAGTCTTTGAGTCATTGTTCTCCTTTCTGTGTCCTATAAAATCTCTTAGGAGTCCGGATATGCCCCATAAACCTAGATGATGGACAGGAAGTGTGGGTCTAAGTCAAAGTTTGTAATTGGTTCTTGTCCAAAATAAAATGCATTGTTTTCAAAATTCTCCAGAGACAGAAAGACAGTATAATTCCAACGGAAATAGGCACACTGTTGCCTATGATGTTAGAACTGATAGCTTCTGAATCATGGCTTTTCTCATGTGACATGTAGATATTTTAATTCTCTATCCTGTCACTGATAACACAGTAAAATCTGGCCTCTATACAAACATGCTGATCTACTGACCAATTGATTGATTAATTGATATATTTGGAGCTTTATGGCTATGAGCTTCCAACTCTTGGGAATTGATTTTAAACTCTGTAGGTTAAAAACAAAATCTATCAACTCCTTCATAGTGAATGGTGATGAGACCAAATCTTATTAAAGAGAAACTGACAATTTATCATCCTTCAATATCTCAAGGTTCAATTGTGTGTGTGTGTGTGTGTGTGTGTGTATTCTTGCCAGGATCTCAATTTCTTATTCAATATCTAATTTATTTAAAGTTTGAAGTTTTATTGATGGAAAATTTTTATGTCCAATTTTCTGAATAGATAAGAAAAAAGCTCACAGAAATGGATAGGCATGGTCTACATAAAGGATTTTGTCTTCTTAAAGAATCATTTTCCTTAAACCTTAGCTATGATGATTTGATGGTTTTCTTCACAACCCAACTTCCTTATTTTATTTTTTTCTCTTTTCAGGAGATGAAGAGTCAAGCTCTTGCAATGTAGCCCTAAGTCACCTATCCCTGGAGTGTATGATCTTCCTGCCTTTGCTTCCAGAGTTCTTGGATTAAAAGTGTACACTACCACCTCTGCTTTGGACCTCACTGCTCATGGTCTTTTTGTTCCTGACAAAAGAGACCTTCATCTGCATAGTTAACTTTATTTTTGAAACCCTTTCTTTCTAATAAACACTCCCACAGTGTTTACCAAGACTTATCATTTAATGCATTTCACAAGGTAATTAAACTCTCAAGCAATAAATTGGACCCTCTGGCCAATGGAGGTATCTACCTTGTCTGCCTTGGTCAGGACCTTATCTTATAGGACACATTCCACCTGAGAGCTGGGTATCAAGGAAATGAGGCTGGTAGGACTTAGAAGTGAGTGCCCGGGATTGACTTGATGCATTCTATTTCCTGTTGTGACAATGACAATCCCTTAGTGGGGCATGGAATCTTAAGTATAGTCAGACAGAATAATTCTTGAAATAAATCACGTTTCTGCCCAGTTTATGGTAGCCTCCGTTTTTCTCAGGCACAGGAGGAGAGAGTCATAACAGATAAAGTAGGAAAGCAGACCCACAGATGGATGCAGCCTTATCCACCCTGAGATGCTTCTCATTTATGTGACTCCGTGAATTCTCGAAATGCCTTCTTACCATTTATCGCCAAGAGCTTTCGCCAGCCCAGGTAAGCTTATTTTCTCCACTTTAAATGGAGGCGAAGCTCAGCAAGGTTGTACTTGAAGATTACAAAATGATAATTGTCACAGCAGGCTCAGCGCCATAACCAAGTGATCAGTCACTCCCTTCAGCACCCTACACCCGGGATGAGTCAGAGATCTTTCTGTTTTTCCATTATTCCCTTGAGTTACTTTATAATCATACTTGCTTATTTTTAATGTTTTCTAATTATAAAATTAATCCATACCCATTGTGGATGTTACAGAGAAGCATAAAGAAGACGATAAATTTACTCACGATCTTGCCACCTAGAGGAAATAAGTGTTGCAGTGGTGTGCTATTTTCTCTCCAGGCACCAGAAGCGTAAATGTTCACTGAGCTCATCTCCTTTCTTAATGAATAGATAAAATTGGCACAAGCCCCCTTTCCCTCATTCTCATCAGTCCAATGTCACGGAACGGAATATAAACTCTGTCCTGTACTAGATGTGAGATTGTTTTGGCAGATATTTAAGCAATTTGAGTCCTTTGTTGATTTATCATTTGGAGTTCATAATCTTCAGAAAGTTTATATAAAAATCTAATACAATCATCAGATAATTAGAAAAATACAGCGTTTGACCCCTCAGGGAATATAATAGTGATGGTTTATGAACTTGGTTCCATTTCCAGTTAGAAAACATTTTTAAAATCCTATATGGAATCATAAGATACAAATATGAATGAGTAAATGAATTTTTTAAACTCAAAGCCATCCACAACCTATACATTGCCAAAGATGAACTCTAAGTCACAGAAGAGTTATTCAGAAACTATGATGTTTTTTAAAAAAAAAAAAAAACAGTATTTAAATAGATGTTAAATGGATTCAATCTTAGAAAGTTGCCAAACAAATTCTGAAGACCCTGAGAAGAGAGGCAGTAGGCTAAGAGGAGAAGAAAAAGAAAAAGAAATGAAACAAAAACGACAAAACAAAAACAAAACAAAACAAAACAAAGCACAAAACACAACAGAACAGTGCACCATTGCTCTTAAATACTAAAGGGAAGTAGAGCATTCGCAGCACCTGTGTAAGAAGATGGTATTGGGCGCTGCTGAGCAGATAGCTCAATCAGTGGACTGCTTGCCTTGTAAGCACAAAGACCTGAGTCCAATCCTTTGAACCGGGGCACAAAAGCCAGGCAAGACAATCTTAGGGCTGGTGAGGTAGAGAGAGGAGGATCCCTGGGGCTCACTGGCCAGTTACCTTAGTGGGGGACCCCCATCTTTTTCTTAATTTAATTTTTTTATTTATTCACTTTATATCTGCACTCCTCCAGGTTACCCCCTCACACAATCTTCCCTCCATGTCTCCTCTCCTCTCCTCTGAGCGAGCAGAGTCTCCCCTGGATATCCGCACCCCCCACACACACCCTGGTACTTCAAGTCTCTTCAAGGTTAGGTTCTTCCTTTCACCCTGTGTCCAGACAAAGCAGCCCAGCTAGTAGAACATATCCAACTTACAGGCAACAGCTTTTGGGATAGCTTCAGTTCCAGTTGTTTAGGACCCGCATGAAGGTTAAACTGTACATCTGTCACATCATATGAGCGGAGAGGCCTAGGTCTAGCTGGTGTACGTTGTTTGGTTAGTGATTTAGACTCTGAGAGCAGATCCAGGTGAGTTGACTCTTCCTATGGAGTTCCTGTCCCCTTCAGGCATGCAATCCTCCTCCCATTCTTCCATAAGAGTCCCAGAGCTCCACCCTAGTTCCTGAAGAACGATGCCTAAGCTTCTCCTCTGCCCTGCACACACATATACACATGTGCAGCCCCTTACCACATTTACACACAAAAGAAGGTGTGGTGCTGGTACTAGACTTGGTTATTGCTCTCTTGGTTTGTCCTCTCAAGTTCTTTCCACATTGCCCCCTTCTGGCTCGCCGTGATTGTGATCTAGAAGGGAATGGAGCCATCCAAGTACTAATGACTAAGTACGTTCACACACACATTCAGAGACAGTTCTGGGCTGTGGGCATCATCTAGACAGTGTGTGTGAACCACTTGCTCTGTATCTTGTTGGATGCTAGAGATAGCATGGGTGTGAAAGGCAGCAGCAACTTAATATCTTCCTTTTCCCTGAGGACTTACTTGTGACCTGGGGAGCCACATATGAGCAAAAAAATTATTAAGTTATTATAAAATTGTAATTAGTATATGTGTCATATGAACATAGTCTGAGAGACCAGAAATTCTGTGGTGAGGGGATACCTAAGCTATGTTCTGACATTTATAAGCACTCAAGGATGGAGGCTGTGACAAGGTCCTGTGGTGGATGGGGGATTAGTTTCTTCTGCAAATGGAAAAAAAATGTGTGTCCATAGCACAAGACATGATGAGAAAGGAAGCAGATTTGAGGAAAGCAAGTTCTTGTGGACCATGCTAATTATTTTAACTTTATCTGAGGAATCATAGGGAGCTAGGACTCTTTGGCCTCTACACTTTTGAGAGATGATGAAATTTATTCACAGGAAAGGTGAGGAAGAGATGGAGGAAGGAATTTATCATTTAACAAATTAAAGAGTCCTTAGCATATATGTTGTTGCATATTTCAATACCTTCCTGTCACTATTCTGAATATATAAACTTAAGGCTTGAAATAAGAGAGATTAACTTCCCTCCAGCACTGGTGACTTGAAATCAGAGGTGAGCTAAAATTTCAAGTATCTACAAAGTTGATCTCATCTAAGTGTTCAAGGTCAGGATTTATTCCTTATCTCTTTCAGCTTCTAGTGGTTGCTTTCCTTCTTTGTTTGAGGTTGCCCATTCTAGGTTCTGCTTCTGTTTTCATGTGACTTTCTCTCATCTGTCAT
Organism: Apodemus sylvaticus; assembly: GCF_947179515.1. Lineage (NCBI taxonomy): Eukaryota > Metazoa > Chordata > Mammalia > Rodentia > Muridae > Apodemus > Apodemus sylvaticus. The sequence continues at coordinate 26,128,404 of NC_067492.1, forward strand.
CAAATATTATCCTGTCTCACTCTCATAAAGAACTTTGTTGTTATAACTTCTTTGAACCACTGGGATGATCAAATATATGCTTATTTCAAGATCCTTAATTTGGTTTGATTTTTAACATCCTTTTTGTCAATAACATAGTATTCATAGGTTCTCTTTATTATACTTGAGTATGTTTAGGGTCATTATTCAGTTGGCCACAGAATAGAGCAGGATCTGGAGCATGGATGTTGCCTGGAATTCTGGCTTGCCGACTGGATGGATAGTGCTGAGATGAAATTGGAGTCACTGATAAACTTAGTTTGATCATGCTGAGTTGTGATGTGACTGAGAAATCTGAGAACAACTATCTGTCAACTTGTAAATATAAATCTAGAGTCCAAAGGAAATCTCAGATCTAGAGTGTTTGGGAATTGACATGGCAGGGTGTAAATGGTATGCTCCACAGGGAAGATTGCCCATCAAAGAATATAAAGGAAGGCCTACAAACATTTGTAACCAAACCTTGAAGGACTTAGAGGGGAATGATGAAATAAAGAGAATTGTCAAAGAACACTGGAGGCAAGTAAGCATAGGGAATAACTTATTACCTCAGACTCCACTTGTCTTGGACTATCTCCTTACACTCTTATAATGATGCTTTTGCCAACATGAGGCCATCATCTGCATGTACTATACATGCTCACCCCCTCTCCTAATTAACATAGCAACCAAAAATCCCCACCTGCATGGAGCTATGTGTGGGTACCACTAAAAATAATGAAATACATTTTTCTTCTTCAAATAAGCATCTATAACTGCCCTTTTGTTTCATTGAGAGTTTTTATTCAAATTTATTTCAGAATATATATAGGTACAGAAATAAAAAGGTAAATCTATCCTAGACTAGTTGGGGGTATACGCTTATTAAGATAAATTGTTTCTTCTTACTTTTAAGGGAAAAGTTTGCCTTGTTTGCCACATACCTATACTTAGTTAAAATAAGATGTATCCTAAGAAGGAATATGAACAATGGAAAAATAGTTAGGTAACTCAAACTTGTAGTCATATTAAAGAACCATTGGCCTGTGGCTACTCTTGGCAGTGTATTCTGATCTTTACTATAACTTTGTGTAGGCTTAGTTGTTTTACAACCTACTTTAATAAGGGCTCTCAAATGCTTCAACCTCCCTTCTAGCCCACTGGCCCAAGGTAATGGAGAACTATGGTTAATAGGACATGAGGGATGTGGGCATGTTTAGAAGTAATTCTTTGGGGCAATTCCAGTCTTTGTTGTCAGGAGTTGTCAGATATCAGCAGTCCAGTCTAAAATGCCAAACATAAATCATTAGCAGCTGCTCTATCTAGAAGAAACTGTGATGCTCCACCAAATTGGCACCAATATGCAGAAGTGGGAAGAAGTAGCTAGAATACTACAAAAAGCTTACTGGCATATTTGTCTCTATGAAGTCACAACAAGCAAAGATCAGTGAAGACCAGCAAAGTGTTGCAAGGCGAACCAACGCAAGATGAACCTCTCACTGTTTATGGTGTTCCATTTATCCTGTTTTCAAACATTATATGTCCTCTCAAGTATCTTCTCCAGCAAAAATATCACTGACCCTCTCACATATCTGTTTCAACAAAACATTTTCTCATAAGACAGCTTCCAGAAAAATATCACTTGATCTCTGACAAGACAGCTTCCAGGGGAAAAAAAATCATGTGACATGACTGAGTTTCCAAAGAAACCAGAAATTTCCACTTCAACTTTGCTTCTGACTAAAGTCTGCTTTCTTCTTTCAGTTCTTAGACTAAGATGCAAAAGATCTGGAAACATCCAGTTCAAACACTAACCACCATTAGAAAATCCACAGAGGGGGAGTCTGTTAGGCTTGTGCCAGAAAGCCACAGGGGAGGTGATTCCAAGAAAAGTAGTGGACCATCCTCAAATGTCTTAAGGCCCAGTTGAGTTGAGAGCTCCAACTGTACATGAACTTTACCACATGGGTGTCAGTTTCAAGGGTCTATGAAGCTGCCACAGCCAAGAGAGTGATGATTCATCTTTGTGAGGCAAGCAGGTGGATCAGTTCAACACAATTAATGAGACAGTGTTGCCTCAAACCTCAAGAGTCTGACCTTGAGTAGTTTATTTTAGGCATATTTAAGAACAGCAACCTTTTGCCAAAATGTTGCCTGGTGATAATTAGCACAATTCTGTGTGCTCAGTGTAGCTTAAGACATGCTATATCAGAACTCTTTGTAAAGTACAACTGACACCTTCCACAAAGATGAGTTCTATAGATCAACAAACTCATGATAAGGGTCTGGAAGAGGATCTTGTGTGGTCTTGGCCGCACAAGTAGTAAAGGTGACCAGCCTATTGACAATGTCTACTCCCAGCTTTCTGAGAGGATAATGGGTTATGACTCTCCACCTTTGAAGGAACAGCCCCCAATCCCAACCCCCCCTTTTTTTTAACATTCCTGGTTCCCCTAGTGCTTGTCTGTAAACACAAGAACCTCCATGCCTCCCATAAATTCCCATGGCAGTGTTGGGAGCAGAAGTTAAGTTGGATGTGAAGCAAGTAAAGTGTGGATGAATGGAAAGAAAACATAACACAAGAGAAACAAAGCCCACCATGTTGATATTACTGTTTTCTAGTTGTACATTTTTACACCTGCCTATCTGATCACACACTAACTACTACTTCTTCAAGGAAGACTTTCCTGGCTACTGGATTCTTCCTTGTAAAAGTTCTCATAGCCCTGCATCTTTCTCCTACTTAGTTATGGTTTGAATGTAAAATAGCCCACATTATAGCCCTGGTCCTCATTTGTTGGTGCTATTTTGGGAGAGGATGACCAGCCATTGAAGGCTCAGCATGTTCAGGCAGAAAGGTGGGGACCAGGAGGACCCAGTTTTCCTTTAGCTCCTCCTTTCCCTCTTTTCCATTGCCACTCCATCCAGGTACCTGGCAAGGGAGGTGGAGCTTAGCTGGAGGAAGTGGGTCACTGAGAAAATATCCTTGAGGATATCTTATCCCTGGCCCCTTCCTGTTTCCTGTCTGACATGAGGTGAGAGCTTCCTCTGCTTCACCTTCCTATTGCAACCAACCATGACTGAATCTTCTGAAGCTGTGATGGATTTGATTCTTACGCCATTCTCACATATAGTGGGTCATAGTGACAAAAGTTTACTAATAAGATAACCCTAATCAACAAAGATTGAATACATTTCAATGTATTTATATGTGTGATGCTTTTATCTATGCTATTCTTTCTTCCTTGAAAATGATGCCTGGTTAATTTTCTGATTATTGTTTTCCCAAGAACTCAGCCCCAAACTGGCACATGAATAGCTTTTCTGAACAACCCGAAGGTCTAATGAATGCTTCAGCTCTAGGCAAGAAAGTGGAATACTTTCTATAAAGCAAACATGGGCTTTGGTATCAGCGATGCAAAGCTTTGAATCCAGAGCCTTCTGTTTTTTTTTAGCAAGCCTTCTGGTTTTGAAAATTTAGATTATCTGACTAACTCTGGGCACCATGGCTTTCACAGCTATACAGTGGGATGATTGCTTTTATCTATGGAATACCACCTACCTGTAGGAGTTTGATGCATTCTGCCCTCACAGCAATTCTTCCTGGTCAAAAGCTAGTGGTCGGACATACAAAATAGGTGATATATATGAATTTTGTAAATGTAGCACTTTGGGATAGAAAATAGAGGTAGATAAAGTGTGTGGCAGGGCATGTAGTGGGCATTTAATGAGTATGAGTCCCATTCAGTGGTTGTGTTGGGGTTAACTTTGCCCTTAGCTTATTTGCTTGAACTCATGGAGCTGATGAGGCAGGATTTTCTAATTAGAGAAGATAATCTAGTGAAAGCCCCTACCTGCCCATGAGGATGAGGGTTCAACACAGCTCTGCAGAGAGGTAAGGACTTGGTGGATCTAGTTTTCCTTCATGAGGGCCTTACCCTTTTCTGTTGCCATTCCAGATGAACACAGGCAAAGAAGAGAAAAGAAAAGCATTTTGGGAGGCTGAGCCCACACCTCTGAGATCACACGAGAAGATGGGCAGCTTACTAAAAAAACGGGAGTGATTTCAGTTTATTAACTTGGGCCCCTGTAATTAAAAAGTCCTGTTCATTAGCATCTCTGCTTGTATGCCTTCCCTTTTCATGTTAGAGTTGAAGCTCAAAGTAATTATTTATATGATTTCTCAATTTGTTTTGGTTTCCATTTTCCCCAAAGTGATACTTTTGCAAAATTCATAGACAGCACTTGTTTTGCATGTCTGATTGTCAGCTCTTGACAGGAAAAAAACATGACTGCAAGAGCAAAATTGTCAGATGGAGTCTGTGTACTGGATGTGGGGATGTTTGGTAATTCTGAGAATGTGCTCCTTCTGAAAAATTTGCAAGGGGATTTACAAACTATGTGTGCGTGTGCATGTGTGTGCGTGCATGTGTGTGTGTGTGTGTGTGTGTGTGTGTGTGTGTGTATGTGTGTGTGTGTGTATGTGTGTGTTAAATCTAGGCATTTAAGATTACTATTCAGCAATTCTTAAGCTTGGCTTGGACATTGCAACTGACAGCTATTTTATTTCTAGTATTTTGCAAGAATAACAGAATCTTCATCAAGAGGCAGATGGGGAGATAGAGGATTCAGTTTGAGGCCCCTCTTTTCTTTTTTGTAGTTTTTTTTTGTGTGGTTGATAGGAATAATTCCATCCAAGGGCATTTGTGGGACACATCTAAGGAACTGTCAATCAAGATAAGGCAAACTATTGTTCTTGTCTCTGGAACATTTACTACCCTTTGCCATTCATGGGAGACAAAAGTCAAAACGATCAGTGCATCAATAAAAGACACTCCAAACACAACAGTAGTGGGAAAGAGAACATAGTGCCACATTGGTGACATTTATAACAAAGGATGCTGATGTATGTTTGTATGCGCTAGTGTTAAGAAAGTAGAGATAAAGAGGAAAATTGAGAAAAAACAACAGGGAGGAAAGGACCATTTAAAGTGTTTTGGAGGCCATTTCTCTTTCCAACTGTAGTGAGCGGACAGCTTTATAAATAGCTTTTCTTTCTAGCTCCCATCTTACAGATATAAAAGTAAAGATTCAGTGATAAACCTGGGAATATCTACTAGAAGATGTTATATGCAGAACTTAAATGCTATCATCTCCCCAAAGCCTGTGTACCTTCTGACATCCCTTGTAGCTGCTCTGATTCCAATTACCATGTGTTCTGGAAAACAAAATAATTGACCAGTAACTCCAGATTTACTGACCAGTGATGTATGCTGGGTTTTTGGTTGTATAGCTGCATGATGCTCAGTGAAATGTGTGTGGAGGTCAGGGGACCATTTGGACTTAGAGCCAGAATGATATAGTCAGAAACTTTAGGATGACAGTGGGGACTAATACAAATATAGGTACCACTGTGATCCCACTCTAAGGATGAAGAAAAGGAGGAACAGAGTATTGCATGGAGGAATGGATGGTAGTTGGGATGCCATAAATGATGAATGTTGGTCCAGGGAGAACTCAAGCAAGCAGAGGTATGTCATCCATGAGTCCCAAGGCCTATTTTCAGCACAATAGCTGATATGCCCAACAGGATAAGTGAGACCTAGATAAGAAGCACTGAGCTATGGGTTCAGAGCAATAGCGTGGCCATGGAGTGAAAAGGCAAAAGTGTGTCAGCTTTGAAATAACAGTAATAAAAAATTTTTTAAAAAATTTGAAAAAAATCCTTGGTGTACAGATCTCAGCCCTATTGCTTCTTCAGTAGGTGACACTGAACAAGCCTTCTAGCTTCCTGGAACTCAAATCCATCTTCTGGCAAATAGAATAGAGCAATAGGACTTCTTTACAGGATCACAATGAAGATTTCATTAACTTTGTATCTGCAAAAGCCCAGAACAACACCTGACCCCCTGGGTTGAGGAGTATTCTATGAATATTTGAGGAAAGATAAAAAGGAAAAGAATTCTCAGGAGGAAACCACAAGATACTTCAAGGACTAGAGGGCATGTGCAGTGAGTCTTCAAAAGTAACAGGGTTTCCCTGGATTTTATGTGAACAAACTCCAGAGGTATGTCCAGGATGAGGCAGGCACAATGCCCTGGGTACTTTACGACATTCTAGGAGGCTCTGGAGAGGATCCCAAGAGTCTGTACCATAGGTGATGGTTCAGTTAGAAGCAAATACCCACTGTGGGTCAGCCTACCTGGTGTTCATCCTATTCCTACCTCCATGTAAGAGAAACATCCCAAACCACCAGTTTGGGAGAGGCTGAATGACTTGTATAAATTGTGCCCAGTCATGCTGAGTCATGCTGAGTCATGCTGAGTCATGCTGAGTCATGCTGAGTCATGCTGAGTCATGCTGAGTCACTCAGAGACTGAATTGTTGAGCCCTATTGGACTTGCAGCTCTTGCGGTCCTTCTTGCAGCTGAGACTTTCAAGATGAGCCCTCAGAGCTAAGCTCTGCAGTCAGGTCCCATTGAGCCGATCATATTAAGGGGGATTGACTGTCAGGTAGAGTTGAGCGTCCCAATGAAGATGTATGTGTGGCCCACAGAGGCTGTGATTTCTGACATGTCACCTCCAGCATAAACATTTCAAATTCCACAGCTCACTGTGGAAATAATTTGGAAGAAGGAGATGAAAGTTATCATTTATTTAGGGGGCTTTATCAACAGAGGGCTTCTCTAGTTTTAATAAATGAAGTGTGTTGTACAGATAGCAGAGTCACTGAGGCGTGAGAGACCATGTCTACCCACGAAGGGCTTTGAATAATTTACATCCTGGAAGGGTATTTTATGACAGTACTTATAATCTTCTTATTGGTTCAAAATCAACATTTACAGTTGGTGTCTTTGAACTGATGTAGCAGGTAAAGCTTATCTCTTTATTAAGTGAGTGGCATCAAGCACGCTCCAGAAAGAGAGCTTTCATTGAAATTGATTTCTCTTTGGATATCAATATTTTATTCTCCCAAACAGCCAATAAATAATAGAGGTCAGTTATTAATTTTTCATTTTAATTAATATATTAGTAGAGAGAACTCTTTTAATTTGAAAGGGCATAAGAAGGAGCTTTGGGATTTTACAGAGATGCCCTTATTAATGCTTCCATCTCTGACTCTCATTTGGCCTCCCGGCAGAGGCCTGGAAATTGGTCACTGGAAGCTGTGGCGGGTATGAGAGACTCTTCCTGTAAAATGTTGACCTTGAACAGTCAGAATGAAGAAACCTATACCAGAATGTCTGTGAAATAGGAGGAGAGCATTTTGCTTCCACCATTTCTTCAATGTTTGGGATCTATTCCCAGGGGAAATACATCATGCCCCCTAGGAGTCCACAGGACCATCTAGAGATAACCATGAAACACTTATGAGGTAATCAAAGTCAGTGTGTCCCTGGAAGGAGCAGCCTGACTCAAGTGAAGGAGTACAAACATTAATATTCTCCAATGTTGGTGCCAGGGGGGAGAGTAATCCCCTCTTCTCGGTTTCTCTGTTCTCCATTGTGGAATAGATTAGTGATGTTTGTCCAATAAGTTTGTACTGACAAATATGCAATTTCTATAAACAGCACTGTACCTGTTTAAAGAGCAACTCTGATATCCTCCACTGAGAGGTTCTGGTACTCAAGAATCATTCCACCAGGGAACACAAATGCAGTGCTTGTGAATTGGATGCCGGTGTTAGTTAGCATTTCTTTACTAATGAAATGCCAGAGGCAATCAACTTATAAAGCATAAATGTTTATTGTGACTCACTTTCAGGGGTTCTAGTTTAAGACAGGGAGTGAGAGCCTATTAGCTTTGGGTCTATAACTAAGCAGCACATTGCAACAGGAGCGAATGGTGCAGCAAAACTGCTCATATTATGACCAGGGACCCAAAAAGGATGAAACAGAGAGTTCTCCAATCTCTTTCAAGGACATACCTTATTTAAGGTCTTCCCACAATGCCCTACCTTGGGGAACTTTCACGATCTCCATATAATGTCATTTTAAGGAATGAACCTTTAATATATGGGCCTATGGGGAGATAGTGATAGTTAAGATCCAAAGTACAACTGAAGCTAAAATATCTCCTGGGCATTGCAGATTCTTCATGCCTCTAGACCAACAAGCAGAGAAGAGATCTTTCAACTGGTCCAGAAGATAACCATCTCAATCACTATGGCAAATCAGGCTGCTGCTACACAACATTGGAAGTAGATCAGGGGAATGCAAGGAAAGGAGTTTCCTGGGGAAATTCCTAATTGTTCATTTCCCAGGGTCTTAGCTATCACAGCTGACTTTTCAGAGCTCAAAGCTTGATTTACCTCCTAGATAGAGAATACTTCCGAGGAAGAGGCAAAGATGGCTGTAGAATGTTCTGTAGAAGAGACTATATGCGTCCCAGTGACCAGAGGACTCAGGTGAAAGTGTGCCTTTCAGTTACACTGTCAATTGTTCAGCAGCCACTGGGACTTGATGCATCCTGCCATTTGGGGCACACAGCCATTTGACCTGAATTACTATGGATGTCCCTTGCTTTTTTGTCTTAGGAGGCTGGTCTCTCTGGAATATCAGCCCACTCCTCACTTTAGCATCTTGGTTGTAGCCAATGTGAGTGAAAAGGTGGCCAGACAGAAAAGACGAAAGCAGCATTTGTGCCCCTACCTTCTAGATCCATGAACTGCCTTCAGCTGTTTCTTAAAGAATCTTTATCTGGATATACTTATGAGATTATCAGATCTCTTCCTGCCTCCATTTTCAGGGCTGTTAAAGAGAAGACCCAGGCTAATGGAGAGATCTGGGCTCTGCATTCCATTCTTGGATTGTTGTTAGTGACATCAATGGCTTGTCGGGTTTGAAGTACCTTCTGGTATGGTATAGTCCCTCATAAGCAAATCTATAATTCATTACAAAGCTTAGGGTGTACCTTGAAATGTTGATGTGAACACAGTTTATAGATATATATTCGGAATCTAGGAACAGGAGTATAAATTAAGAACAGATGTTACAGAATCCTCCAGAAGATGTGTTTGTGGCCTCTTTGCTTTTGTAATTCAGCAGGTGTTCTCTTTCCACTTGCCCTCTGCTGGTCAGCAGGCCAGAGAGGAGGCTAGGAAGCAAAGACTCAATCAGGCTTCTGTGGCTATACTTGAGGAGGTGTTTACTTCACATAATTAAGGAGAGTAGGTCACTGAGTGCTCTTTTCTCGCTTTCCAATCAAAAGTAATACATTAGGCATGCTGCCTCTAAAACTCCTTCAGTAGCCAGTTGGACAGCTGCCTCAAGAATGAACACTGATTGGAGCTATAGAGAAAATGTCTGCCCAAACTCACTGATGCTGACAGTCTTTGATGTAAAAAAGCAATGCCATTCCCTGTGGGCACCCCAAGTGAGACTTTGGGGAAAGATGGAAACAGGGAAAGGTAAGTCCATGAATATGGTCACCATGACAGTGCTTGGGACAATGATTCAAGATCAGTAGCAACTTGGCTTTCTTACTCATATTTTCCTTCCAGAGCACTGTTCTGAGATTGGTCTTGCTGTGCCAAAGGGTTTAAAGAGAATAGGGCTTGGCTTTGAGGTGCTAGGGCTAAGCCAAAAGAACAAGGGGAAGAGGTCAGTGGAGTACAGTGTGAAACTAACTCGCTTATCACAAGACAAGGAGAAAGCAGGTCTCATGGGAACAGGAGATGCTGAACTCAGTGGAGTACATCTGAGTTCCTCTCCCCCACTGGATCCTCAGAACCCTACCAGATATTTATGCAATAGATGAACAAATGAATAAATGAATAAATGAACAGATGTAGAAAAGGCAATAGAAAGTGTTGAGGAAGTCCTCTGTCAATATGATGTGTGAAGCATCTTGAAGTTCACACCATGCTGGCCAGAGGTGGGAGGAAAGAGATTGGTAACTACACATAGAAGATGTTGTAGAGGGAGCCTGGGCCATGACACATTTGATACAGATGGCACCAAGAATCCCAACTATAGTCCCAACATTCCATCTTTGGTGGTCACCTTTGGGGCATAATTAAATGGAACTGGGAACTCACAGGGAGCTAGCTGTCTAATCCTCTGAAATGAAGAGTGCCTACAATATGATGCTTTTGATATCAACCAAGTCTCATGGAAAAATAAAATTGAAAAAAAAAACAAACCCACAGTAACAATTTTGTTTTCCAACCTGTTATTCCAAAAGTTCAGTGTGCTTGGTCTGAGGAGAAGTGGGCCAACAAGTTAGATGAGGCATATTTGGACACATGTTTTAGCTACTTTTTGATAATACCAAAAAAGGGATTCATATGTCTTGACCTAACCAGAAAGTCAGTCAGGGGCTTCTTTGTACTCTCCTCAGTCAGGAGGATGGGGTGATTCTTACTAAGACTTCTACTTCAGCTTCCTTTCTTCAAAAGTTAAATGGACCCATTTACTTGATTTATCAGGAGAATATCACTCAATTGTTTTCTAGTGAAGCCCCTGCCCCCTGCAATCAACAGAGTGTGGAGAGTTATATTTCTAGGAGCTGACAGTGTCATCGAAGCATTACATGGTTTGAAGTCCATTATTTAATCTTCAAAATCAGATGTTTAAAATCCTACTCATCAGGATAGCTGAGTTGGTTTTGCATTTGTTTATTTTAAATGACTTATTAGTAAGTCTGTCCTGATAAAGACAGCTAAGTACTCACCTTCAGAGACCAAACGGGCTCAGGGACTAGGTTAAGTAACATTGGACATGGCTTTAGGAATTAAAGTTATCAAACTGTCTTTTTCCCTTTGTAAATAAAGTTTTATTGGCTCTAGTATGGGGATTAGCAGGAAGGAAGTGGGGCAGAACTGGGCCAGTGTAGGAAGGAAAGCTATCTGCATTCAACATTTTTCTATTTGGTTCCTCATGTATTTGAGAATAATAATTTGAAGGTTTTAAAAAGTTTCTTTAAAATGTATCTTGATTACCAAGTTTTGATGCCCATAAATTTTGGTCTGAAGAAAGAAACTTCTCATTTCTCCTTAGTGTACTTGACTGTCTCCAGGGGCATTCTCTAAACATTGACAACAGGCTTGCTAGACCGAGATTCTTTGGGCTTTGTAATGGAGTCCAGTGTGCTGTTCTTTGACTCACTCACAAGTGCAGTGCCTGGGCATCTTCACTGTAGATTCCTTGGATCCTGACACATGGCCCAGTACACATATGACCTTGGTAAATGCCATATCTAAAGGCCATGAGCTGGTACGGCTTTCCCTCTACAAATGCACCTGTGTCCTCTGGGGATTCCTTATATCATGTGTTTCTATGATTACCCATCATAAAGATAAAGAATTGAGAACAAGCCATCTCTTCTCCCTTTCCAGGTTCAATGCTCTGTGATTCTCCGAAGCTGTAGGTAGTCAAAGGTGAGTGGAATGGTTAAAGAACGCTTCTGGGGATATTTCCAGCTCAGGTCTTCCTGTGAATCACATACTTGGAAAAAGTCAGCATGAAAGGTCTTGGGTGTTTAAAACATATATTGAAGCAGGGGTTTCCAAGGAGGGGGAATGGGGAACTGAATTCTTTAGGCTCTGTTGAGCACGCAGGGCTTGTACTGAATGGTGGAGGACTGGAGAGAGCAGAGGGAGTGTCCACCTCTCTGGACAGAAGGGAATATCGTGTGAGCACTAAGGTCTGGTGATATGAAACAGACAATGATGGGCTAAGCGGAGTGTAGGAAGACAGCACAGAGATGTCTCTGAAGACAAGTCAGTAGAGGTCTTGATGGACGTGCTTTTACCTTTACCAATTTAAGGAGCCTCTAACCTAGAAGGAAACATGGTGCCTCTAATAGGGGAATAAAGGAAAGGTCAAAAAATGAACTGTATGACAGCTGGGGGATGGGGTGGCTAAGGGAAAACCAAGGGATGGTGGGCACTTTGAAAGCAGCAAAACAGAGGAGCTATTGCTCTGCAGAGGCCTGTTCAGAAGGTGGAACTAGCAAAGGTTCCTGGAACCTAGAAGAAGCTGTCCTTACTGGAGAGGGCTTTCTATGGAACTGCGGCTTTCAGAAGAATGGGTCTAGGTATTGATGGCCTGTGAATGGAAGATTGAACCATAGAATCAACACTACTGCCTTCCTTCATCCCACAGTGCAGGCTCAGACACTGGAGGCTGAAATCACAACGCAAGGTAGGGATCGCCCTGCAGGGAGCACAAGAGGGGAGGCAAATTCTTCTCTGGAAAGAGCAGATTCTGTACCAAGCTGAGATAAGTGGTTCCAGCTGTCAGTCTCACCATGCTTAGTTTCTCCTACAAAATATAGGTAAAGATGGCTGCCTGGCTATGTGCTGTAAGGAATCCTTGCTGATGGCCATAGGACCGACCCGAGGGATAGCTCTAGTTGGTGTCATGCGTACATCTAGTGTCCCATGCCAGAGCAGGTTGGAAATGGATTAAGAAGAGGAAGCACGCTGAGGGAGTAGCAGACAGAGATGGTGGCTGGGCGAATGTCTGTGTGGTTAAAGGCTTTGAAGAAGAATGGGATCATGTCACAACACATCGTCTTCACCATCCTTAACTATCTTTTCACGACAGCCATCATCAAACTTCACCTTCTGCCAATGAACCTTTTAGGAGCAGCAGGAGGGAGTTCCTGCCAGCATCTCCTCAGAAGACAAGAGCACTGAAGGCTTGTCTTTAGTGAGAGAGTGAGGAGGAGACAGGTAGGCACAATTCCTAAACAGTCCTGTGAAATAGTCCGGCTCTGCCATTCTTGGTCATGTTTCCTTGACTTTTGTTTCACTACCTCCTCATTCAGCAGCTCTGAGGAAGAGCGTCCTCGGGAAGTTTCGAGCATGCGCATGGCACAAATGTACAATGTCATTATAACTGCCATTGTCATGCCATCATTTTATCCTTTTTCTGATCAGTCAGTCAGTCAGTCAGTCTGTCTGTCTGTCTCTCCTTTCTTAACCCTTTTGCCAGTCAAAAACTTCTATTATTTGACTGTGTTCTCCTCAAATATCAATGTCCCATCAGTCTGGCCAGCCACATTGGGGCTGATGAGGGTTTTTCAGAGAAATACATTGGGTACCTCAAGAGACAGTAAATTGTGCCTTGTCTTCCTTATAATGAAGAGAGAGAGAGAGAGAGAGAGAGAGAGAGAGAGAGAATGAATCTTCCTTTCTCTACCGGCTCCTTTCTTTCCTCTTTCCCTCTTTACCCCAACATCCTAGGAACACCACCATACAATGCCTACTATTCTGATAGATTCCCAACTACTTCCTAATAGCCCATGGTACCTCCTGCAAGCTGTGTAGAAGCTGTGTAGATGGACAACCTATGAATCTCAGACATAGGACATGCTTGAAGTTGTCCCATTCATTTTAATACAGGTCTGTCTGACCCTGAAGCTCTGAGCCCCTGCTTCCTGCCCATCCTTTGTTGGGATGCTGTGCTCATCTCCCTTTGTTGTCTCCGCTTTTCAGTTCAGCATTTCTAAAGGAATTTCCCCCTTTTCCTGGTGTCCCCAAGATATTATTGAGGCTGAGAAGGTCAGACTTTGTCCCTTCAAGGGGCTGGCTCTTGGGACATTCAAATAGATTCTGTGTGGGCCTGAAATAGGGAGACTGGCTAGAGAGGCCAAGTAGAGGAAGAGACAGAGGAGGAAGAAGAACCCAGAGAAGCCCACTGGGAGATGATGGAATCTGGGGACATCCCCATTGGCCTAGAGCTGGGATGCAGGAAAACTATTGAGCCAGAGTGTCAGCCTGCCCTTGGTGAGCATGCGCTCCTTCTGCAAAGGCGTGATCTGGAGCACCGAAGCCGTGATTAATAAAGCCCTCAAGCCCGCAGCGCAGACATTTTTATTAGCAGTTGAATGTACAGATGTAGCAATTTTTAGAACAGGAAGCAGTGACACATACCCTGGGGCTGCTTCAGCTCCTGCAGGCTCCATTCTGCATCTCAAACTCTGAGCTGAAGGAGGGGATCCTGCCTCATCTCCCCATGCTGGGCTGGAGTTGCATGGGGAACAGCATCTGGCTTTCATTACTGGCTTGCTCAAAGACTCACCTGCAGAGCTATGTAGAGTCCACACAACCCCTGTATTTTGTCTCTGGTAAATGTGCAGAGAGCCTACACACTGTTATTTCTGGCATGTACCCAGATGATGCTGAGGCTATTCTGCTGGGGGAAGACACAGCATCATTGCTATACGTCCACTGATCCTGGCCACTGTAGGAATCACCTGCAAATCCTTTAAAGAGTCATAAAGCCTGAGTCTCATTGTAGAGCAGCTGTAGTGAGGGGAGGGATCGGATACGATGCGTCCCAGAGCTCCCAGATGATTCTGCTGTACCAATTTACACAGACTCTAACTCAAGAGTCATCCACTCTTCAAATACCCTGCTGATTTCACAAAATTAAGAATGACCATTTTTGACCATAATAGGGAAAATATGTAATAACTAAAAAAGCCACCTATACAACAGACAGCACAGTCCTCCTTCACGTGTTTGATGTGTTAAATCGGCCAACAAAACTTTACTGAGCACACACTGTGCACCAAGAGTTGGTGCGGGATGTTCTGTTGAAAAAAGATTTAGAGTTGTTAAATAGTTAATACATATATGCATGTTATACTTAGTGTGTATTTGTCTATTTTTATGCACTTAGTGTGCATCTGACCAGACCCAAGCCTACTTGGCTTCTGTGGTCAGACTGTGTTGGTTGTGTTCAGAATGGTATGGACACAGACAAGTACATCCATTTTCAAGAAACCTCTCTGCTGCTTGTGTCTTCTCGTAGGTTTCTTCTGATTCTAGCTAGACAGAAGAGGCAGCTCTAGTCTTCATAGAGCTGACATCCCTAGGAAGCTGATCAAATAAATAGTCATCCTTCATCATGGGAGAAGACTATCTGTCCTCCCCTAGAGATGTCAGACTTGCATGCAACAATGTCTTGGCCACACCAACACCACGTACTTGGCTTCTGGAAAATTACCATAAATGGAAAGCCAAGCAGACCAGGTTATTTGTAGGTTATTTTTTAACTTTCCCATGAGAATTAACAGTATTAAGTGTATGCATCTCTGTATATTTAACATATTGTTTGTGTTTATCAACACAAGGTCCAAGTCATAAGGTAGAGTGCAGGGTCAGCTTTTAAGATGTTTTCACATGGCTCAAATCAGATGTCTGATACAGATTCCATTTGGGAATTCCAAGTCCAGGGAACTCATTTTCTCTAATATTGTGAGTACAGGAAGGAAGATAGTTCTGTGAGTTTGATTGTAAGAACCACCCCAGGCCCTTCAGTGTACAGAGTGCGCTTAAGTCAGGGGTGGTAAAGTACAGTTTTCCTAGAGCATCTGAGATGTTGACACGTGGGTGAGGGCATGACACTCTACTAGTGATTTCACCTCTTGTCAGCCACCATTTCTCCCTGCCTCCACACAAGGATTGACCTGGCCAATGCCTCCTGAGAACTCAGCCATGTTGGTTACAATTGCACTTCTTAAGGGAGATGCTTCGGTCAGTAAAGTGCTTGCCATGCAAGACCAGAGTTCTATTCCCCAGAATCCGTGTGTGTAACAAACACGGCTGGGCACAGCAGTGTATGTCTGTGATCCAGGAGCTGCGGAGGAAGAGACAGGAGGATTCCTGGGGCATTCTGACCATCCAGTGTAAGTAAAACAATGCTCCAGGTTCAGGAGAGACGCTGTCTTGAAGAATAAGGCAGAGAATGACAGAGCAGACACTTGATGTCTATTAGTGGCCATCATGTGCATAGACACACAGAATCTTATTTCTAAGAGGAAATTTTAACCAACGGAAGAACACAAACTCAGAGCCATATGAGTTACTGTGAGTCTTGCGGAGGTGAGAAGAAGGGGCAGTATTAAGGTTTATGTGCCTGGCTCCCGGTTCTGGCTCCCTAATGGGGGAGGAACTGAGCTGACTGCCACTGGACATATGGTTTCTGTCGATCAGTCCCGTGAGATAAACATGTGGGTTTTCAGAGTTTTCATGGGCACGGTTTCCTCTACCCACACACCATGATGAATATAGACTAATTACAAGCAGTATGTGATTGTGAGGCAGCTTTATTTGTCATTCTCCTCTGCTGGGTCCTTTGTCTGTGATAGAAGAAGGAAAGAGCCAGGCTTTATTGCTAGGACTTTGATGAGCCTGTAAATCCTCTGGTCTGTCCTGGAAGAGTGGGCTTCCTAGTAACTGGGTAAGGCTCTCTGGAGGTTTCCCTTTAGTTGCTCAACAAAGCAAGAAGAATCTTTAGCTAGAGAGAAAAGCTGATGTCACCTCTTCTTCCAGTGTTTCTTTGCTTAGTAGTAAAAATTAAATATGACAGTGCCTGGAGACTTGGCTCAGTGGTAACATGCTGCGGAACAAGCGTGAGGACCAGAGTCTGGATTCATGGCCCCCATGCAAATGCTGGGTGCGGTGGCACATATCCGGAACCACAGAATTAGAGATGCAGAGACAGATGGCTCTCGGGGAGTCATTGGCCAGCCAATATATCCAAAATAGTAAGCTGCATGGATGCACATGTAGGCTAGTGAGCCTGCACACACACACACACACACACACACACAGTTAGCTATAATGAATGGTATTATACATGGTGTTTAATTCTGTGCATGTCTGTATGCTTGAAAAATTGAAGATACATGGTCATTCCAAGGCCCTAGCTTTAAGACCTTCTTTTGTCAATATTTTATGCTGTGTGGCCTTGGCGAATTCTCTTCTCCTCTCTGGATTTCAATTGCTGGTCGTTCAGAGACAAGTCTGGGTGATTGGCCTTAACATCCAATAGGTTGTAAGGAAGTGTATTTACTTTAAATACCAGGAGGCTGCCAATTTAAAAAGATAGATTATGACAGTATAGACTCAAGACATTCTTTTAAAAGGCCATTTGTTCCATGGATGAGAATCCCAAGGTTTGCAAGGAAGAGGAATGACTTGGTCCTTATTCTCATTCTGCATGACATTCACACTGCAGTAAGTTCTAATCATTGACAGTTGCAGTAATTATTGTTTATTCCACCCGAGACTTAGGTTTCCTATCTATAAAATGGGAATGACAGCCTTTCCCTCATAACAGTGTGAGAGATGCCTCCAGTAGTCTAGTATGGAAACGAAAATGAAGGCTGAATGGGTCATTCATACATATACACATACACATTCATACACATACATATGTGCATATGCATATGCACATAAAATAAAAGCAAATAAGAGGTACAGTGAAGTGCTTAATGGCACTAATACTATGACAGAAAATCTATGAATTTGTCCTTTTAGTCGTCTTTGCTCCCTGCTTCTTAGCACAAGGCATGGCATACAGTGACACTAACTATGGCATAGCAAGAATTCCTGGCTATGTGAGCCCAACTCTTCTTATGCCCCATGTACAGTGACTGGTGGGAAGGGTAAATGTGCCCCCCCCCCCCCTTGGTGTGTGCTCATTTGCTAAGCTAGGCTGTCCATAGGCTTTTAAGTTAATTGCTTTAGGTAGAGGTTTTATATTTTTAACTTTTGTATGTATATTAAACACTGCTTCAAAGGACAAGTCTCTGCCAGTTATATGACTGCCAACCATGCCAGTCCTTGGGTTGGGAAACTAGACAAGCTATGGGTGCAGGGAGCTTGATAGTTTCCTCATGTCAGGGTCTTGGGTATGAATTCAAAGAGACCCCACATTAAAGCAGACTTGGACTAGCTTTGGAACCCAACCAAGTGCAGAAATAATCACCCTCATTGTGCGTGTTCTTCACTGGTCACACTCTGTGGCCCTTGTTAATTGCGTGAGGGCATTCTTGAGTGGGCGATTGCATCCTCTTAACTGTCCCATGTGGACAGTGGCCTTGGGACTGTAATGTATCACGTGAAACCCTCAATGCAGTCTTCATCCTAGCGCAGTACTGAGTGTAAGCCCTGGGCTAGCTACAGTCATTGCTTTCTAGTTTTCTGGTCTTTATCACACTCTTACTATGGGAAATGGAACTCATATTGGAGATGATGAAGGTAAAGTTCAGAGACCTTGTCTCTCACTCAAGGGCTGATAACTGAGTTGCCACATAGCTAGCATGAGAGTATTGGAATTGGTTTGTTGTTCAGTCCCCAGGGTTGGTTCCATGAATCATAGCTGCCTGAGTGCTGTACCCTTGGTGGTGGCTGTTGTTCGCCAATGAAGTCATGCTGCCCTCTACTACTTGTTTGCTTAAGCCATGACCTCCCATTTCCGAGTCCACCCTTGAGCAAGCTCTAGGAACTTTTCCAGGGTCACCTACACCTCTTGCCTTCTCCCTGTATCAGCAGCTACAGTTCCTGTGTCTTTCATTCAGGGCCCTGGAAATAATAACTCCAGCCTCGTCTCTGCCTTTTGCCTTCACCCAGATTCTGTTCTAGCCGAGTTGGCTCTTCTCCATTTCCCATAAACACTGACTCCTGCCACAGTTGCTGGCTCCACCAGCTTCCTGGGCAATGTATCCCAATTATCCCCCCAGACACTCTGCTTTTAGTTTCCTGTCTGTCTCAGCTTTCCCATACATGACTTTACCCCTCACTTCTAGTAATCTTCTGTAATGACATCCATCAGAAGTGTCTGGAGTCCTAGTGGGCTGGTTAAAATGTAGCCATGGGGGCTCCCCCCAAAAAAGTCTTCCTGAAGACGGAGCGCTTGTGTCTCTAAGAAGTGCTTAATAGCTGCTACTCCTTTTTTTTTTTAAAGCTTTGCTGTAGAATTTCCATTCCTTTTTTTTTTGCCAAGAATTTTGCGTTGTTTTCCTGCAGCATACACTGTCTTTGAGAATCCCATGGTCCATGTAGCTATTCAAACTCAGTTGCACCTTAGAATCACCTGGGGAGCTTTAAAAATGTTATATGGGCCTGCCCTGCTCCAAGCAATTGGTCAAAATCTATGAAGCAGGGCCTGACACTGTTATCCTTGCTAACTCTCCTGAGGATGCTAAAATGAAGCCAACCAGGGCTGAGGACCACTGGTCCAGGGAGGGACCATCTGAAAGGTAAACAGGGAACCACTCTGCTAGAATCAGGAGGATATTTCACTTTCCCCAGAGAAGTGTTAGGGGGAATGGCTTGGGCAAGGTATCCTCAGACCTGGGTTTCAGTTCCAGCTTAGCTTTGTATATCCAGGCAAGTGTCTCAGCATCTCTGACCCCAGACTGGGACTCTGAAGAATCTGAGTATTTTTCCACATCAATCCTGACGATTCTCATGACAGGAGGTGGATATTCTTGGTTGTCAACTTGACTACATCTGGATTTAGCCAAAACACGAATGGCTGTGTATACCTGTGAAGGAATTTTTTTCTTAAATAAATCATTTGAAGTAGGACAACCCACTTTTGATCATCATTTTGGAGGTGGGAAGATCTACCTTTTATCTGGGCCACACCTTCTGCTGTCAGTCTATATGAAGGACATAGAATAAGAAAGTTGCCTCTCTCTTTGCCTGCTTACCCTTGCTATTGCTAGCAAGTCCATTACCTCACTGGCATTAGAGCTTGCTTCTTCAGGATTCTGGAGTATACTGAAGACCAGTTGAAACATCCATCCTTGCAGATTAAACTACTACTGGATTATTGGACCTTCTGTTAGTAGACAGCCACTGTGGGACTAGCTGGACCATGGCCTGTAAACCATTCTAGTAAGTTCCTAACATTCATACATACACATATACACATATATAAACATACATTTAGACACATAAATACATATGCATACACATACATATATATACACATATACATACATATATACACACACATATATACATATCCCTGACTGATACTATAGATATCTCTAAACCCAAGAGGCTAGGATGCTTATTGAACACAAAATAAAAGCAAACTAAGAAGTACAATGAACTGTTTAGTGGCGCCAGTAATACACCAGAAGATCTATGAATTTCATGTGACCATCCTCCCTCGAAGAAATACTGTGGGTTTACCAATGGAACTTTCTGTGTATCAAGAAGTGGTTCTTAGGTTGTGGACCAGCAATTCCATCCACTATCAATGTTCCTTAAGATCTTCTTAGAAATGCAGATTGTTGAGTCATGCTCACCCACACTACCAGATCAGAAGCAGTTGGGAGGGCCAAGAAATTGGATGGTCACAAGACACATTTGTTAATATGAGCTTGAGAGATGCTGTGATGCAAGCAGCCTCTCTTCTGCCCTATTCCACTGTTGTGTTAGGGGCTGATGGTGGCAAATGACCTGTTCATCTGGAGAATAACCAGTTTGAAAAGAGAGGTTGAAAGCATGTATCTGCTGCATTCATTGGCAATTTTTATTCCCATCATGTAACTTTTTCCTGACTTTCATTTGGCCTTGGCATTGGATATCTTTTGTTTAATTAATATAGTTAAAAAGGAAGGGCATAATATCACCTGCTAGGATGGTTGCTTTTCTTTAAATGTGTCCATGCCCAGCTTCACGCTTGTGATGAACCCGCAGCTCCAGGGACTGGGTTTGATTATAATGGAGGAAAGACATCATTTGGATAGGTGTTGTTCTGTGCAAAGGATGAGCTAAATTAACAGCTGGACTGTGTTCAGGTCAGAAGAGGAATGGGCTTGAAAGGCTGCAGAATGGCTGTATTGTGTCAAAGCAGTTAAAAGGGAAAGTCCCTTTTACTTTCAGCACAAGGGAGACATCTACAAGGATTCCAGGTCTGCTTTTATGAATATGAGGCTCTAAGAAGTATTGCCGTTTTGAGCTGTGGGGGACAATGTCACCTTGATCCACCAATTTACTGCTGCCAGCAGTCAAAAGAGCCAAACATCTTCACAGACTTCTCAGTCCACTTTCATTTGATCACCCAAAGAGGTGCCTGGGACAATAGTCGTTGGATGTGACATTGACGTGATATATATTTGCTCCAACTAAAAGGAGCAGGTGTCTTTGAGGAGCTCAGAACTAAGAAGGGGGTCCAGTTCCCCAGCTCCCTGGTACCCTGAATGAGTCAAAACAGGGGTCTGCATCATCCTGACTCTAGCTTGACTGAAGTTTCTTCAAATGAAGACATCTTTCAAACTTCCTGATCCATCACTGATCAGACTCTTGAGCCACCCCGTTTGTCCGATCTCAAGCAGGTCCCCAAAGCATCCTTGTCTCACTCTGGTTTAGTGCCCATTTGTACACAAAGAAGTCTTTGAATTCTATCTCAAGACCATAATACAACCCTACAAACATTGGGTAACAGCATTTTTCCCCCCCGCCTGGTCTGTTTAATTAGTGTCTGCCAGATTCCCACATCCCCTTCAATCTAGCTTTGGAAACATCTATCTTTTTTTTTTTTAATCTACCGATAGAGTCTCGAAAGAGTACCAAACCTGTTAGACAAAATATCAAAAGTTATGAATTCTGATTTAATAAATGTGCCTTTGAGAGATGATTCATGGCGTGTATGATGGCTTTCAATTGCTTTCTCAAACAGTTCACGCTTCATTTCATTAAGAGCTTCAGTCAATGCCAGCTGATTAATTATCACAGTACTAGTCAGATTTTGTTTTGCAAGTACATGTGTAAGACCTGCCTGGGACTTGGCCATATAGACATTTATTAAAAATGCGAATAACAGTGGTACTTATATGTAAGTGTTAGATTCCCACCAAAGTGACACTGAAAATCGTTTCTTTCTTTTTTTTTTTTTTCTTTTCTTTTTTTACAAGACATACCTGTTTTTTTTTTTTTTATGAGAGTTAGCCTGGTATGGCTACTGCCTGCGTGCAGTGCCCTCATAGGCCAGAAGAGGGCACTAGATCTTCTGGACCTGGAGCCATGGATGCTTGTTCTTGTAGAGGACCCAGTGCTCATAACTGCTGAGCCATCCCTCCAGCTCCTGGAAATCATTTCTTAGCTTTAAATTTGCCTCACAGGAACCTACAAAACCATTAGTACCTCGACAAGAGACCTCCCCACTTCCAGGAAGCATGCACTTTATTGGCCACAGAGCTGGTGTGGGAATGATTTCACTCTGAGGAATGTTGGAGTCGGGCAGCTGAGGGCTTAGGGGGCAAAGCCTCAGCTAGAGCACAGAGCATCCATGAGACACTGCACAAGGACATGGTGACATCTTCCCTCACTCTCAACAGGAAGAGCCCACCGAACACAGGCTCAGATGCTTACAGAGGCAGCCAGACTACCCTTTCACTTCAGACTCTTCATGCACTGATTTCCCTGCTCTTTCTGTAATCGCAGAAGTCACAGCGACAATCTCATTTATGGGCAGAATTAAAGATCTTAACAGGTAGAACCCGGTGACCTTTTTACTTTATGCAAAGCTTCTGAAGGTTTTGAATTTGTTTTAATCTTAATAAAGAAGCCCAAATCCTTTTTAAGCAAATAAATATGGCATCTTTGTCATCAGGGGCTTCCTGGGAACAGCATACAGGGTGACAAGAACCAGTTACCCTGGTCACCAGTTGTTCCTCTTGGTCACAATTTGGCTTATTCCCATAACCCAGGAGTCATTAAAGACGATGTACCATGCTCAGAGGAGTCTTCACTGGGTTAGTCTCTTGTTTAACTCAAGTGTTTCCCTTTGGTTTGTAATGACTGACAAGGGTAGCCTTGAAGTGGAGGAGCATGTGCTGCAGGGCATTATGGGAGCCTAAGCAGAGTATAAGGTGGGTATGAGAACTATGCAGTGGCTGCCTTCTGGGAGTCAAGCTATGTGACTCCTGCTGGGAGTCAAGCTCTGTGAGGTGGCTGAGCTTGTACAGAGCCTGGAGCCCTTCTGAAGTTTGTATGTCTAGTTAAAGGGGCTTTGGCCATTCTGCCTGAGAGGCATCTTACACTATGGTGACCAGGGAGATGATATTATCTGTTTCACCGGAAGTATCCATTTTTGGAGTGAGTATTAGATCAAAGCTCCTTTACTTTCCTTGCCTGTAAATGGTCATGATTTCCTGATAATGGCACGGGTTTTTTTTTGGGGGGGGGGCGCTGAGTGAGTTAAAGGTGACCAAGGACTAATGCCAACGATAGAATTATGAGTTATTGTAGTCAGATTGAGCACTTCATTGTGCACACACATCATTTCACACAGGCAAGCACGTCACAGGTTACAAAGCACATCTGTTGAGTTTGGCCCAATGCTGCTTGTATTCTAATGGTAATTTGGGTCCCCCAAAATCATTTGAATGGGAGTCTGACAGTTTGCATGAGAGAGTAAG
Organism: Apodemus sylvaticus; assembly: GCF_947179515.1. Lineage (NCBI taxonomy): Eukaryota > Metazoa > Chordata > Mammalia > Rodentia > Muridae > Apodemus > Apodemus sylvaticus. The sequence goes on from NC_067492.1 coordinate 26,151,603, forward strand.
ACAGCAAGGGGACCTGCCCCCAGGCAGTTCTGATTGGTAAATAAGAATGCCAATAACCAATACTGGAGCAGGACAGACCAGATAGGCGGGACTTTAGGATTTCCAGGCTTGGGACCTGGAGGGAAAGAAGGATCTGTCAAGCAGGAAGAGTGTGGACGGAAGTGCATCATGCCTGAGTAGAGCGCAGGGCAGAAAGGTATGGCCTCCATGTGAAGAGTCAAGAGAGTGCAGCCCAGAGCGTGGCCCATTTGGGCAGTCTTCTAGACTTGGAGAAGCCAAGAAATAGCATAGAATTAGTAAATAATAACTTAGGATAAACCGCATAGAGGTTAGGCAGTGACCCAGCTATTAAGCCGTATAAAGGCGGTGTGTGTGTGTGTGTGTGTGTGTGTGTGTGTGTGTGTGTGTGTCTTTCATTCGGGAACTTAAACCATCAGGCGGGTAGCAAACCTGCTGCCGGGACTTTATTTATTAAATATTAAAATCAACACGCATCTACATTTCACATCTCATGTGAGTCTAGTGCGTGTTCTGCAGACTAGCGCGCTGTATCATGCAGATGAAGAAGGTCTGCCCACCCAATAGGAACACAGCTCAGCCCAGATTGCTTGTGGGTCAGCTCTCAGATCACCCCAGCCAGGGAACACACTGAGCCATTGGCAAGCAGTTTCCTGATTGGCTAATTGAGTGCTGGTTTTCACTGGAGGCACAATGACCTTTCAATTCAACATTATTATTTTTTTCAAATTATTTGACACAATGCTATTTTGAAATGATAAATTAGTTAATGAGAGCGTGTTTACAGGGCCAGCGAGATAGCTCACTGAGAAAAGATGCCTGCCGGCCACAGAAGTACTCAGTTCATGTGAGTAACTGGCTCCCACCAGCTATCCTCTGAGCACCACATATATGTATTGGTATACATACATGCTCACATACATGCATGCACTCCAAACCAACCAACAAACAAACACACACACAAACATGTTCATAGAAAAAAATTATGGCTATATGAACAGAATGTGTTCTATCTGTCTGTCTCTCTCTGTCTTTCAGTCTGTCTGTCTCTGTTTTAGAAAAATGGGGGGGGGGGAAAGAAATGACCACATATATTTGCACGTATTTGATCCCAGTGCTTGTAAGGCAAAGGCAGAGGCATACACATCTTCATGAGTTCATGACTAGTCTACATGTGAATCCCATGCCAACCAGGGCTACATACTAAAACCTCATCTCAGCAGAAACTAAATGACAACAATACCCATAATACAATGAGTCTGAAATAACTTTGAAGTAAATATCTGTATAGTTCTTTCATGTCTGTCCTGTACTTGAGCGTGCTGAATGCGATGTGGGTTTATTACAGGGGCATTATGCTGCATGCATATAGTTTTCAATGTACACAATGGAGTTAATATAACACGTGTTCTTGTATGCTTTCCTTTTTAAACTTCACAAAAGTTTTGAGACCTGTATTAACCTTTATAATGTAATCATCCAGATACATAATTTTTTAAAAAAGAAACGCTTTTCTCATTGTTCCTTTATGTGTCCTCTATCGCAAGCCCCGCCCCCATCTCCTCTGTGAGAGCTAGTATTAATTATTAACTAGACCAAATTTAGAGCCAGGCTTCTAAGCTGCCCTATGAGTGTTTTGATCAAGGTGGGACACCTCCCACCATCCCCTAGGCAGGGGAATCTTGGACTTCAATAGATGGAAGTGGGTATTAGCATTGCACGCACTCATTGTTGTATCCCTGATTATGATTGTGATGCGACTTCCTATGACAGACAGTGACCTGAAAGTGTGATCTGAAATCAACCTTTCCTTTATATGTTGCTATCATCAAGGCATTTTATTCCAGCAACAGGAAAAGAAATCAGGACTCTATCTATCTATCTATCTATCTATCTATCTATCTATCTATCTATCTATCTATCTATCTATCATCACTATGTATGTATGTGTATGTATATTATGGCTATATGAACTGAATGTGATCTCTCTATGTCTCTCTCTGTCTCTCTATCCCTCTCTCTGTCTCTCTCTCTGTCTCTCTATCCCCCCCTCTCTCTATCTATATATATATATGTGTGTGTGTGTATGTGTGTGTGTGTGCATGTGTGTGTATACATATATATAAATAATCTATCAGTCATGGCCTCATCTATTACTATCCATTCATATATCATCCATCATCCATCCATCTACCTATACAAACATATATGCTCCTAACTGATCTGGATGCTTTGCCTCAGCTAGTGATATTTTAAAGTGAATAATTCTTTGCTGTGGGCTTTTCCTTTGCACTGCAGGATATTTATCACCGTACTTTGTCTATAACCTCTATATTCTAGTAGCAGTTCCCACCTATTTCCAGTTGTTATAAACTCAAATATTTTCAAACTTTACCAGTTTTCCCCTGAAGGAAAGAATAAATCCTGGCTGATGACCACTGTTTTAGATCCATTTCCAAAGCTTACAGTTTAAACACACGAATTCACATCAATACCTTCAGTTCTGACCCAGAACCTCCCATCCACCCCCTTTCTATTTATGTAAATGCTTTTTCTGAACATCAAACTCTTGGTTGCTACTCTTCTTACTGTAATTCTTGATTTGCTTAATTGTGCTCATTGTCCTTACTATGCTGTCTGCTTCTCCAGCCCCTCACTGTCCTGACTGACCCCTACTGTCATCTGAACCCTCATCTCCTTCCTTGGTCTCATGGACACACCAGGCCTCTTCTGTCTTTCCTGCAGCTGCTTTCGAATCCTGCCAAGGCTGTTAGCAAGCTTGTCCCATTCCTGTCTAAATCTTTGATGGCTAGCATAGTACCAGTATGTAATTGGAGCTCATTATTTGGCTGATGAATGATAGATGTATATATGTATGTATGTATGTATGTATGTATGTATGTATGTATGTATGTATGTGTGTGTGTGTTTGTATGCATGCCTGGCTTGTCAATCCCATGGAAACGTTGCTCCTAAGCACATGGGTCATTGCCTTAGCCCCATCTTCCAGGCAGGCAACACCGAGGCTGAGCTCTGCGCCTCTCATACTTTACTCCTGTGCAAACTGCCAAGTGGCGTTTGGCTCAGATCCAGCTCTATGCTATTGTTCCCTGTCAAGCAATGTGCCCTTTCTGACCATGGTAAGGTTTTCTCATTTTTCAGGGTTTAAGAGCTGAATTTCTAGCTGCCAGAGAGTCTTTATTTATGTCTCTGTTTGACAATAGGGAAGATCTCCTCTGCCATCCCCTCCTGCCTGACCTCATCTTTAACAATCCTACCACCTCACCGTTCTCTCTCCCATCCCTCCATTGTGGCCAGTGATATTTGCTCTTCTTTTTGGAGTTTGCCTGGGGTCGATCGATGATGGGGAAAAGGACTATCTCTCTGGCACCCTGAAGGGTTTTCAAATAGAGATCCTTTACTGAAGTTCAAACGCACCTGACTATCTAGCACTGATGGTGATAACCAAAAGGAGGAGGGGCAGGGATGTTGGACTTTTGCTCCATTTTGCCTTTTATCTGAACCTGATGCCAAGGCTTCCCTTACAGGTAGTGAAAATAATTCTGAACCTTCTGCTGCTTCTCACAGTCCCTAGCTTAGTGTGGAATGCTGATTTTCTATAGACGTGAGGGGTTTCTGTGTGATGGTGCTACTGATGGTGTGGTGATGGGGATAAGGGTGGTGGTGGTGGTGGTGATGATAGTGGTAGTGGTGGTGGTCATGGTGGTGGTAGTGGCAATAAGTACAATAGGAGAGAGCAAAAAAAAAAAACCAGCCCATTAAAATATGACCAGTTTTAGCCAAGCGATGGTGGTGTACACCTTTAATCCCAGCACTTGGGAGGCAGAGGCAGGCAGATTGCTGAGTTCGAGGCCAGCCTGGTCTACAGAGTGAGTTCCAGAACAGCCAGGGCTACACAGAGAAACCCTGTCTCAAAAGACAACAACAACAAAAATGACAAGTTTCATTTCAATATTTTAGTTCTCCCTTTTCACTGTGTCAAAATCCCTGAACCTCTCCCAACCTCTGCAAAGCAAGGCAGAGTTAAGAGAAATGCAAAGGACATTTTGACCTTGAGCATGCAAAAAAGGATCCTTCTGAGTGAGGGAAACTGCAGTGGGAGAGGAGGAAGTCCTTGACCCCAGGAGAGCATCTTCTGGGATGTGCTACAAATCTGATTTTGTGGTCTTTTCTGTATTTCTTACCCATGGGGTTGGGGCCCTTGGAGACTGATCAGGACAAGCTGGCCTGAAGTAATGACAGCCTCAGACTTTGTTCTTTCTTGAGAGTCCCTGAGCTCTAGCGGCCTTGTTTGTGAAATGTGGACAGCTTGTTTATCTGAGGATGGCTGAGAAGGACTGAGATGCTGTGAGGTGACTCTGCCTGCTGCCATCTGGGGCCATTTTTTTTTTCATTGCTTGATCCAGTCCATATGTCTTTGGAACAGAGAGGATGGAGAGGGAAAGAGGGCAGGGAGAAAAACAAAACAAAACAAAACAAAATGAAACAAAACAACCTTCTCATATCTTGCGACTGGTATCCAGTAGTGAACCGATCTGTAATCCCTTATACTTGTGGATGTCTTTTCCTGTTGGATTTCAGCTCCTCAACAATCCTTTATGGCCAAATAATGAAAACCATCACTAGGTAACACCTTAAGAAACAATCCTTTAGGCAGGTGAGGGATTTCTGTCAGGCCACTGCCAAGACATTGTACCAGAATTTCAGCCCCTATGTCCTCCAGGTTCCAAAGTTGGGTGCTCTTTCTACCCACTGTCTGCCATTAATGTGCTTGTTTAATGTATTTACCAAAGTCCACTCATTTCTCTCTGACTATGCAGATCTGTGACAACAGACTCTGTTAATTCCAAATAGGGGTCTTTACTATTTATTTGGGAATCCGTTGGCCAACAGTATAGATCAGGCCAATGGGTATCGACAAGGGAATAACTGTAGCATCATCACACCCACTAACTGTGTTTGATCCAGTGGCTAATGGGGTCATTAGCAAAGGAGAGTAATTGTAGGTGTGCCTTGCCCTAATGTTGCTGGCCAGATCAATGGCCATTTATCATCTTCCGACATCTGTGCCTGGGGTGCAGGCAATGGCATAGAGTTGGGGTTGACATCAATTCCTGGGAAGATAAACATGCTTTATAACTATCTGTGGTACCCGGCACTGACTGCCCTTCAAGGTATTCCTGTGTTGGAAGTCTGCAGCTGCTGTGGTGGTGTGCCACAGCCCTGAAAAGGGCCTTGGCATCTCACTATTCTCCATTTGAGCCAATCCAGGCCCCGAGGGCACACTGGAGATGGTATGTTTGATTCTGAAGGTACCCAGCAAGCCTCCTGCTTGAAACAAGCACCAGCTAGACAGAATCAATTTCCCATCGACTTTCAGCTCCATCTCAGACACAGTGTAATTCTCTTCTGAAGGTTTATAAAGGCCATTGACTGTCTTATAAAAGATTTAAACACTCACCTAGCAGCACCCAGGAGCTCTATCTATCATGATGCCTTTTTTTTGACAATTTGTGGGGGTGGGGTTAAATTGGGGGAGGGATGCTTGAGGTTCCCAGGGCAGCCATGGCTCAGCCTGCCAGTGGCTGCAGGATCCGCTCACAGAAAATGAATGGATCAATTGAAGGGTCCTCCTCATTCATCACTGGGGGGCTCTCATGTCTACAAGAAGTCAGACTCCCCTTGGTCCACTTTGGGAATGAATCACATGCGACATCAGATGAACCTCACCCCTACATTGCCTCTGCTTGAACTAAAGGCATGGAACTGGCATATGAATGAAACCAGAGGCTACTTGCTTATCAGGCTCAAAGAATTTCACAGTCAACAGCAGGGCAACAATGACAACTTGGCTCTTGCCTAGGCCTGTGCCATGAGAGGTGCATCTCTGTTTTCTCTTTAGATCCGCAGAGTAAGTCTGGAAGGCAAATGACACCAGAATGCTGTGACCGTTTTACATATAGGGAACAGAAGTTCAAATGGAGTATGTCAATTTGGACAATTCAGTCTTAGTTTTCAAGAGGAAGATCAACTTTCAGGGACAGAGGAAGCTACTCAGTTGGTCAAATGTTAGCCGTTTAAGCATGAAGACTTGAGTTTAGAATTCAGCACATGCATATAATCCCAGTGCTGAGGAAGCAGACACAGGTATCTCTGGGTATTCCTGGCCAGCTTAGCCAGCAAAACCAGTGAGTTCTAGTGAGACTGTCTCAAAACATAAGGTGGACAAATGACTGAGGAATGACATCTGACATCACCCTTTAGCCTCCACATGCACATGCATGCCTAGATACCTAAACACATTGGAACATGCATGTGTGCATGTGCATAAACATACTAATACAGGTAGATTATAGATAGTTAGATGATAGATGATAGATGATAGAGAGGTGATAGGTAAATGATAAATAGATGATAGATAGAAGATAGATAAGAATTTCAACTTACTTCCTTCAGCATATTTTCTTGATATTTATTTATTCTGCAGCCAGCTAGGTGGGTGAGGAAGGGAAAAATAGGATGATGAAATTTATCCCCCCAAATGAGCTCTTTCCAGAGTGATATAGTCAAGGGGTTGGTCTTTTGCATTCAGCAGCTAGAATAGTTCTATGGCTAAACGATACAGGCACACATGAGTTGCGGTGGTCAGATCTGGGTGGTAGGATTCCAAGAGCATGGGATGCAGGCAAAAGCTTTAAGACACAAGCAAACCCAACACACTTGGGAAACTGTAACTGTGACTAATACTGATAATATGGGACAGTGACAGAGGACCATAGCCTGGCCCTTTCCTTTGTGGATGGCACCTCTCGCTCCTTCCCCTCATCTTCTCTGGGTTTCGGTCTCTCTGCTCTCTGGGTTACTCCCTATTATAGTAGCTGTACCCCTTCCTCAGGGTCTTTACATCATCCTTTCCTGTTGCCTGGAATGACGTTCCTACCGGTATATTGCTGACACTAAAAACCCACTCCCCCAAGTCTTTGCTGCAACATCATTTTCTGTGTCCGGCCTGTTCTGATCCCATGGTTGAGACACGAAAGCCATCTAATCCCCATCTTCAGACATCAAGATCTCTTTTCTCTGCCACTTTTCACTTCTCCCACAGCACTTGCTTCTTATTTGACCTCCTCTTCTCCTTCTTCCTCTTCGGTCAGAGTCTTACCATGAATCCCAGGTGAATCTTGAACTCGTGATCTTCCTACCTAGGCCCCCAGCATCCTGTATCACATCACCATTCCTGGGACACAGACCATCCTCTAACAGTAATGTGGTTTGCATTCTCACTAAGATTATTATTGGTTCGCTTCTCCCTCAGCAAATCCCACATATGCCCATGAGGCAGAGATCAATGTCTGATTTATCACTGATACCAAGGGCACAGTTGGCATGAACTAGATACTCAGTAAAGGTTTGTTGAGTAGGTGAATTAATGAATGGCTAGGATTTGTTGATTGCCAAGGAGAAAGGTACAAATTCTCTGCTGCGGGTGAAGGAGTTGAAGGAAGTTGAACATACAGGAGTTATATAACTATACTTGGTTGAGAGAGGCCTGTGTGGTTTCTCAGTGGAAAGACACAATCCTGATGAGAGATGGGCAGGAGGCTCTAGGGTCGAGATGGGAGTGAGAAGCTTGGAACAGTAGCCCAATGTGGATTAAATAGATCCGACTCAGGGCTGGTAATGGGCCCAGCAGTTTGTAGCACATATTTCTCTTGCAGAGGATCTATTAGGCAGTTCACAACAGCCTATCATTCCAGCTTTAAAGGCTCTGATTCCATCTTTTGGCTCCTGAGCATTCAGGTGCACAGCACACACACACACACACACACACACACACACACACACACACATAAGCACACATTTAGTCATACTCATACACACACTCATACACAAACACACACTTAGACACACAAATACACACACACTCAGACACACACAAACACATACTTAGTCACACAAATACACAAACATTTGCACACACAAACATACATTTAGTCACAGAAATACACACACGCGCGCACGCGCGCACACACACACACACACACACACACACACACACACACGCACAGGCACAGGCACAGGCACACACACGAACACTTAAAAAAGGAAAAGGCCAGAGAGAAAGTTCAGTGGTTAAGAGCATTTGCTACCATCACAGAGGAGCTGGGTTCAATTCCCCAGCAATTAGATAGAGGTTCACAACATTTGTAACTCCAGTTTCAATAGATCCAGTCAGTCCATACTTCTTGCCTCTATGGGCATCAGGCATTCATGGGTAAACAGACATACATGTAGGCAAAACACCCATACACACAGAAAAAAACTGATTAACAATAAAAACCAACTCTTTAAAAAGATGACACAAGCCTTGAAGATCAGCATTTTATGGTTTGGTCGAGTCAGGTGGATGTCTGTGAGTTTGAGAACCACCTGATCTTGCAAGCAAGACTTGACTCTTTGGGCCACTCAGAAAACAAGAGGCAGGGGTGAGAAGAAAATTCCATAGAGTCAGTTCTCTCCATCGATCTTTATTGGTTCCAGGGATCAAATGTAGTCAGGTCTCCATTACTGGAGGGTGGGCAGGGGGCAAGCACCTTTACTTAATGTTCATATCGACAATGAATATTATCCACAACACTAATGAAAACTTTCTTTGTGGAATCAGAAGTGTCATCCAAAGAAAGGATATTAGCTACCTAGAGGTCTGAATAAGAATGGTAGAATCTCAGGACTGAAGTTTAGGACAACTATTGGGCACTTTGTAGATGAAAAGGAAGAATATTAAGTCATGAAATTGCAAATATCACAATTAATAATGTTCAGGCTAAGCAAAAGTTATTTTTATGACACCTTCTGGTGTGTGGTGTTCTTTGTACAAAGAAGACTCAACTCAAAAAATAACATGAAAGCCTATTGCCCTAGCCCTTGGCCCCACACGATGGTCCTTGGGGTAGGGTCTTACATAACCAACCACATAGACTCTGGGAGCCAGATGAGAAGCAGAAGCAGATCATTCATTGTAATCATGGGGCATGCCTTTATCCCTTCTGCCCATATCCCCTAGGTTAGTAACTGCTCATCTGGCACAGCTGGCATTGGCTGATTGGCTGTCCTGGACATACTCTCTGTCTTTGTTCTGCTCTGGGTGTCAGCTTGAACTGCACATGTATGGGCCATTGTAGCCTGCTAGTCAGCCTACATCACGGCTACTGTAAAAGCCACTCCTCAAAGCATTTCCAATGTAAAAAATAATGTATGCATTATATTATATTATATATAGAATATATATTTATATCTGATAATATGAATTGTGTACATATTATATATAAATACATAAATATATTTGTATCTGAATATCAAGATAAGATATATTTATATTTCAGTGTGTGTGTGTGTGTGTGTGTGTATCATTACCATCAACAAAGAAAGCATCTAGTTTAAGTGAAACTGTTTGAACTCCTGGGAGATCATCTACATCCTGGGAGTTATTCCTGGGAGTCATCTACACATCTGGCTTATAGAGTCTGTTTATTTCGTCTCCAATAGAGATTTGTGAACCCTTAGGGGAAGGGTTTGGCATAGACATCCAATTTAGGGCTGAGTGCTCCAAAGTCTCTCACTGTCTGCACACTGTCCAGTTGTGGATCTCTGTGTTAATCATCATCTACTGTAAGAAGCTTCCCCGATGAGGGTTGAACCATTCACTGATCTGTGGATATCCCATTAGGAATCCTTCTGGTTATTTTATTGCTATTTCGTTTAACAGAATAATAGTTGTAGGTTTCTCCCCCAGAGCCGATGACCTCTCTAATCTCAGCTTCTTAGCTTTATTAACAGTGTGAGTTTCCATGGAAAGGTCAGGAATTTAAGGCCCACTCCTAAACATAGTAAAATCAATATACAGAAAAGAGGTAGCCAGCATCAAACTAAATGGAGAGAAACTTGAAGCAATCCCACTAAAATCAGGGACTAGACAAGGCTGCATGCTCTCTCCCTACCTGTTCAATATAGTACTCAAAGTCCTAGCCAGAACAATTAGACAACAGAAAGAGGTCAAAGGTATACAAATTGGAAAGGAAGAAGTTAAAGTATCACTATTTGTAGATGATATGATAACATACTTAAGTGACCCCCAAAAATTCCACCAGAGAACTCCTAAACCTGATAAACAACTTCAGCAAAGTGGCTGGATATAAAATTAACTCAAACAAATCAGTAGCCTTCCTATACTCAAAGGATAAACAGGCTGATAAAAAAATTAGGGAATCAACCTTCACAATAGCCACGAAAAATATAAAATACCTTGGTGTGACTCTAACCAAGCAAGTGAAAGATCTGTATGACAAGAACTTCAAATCTTTGAAGAAAGAAATTGAAGAAGATCTCAGAAGATGGAAAGATCTCCCATGCTCATGGATTGGCAGGGTTAATATAGTAAAAATGGCCATTTTGCCTAAAGCAATCTACAGATTCAATGCAATCCCCATCAAAATTCCAAATCAATTCTTCATAGAGTTAGAAAGAGCAAATTCCAAATTTATCTAGAATAACAAAAAATCCAGGATAGCAAAAAGTATTCTCAACAATAAAAGAAACTCTGTCAGAATAACCATCCCTGACCTCAAGCTATTCTAAAGAGCGATAGTGATAAAAACTGCTTGGTATTAGTAGAATGACAGGCAAGTATATCAATGGAATAAAATTGATGACCCAGAAACAAACCCACACACATATGGTCACTTGATCTTTGACAAAGGAGCGAAAACCATCCAGTGGAAAAAAGACAGCATTTTCAACAAGTGGTGCTGGTTCAACTGGTAGTCAACATGTAGAAGAATGCAAATTGATCCATTCTTATCTCCCTGTACAAAGCTTAAGGTCAAGTGGATCCAGGACCTCCACATAAAACCAGATACATGGAATCTAATAGAAGAGAGAGTGGGGAAGAGCCTGGAGCACATGGGCACAGGGGAAAAATTCCTGAACAAAACACCAATAGTTTATGCTCTAAGATCAAGAATTGACAAATGGGATCTCATAACATTGCAAAGCTTCTATAAGGCAAAGTACACTGTCAATAGGACAAGACGGCAACTAACAGATTGGGAAAAGATCTTTTCCAATCCTACATCTGATAGAGAGCTAATGTCCAATATATATAAAAGAACTCAAGAAGTTAGACACAAGAGAAACAAATAACCTTGTTAAAAAATGGGGTACAGGGCTAAACAAAGAATTCTCAACTGAGGAATACCAAATGGCTGAGAAACACCTAAAGAAATGTTCAACATCCTTGATTGTCAGGGAATTGCAAATCAAAACAATCCTGAGATTCCACCTCACACCAGTCAAAATGGCTAATACCAAAAATTCATGGAACAGCAGGTGCTGGAGAGGATGTGAAGAAAGAGGAACACTCCTCTGTTGCTGGTGGGATTACAAGCTGGTAAAATTATCTGGAAATAAGTTTGGTGGTTCCTCAGAAAATTGGACATAGTACTACCTGAGGACCCAGCTATACCACTCCTGAGCATATCTTCAGAAGATGCTCCAACATGTAATAAGTATACTTGCTCCATTATGCTCATAGCATTTTTATTTATGATAGCTAGAAGCTGGAAAGAACCCAGATGTTCCTCAACAGAGGAACGGATATAGAAAATGTGGTACATTATACAATGGAGTACTACTCAGCTATTAAAAACAATGAATTCATGAAAATCTTAGGCAAATGGATGGAGCTAGAAAATATCATCCCGAGTGAGGTAACAAAAGAACACACCTGGTATGTACTCACTGATAAGTGGATATTAGCCCCAAAGCTTGGAATACCCAAGATACAATTCACAGACCACATGAAGTTCAAGAAGGAAGACCAAAGTGTGGATATTTTGGTCCTTCTTAGAAGGAGGTTCAGAATACCCATGGCTCACAGCCAACCAATGGACTCAGCATAGGGTCCCCAATGAAGGAGCTAGAGAAAGGACTCAAAGAGCTTAAGAGGTTTACAGCCTCATAGGAGGATAAACATGGAGGGTCCCATGGATTCAGCTACACATGTAGCAGAGGATGGCCTTTTCAGACATCAATGAGAGGAGAGGCCACTGGTCCTGTGAAGGCTCCATGTCCTAGTGTAGGGGACTGCCAGGTCAGGAAAGTGGGAGTGGGGGGTTGGTAAGCAGGGAGAGGGAAGATGGGATAGGGGGCTTTCAAAAGGATAAGTAGGAAAGGGGATGACATTTAAAATGTAAATAATGCAAACATCTAATAAAAACCAAAACAAGACAAAGAAACAAACAGTATGGGTTTCATCACCGACGTAGTTGGCCGGCATAAAATGGACCCCATGCTTTTGATGTGTTTTTGTTTGATTCTTTGCTTTTGGTCATTTTGGTTTTTGTTTTCTTTTGTTGTTTGTTTATGTTTTATTTCAAAAAGTACTGAAGTTGAGTGTATAGCAAGATGGGAAGGACACAGGATGATTTAGGGGAAGGGAAAGCATTTGATCAAAATATATCGTATGAAATTTTTAAAAAAAATTTTCAAAAGTGTAATAAAATTAAGAGAAATGGTTTGTGTAGGTTCATACTTTAGCAAGGGGGTTCTTTCTTGATGTGGTAGAAAATGCTCAGAGCAAGCCCTCTCAACTTATTCCCAGGAAATAAAGAGAGGAAGAGGGAAGTTGGGATTCCTTAGCATCCCTTAAGGCCACATCTTGCCTAGTATTCCTTCAGAGCACACCTCACACTATCCTCATCTCTTGAAGTTTCTTATACCTTAAAAACAGCAGCATCCCAGGGACCAGGCCCTAAATGCACTGCCCTTTGGTAGCGGCTGTTATGGCAACCATGCCATGACCAAGTCATAAGGTCTTGTGATGCAGACGGACTATTTTAAAATACTAAGAAAGAGCAAGAACATATCCATTTTCTGCTTTTTTTTGTATGTTTGTTTTTATGTTTTTATAGTCATAGAATAAGGGTACAGATTTGGTGTCTTTGTATGAACTTGTAAGGCTAGATCACATTACTGGTAGGTGGAGATATGGGTAGTGTTTAAAGTAGCCATTCAATACAATTAGGATAGATATCCATTTGAATTACTGGATGGTTGAATTAAAGGAAGGGAGTCATGTGCAACTCCATGTTTCACTTACTGAAGGAAGGAAGATGGCAAGGTGCAGTGGAAGGTAATGAAAGGAAAAGGAAGAAACCAGTATTTGAAGGAGCTGGCCAAAAGACAGAGGAAAATGACATCCATTTTTGGTTTTGAGGTGTGGGGACTGTGAACCTATTCACATCAATCTTTGGTGAGATTGAAGCCCGACAATTCAGAACGCATATGCAACAACTGAGGGGCAAGCACCACCCTAGAGGGATACATTGGTGCAAAGGTTGAGTCAAGAGCTGACACATCTTCCTCTGAAGCAAGCAAGGAGAGATCTGGAGACTTCTAAATGTGTCAGGAACGAATCTGAACACTGAGAGTTTACACCCAAATTTTTGCTCATCACTTTCCAATGGAATGCAAGGCCCTCAGCTGTGAGGCTGAGAGGGATGATGGAGCTGGAGTCTTACAGACAGCATAGCAGGTCTATCTAGAACAATGGAGGAGGTATGCTTGGGTAGCAAGATGGGTCAGTGTCACAGCTGGGACAGGGAATAGCTGCATTGTTTTCTTGACCACGAGGTAGAGGCTCGTGAGGCAGGAGCGGTGACAGATGGTTTGGGCTGGCTAAGTAGTGTGACAGAGTAGCGGTAGAGCAAAAAAGCTAGAGACCGATTAAAGTGATGGATTACGATGGGGGAATGAAGGGAGGATTAATCTGGGAACTGATGTGTTAGGAGAGCAGCTCAAAGGGATGGACATCATGATAAAGTCAAATTCAAAGACACCATATGATTAAGGGGGTCTGTGAAGAAATGGGCTGTAGTCAGAAGTTGGATTTATGACTTTTAGAGCCAGAAGCTGCTTCTTAGGTGATTACGTGTCCCAGAGCATGGAAGGAGAGAGGTGATATGACGAGCCACCACCATGATGCTAAGCACAAAGCTAATTGCTTTAAAGATCCTCCTCTCTTTGAATCTCATAACATTTCCTGGTGTGTGTGTGTGTGTGTGTGTGTGTGTGTGTGTGTGTGTGTGTGTGTGCTCAGGCATGTAGAGACCAAAGGACAACCTTCTCTGTCATTCAGGTCTCTTGTTCTCTTAAGATAGAATCTCACACTTGTTTCCTCTTGCAAAATGGATTGAACCAGGTCTGAAATAGTCAGTGACATCTTAAAATCCCAGGAGAGGCGATAACATTTCTCATGCTGGAAATGTTTCTGGATGATCCAGGATGATTTTTCCTGGGTAAGATGCCCATTTCAGAATTTCTGCCCCTGGTGTCAGGTCTCTGGGGCTGACAAGCCTTTGGCTATGTGGGAAGTGAATGCTATGCTTTGGTTTTTCTGGGTGTTCCCTGTAGTGAAAATGTTGTTGTTGTTTTAAACACAGAAATATTATAAGAATATATATTCTTCTTTATCTCAGGTGTGGGATGTGGGGCTGCTTCAGATTGTCCACAGCAGCTGACTATGATTTACCTCATGTTCTAGCAAGGACCCAATTTTGCCAGCTGCAGATAGTTTCTGTGATTGTGTGATGTTTAGAATTCTGGGGATTTTTTAAGAGGGTTATATAAATGCTAGAGCCTCATAGGTTGACTCTTGATTGGTTGCTGTTGGTTGTTGTTGGCCGTTCTTGGTTGTTGTTGGTCATGGTTTGTTGAGTAGTCATGTACAAAGAAGAAACAAATTAGATATCCTGACAGCAAAGATAAATGTGCTTCAAGGAACTCGACCCTGACCATCAGGAAAAAGCTTAGTGATAGCACCACCCCATTTCCTTTATATCCTTTCCCTTCTCCCTCTCCTATCTAGTATTAGTGGGTTAGAAGGACGGAAGAAAAGGCATGGAAAAGGGTGGAAGAAAAGGACCCACAAAGTAGCAAAGGACAAGCTACAGTTTCCATTTAGATAGTACACTATGTGGCACCATGTGATATTTCTTCTCACCTACTGTGCCATTTGTCTGGACACAGGAAGCTTTGTGTGGAAAGAACAAAATGTGTCTAGTGAGGCCACCTGGCGTTAACATCTGTCTTCAAATCTTTATGATAAGAAAAAAATCCCAAAGTTCTTTAGTCCAATGACATAAGGCAAGAGGAGACACCATGCAAAATGCAAGGAGCTGGGACAGGAGCAATAGCTCAGCAGCAAAGTGTTCCCTGTGCGAGCATGAAGCTCAGAGTTTAATTCAGAACCCACAAAAAAATAACTGGCTGTGGTGGTTAGTACTTGTTATCCTAGTGTTGAGAACTGCAGACAGATGGATCCCGATGGCTTACTGGCCATCCACCCTACCGACTGTGTTCAAGGCCAGTGAGAGACAAGGTAGACAATGCCTCAAGAATACCCAAGGTGGTCTCCTGGCCTGTGCACATGCACACGTGAATGTAGAAGCACACCACACACACACACACACACACACACACACACACACACACACACACACACCAACATGCACATGTGCATACACAAGGAAAAGAGCTCTGTCGATATTACTTGCAGGTTTATTTCAATTCTTCTTCAATTTATAAGCCATGACTTACTCTTTGATGCTAGGCTTCAAGAATGAATGTAATAGATGTTTATTTGTTATTAAAACAGCATTAATATTCCAGGCCCTTAATAGAGAATAAGATGGAAAATTCCTCAGCATTTGTGCACTTACTCTCTGCTTTTAAGAGTAGCATTTGGATGGTTGGCATGAAGTTTTAGAATCCATTTCCAGTGTTATATTTTTTTCTTTAGTTTTTTTTCTTTTCTTTTTTTAATTTTTTTTTTTACAAAAAGAAAATCAATATCCTATCCTTTTAATTTTAGTGTTGATTAAGCGAATCAACACTATTATCAGTGTTCGTTTAGGAACCCACATCTAATCTCAGACTGCATAAGCCAGAAATGGTGAGAAAGCTGACCTGGTTCTAGGATCAGAACTCACAACTGCCCTATGTTCTCTTCTCTTCTGTCTTCGTCTCGCTCACATCCATATCCATTTTAGATACCAAGTTCTCACCTTGTTTTGTTTTGCTCAAAATCTGTTTGGCTTCCGTCTTAGTTACTGTTCTATTGCTGGGAAGAGACACCATGGCCAAGGAAACTCTTATAAAAGGAAACATTTAATTGAGGTCTTGCTTACAGTTTCAGAGGCTTAACACATTACCATCCTGGCGGGGAGCTTGGCAGCAGACAGGTGTGGTGCCAGAGAAGAAGTGGCTGAGAGCTACATCCTGATCCATAAGCAGAGAGGGGAGAGAGGAGAGGGGGAGTGGGGGGCAGAGAAGGGAGGGGGAAAGGGAGAGACAGAGAGTGAGGGAGAGGGAGGAGAGGAGAAAGAGGGGAGAAGGGGGAGAGGGAGAAAGAGGGGAAGACAGGAGAGGGTGGAGAGGGGGAGAGGAAGAAAGGGGGAAGGGGGAAGAGGGGGGAGAAGGGAGAGAGAGAGAGAGAGAGAGAGAGAGAGAGAGAGAGAGAGAGAGAGAGAGAGAGAGAGGCCTGGCATGTGCTTTTGAAACCTCAAGTCGCCAGTGAAACACTTCCTCCATGAAGGCCACACTTCCTAATTCTCCCAAAGTTTCACTCTCTGGTAAGTGAGCATTCAAGTACAGGACCTTGTGGGGGACATTCTTATTCAAACCACCACAGCTCCCTGGTGCCTACTATATTCTCCCAGAGTCTGGACTGTGCCCTGACCTGTTGGCATTGTTCTTCCAGTTACTCCCAGATCAATACTCAAGATCTGTATTCAGGTGTTGGTTTATTGTGTACTCACGGCCATCTTTTTTGTTTGTTTGTTTTGTATTTCTTTTTTCTTTTTTTTTTATTCAATATATTTTTTTATTTACATTTCAAATGATTTCCCCTTTTCTGGCCCCCCACTACCTGAAAGTCCCATAAGCCCTCTTCCCTCCCCCCTTTTCTCCCATCCACCCCTTCTCACTTCCCTGTTCTGGTTTTGCCCTATACTGCTACACTGAGTCTTTCCAGAACCAGGGACCACTCCTCCGTTCTTCTTGTACCTCATTTGATGTGTGGATTATGTTTTGGGTATTCCAGTTTTCTAGGCTAATATCCACTTATTAGTGAGTGCATACCATGATTGATCTTTTGAGACTGGGTTACCTCACTTAGTATGATGTTCTCCAGCTCCATCCATTTGTCTAAGAATTTCATGAATTCATTGTTTCTAATGGCTGAATCGTACTCCATTGTGTATATATACCACATTTTTTGCATCCATTCTTCCGTTGAGGGATACCTGGGTTCTTTCCAGCTTCTGGCTATTATAAATAGGGATGCTATGAACATAGTGGAGCACGTATCCTTATTGCCTACTGGGGAATCCTTTGGGTATGTGCCTAGGAGTGGTATAGTAGGATCCTCCGGAAGTGACATGTCCAGTTTTCTGAGGAACCGCCAGACTGATTTCCAGAGTGGTTGTACCAATTTGCAACCCCAACAGCAATGGAAGAGTGTTCCTCTTTCTCCACATCCTTGCCAACACCTGATGTCTCCTGAACTTTTTCATCTTAGCCATTCTGACTGGTGTAAGGTGAAATCTCAAGGTTGTTTTGATTTGCATTTCCCTAATGACTAATGAAGTTGAGCATTTTTAAAGATGCTTCTCAGCCACCCAAAGTTCTTCAGGTGAAAATTCTTTATTTAGCTCTGTACCCCATTTTTAATAGGGTTATTTGGTTTTCTGGGTTCTAACTTCTTAAGTTCTTTGTATATATTGGATATTAGCCCTCTGTCTGATGTAGGGTTGGTGAAGATCTTTTCCCAATTTGTTGGTTGCCAATTTGTCCTTTTAATGGTGTCCTTTGCCTTACAGTAACTTTGTAATTTTATGAGGTCCCATCTGTCAATTCTTGATCTTAGAGCATAAGCTATTGGTGTTCTGTTCAGGAACTTTCCCACTGTACGGATGTCCTCAAGGGTCTTCCCCAGTTTCTTTTCTATTAGCTTCAGAGTGTCTGGCTTTATGTGGAGGTCCTTGATCTATTTGGAGTTGAGCTTAGTACAAGGAGATAAGGATGGATCAATTCGCGTTTTTCTGCATGCTGACCTCCAGTTGAACCAGCACCATTTGTTGAAAAGGCTATCTTTTTCGACCGGATGTTTTCAGCTCCTTTGTTGAGTATCAAGTGGCCATAGGTGTGTGGGTTCATTTCTGGATCTTCAATCCGATTCCATTGATCTGCCTGCCTGTCACTATACCAATACCATGCAGTTTTTAACACTATTGCTCTGTAGTCTTGCTTGAGGTCAGGGATACTGATTCCCCCAGAATTTCTTTTGTTGTTGAGAATAGTTTTAGCTATTCTGGGTTTTTTGTTATTCCAGATGAATTTGAGAATTGTTCAAACTCTATGAAGAACTGATTTGGGATTTTGATGGGTATTGCTTTGAATCTGTATTTTGCTTTTCATGGCCATCTTGCAAACTAGATTTTTCATGATTAACTCTCCTGAGGCGCACCTCTAGCAGAGTACCACCATCATGAATTCCCATGATGCATCTCCACAAGAATCGCTTTACCTTCTAAATGATGCTTAGTGTCAGCTTGCTTCCTGCAGTATCTGACTTCAGTGGATCAGAGAAAAGGACCATGCTTCTTTGGTAGGGTTTCACAGTTCATAGCCAGCTGGAGAATCCCTACGAGATAGGTTGCTTTGTAAGATGATTTAAGCCATAATGTAACATCTGCCTGTTAGGAGAAATCGTCCTCTTATGAACGCACCTGTTTGCTCTGTGCAGATCTTATCTATTCTGTAGAATGTGAGCAAACTGAGATATCTGAGCAAACTGTAAAATCACATTGTTTATATTCTAGCATGCCCAGGGAAAGTTCCCTCAATAAAGTTTTCCAAGTGCTTAATGCACTTAAAGGTTCTCACACACATACTACAAGCATGCATGCTCTCTCAGCACCCGAGGTTGCCTATACTGGGTCTGTCAGGTTTTTTAAATTTCATTTTATTTTTTACTTATTCACTTTACATCCCACTTACGGCCCCCTCCAGGTTACCTGCTCCCACAATCATTTCCCCATCTCCCATCCCTTTCTCCTCTGACCAGGTGGGACTCCTCCTGGTTATCCCAACTTGAGATCCATTCCAGGGAAGAGCACCAATCCCTAACACTATTAGTGATTCTCTGTTATGCTTGCAGACAGTAGCTTGTTGTCCTCTGAGAGGCTCCACCCAGTAGTTGATTCAGGCAGATGCAGACACGCACAGCCAAACAGTGGATGAAGATTGGGCACTCCTAGGGAAGAATAGGAGGGAGGACTGCAGACTCTGAAGGGGATAGGAACTCCACAGGAAGACCAACAGTCAACTAACCTAGACACTTGGGACTCTTACCATCTGAACCACCAACCAAAGAACATATACTGGCTAGACCTACGCCTCTGTGCAGACACATAGCAGATATGCAGCTGGGTCTGTCATTTTATTCATGGATGGGGAGAATCCCTGAACTAAATGATTGACTACCAGTGGATTCTGAGGGAGAGGGGCTCATTGTGATCATTCTTTCGAGCACAGGTGAGTCTGGCAGTCTTCAGTGGACAATTTCAAACTCATGATCACAAGTAGGTACTGATTAAACTTAATGGATTGCAGAGAGAGAGAGAGAGAGAGAGAGAGAGAGAGAGAGAGAGTTAATGGAAGAGAGAGAGAGAGAGAGAGAGAGAGAGAGAGAGAGAGAGAGAGAGAGAGAGAGAGGTAAGGAAGAAAATTGCAGGGAGGAATAGGGGGTATCAGGGGAGAGAGGAGAGGTAGAGGTAGAGGGTAAGATTTGCCAGAATTCATTATTCGTGTCAGAACAAATTTAATAACAGCGATTTAAAAATCAGCAGAAAAGAGAAAATGGCTCTATGCATTCTCAGGGGTTTCTCAAAGCTTAGAACCAAAAGGCATGAACAGCTGCAAATGTTGGTGAGCGTGCTAGCCCTTCCTAGAGCAGATGATGGCATCACAGCATAAAGGCAGTGGCCAAAGTGGTTTATTTAGAATTGTGTACATCACACACACACACACACACACACACACAGAGAGAGAGAGAGAGAGAGAGAGAGAGAGAGAGAGAGAGAGAGAGAAAGAGCTATAACAAATTACTTGAGTTAGGTGACTTAAAACCACACAAATTCATTACCTTACCCTTTGTATGCTCAGTGTATTAGAGGTTTCATTGGGATAAAACCAAGCTATGAGCAGGGCTGTGTTCTCTTCAGAGGTTTCAGGAGAGAATGCATTTAGTATCCCAGCTTTCTGAGACTGCACACAGTCCTTAGCTACAGCCTGAACTCCATCTCCAAAGGCAGCAATGTTGTATCTCTTTGGCCTTTTGTTCTTCTGGAATGAAGGTGATAACATCTGAGAAATCTGTTCCTACAGAGTACTGCCTTCAGTCTTCTGCTTCTAGTTTTAATGGATGCTCTGCCCTGGGTCCTTCTGAGGAATTCAGGCTAATCTGGATTTGGTTTACTAGCCTTGTTAATTTACTTGCAATCTTCCATTTGCATGTGTGTGTAGGCCAGAGATCCATGTCCAGTATCTTCCTTTATTGTTCTTTACTTACCTTTTGAGATGGAATCTCTTGTTAAACCTTGAATTCAGTATTTTGGCCAGGCTAACTGACCAGTGAGCTCACAGAACTAGCCTGTCACTCCCTTCTCAGCAATGGGTTATGGATGCACAACACTGTGCTTGGCTTTTTATGTTGGTGCTGGAGACATGAACCCAGGCCTTCATGTCTGCATAGAAAGCAATGGGCCATCTCCCTAGCTCTATATCTGCAATCTCAGCACCTCTACTTTGCTCTGTAAACAAATATATTCCCAGACTCCAAGGAATGGGATATAGGTACCTTTGGAGGAGTCATCATGCCTACCGTAGATACAAAAGGACAGTGACCTCGAAATCCCTTTTTATCTCATCTGGAGTGAAGACATTTTATATATGAGATAGTCATGCTGAAATCTCATCTATTGAGAGAATTCAGGTCATGGTCATAACAGAACTCCTGATAAATACATCACCCTTCTAACTGTCAATGAATCCCTGCAAAAGTTAGATGCCTGCTACATACATAGAGATCCTGTAATATCTAGTCCTCTATGGAAGGAAAAGATCAAAAGACACACAGGGTGCTGTTGAAGAAGCTTCAGAGAGCGTTAAGAAGAAGACATTGGTCATTGATGAATGAGGACATTTGTGGCAGAGAACGGGCAAACTGTCGAGATACAGATCAGCACATGTTCCAGAAACAGCCAGATTGTTCCAGAAACAGCCAGGTAGAGCTCTCCTCCCATGTAGGAGTCTACTGGCATCTGGACTTTAAAATGAACGTAGATGTGGAAAGCCTTGTCCCCAGGTCACTTCTGCTGGCATGATTTTTCAAACCAGAAGGCACATGCAGATTTTCTTGAAGATATTTATGCCTGACGTGAAAACGAATTTGCTTTGGACAAGGGATATGCTTATGTGTACAAAGCAAAGGATAACACAGAATCTGTTAGCAGCAAGCCAATCAAAGCCAGAGTTATCTGGGGAAAGGCAACTTGTGTTCTGGGATACAGCACCATGGTTTGTGCCAAATTCTGAAGCAAATGTCTTGCTAAGTCCACAGAGACAGAATCTATAAAAATTATATGGCCAAGGATTTAACAATCAGAGTAATCGAATAAAATTTTCAGCTTAGGGGGTGAGAATCAGATAGTGGTTTGATATTATTGGGTAATATGTGGTGGGGGAAGAACTAAGTGAAACTGACGAGAGGGGCAGGTAGATAAATTGAACTCCTAAAAATCTATATGTTGAAGTCCCGATCCACATATCCACAGATCCACAATGTCTCAGGATGTGGTTGTACGTAAAATAGACCTTTTGGAAAAACGTAACTAGAGCAAAACATGGCAGAAATGAGTGGGCACTAATCCAGTATGACTGGTGCTCCCACAGAATGAGGAGGCTAGGACACAGGCTCATACAGAAAGAACACTGTGTAAAGACAGAGAACGGATGGCCATCTCCAAGCCAAGAGGGGTGCTCTCAGAGAAAATCCTTCCCCTTTCTTTATCTCAAAGTTTTGGTTTTCATAACTGTGTGGAACCAAATTTTTGTTGTTTGAGACACCCACCTGTGGTGCTTTGTTATAGCATCTCTTGCAAATGAATACAGTTGTGTGTGTGTATGTCGGGGGAGGGTCCTGCAAAACCATAAAAATTATTGAGTGTATTGAGTGCTCTGATTTATCACTCAGTGCTTCCTTCAGGACTGGTGACTTTGTTTCCCCAACTGCTGAGAATGCTTCTGCCAGAGGCCTGAGCTGTCTTTTTTCCCCCCATCAAGAATTGGCTCAGAGAGTTGTGCTCCATGGGTCCTGCTTGTAAGGCTTGTTGACGAAACCTCATGAAGGCTTGGTTCCTTTGGCCAAATCTGATCAGATCTGTCAGGTTCCCCAACAGGAGACTGACATTTTTGTTGAGACTTGATGATGCTCAACATCTATTTAACCCATTTTCTTTCCAATATTTTCCCACATGCTGTAACACTTCATAGTTGGGTTGGGTTTTATCAGACAGAGCCTGGAACCTATTGAAACAGTACATTTGCATGTGGGATTCTTTGTAGTAGGCTGGTTTAAAGGGTAAGCTCAGGAAGGCCACATTGGTCACATGTAGGTCAATTGAATACCAGGACAGGCAGCAAAAGGAGAGGTGACAGTGGCCAGGCTCTTGGTGGTTGTTCATAGGGCTTCTTTAGCTCCTCTGTCTCCCCCCCAGACCCCAGAACCATCCTAGCATAAGGAATGCATGGTCTTGACTTGATATCCCCTTCTTTAAAATTGGGCACAGGGGAAAATTTCCTCAACAGAACACCAATAGCTTATGCTCTAAGATCAAGAATTGACAAATGGTACCTCATAAAACTACAAAGTTTCTGTAAGGCAAAGGACATTGTCAAAAGGACAAAATAGCAACCAACAAATTGGGAAAATATCTTTACCAACACTACACCCAACAGAGGGCTTATATCCAAGATGTACAAAGGACTCAAGAAGGTAGATTCCAGAGAGCCAAATGGCTCCCTTAAAAATGGGGTACAGCCGGGCGGTGGTGGCGCACGCCTTTAATCCCAGCATTTGGGAGGCAAAGGCAGGCGGATTTCTGAGTTTGAGGCCAGCCTGGTCTACAGAGTGAGTTCCAGGACAGCCAGGGCTACACAGAGAAACCCTGTCTCAAAAAACCAAAAAAAAAAAAAATGGGGTACAGACCTAAACAAAGAATTTTCACCTGAGGAATATTGAATGGCTGAGAAGCACCTAAAGAAATGTTCAACAACCTTAGTCATCAGGGAAATGCAAATCAAAACAACACTGAGATTTCACGTCACACCAGTCATAATGGCTAAGATCAAAAACTCAGGAGAAAACAGATGCTGGCAAGGATGTGGAGAAAGAGGAACACTCCTCCACTGCTGGTGGGGTTGCAGGCTGGTAGTACCACTCTGGAAATCAGTTTGGTGGTTCCTCAGAAAACTGGGAATGATACTTCCTGGGGACCCAGCTATACCACTCCTGGGCATATACCCAGAGGATTCCCCAGCATGTAATAAGGATACATGCTCCACTATGTTCATAGTAGCCCTATTTATAATAGCCAGAAACTGGAAAGAACCCAGATGTCCCTCAACAAAGGAATGGATACAGAAAATGTGGTTTATAGATGCAATGGAGTACTATTCAGCCATTAGAAACAATGAATTCATGAAATTCTTAGACAAAAGGATGGAACTGGAGAACATCATCCTAAGTGAGGTAACCCATTCTCAAAAGAACACTCATGGTATACACTCACTGATAAATGGATATTAGCCTAGAAGCTTGGAATACCCAAAACAAAATTCACATATCAAATGATGCCCAAGAAGAAGGAAGTAGTGGCCCCTGGTCCTGGAAAGGCTCAGTGCAGCAGTGTAGGGGAATACCAGGTGGATTGGGGAACGAGGGAGGGAAGAGGGCTTATGGGACTTTCGGGGAGGGGGGATCCAGGAAAGGGAAAATCACTTGAAATGTAAATAAAGAATATATCAAATAAAAGAAATAAAAATAAAAAACAAACAAAAACATTTGGAGGAAGCTCATGTCAGATCTAGTTTTGAATATTCAAGAGCGAATTAAGACCACAGGTGAATACAACACAGGGGTGCTTGATGCTGCCCTACACTCTCACAAATCTCGAGAGATCAGAGTAGAGCATGCGTGCTTTGTTCCCATACTGTGCAGGCGTCTCCTGACTGGATGCAAGCCTCATAGCAGCCTTGACTGCCTGTGCCCTTCCCCCACACCAGGACACAGAGGCCCCTGAGCACTACCTTGTACCTTTCCTGTCTCATCACCTTAATTGAACTTCGTTGTCACTCAAACTCTTTTCTGCATGCGCTGTTCCAAAAACTATCCCTGACAACCTCTCCCATGCTGGGTTAGGTAGATTTTTTTTTCTGTGTGTATTTTATCATATCTTTGTTTTACAACCAGACCATAAATTCCAGGATGGCAGAAACTATATTTTCTTTGAGAGATGGGGCATAAAAAAAATCCCCACTCTTTATTTTTCTTATTCAAGGTTCTAATCATTAGAGAATATATACAGAAAGAGAAGGCTGTCGCATGAGGAGCCCCTTCAGCCGCTTTAATGATGCTATAAAATGCCCAAGCCATCAAACCTGGACTGTGGGAACCGTGTTGAAGTGTGTGGTTTGTAACTGACCTGGACGGATATCTTTTTCTTGTTATCCTACATTTCTACCTCAAGATATGCAAATGAGAGAAAAATTATAAGCTATGCATCATGGTTTTGCAGAATGGACTCTGGACTCCTATAACCATTCAGCCTTGTGAAACAGAATGGCTGGCCTACCCCTATTAACCGCTCCAGTCATTGGAGGATAAAAAGGAGAATGAGGGGGCAGAGTGGAGCAGGCATCTTCCCTCGTGGGGCTGTGATGGAGCACCAGGGATGAAGAGGAAGATGTCGGACATAAGGACCTGGAAGCCAAAGAGGAGAGGGAAATCCTTCATGACAGTATCTCTGCTTGTGAGGGAAATGTCACACATGGAATTTAGACTAACCAATTAGAGAGGTTTTGTAATCTTTTTGTAAAGGCAGAACATAGAGACAGTGGAGAAAGTAAAGCAGTTCCCTCCGTGGCACCTCCCTATATGCAGAAGTGGACGGAAATAAGGCAAAATTCCCAGTTTCATAAGATAAAGGAGAAGACCACAGACGGGTTGCCATCTATGCCTCCTGGTCTTTGTGTCCCCGGTAGCTAACACATTATCTCAAAGCAGGTGCTTGCCAGTGCCTATGGACAGAATAGGCAAATGGAGAACCGAATGGACAAAAAGTGGCATCAGCTAACAGATTTGCATTTCTCCCAGGTGCTAATTGATATTTTAGGGTTATTATGTTCATATGCTGTTCTCAGCCTCACACACCTGCCACTGAAAGCCCCCTAGGATCTCTTGCAACTTCTCTTTCAGGCACATCTGTCATAAAGGTGTATCCTGTCTACGATGAGTTACTACCGGGGAAGTGGTAGGGTGAAGAGTAGCTTGACCTGGAACCCAGAGGCTTCTAGTTATCTTGATGAAGTGGGCTCGGTTTGGAGGCAATTGGTCTTGCCATCTGACAAAAGTTGGCACAGTAGGAAACTTGAATGCATGGGGAGTACGGAAGTCAATGGCCAGTGACTGCGCTAATTGGCTTCTTTGCTCTGTCTGCTTATGGTGGGGTGCCAGTAGGATGAATGCTTGGGTTCAGGGCTGAATGACAAGTTGTGGTTCCCAGAAAGCAGGTGGGTGTTCAGAGTCCAACCCTAATCTCAGCATCTAACCAGACAAAGAAGCAGAGGTCAAGACTCCACTGACAGAGTTCATTCACCCAGACAAGGATTAACAAGGGGCTCCTGGAAAACGAAGCCACTTTTCTGACTCCGCAGTATTCAGCAAGAACACGTTCTTCACTCTTGATTGGGTGATTTTGTTATGAGGTCACATTGTGTCTCTACATCAGGAGGCAAAGCTCTTTACCATGGTGTAGAAGGTGGAAGAATATACTTCTGAAGTTTCCCTTCAAATGTGGACCTGGTTTTTTCCTTTTTTTCAGATGTGGAAAGTAGCATTGTGCAGAGACATTTTAGAGACTGTCAGCCTATGTACGGATAGCTGAATGGTAGCTTGTTAAGGTAATGTCTTTTCTTGGCAGGGTCTATCCAAGGACTAATAAGAATGTCTCAATTCAGGCTGGTGCCAGAGGTCGTTCTAACACCATTGCTCCATACAGGGTCATCTGTGGTTATCACACATATTTTCTGCTGTCTCTTCTCTTCCCTTGCTTTCCCTTCTTATAATTTGAATCTGAAGACACTCGGGCATCCCACATGCTAAATACATTGCTACCTGGAACCCACCCTTTTGTACAAAGTGTTTTAACCTGGCATGAGAAGAGCCAGAATTGAGTTTGGGTCATGTAGGGGTTGATAGGTCCGGGTATAGAGTAGGGAAGAAAGAACCTGCTTTGATGATGCTGATGACAGCTCATTTTGGTGATTCTAAAGGAATTCTGTCATGTAGAATAGATAGCAGTTATCCCAAAGCATCTGGCTCATGTTATCCAAAGTGACCTGCCAAAAGTCTGGCCACTCCAAGGAAACCTTTCTTTTTTTTTAAATCAGCTGTCTATCTCGCTGATTCCTGGACAATATTTGTAAATTTAGAGTATAGAAATTGTCAGAATGCCACCCACTGCCAGGGCCCAGAATGGATTTGAGCCAAGCCCTGTCTTAAGAGAAGGGAGCTAAACTACAGACATTGTCTGGTTGTCCTGAGTAAATTCTTTCCTTCAAGTCTATAAATCTGAAGAGCAAGGGACAGGCTTTCTACTTCTTAGACTTAACATAGGAACTGGGGTGGGGGAATGGTGCTGGAGAGATACAGCCTTCACCAAAGCGAAACCTAGAAAATTCACAGCTTCACCTGTCTTCTCTCTATCATTTGCAGCTCCTAGGTCCTTGCTCCACTCCTCACACATCAATTTCTTATAACTCTTTTGAACCTCACCCATGTGTCATGCATTGTGCTAAGCAGGGCAGAAATCAGAATCAGAAAAGCGCAGTCTTACTCTTGGGCACCTCTGAGTTTCGTGTGAAGCAGGCACAGAGTAATAGAAAGGACAAGGCATTGGGTTCTGCTGGGTTTTCTGAAAGGGCTAAAGAATGCTGAGGGCGGGGAGGGGAGGTGGAACAGTTCCAAGTAAGGAGTTTATGTGACACATATTCAAGGAAAGGCCACAAAATTTCACAGTTTTTTTGCACCAGACAGAGAAGCCAAGCTGTGATCCATTGATCTGTTTTCCAATATACTATAGATTCCCATGAAAGGAAGCCTTAGGGACTGTTACCTCAGCATTTGCCATGGCCAAAGCCAGATCGGGGAGTCCTCCCTCTCTGAACACAAGGTGCATATGGGGAACCTAAAGATGTGGATGAGATTGTAGACTACAAAATGAGACTGAGCCCTCGGGCATATCCCTAGTTATGGCGGAGCACACCAACAGCGCTGTCTAGTTGTTGGCTCCTATACTGCTAGTGAGGTAAGCCAGAATTCCTGATGCCCAAGGTTTATATTAACTGAAATTGGCAATCAATAAAATCTACAGTCAACAGGTGCTAGTCAATACAAAGTCTCATGAAGTTGACCAACCTTAATTTAGCAAGAGTGATTCATCACTTTAAGTAAATCACAACTGGCCCCAGAAGTAAGAAGCTGATACTTTAGTGTAGAGTCAGGCTGCCTGAGGACGGTGTGTGTGTGCATGTGGCACCACAGGCTCCTTTGCACCATTGATGCCACTGTATATACAGAATGGAGCTCCGGCAGCAGCCCCCAGCAGCAAAGCTGTCACTGAGCCGCATTTATAGGCATCTTTGCGATGGAAAATGTATTAAGTGTAAATACATTTAGAGTACCAGAGCACAGGCGCTGATTAGCCAGTGAAGGAACTTCATTAAATACAGTATGTTTTGGTCCCTCGTTGGCCTAAGTGTTACCATTAGCATCCACACCCACACAAAATGCAAATGGAGATGCAAAATGAAGTTTGAAAATCAAGTTCCTCAAGCTTCTTGGTTCCCATGCCAACGGTGCACTCCCGATGTTCCTTGGAGTATGAGTGCTTGGAAAACATCTTGTTCTTAGCTCTTCCATGAAGTCCTCAGACACGTGGCTGACACTTTGTTCTTTATAGAGGAGAATGTTCTTCATTGAAAGAAAGCAGCTTTGGTGAGACATCTTGTTATGGGCAGCCGAGCAGCTGAAAAGCATCTGTGTTCTTCCTTCAGGTGATATCTGCCTTCTGGGGGAAGGGGGTGTCTCCATTGTAACAGAGCTTTTCCTTTCCTGCTGGTTCAAGGTCTCGGCCTGAAAACTAACACAAACCTTTCCCCCTCCAAACCTACTGCCTTTTCTTCTCCTCCCATTTATTTTGTCTAATAAAAATCTGTTTTGCATCATGAAATATTATTCCAACCACATACACATAATAACACCATTCCCACCCCAGGTGCATGGCATAATAGTATTATGCAGGAATGCAGTTTGATGACCAGTCCTCTATTATACCTGTTGTCATGAGTTCTGGGTCCAGGTCACTTGAGCTTGAATTGGTTCTAACTGCATGAAACTGTACAAGTCATTATTTCTGTGCCTCAGTTTCCCTATGTGTGAAATTAGGAAATAGTGACAATCTAATTTTGGGGGAAGGGCATTTGATTATCGAAGGGTACTTAATCAACTCTTAACAAACATTAACTGATTTGATTCTTGCTCCTGTCACAATTGTATGTATGCTCCTCTGTGACTGCTCTAGACAAGTGCCAGTACCTTAAAAGATTGAGCATGTGCTCAACGGTGGCTTAAGGACACAGCTAGACCAAATTTTATGCTGCCTACTGGCCCACTCATCTCTGAGCTTCTTAAAGGGACTTGTTTCCTTTGGTCTTTCAAAATCTAATCCCTTTCCTTCTCATAAGTATTCTCTCTATTGAAACCTCCCCTGAAAATTGTTAGAGACATGCAAATTTCCAGACCCGCCAGACTTATATCAGTCTGGAAATCTAACATTCTTCCATCTCCCTCTTCCGTGGCCTATGTGAACTCTTCAAGCGTCCGCCATGCCACATCTAAGCTTCCTTGCTCCTTTCTTCCTCATTCATTCACTTGAAAGTAAGTTTCCCCTTTAACTCCTCTGTCTCCTTTTCCTTTGCTTCAGTCTGTTATTAGTCTTGTGTTTGGATTTCAAGAAGGACCTTCACGTGGGTGGTCTCCACATCTCCTTACTGGCCCTGATCTTTGAAAAACTAGGTCTCACAGCCCTCTGAGCACCCCAACATGAATGCCTTAAATTCACTAGGTCAGTGGGTGAAATAAAACCCTTGATATTCTGTCATGAATATTGTTTTTCAGAACCCAGGAAGCTCTGGCTTCTTCAGGAAATGACATCAAAGGACTAGTCTAGCTTTTGAAGAGGCACAGACTGACATCAATCACTAGAATAGCAGACTCCCTTCTAAGCCTGACCATGAAGTGGCTGGTGACCAGAAGGGCATTGGGTAGTAACCCTAAGGACCTGTTCATTTTCTGTTCTGCAAGATCCAGAAGCTGAGCTTCATGGGCTGAGTCTGTGGCTCATGGCTCAGTTTTACTAGAAAATGCTTTTACCCTAGGTAGCATATTGATAACTCACCTGGAGGCAGCAGGCCCGCCATTGCAAAGGATGTGATAGTTTGGAAGCTGTGACAGGCTTCTGGACAAGAAAATCTCAGTTCCCCAATTTCCTTTAATTCCGTGGCTGTCCTTTCTAGATACATGGAAATGAAACACTTCTAATTTCTTGTTCTGTCAGTTGCTTTTATGTTCCCATTCTTTCTAACTTGCAATACATAGACTCTTCTTTACATGTTCATCTTCCTATTTTCCTCCTTGAAAATGTTTAATTATAATGGAATTTGAGCTCAGGGCCACGTGCCTGGCAACTACTTTATATCCACAGCATTATTCACTTTTTTATTTAGACATAGGGTCTTGCTAAGTTGTCCAAGCTAGCTTTGAACTCACTGTAGTCTAGACAGACCTTGAACTTGGGTTCCTCCTGTCTCAGCCTCCCAGGTATCTGAGAGTATCAGCCAGTATTACCAGGCCAGGCTTCCTCTCTCAGTTCATACTCAGTTTTTTATGACACACTTTAAAGAGGCTTCTGGGCCTGTCTACTGCTATTTACATGTAAGTCAACCTCTCAAATAGCATTTCTCTCCCCGCCCCCAGAAACTCCTCAAAGCCTTCTTTGATTCCCTATTATCTATCAAATAAAGTCTGCTCTTCGAAACCTATGCTTAACCTCTTTAGCTGGGCTTGTTCCTAAGTAATTCGTTTTGTTGCTGTAATAGTTTTTTCTCTCTCAATTTCCTTTCCAGACACTTAATTATTGGCATTTAGAAACAACTGATTTTTAAAGTTCATTTTATATTATATTATTTACTAAAATTGTTAAATGTAACAATTTTATTTTAAAGTGGAGCCTCTAATGTTTTAAATACACACCATCTCGTTACCTACAGATGGAGACAATTTTACTTCTTTTATGACTTGGATAAAGCTTAATTTTTTTTGTAATCTTGTGTAAATTCTCTAACTAGAGTATCCAGAAATATTTGAATCAAAGAGCCAATATTTGATAAAAATTAGTCACAAGAGAACCCCAAATCAATGAGAAAACAAAACAAAACAGAATAATCTCTGCTGCCTATAGACAATTGTTAAAATTCCCATATATTGTTGGAAACAATCTACAGGTTCAAAGCAATCTCTGTAAGAGCCCTAAGATTTCTTTGTGCAGAAATAGGAAGCAATATGAAACCACAAAAGATCTGAAATAGCTGAATTAAATTTAAATAAAGAAATGAAACTAGGAGCATCCTTCCTGATTTTAAAACAGACCACAAAGCTACAGGGTTCAAAACAGGATGGCGCTAGCATCAAGACTGACACTTTAAACAGAATTGATACAGTTAATTCTCAGTTAATTTCTATAGGTGAAAGCATAATCTTTTTAAGTGAAAAACTTGTCATCCTTAGGTGAAAGAGTGCAACTAGACTCGTATTTCTTAGTCGAAACAAAAATGGGTGAAAAGTAAAAACTTAAAGCTCAAAACCAGGGCCTAGGGGGGATGACTCAGTGGATGAAAGTGCTTGCTGCACAAGCTCATGGACCTGAGTTTGGAATCTGCAACACCTACAGAGAAGGTTGGGCAGAGCTGAGCATGCCAATCCTCCAGTGCTGAGGGGGTGAGACCCTGGGAGCTTACTGGCCGGCTAGGCTAGCTAAAGTAGTGAGCTTTTGTTCCAGTTCAGGGTGAGACTTTATCTCCCAAGGGAATGATGTTAAGAGTAATAGAGGGAGAAACCTGATGGCCCTCTTCTGACCTCTGTGTATACAGGTCTGTAATAAACCCACACATACTTGCATGCATGCAATCATGTGTGTGTGTATGTGTGTGTGTGTGTGTGTGTGAGAGAGAGAGAGACAGAGACAGAGACAGAGACAGAGAGAGAGAGACAGAGGAAGACTCCAAACCATAAGCCTTTAGAATAAACAGAGCAAATCCCCTGACGTTCATTTCTTGAATATGATATCCAGATCACATAGATGATCAGAACCGGAGCCAAGTGGAAGCAAACCACTTTAAAGTCTTCAGCACAGCAAGGGAAATGGCCAGCGGAGTGAAAAGGTAACCTATGGCCTTGCAGAGAGTACTTTCAAATTTGCATCTCATAAGGTCTTAATATCTGAAACGTACAAGGAACCCCTACAATCCAATTTTTAACTGTTTGAAGAAATGTTTGAACCCTTTGTGCATTTGTTTTAAACTTTTAAAAATTGGATTTCTTCAAAGAAGACATAAAAATGGACAATATGTATATCTAAAAGGTTTAACATCACCACACATCAGGTAAAGGAAAATCAAAATATCAGCCGGGAATGGATGGCATCAAAAAGAGAACGTCTAAGTGAGAATATGATTTTAAAAAGGACAGGGTTCTTTCATATAATGTAGGTGTGAATGCAAATTAGGAATGAATATATATATATATATATATATATATATATATATATATATATATATATATATATATATATATAGTATGGAGGTTCTTCAAAACATTAAGAATAGAACACCATGTAACCCATAATCCTACTTCTGGGTCTACATCCAAAGGATACAAGTATGACACATTGAAGAGATTATCTCTTCTCTTGTATTCACTTCAGTGATATTCATGGCAGCCAAGTTCTAAAATGAACCTGTGCCCATCAGAGGATGCCTGGGTAGAGAAGGTGGGTGGATGAATCAATGGAACTAGAGAAGCTAACACAGCAAAATGAGCCAGGGACAGAAAGAGGAACACCCCATGTTCTCATTCACACGTGGCAGTTACAATGTCGAACTTATAGAAGCAGAGGATTGCCTGGAGAGTCCCACAGACCAAGGGGCAGAAGGCATTGGAGGTCTGAGGCAAAGGACAAAAATCATAGAGAAAATGAACAAGTTCAAGAGCTCCTGTCATGCTGACGATAGAAAATAATAGCTTTGTATCTTAAAAAATATTAAGGGTCCACAGTTGGAATAGTCTCTGGTACTAAGAAGCACATGGCATATTTCATATGCTCGTTTGGTTGAACCAGCTACTCCACAACATATCCACCTATCAAAGCACATTCCATATGATCACATGTACAGTTTTCACTTAGTAAAATTTATAAAAAAGAAATTCTGTCCTATCATTTGTGCCCATAAACCTGAAATGCATGCTAAGGAAAATATTCACAGAAGGACAATCAGCCCAGAAGTCCTCTCGATTGGAGCATCTCCTATTGTCAACATAAAGAAGTAGATGATGGAAACTGGTTTCTGAGACTGGGGGGTTGGAATGGGATTTTTTCAATGGCTATGATGCATTGCTGTTACTTAAGTAGGTTTCACACACACACACACACACACACACACACACACACACACACACAGACAGAGAGAGAGAGAGAGAGAGAGAGAGAGAGAGAAATGTTTGGAAGTGATGACTGTGTTTATGACCCTGATCATAAAGATGGTAACCTGAATGTATGCATATATCCAAACTCACCAAATTATAGACTATTTTTTTGGTTCTTTGTGTATCAGATATAGCTTAATAAATTTGAGAGTGGTGGGCACAAAATTCACTGTCTCACACTCCTTTCATAATTCCTCATTAATCAAGTGCTGTATCCAACATTAAATTGTATTTGAAATGTACTCTTCTAAATAGCCTGGGGGTTGGGACTGAACTGTGACTTTCATCCTTTCAGGGTCTTATGTAGCTGGTGAGTTAGTAACTGTCCTGTCTCATTTCAATACAACATAATGGGGCCCAAGAAGGAGTCTCAGTTGAAGAGCTGCCTCAGTCAGACTGGCCTGGGGACACGTCTGTGAGAGATTGCCTTGATTTATGATTGACGTAAGAGGGTTACATTGTGGGTGGTACCATCTCTGGGTAGGGGAGGAGAGGTGCCTGGGTTATATATGATGGGCAGCTGATCAAGCTAGTAAGCTGTGTTCCTCCATGGTTTCAGCATCAGTTAGTTCTAGCTTGAACCCCTGTTCTAACTTCAATAATAGACTAAAACCAAACAAAGCAAAATTCAAAACACACCCCCACTCCGGCAAAAAAAGAAAAATAAACAAAATGCTTTTGGTCATGGTGTTTGTCACAGCATGTGACAGAGTTAGCTAGAGTGGTAATCCTGACCTTTTCCTCAGGAGGACGACTGCTGGAGTCAACTGGAAGCACATGAGCTTACCCTGCACCAATCCCAGTCCTGTTGAAAAGGTCCACAGAAGCTAAGTTTATGGCTCCCAGGACATACTTGGTGCCTTTATATGGGCCTCGAGTGAGTCAGAGTACAGTCACGCTCAGGACCTTGTGTGGCAAATGCAGCAAGTGAGCTTTTGGCTTCTGTCACAGGGTGGGAAGAGATGGAAAGGGAGACAAGCAGTCCTTAAAGCAACCTATTCGCTTTGCATGTCACCTCCTGCATCCTTGGTCAGCACAGAGAACCTTTCCTTAGTTAGGGTTTTACTGGTATGAACAGACACCATGACCAAAGCAATTCTTATAGGGGCAACGTTTGGGGTTGGCTTATAGGTTCAGAGGTTCAGTCCATTATCATCAAGGCGGGAGCATGGCAGCATCCAGGCAGGCATGGTGCAGGAGGAACTGAGAGTTCTGCTTCTTGTTCCGAAGGCAAACTGGAGAAGACTGGCTTCCAGGGAGAAAAGATAATGGTCTTAAAGCCCATGCCCACAATGACACACTTCCTCCAACAAGGCCACCCCTCCTGGGCCCAGCATATTAGAACCATCACAAACCTCTCTAAGAAAGGTTCTTTTCTCTTTTAACCCCCAAAGATTTAAGGACACTGCCTTCATGTGTGGGCTTGCTGCCTGCAGAGGTCAGAAGAAGGTGTTATATCAGTGCAACTGGAGTTACAGATGCTTGTAAACTCCCATGTATGTGTTGGGATCAGAACCTGGGTCCTTCCCAAGAGCATTAGGTGCTCTTCACCATTGAGTGATAGCTGCAGTCCACATCGTTGCTGGATGAATACACTGAGAAGACACTGAGAAGACACTGAGAAGACACTGATGAATACACTTGTCCTATGGTTAGAAGACACAAATGCAGAAATAAACTTCAACAAACTGAGGCACCTGAGTGATTGAGTTTTGTGCAGTTGAGGTCTTTCTCACGTCAGCTTTTTCTTTCAAAAAAAACTTCCTTTATTTAAATGTTCTGGAAATGCGAGGTTAGTCCAGCACAGGGGTGCTGGTGTGAAGTGCCGTCACAAAGAGATCCCTGAAATCGTACTGGGAAAACCCCGAAGTGCACCATGCAGGAGCCGAGGCATGCAACCATAAGCCGGAGCCTTGTTGGTCGCTGTCAAGGAAATTTGAAAAACACTGTAACCCTTAGGAGGGCATATCAGGGAGCTTGTGGAGATTTGCCAATATGTTTTTATCTGTTTTAGAGAAGATTTTTTTTTTTAAAAGAAAAGTGCTGAGTCCAGTGTCATACAAGTTGGCTGTGTCACCCATCTTTGGTGCCCAGGAACCCTGCAGAGACCTTTGGTGTGCAGCTGTAGAGGGTAAAGTCCAGCCAACCAGAAGTCCATTTACAAAGTAGTGTGTCTCCAGGTGAGAGCAAGCTTCCTTGGACTAAGAGTTCTCAAGGAGCACCAAGAGAGTGCCCAGCCCAATTTTCCAGCTCAAGCCCTAGTATCTCCATGAAGATACTGTACTCT
Organism: Apodemus sylvaticus; assembly: GCF_947179515.1. NCBI lineage: Eukaryota > Metazoa > Chordata > Mammalia > Rodentia > Muridae > Apodemus > Apodemus sylvaticus. Next base: position 26,187,206 of record NC_067492.1, read on the forward strand.
CTTTTGTTTTAGAGATACCTAATGCTTGAGTGCATTTCTGTAGTTTCCTTTTTTACTCTGATGTCACCTATGATGAGAGACTTACAAAACCTTTAACTGTTTCTCTGGGCAACTGATCAAATATATAGATGGCAGACTCTGAGGAAGTCTCCTCTGGGATTGGTCAAGCCATTTCTCCTCTCTCTCTCTCTCTCTCTCTCTCTCTCTCTCTCTCTCTCTCTCTCTCTCTTTCTCTCTCTCTCTCTCTCTCTCTCTCTCTCTCTCTGTGTGTGTGTGTGTGTGTATGCAGGCCATAGGCTGGCATCATGGGTTCTTCCTCAGGAACTGTTTATCTTGCTTCTTTTTTTTAAATTTAATTTATTTATTATATCTAAGTACACTGTAACTGTCTTCAGACACCCCAGAAGAGGGCGTCAGATCTCAGTATGGATGGTTGTAAGCCACCATGCGGTTGCTGGGATTTGAACTCAGAACCTTTGGAAGAGCAGTCAGTGCTCTTAACTGCTGAGCCATCTCTCCAAGCTCCTTATCTTGTTTCTTGAGGCAGCGTTTCCCCACTGGATCTTATTGCTAAGGCTAGGCTGGCTTACCAGCAAGTCCTGGGTTTCCGCCTGTCTTTACCTTTCTAGCGTTGGGATTGCAGTCTGTATTACCATGCCTGGCATTTTCACACTAGCATTTTCATACGAGTACTGCAGATCACACCAAGGCCTCCATGCTTGCCAGTATCTAGTACTTTATTTACTAACCCTTCCCCAGAGCTCTCCTACTGTGGATGGAGCCTCTTCTTGTTCCAGAACCCGTCTTCCTTGGGCTGCTGCTTGTCTTGGGCTATCCTTAGACTTTCTGTAATGATACATCAACACAAAGCTCTTGTTCACTCAAGGCATCAAATAGCATTTTAAAGGTTGCTAACAGAGTCTCAACTGTCAACATTCCTTTTTGTCTCTTTAATGGATGAGAGTTAACTGTCTTACTACAGCCTTTCCAGTTATGAATATTACTTTTTTATTAGTCTATGCCAAGTTAAAAGACTATGATGGGATTTCTGGCTTCATTTTATTAATTTTCCTTTAATTATCCAAAAGCTGGAGCAATTTTCATATGTTAATCAATCATTTGCATTTATCCTTCTGCAATTTATCTTTAACCTCGATGGATTAATTAAAAAAAAAATCCCTCCAGCCCCCAGAAATGCCAATCTAGTTTTTGGCTTTCTTTGGATAAATTCATAAAAATCAAATAGCCTGTGGTCAAAACATACTAGTATATTTTTGTGTATATTACTATGACTCTTTTTTCTTTTTTACCATACGCATGTGAACCTTCTCATAGACAGAAAGAGATGTGTGTGTGTGTGTACACATATACACACAAAGACAAAAATATGCTTGTGTATAGTCAGTTGTCTATGGGCTATACTTACTCATATATTCAATATGTATATATATTATGTATATGTCTTCATGCATATGCATATGTGTATGTATACATATTATGGGTTGGAATTTAGTGGGAAAGTCTTGGGAGCCGCAGCTGAAGCAAGGATATTTTCCAGTTAAGGCAAACGAGGATCTGTGAGTCAAAATACATTTTGCTTTACAATAAAAAGCAGCATTGTAAACTCTGTAAAATTAGCTCCTGGGTTTAGCATCACATACTGTGAGCTGGTCTTTACCTCATGCCCTGGTCACTGATCATTTCCCTGCTATGATGGAGAGGCAAAGTTAGTATTCTAGTGTTTAAGTGATGTCATTCTGTGCTCTGTTGAAAGCTGGAATACTCTAATGATGCCATTTCCTAAAGTAGAGTGTTTCTTAGCAAAAAAAAAAAAATCTGCACATGTGACTCGTGCTTTTTTCAGGCACTGATAGTAGCATCCTTCTAGGGCTTGCATGGAATGCCCATTCTGCATGGGAAGGGACTCTCTGATATTAGGCAGGGCATTGTCTGGGATCCTTCAGAAGCTGCTGATCCTGGTACCTGTGGATTTATGAGGTATATATTATGGCAGCAACAGGGATACATTTATCAGGCCCACAACACCAGGACACTGGGGTGGCGGGGATGCAAATCTAGTTTATGGTAAAGATGACTTACTCAATAAAACTCGTTTATTAAAGTGCTCACAAGGTTGATGCTCACTGTTTGAACGTGCCGTACATCTCCCTGCGGCACAACCTCATTTGTTGTCCTTTGGTGTTACTCCATCAGAAGCACGGATGTTTGGTTGGTCCATATCTGAAACTTGTGCTTCTGGCTTTTGTATCTACAGTTGACGACAGTGAGATCCACCTGTCTGCTGAAAGTTCTGTTCGTGTTTGTTTAATGTTGTGCATCCTTCGACTTATATACACCCTGAGCAGATCCCTCTGTCCCAGCTGTCTGACCTCTCCTTAGCTTTATCTCCCAGCATCCCATCCTTTGCTTGTTCCCTAAGTGTTTTTCAATACCTTCTGCTATGGACAGCTGTTTTAAGCTGCTCCTTCAGGACCAGAGAGTTCTCCTCTGTGGCTAGCAGTCTGCTTGCCCACTGACTTTCCATGTTTCCGCAGTTTAGCTTATTCACTAGTCTAGACAAGAAAATGCTTTCAATACTTGGCTTCTGTCCCACGGGACCCATGCCAAGCTGGCTGCTTCCTTGGAATTCCCTGTAAGACGAGGACATTCATAACCATAAAATCTTTAGAAGGGAGAAAATAAATACCCGTGTAGAAAACATTTATTTGTGGACATTCAGTGCAACATGGTACAAGGGTAAGGAGCCAAAGCTTCTTTCTGAGTGAGACTGTGACCTGGCATTGGGGATCAGTTTGGGAGTCTGAAATTTCAGAGGAAAAACGAAAGTGCAATGTCAGAGACTCCCTGAGATGGAGTCCCAGGGGCTCAGAGATGGACAAGCTATCACATACATTTGTAAGCAGGGCCCTTAGCACCCTTTGCAGAAGGCTGCACATTTTCATTTCCTCTGCTCCCAGCAGCTGGGGCAGGGCTGCTTGAGTTGAGCACATCACTAGTCCATTTTGACTTGTCAAAGTCAGTGAACTGAGTTACAAGAACAAGAGCTTGGAGGCCTCTTTTCTGTTTTGTAAAAAGTGGAAGACTAGAAGCTGGAGAGAGGGCTTGGTGGTTCAACGGATTGCTGCTTTTCCAGAGGACCCAGGTTCAATTCCCAGCACCCACCTGGCTAACCACCATCTGTTCTGTCACTCTGGTTCCAAGACATCTGATGTCCTCTTGTTTATGTGACACATGACACATAGGAATACATGGAGACAAATATACCCATACACCAAATAAATAAATAAATAAATAAATAAATAAATAAATAAATAATCTAACAGGATGACTGGGGGATTCTAATGGTCTACACAAAATACTTCCTATAAAAATATTTTCTGGAGTTCTAAAGGCCTGAACTGACATTAAAGAAAGCTATGGAGATATTCATTTCAACCCCACTTTATTATAACAGTTTAATGAGAAATTGGCCCAAGACCTGGGATAGTGAACAATTTCATAATAGATATACTCATAAACAAAGGCACACAAGCTGCTGCTGGTTTTACTATGGGGAGAAATTCTTAGGTGGCTCAAATGGTGTGTTATTATATGGGGGCTGGGTTTTAGCTCAGTTAGTAATGTACTTGCCTAGCATGCATGAAGTCCTGGGTTTGAGCTCAACACCCAATACAGCCAGGTATGATTCTGTAGGCCTGTAAATCCACATACTCTAGAGGTAGGGACATGAAGATCAGAAATTAAAGGTCATTCTGGCTATATGGTGAATTTAAGGTTAACATGGAATATATGAGACTCTTTCTAAACGGTGGGATAAAAGAAAAGTTGATGAGTATTTCTTGTGGAGAGACCACTTAAATATGACTCACTGGAAGGTACACTAAGTTACTAAAGTCTTTCATGCAAGTACTGTGTTTGAAAAGAAAAGAGGCAAGATGATGGGATCATGAAGGATACTCAGGTCAGGCAGAACAGAGAGGTTGGGGTCTGAGTGTTTAGGGGTGATGGAGAGAGGAACAGGTAGATTAGCCCTCCCTTTAGGACAACAAGCCAAGGTGATGAGAAGACTTTTGTTTCCTAGGGAATTTATGAGCATGGCTGCATAATGCACGTCTTCTAGGAAAATCATTTAACGGCCAAAAGCTCAGAAAGATGGATCTGATTGCTTCAGACAGGAGTGGCACCAGATGATAAAGGAGGGAAAGATGAAGGAAAGGGGAGGGAATAACTGGAAGGCCACCACTCAGGCAGGAGACAGCTGTGTGCTTTATGGCAAAGCATTTCCACCATTTCCTTTTGTCTGCTCTCTAGGATGGCTTCTGTTTCAATGATTGCAGCTCTCTTTGAAACTACATTTCTGTTCAGATGGATTTAAATACTATATGTTGAACATCATTTAGTTTATTCCACAGAAGTGACTGGAAATTAGAGTGCAGAAGATAAGAACAGAATTAGGCCAGGGACCCAGAGCTCTCTTATAGGAACATGAGACTCATGGGCCACAGGACACAGAGCATTTGGAGGAACAGTAATAAGGGATATGCTAATGCCTGTCAATACTGTCCTACTCAAGAGGATGAGTTGAAAACAGGATGCATTTTGTTTATGGTAGTTTTATGTGACACGTTTTAAAGCACTCACATGGTGGTTATGGGAACCATGTTTGGGCTGAGTCAGTCTTCAGGGAGTGGTAAACAAAATGGACACAATGGGAGCCTGAGCCTAGGGAAGTTCCTCAGAGCTGGTCCTCTGGCTCAGAGGGTGTGATTGTAACCCTAATTCAGTCCCCATTGGGATCTGGCTTGGCCATCTCCACAGTTAGGCCTCTCAGATTTTATCAGGGTCTCATTCACCATAGGCAATTCATCCAGCCTGGTAGAAGATGAATCGTCCTCGTGGTAGGAAAGCAAGCCCCTAAAGGGATATGTAAAGAAGACTGTTTGGAGGGGCTCAAAACATAGACAGGATGAACTAGGAACCAGGCTGGGGGCTGTGACATCTTTGCCATAAGTGGAAAAGGAATCTTAAGCTGGGAGCCAGGCGGGATGCCCATGAAATCTTCATCATAGGTGAAAAAGGAATTTCTGGCAGTAAGGGGCAGGGTCTGTTCCCGGCTGGCAGAACACTGAACAGTTGGCTGCCACACAGTGTCAGTTGGAAGGAGGATGCTTCTGTTGCAGGTTGGTAGAGATGATCTGCTGGGAAAACGTTTAGTGGGAACACTGGAATCCTGGGGACACCTAGCCCTGCTCCTGAACCATGTGTCTACTGCTCCCTATTCAGGCAAGACAGTGCGAGAGCATCAAACTGGAGTTGCTTAGACTGTCCTTCCGCTAGGTGCCCAGCCAAGAGCAATAGAATGCTAGAATAATTTTAAAGGGCAACAAACTTGGAGGAGCCCAGTCTTCCAAGAGAGACCGATGGAGCTTCTCTCTCGAAATGGCATATCCTACTCAGCAGGATAAAGAATCAGCTGCCAAGAGCTGAGAGACAGTTCAGTCAATTGAGTGCTTGTCTTGCACACGTGAGGACCTGTATTTGACTGACAGAACTCACAGTTAGTGCTGGAGATCCAGACAGGAGGATTCCTGGCGTTTGCCTCCAGGCCAGCCAAGCCTACTTGGCAAAACTAAGATTGACTAAGAGACTTTTACGGGCAATGGTAGATGGATTTCCCAAAGAATGGCACTGGAGGTTGTCCTGTGGCTTCTACCTACATCCACACACCTGCATACTACCCGCACATACTTAGAAATGTGCATACACAGGAAATTATTTGCTAATGGAGTAACATAAGTGACAACCACAAACTGAGAAAATGGAGCCAGATGCAAAAGAATGGTATACCACATGATTCTCTCTTAAAGATGCACAAGGAATGGAAAAGAAACAGGTGAAAGAAATGGAGATAGTCGTCTTTGAGGAGTGGATGGCAGGGGTGGATTGCCAAGGAGCAGCAGAGAACGTTGGAAAGCCCTATCTCTTCCTTTGAGCTACTTACCAAAGGAATACACAATTGGTAAAATATTCAACTATACCTTTAAGACTTCATGGCTTTCAACTGTATATATATATATATATATATATATATACACACACACACACAAATATATACAAATATATATTATACATTATATGTTATACACAATTATATATATACATACACAATTATATACAATACACAATTATATACATACACAGTTATACATACACAATTATATATACACAGTTACATATATACAATTACATATATACAATTACATATATACAATTACATACATATAATTGTATATATATATATACATATATATAATTGTGTATATGTATATATCAGAACTGCAACTATGAACTGTATGGTGTGTGTGTGTGTTGTGTGTGTGTGTGTGTATATATATATATATATATATATGTATACATATATATATATATATTTCAGAACTACAACTATGACCTAATGGTGATCTTCAGGGTGACTTTATCAAGTGAATCAAAAGAAGCGAACAGAAGCTGCATGCCAGAGGGATACTGGATGGCAACACCCAGTCAGCTCAGGCCCCAATGGCCTCCCCTGGACACTAGACACTGCAGGGCAGGCAGTGTCACTAAGTTTATCAATATGACCTCTGAGAAGGTGGTTACACAGAGATATCATAGAGGCACCGGGAGATCTGGCGGGCTCTGACTCCCTTGCTCATCTGGCTTTTCAGCCCTTTTCCATTCGAGGCCCCAGAGCTCTAGTGAGACACAACACAGTCCCCGCAGCCCCCAAACTGTGTGGCGTCTTGTGCGCAAGTAGGGAAAAGCAGTAGGAAGTACAGGAACTTGGATGTCAACCTGGTTTCATCCTTAGAGGTGCCAAACCTCTCTTGATGTTTGCTAGCCTCTCTACCTCCCTTCCTGAATCCACCCAACCCACACACTGTGTCTTTCATACATTCTAGTCTGACATCACAAAGGCCTGAGCTTGCTTGGATACAGAGTATCTGGTACTGGATCTCTTTTCATTTTGGTGTTGTGTGGATTGCCAAGTCTCACAGAAATTACCCTAAATGAAAAGTTTTTCTGTGGAGCTCGGCAGGCCACAATGTGGCCAGCCTTACCTGGACCATTGCCCTCTATGTTCTGTGACCATGAAGATGCCCCAACATCGCCAGGTTTGTTGGGATGGAGAAAATTCATTGGTGTGCTATTCGCCCTGGGTCCCCTGGGCTCTATGGCACCCCCAGGAAACTGTATGGTTCAGAGATATTCGAACCTTCAAAAACCACGAGGTTCCCGCCTTCGAAAATAAATCCCACTCACTCTACTGCCCCATCTGTGAGAGTGTCTGAGGCTGAAAACCCACTGACTTTGGACCATCTGCTTTGTACAAAGACAACAGAGGTGAGAGCTAAATAATTTAAAGAAAGGAAAACACAAGAGAAGAAATAGTGAATGAGGAAATGGCAGAGGAGGAGGAAGAGAAGGAAGAGGAGAAAGAATAAGGAGAGGGAAAAGGAGGAGGGAGAAGAAGGGGAGGAGAGGGAAAAGGAAAAGAAAGAGGTGAAGGAGGAAGAGGACAAAGGAGAAGAGCAGGAAAGGCAGGAGGAGGATGATGAAGACAAGGGGAAGGAGAGATGGTGGCCTCTCCAGGAGACTGATGGTCAAGACCATAAGAAAAATTGGATATCTGGAAGCCATGCGCAAGGAGCAGCACCTAGAACTGTGGCTGAAATACTTCCTACAAGGCAGACTTACAGGCCTCAAGTGGAAAATCAGCCTTGCCAGGACTCACCATACAACATGGATATGAACAGTCTGGAGTATCCCAGGACGCACTCCCGTGGCTTTAATTGCTCCAGCTCTCATGGCCAGGACAGAGACAACTCTACTCTTGGGCAGGCTGGTGAGGATACACTGAGGTGCCCTCAGACAGACTCTGCTAGCTGTACCATACTTCAGGAGACTTCTCTGAAGAAAGAAGCAGAGCTAACTGGTCTTGCGGGCTTCGCGTCTTCCAACAAACCACCGAAGGAGAAACTAGGAAGGAAGCCCCAGGCTACCATACCAAGGAGCCCTGCTGTTCCTATGCCTGCACCAAAAAAAAAAAAAAAAAAAAAAAAAAAACCCTGCAAGAGGAAAGGAGCCACTTTGGGGCTTCGTTTGCCACCCTCAAGGCCACCCCCACCCCCAGCGCTACTACAACTGCTATGCTCTCAACAAGGCCTGCCCCCACCTCCAAAGATTCCACGAACTGACACACAGAGAGAGTCAGACACCACAAAGAACGAGAAGCATCAAGCCATTCAGATCTCAGATGATGACGTGGATGTCTTACAGCCTAAAACCCAGGTGGTAGGTGCTGGGGCTGCCCCTCAGCCTGTCCTGCCAAGGCCCCCATCTGCCTCAGTGCCTACAGTCTCTGGGGTTCCCAGCCTGGGTTCTCCTGCCTCCACTCCCTTGCTATGCCAGGCTGCTGGGCCTCCAATCCCATCTGTCTCTTCACCTTCCCTCACACCAAATATTCCCACAATCCCTATTTCTCCATCATCTCTCCCTTCTGACTCTCTTCCTCCTAGTCAGGCCAGGCCCTCTGTGAAGACTCCACCAGATGCCAAGAAGAAAGGCCCTACTTATTTGGCCACCACTTTGGCTCCTGACACTTCTCACCTCCCCAGGCCTACCCCTTGTTCTTTCAATCCTTCCTCCTGCAGAAGGGTGTCCACAATGCCAATGCGCATAGAGAGCCACCCTCCTCTCCCCTTCTCTGCAGCCCCTCTACCCCCTTTCCCCAGGACCCCTCCCACAGCCTTTTCTACCCCAGCATCCCAAGTCTGTGAAGACATGTGTTGGGAGCCATCTCCCTGGTGGCCTGCAGAGATGGACACAAATACCACACCCACTTCTGAGGCAGCTACTCGTAGCTCACCCACAGTCAGCCATTCTTCAGCAACAACCCCTTTATGGGCTGCCAAAGACTTTGAGTTCATGGATACCACCCCACCTTCTAAAGCTGTCAGCTTGCATTCTTCCTCTGTCACTAACCATGCCTCCAACAGTTTGTCTTCCTGGTCAATGTGGGGCCTACCACAGTTTGCCGCCATAGTAAAGTTCAGTCCACCCACACATTGCTCCATGAGCTACAGTCTAATGGCTGTGGTTTTCCAAAGAAACCATCTCCTGTAACAGCAGCAGTTGGCTTCCCTTCACAGTCTGCTAGTGGTAGTAAACCTCGATCTCGATTTGCAAGCTCAGCATCACCTGGTGGCTGTGGTACCTACAGGTGTCTGTGCGTCCATGAAGCAGGTCAATGAGAGGCGCCCTTCTGCTTCTTACATTGCCAAGTCCACTCTGGGGCATGCTCTCAAGCCAGGAATGGACATAGGGCAGTGCATCTCGTTATCCACCAACATTACTCCCCTCACACCAACATCAGTGAGACCTGTGGTGCCAGTAAGTGGAGAGAAACACTCCATTGGCATGGCCAAGCAAAGATGCTTGTTACCATCTAACAACCCCAGTACTGGTGGGAAGAGGGAGTGCAGTAGAGGGCCTGCTGAACCTCCTCTTTCCAAAGTTTGCTGCTCATCTAAAAGCAGTAGTGCTCCTATGAAAATGAGGGCCAGAAGACACTAGAGGCACTGTCTCTCCCTCAAGAGCACTTACTGACACCTCCACCTGTAAATAGCAAGAACATCGTTTGCTACGTACAGAACCACACATGCGTGTGTAAAATTTGACATATTCACCTCTGTATGGGGTCCAAAATCCTGTTAAGTGTAGTTAGTAACTATGAATTTAGTTTGAATTTTTGGGGCACACTGATTATTTTCCTGAGTAGTATTTATTGAGTTGATTTATTAGTATCCAAGTTAATTTGCTCTCATGTTGACAGTGTTTGTGTAACTTTCAGTTATTTATTAAAAATGTAGTTGGTGTTGATGTTCTTGTAAATAACTTTGTGTATTTGACATGGCTGAGTTTCACTCACACTTGCATTTTGTCTTCAATGAGAACAATGTGATTCTTTACTAAAATTTTTAACATGGGGAGTTTGGGGGCAAAACACTAGAATTTAAGTTCCACTCAACCAATGATGAATTATCTGGGGGTTCCTGTCATAGGTTTTATTGTTTATTTGGTTACTATTCTACCCTTCCCACTGTCCCCATCTCCAAGTCTTCTGGACTGGTTTCCTAAACCATCCAAAACCAGCAAGAATGCAATTGGTGTGGACAGAATGAGTTCCGTGTAAAGACTTTAATTTCTAGTTTTTTTTTAACACAATGCTTTGTGTTTCTCACCCACAAAGTAATTATATGGTGAGACCCTTGCATTAGCATGTGCATGTGTAACTTTGCAAATTTCTTATTGGTAACAGTTTAAAGGAGCAAAGACCTGTTTGGGTCCATGTACCTACAGGTGTCTGTGGGTCAAATGTTTGTGTGCTTTCAGCCTGAAGTGAGGCTACACAAAAGGTCGCAGAGGGAAGTGGTCTAGAAAACTTCTACCTTTGTGGGAGCCAGGAATCAAGAAGAGACTGGGTCAAGATAGTTCCCTCAAATATACAACCTCTGACACCTCTCTACATTTAGGCATCATCTCCTAACATTCTTACCACTCCCCAAAGAGTGGCACTAACACGAGGCCACACCTCCCAACACATGAGCCTGTAGGACATTTCCTATGCAAATCCACAAAGGCCTAAATCCCTAGTATGTCTGTGTCATGGAAATGCTGCTTGTTTGGAATTAATTGTGCTTAAATGGGGTCATGAAAACGGGACTCTAATACAATAGTGTCCTTATGAGAAGTTAGCCGAAAGCCCTGGTTCCCTAGTCCTTGAATGACAAAAGGCACAAGGACATACAATAGAATAGATACACATTAGGAAAGAAGCCTTATCAGAAAGCAAAACCAAGGATACTTTCATCATGGACATGTAGCCTCCATGGCTGTGAGAAAAATGAATGTCTATTTAGGACATTCAGTCTGGGGCATTTTGACAGGGGAGTCCCTGATGACACACTATTCCAAGGGACGAGAATCCTTAATCAAACAAGAGTTTTTATCTGAGAGAATGGAGGAAACTATTTTTTTATTCTCTCCCATCCCAGGCCACAAGCAACAGCATGGTATCCATGGCAGAGATGGGTGATAGAGGCAGGCTCACAGGCAGAGCATAAACCCCAAGGCTGCGAAGTTTGCTTTCTGACTGGCTGTGGACCCAAGGTTGTGAGGACTGGTTGGTTTTTTTCTTGTCCCCTACTCTCTCCCTGGCTCTCTCTCTCTCTACTCCTCTCAATGGTTTTCTGTCAAGATGCAGGCAATATCAAGTATGAAACATAATAACCAGATACACTGAATTTAATAGAAGAGAAAGTGGGAGAGAGCTTTGAACTCATTGGCACAGGGGGAAATTTCCTAAACAGAACTCCAATGGCTCCCTTGATCTTAGGGCATCCCTAAGATCAAGAATTGATAAATGGGACTTCACGAAATGGAAAAGCTTCTGTAAAGCAAAGGACATAGTCAATAGGACCTACAGATTGGGAAAAAAAAACCTTCACTAACCCCACATCTGATAGAGGGCTAATATCTAAAATATATAAAGAACTCAGCTAGAAAATATCCTGGAGGTAACTCAGACCCAAAAAAGACATGCATGGTATGTACTCACTAATAAGTGAATATTAGCCAAAAAATGTACAGAATACCCAAGAAACAATCCACAGAACTCAAAAAGGTTAACAAGGCAAAGGGCCTAAGTGAGAATTCCTTAATCCCACTTGGGAGGGAGAAGAAAGCAATCAGGAAGGTGGAGGCAGGGAGGGACCTGGGTGGGAAAGAGGACAGGAAGGTGGAGTGGAAAACATGATCAAGTATAGGGTGAGGGTAATGGTACTAAAGCCCTGAGGGCCAGCAGAGAGAATGGAAGCAGGCAACCTCAGGAGGTGGGGGGACCCCTCAGAGACCTGGGAGGTAAGAGACTCTCAGGACTCAAGGGGAGGGATTTTAGATGAAATGCCCCTACAATGGGGAGAGGGAACTTGTAGAGCCCACCTCCAGCAGAAAGACAGGGCATCAAGTGAGTGATGGGGTTGCCAACCTATAGTCAAAAACTCTGACTCATCATTGTCCCTGTCTGAAAGAACTGCAGGAATGGAAATGGCGAAGAGCCTGAGGAAAAGGAGTTCCAATGACAGGCCCAAAGTGGGATCCAGCTCAAGACCAGGTCCAAAGGCCTGACACTATTACTGAGACTTTGGAGTGCTCACAAAAAGGGGCCTATTGTGACTGCCCTCTGAAAGACCCAACAAGCACCTGAAAGAGTCAGATGCAGATATTTATACCCAACCAATGAACAGAAGCTGCTGACTCCTGTGGCTGAATTAGGGGAAAGCTGGAAGAAGCTGGGGAGGTGGCCCTGTAGGAGGAGCAGCAGTCTCAACTAACCTGGAGCCCAAGTTCTCTCAGATATTGCACCACCAACCAGGCAGCAGACACCAGCTGATATGAGGCCTCCAATACATATACAACAGAGGACTGCGGGGTCTGGGTTCAGTCAGAGAAGATGTACCTAACCCTCAAGAGACTGGAGGCCCCAGGGAGTGGGGATGCCTGGTGGGGTGAGGGTGGGAGGGTGGGGATATCCTCATGGAGAGAGGGGGGAAGGGGACAGAGGTATGGGATGGGGAGTAGTCAGAGGGTGGACTTGGAGGGGACTAAAATCTGGATTGTAAAAAACAAACAAACAAATAGAAACAGAATAGAGAAATGACAGCCTTAGGTTTCTGAATAGAACCCACCTAGGACCCTGAGGAGATCCCAAGCCAGGATCCAATAAAGTTATATCTTAACTCCTAAAACCAACTCCAGTTGTGCCTATGCAGATCTGACCTATACACCAAAACAAAGCCCAGGATATGAAAGATACACTGCACACCACAACCAGGGTCTCAGTGACCTGGCCACTAGCATGAATCCAAATAGCTCTATAAACAATAGACAGCTACCTTTTGCCCAGTCTCATTCCAGAGAACTCAGTCCTACAAGCCATCTTCACTGAACACGGGTAAAAATGCACCCAGCACCAGCAGGTGCAAGCCTGTCAAGCAAGGGACATGCCTAGGGTGTCACATCTTAGGGAACAAATTTGTCTCAATGTTAAAAAATGTCAACATTTGATGTATATTTGTGCTCTTGGATTGAACTAGTAGAACGGATATTTATTACAAAGTTGGTTCCTTACATTGGCTTACATAGTATGGCCTGTGAAGCCCAGCCTTGGCTGTACAAGAGAATCCAGCAGAAGCGAGGAAGCCAAGGTTTTCGCCAGTCATAAAACCCACTCCCGTTCATCTTTAACTTGAGATTACAGTCAGCCCCTTTCCCTTGGGTGGTGTTCTTAGCTGGGTCGGGGAAGATCTCCAAGGAAAGGAGCAGCAACTCTTTCCAAGTGACTTTTCAAGCCCGGCTTTGTAACCAGCAAGTGCTGTTTTATTTCTGCCTCCCGCAGCCTTCAGGGGTAGGTTCTGTTGTTCCTGCTCTACAGACCTAGAAACCCAGGAAAGAGCTTGTTGGAAATGGTACCTTTAGTTGGACAGAGGGGCCCGGATGTGATTGAGGGATTTCCGTCGCCCCAATCCTCCGGTTCCAGTATGAGGCCTGCTCCTCGAATTAAAATGTAAATCAAAACACGATCGACTTTGTGTACCCAGTTTGGATAAGATTTACCTTTGAAGAATGACTCCTTTTTCTATCCCAGCAGGCTCAGCTCCACCAGTCCGGCTTACTCTTAACGATGGCCAGGGAGCAGAATCATAAATATTGCAAACGATGTGGCCTGAATGAGACACCCTATGAACCATAATAAAACCCCCGTGATTAATTCCAGGACTCGCTCTGCTCATATGAGACCTGCGGTGGCTTCCCTGATGAGATCAATACAGCGTGGCCGAGTGATCCTAATAGAAGTGTTATTATCTTTTAATCTTCGGGAAAACGCCAACTTCTCGAATCCGTCACTGGGCCGCCTGCTTTATTTTCTCGGTACAACCTTGAAGGCAGTTGTTTTCCCTGAAATGAAGACACATTAGAGTCTTTTCAAGGATTTATCAATAATAAGACTTGGGCCGTCTTTGCAGGGCCCACCGCTAAAAGGCACATTTGTATGCTGCGAGTCAGACCTGGTCGCGGTGACCTTTGCTGTCAGCTGTTATTTTCCTAGCAGACAAATGCCTCTGGAGAAGTGAGTGGGAAAGACAGATATTCATGGGAAGGAGACAAGGAAGCGAGAATGAGGAGAGAAACAACATCACCAACAAATAATCAGCAGGCTTTTAGGAAGCCAGGCATGTCCCTTGTTTAGGACTCTGGCAGCAAAACTGGTCTCCATGGCCCTGGCAGGCGGCTCTATTTTTATTTTATTTTTTCCTTTCTTTCTGTTGCTTCTACAGGTCTCCAGGGATTGGAGCATAGCAAAACCAGCTGTGAGCCTCCGTAAAAAAGTAAAATGTCACCGTCCAGTAGGAGTGTCCAGGGCCAAAGGAAGAAAGACAGATGCCTCCCAGGGTCATGCCTCCAGGTGGTAGGCCACAGGGGGACTGCAGGAGACAGGGGACTTCAGATAGAGGGAGGGTCCCCGTCAGCTGAGTGAGTACTTTTCTAGGGGAGAGAGGTAAGTGGGGGAGAGGTCTGTGCTTGTGCTTGATGGATGAGTAAAGGCGCTCGATGGTGACGTGACGGTGCTGGGGAGGCTGGCAAGGGTGCCCGCTGCTGCGGTTCCTGCCTGTGTGCTGAACCTTTCTCCTCTTTTCTGAGCAGATGCATCAAGAGTGCCAGCAGAGCTGAATTGGGAGCAGGGGGGGCGGAGGTCCTCCTCCTTCTCCATGTAGCACATTCCCACGCACCCCTCTTCCCCTCTTAAAGGAACACAGCATCTCTGGATGGCAGGCGCACAGTCCTCTTGGGCGTCATCTAGGCACGCTGCACCTCTTACCTTGCACACAAAGGGAAACTGAGGCCCACCGCAGGAAAGAAAATGAGAAAGTGTGTCTTCCGGAAGACTATGTGGAGCACTATATCTCCTGGGCGTCTACCCAAGGGCCCTTACCCATGGGCCCTGTGTT
Organism: Apodemus sylvaticus; assembly: GCF_947179515.1. Taxonomy (NCBI): domain Eukaryota; kingdom Metazoa; phylum Chordata; class Mammalia; order Rodentia; family Muridae; genus Apodemus; species Apodemus sylvaticus. The sequence goes on from NC_067492.1 coordinate 26,202,337, forward strand.
CCATGATGCCTTTCAGGGACCTAGGGTTCTGCCCAGAGTTCTTAGCTTCTGAGACCAGCACTTTATCTTCTGGGTTTAGGCAGCCACAAGGGGATTGAGCGCGTGCGCGCATACACATGCTATAGAAGGCAAGAACGGGAATTAGTAAACAACTGTGCCCCACTTTCATCTATAAAATAATGAAATACATGCTGCACACTGGATCTGAAGTGTCCTCTACAGTGTCCCCTAAAGTGGCAAGCGGAACTTGCTCTTCAGGGAGAGCTAATGACACGTTTTGGACACATTAAGAGGTAGAGCTTAGTTGGAGAACTTCAGGCTATTGGAAAGGCATCGAAGGAAATAGTGAGTTTCTAGGCTCTTTTTCTCTTTTGTCTCCAGGCTACCCAGTGAGCAGTTTTGCTCTCTTATGCAAGCTTATGTCACTATGGGCCCCAAAGAAATGACATCAATGGATAGTGGACAGAGACACCCTCTCCCCCCCCCCCCAAATTCTGAACCACTACAAATGTTTCCCTTGTATACTGTGATTGTCTTGGGAATTTCTTACAGTGACAGAAAGCTACCATGACAGAGACACAAATCAACTTTTAGATGGGCTACAGTAGGGTCTACAATAAATAAAATATTAGAGAATGCCTGACAGACAGCAGGAGCAAAATAAATGTCAAATGTCACCTAACAGGTCTGAGAGGCTGCTGGGGAAAGCCTGCACCTGCCTCCTGTCCCTTCCATACTGGTCTAACCTTGTTCTCTTTGTTCTGAAGTGGACTTGTGCTCTGCATCTGGAAGAGAACCCCCAACTCCTGAGATAGACCTTTGCCACATCTGGTTTGTTCACCAGTCACAATGAAATGCTTCCTGGTCCATGCCCGGCAACCAATAGTGTTGGCACCAGCTACCTTCTGGCATGACCTTATGACCTTTGGAAAGTAACTCTCACTTGGATTCTATGGATCCTGTTTGTTTGTTTGTTTTGTCACAGATTGTCAAGAGAAAAAAAAATCAGAAGTCATAGCTATGAATTATCTGGTTCAAAAGTCCAGCTAAGCAGGGTAGAGAGTGAGTCTGCCCCAGATGGTGGTAGTGCACGCCGATACTCCTCAGTTCCCGCTACCTGGAGGTCAGGATGCTCGGAATGGGATCATCAGAGTGACAGAACTAATAAGGGAAGAGACGCTGGGCAAATGCACTTAGCGCTGGATTCTCTCCAGAGTCGACTTAGGAGGTCCTAGTACATTTTCTCTTCCCTCTTCCCCTGTCTCAGCTGAGTCACGGGCTCCTTTGCCACTGGCTGAGACTCAAGAGAGACCATAACTTGTCGCGTGTGGAGGAAATTCGTATTCTCAGGAGATCACAAAACTGAAGGGAAACTTTAGTTTTCTGGGATGTTTCTTTCCCAGATCAGCCCTCTGCACCCTATGGAGCTTTTACCACTCAGCAGATGGTCTCTGAATAAACTCGTTGGAGAAAAGGGCAAGCAGGACAGGTGACAAACCGTGGCGAAGGGAGGGTGGGTCCTTGTGTGGTGAGGTAGCAGTATCTTGGCCATCTGTTCTTGCTTTATTGAAGTGCTTCCAGTTTTATGGAAGTTTAGGAGAGTACTCTTGCAGAAGGTCAGGCCATGCTGAAGGGGCCATCAAGCACGTGTTCCATTTCCTGACTGTTAAGCACTCGCCTGTGCATGCGCCTTAGTTCTGCTGTTCTTTAGCCCAGTCATATCCCTGCTTATATGGACTCTTTATATTACTCAGATGTTAATAGACCTGACATAGTCCTCAGGATGCTTCAGACGCTCCAGCCTCCAGGGACATATTTTTTTTCTTCCAATGCATTTATGTCTTTCTCTTCTCCACCTTAAGGGAGCTCTTGAACTTTCTAGGAGATGTGTTAATGCACACCACTCTTTACCTAGTCATCATAACACTGACCATTATTGTTGCACTAGTCACAGTAACCTTTATATCAGCACATCTGCAAGTGCCAAAAGGTTGATTGGCATCTCCAGCTGTTAGCCCTCCTAATGACTTTTGGGGGGGGGGGGCGGGTAAAACCATCAACATCACAGGTGAGGAAACTAAGCCATGCCCAGGGCAAAGAAATTATTGTAGGTCCTCCAGACAGTAATTGCTGGATCTAGGGTTATTCCAAATCCACATCAGTTCTTATATATTTAGACAAGTTATGTCAAGATGGCCTTGAACTTGCGACCTTTCTGCCTTAGCCTACTAACTACTGAGGATTAGAAGTGTGCACAGCCCTGCCTGTTCTAAGACTATCTTCTTGACGACTACGGTTTGTATTTTAGGCTTTATTTTCCTATTGCACAGGTGAGTTCTTTTCATATTGTCTTACATAATATGCAGAAAAGATGATAGGACTTGGACTCAGACAGAGTCCTTTGGAATCATGCTTTGGGCTTAGGACCATATCATCTTCATTAGCTAATTGGACTTTTGTTCCTCTGTTTTTCTTCAATGAAGTATAGTGAAGCCTATACCCCAGGGTTGGAAGTGGTGAAGCTTAGCTGATATCAGGCATGACTAGGCATTCTGATAGTAGATAACTGTTTATAGTGTTAGCTAATAGTTATTAAACATCCACTCTGTGGCACATGCCTTCTTATGTCATTCATGGGGATTAATTCATTGAAATCCTTATAAAAATGGAGAAAGTGGAGTGGCTATAGTAAAGTCAGGTAAATTAGACTTTAGCCCTCAAAAATGCTCTGGAAGTTCAAGAGAAATGTTTGATAATGGTTGTAAGGTTAGTCCACATATATAAGCTCTCACATACATGAGTACACAGGCATACATGCATGTATACACAAGTGTGCAGGTATACACTCACACAGAGAAGGGGGTTGCACCTAAAAACTGAACTTCAAAATATTATATATTAATGCTAGCAGGGCTGAAAAGAGAGAGAGAGAGAGTTAAAAATAAAATATGTAGATGTAAAAGCCCCATTAAGAAAAGAGATAGAGAACCCAAATTAGTAAAGTAAGAAATGAAAAAAATAAAATGATACCGTTACCTATGTTAAAGAAATAAAGCTAGGTATACACCAAGCCCCTATATTTCAGAAACTGGAAAACATTTGAACAACATTATTTGTAAGATAGGCCCATGCACAGTTGAAGAATTCTCAATACAGATATATCAGACCATACATTCTTTTCAAATTCAGATGAATATCTTGCAAGGACTGTATTCTGGGTTACAAATAAGTTTTGCTAAATGTTGGCAGAATTAAAATTGTGCAAAATATTTTTTGATAATCTTTGGTAATCATGGAATGAAAATAGAAATTAAGAAAGTCATCCCTGAAGTTCACAAATCTATAGAATTTATGGGGTGAGGTGGAGAAAATGGCTCAGAGCAGAGGTGAGGTCCTCTCATAGAGGTCCTCTGTGTGGGTCCCATCATCCTTGTTGGGTGGCTCACAATTGTCTTTAATTCCAACTCCAAGGGAACTGATACTGTCTGCTGACCTCCACAGGCACTTACCATCATGTGTATGCACACACACCACAAATACAAATATTACATAATATGAAGGTATATTAAATACAAGGAGTTTGATTTACTACTTAATAGCGGGCGCTTCTAAAACAAATCATAAATAGATTATAATACACTTTGTAGTTAATGGAAGAGGAGATGCAAGATATCAAGACTTACAAGTGATAATCAGTACTTAGATGGAAAGTTATAGTTGCACGTATGTATAGACATAAAAGAGAAAGCTTGCAGGTAAAAACTTCAACATGCCACCTGAAGACAGTTAAGACAAAAAAGTAAACTAAGCTGCAAATGAACTAAACTAGTTAATGATGAAGATGGAACACTTTCTCTTTTATCAAAGTATATTATTATGCTTTGTTCTTTCATCCAGGCTGTTTATGTAATTCCTGGGCCAGATGGGCTCTATACATTTTTGAGATTGTAGTATAATTAGATCATTTCTTCCTTCCCTTTTCTCCCTACAAAATCTATAATATTCTCATTGCTCTTTTTATAAGTTCATGGCCTCTATTTTTATTAATTGCTATTACTTGCACGTGCCCATGCGCACACACACACAGCACTAAGGAGTGTCCACTTGCTTCACTACCACGTATCATTAGATTACATGACACATTCCACTTAAAATAGTATCAAAATACACAAAACACTAAAGAATAAATTGAACCAAGCAAGTGAAAATTTTGTACTTGAAGTAGGCAGAAGGAAGGGACCTCTAAGAATTGGAAGACAATAAAGAGTTGAGGATAGAAAAAGAGTAGGGAGATAAATCAACTCAAGATGTCATTTCATCCAACAGACCTATAATTCTGACACCTATCTATTAGGCTCAAATTATCAAAACTAGAAATGAAGTAGTGTATAAAATTATACTATTAATAACTGCAGATCAACAATACAGAAAGCTTAAAAAAGTAAAAACTACTGAAACTGAATCAAGAAAACAAAACAGGTCATAAAGAACTTTAACACATGAGAAAGTTGAATTAGGAATAAAAAATTTTCTATAAAGCACTGCCCACAATTAGATGGTTTTCATGGGTGAATGCTACTGGGTATTTTAAGAATTAATAGTAACTATTTGCAATTCTCCCAAGAGTTAAAAGTAGTGTAATTTCCAAATCACTGTGAGAGTTCAGCATTATTCTTATATCTAGACAGAGAAATCCAGAAAGGAAAAGACTAATATCTCATAATATGATGCAAAAGCCCTTAACAAAATTATAACAAACCAAGTCCAATAATGTACAAAAAATATGCACAGTAACCAAGTGGGAATTATTCTAGGTATGAACAGTTGGATTTACATTTGAAGATCAATTAACTTGATATACTACATTAATAAAACAAAGGTCAGAAAGTACATTATCAACATTTTGACAAAATCCAACACCTCTTAATGATAAAAAAATAAACCTCAACCAAAGGAAGTTCAGTTCTTCAATCTGATACAGGAGATCTGTCTTAATAAACAATGTGGGTAACATCGTAATTATGAAGACTGCTTTCCCTTTAGAAACAGAGATGTCCAGAGATAAAACACTGAATTTAAGCAGCACATTCCACTTAAAGTAGTATCAAAATGAATAAAATAATGAAGAATAAATAGCAAAACATTAAAAGTTTTATACTCTGAAAACTATAAAATATCATTAAATGGTATTAGAAAGATTTAATCATGAGAAAGGCAGCCTGAGATGGTAGAAAGAATGCTCATGATGGAATCTTCCGGTAATTAGTTAATCTGGCATATGCCCATATGTTATATGCTAGGTTTACTTTAGATTAAGCAAGTATAGAGAAACAGATTATGAATTGTTAGGCTAGGAAGAGTGGAGAAGTGGTTGAGGAAATGATCGCTAACATTGTATAGGTTTGAGGTTGTGATTGTTAGCTTTAATTGTCAGGTTGACACAACCTAGAATCACCTTGGAAGTCAGTCTCAGTGGCTATATCCGTGTGTGTGTGTGTGTGTGTGTGTGTGTGTGTTTGTGTGTGTGTCTGTGTGTTGTCTTGATTGATGTAGGAAAAATCATACCCACTGTGGGGAGACACCATTCCCTAGGAGGAGTTACTAAACTAAATATAAGTAGAGAAATCAAGAAAGCAAACAAGCAAGCACAAGCAAGCAAACATGCATTAATTCTCTGCTTTCTGCTCTTGACTCTGAATGTGATGTGACTTGTTTAAAGTTCTTGCCTTGAGTTCCCCCATTGTGCTGGACTGTAAACTGGAATTAGAAAGAGTGCTTTCCCCCATAAGTTTCTTTTCATTAGAATATTTTATCATGGCAACAGAAGTGATACTAGGACAAAGAGGTAGTGAAAATATTCTGAAATTTATTATAGCAATGGATGCACCATGTAGAGTTTGCTGCGAATACACTAAAAGATTTTGAATTATATGGCTTAAATGTATGAACTAAATAACACAGGTTATATATCAAGATATTTGTTGTATAACAATCAATAGATATTATTATATTGTTATTGTTATTATTTATTATTATTATTATTATTATTATTATTATTATTCAATGCATTCACTGAGAGGTATGGAGAGATTATGAAACATGTTCATAGCTTAAATGCATGAATTATATAATATATAATGTATATTGTATAATTTGCATATACTTTGTATATAATTTATATATAATGATGTATATAATATTGTATTATATATAGTGTGTAATATATGAATTATATAATATATAAAATATCTCAAAATATTTGTTCTAAAACAACAGTTATTACTGTTATTGTTATTATTATTATTATTATTCAGTGCATTTTAATGATAAGTAGACTAATGTATGGAGAGATTATGAAGTAAGTTCCTGGATCAGACTGACATCATAATGCATCACATAACAGTAGGTATAGTTGTTTTTATAGATTTATTCAGCAAAGACAAAGTGATCACTGGTGTGAAGGTCGAGGATTTCATCTCTGGGATGTCAAGTCAGTGACTCAGTGGAGACGCCTTAGTTCTACTTGATTCTACTCACAGCTTCTGTAAGTAGCTCAGCCTGGATAGGGGATCATGGCTGCCATAAACATTTAAGGGGTGTCTTTAAGTCAAATTAAATAGTATACACAGTTGAAGGCCTGTCTTAATGTTGGCTTGTTCTATTCAGCAAAGCTTGAGCCCCTGCTGGATAACTGAGCTCATATGTGACAGTCAAAAACATTTTTTCCTGAGCCCTGAGCAGGGAGGCATGTTTGACTTTGTTTTGTGGCTTTCTCTGTGTGGCAGCCAGTGCTCAGGACTAAACACTCTCCTCAAGCCCCCTTGCCACATGAAAGAGCACTTTCTTCTTTCATGTTTCAACTTTTGAGACAGAATCTCACTAAGCTCCCAAGCTGCAGCCCAGGTAGGGTTTGTATTTAGGATTTTTTTTAAGCTTAGCCTTCCAAGTAGATGAGAATACAGGCTGACACAAGGAGCCCTGGCTTAGGTCCAGCACTTGTGATCAATGACTGTTTGCCTTTGGAAGGTCACACCTAGGCAGAAAGGCCAACATCAGCTGCTGCTCAGGGTAAGAGACAATGATGAAAGTGGTCCAGTGGTCACTGAATTATTAACCAGAGTCAACACTAGCTGAAGATCAGTATTAATCAAAGACTGGTCACGCTTTAGTGTGACAGATACAAACTACTCCTTCACATGCCTTACGCTCTGTGATACTTATTAGAGAGAAATCCAAATCTAAAGTAGGATTTGTCATGCCTGTAATCTGTGATGCTGTTAAATGATTACTGTAGAATGTAGCTCCAAAGAACTTTAGGAGTTCTCAGATTCATTTAATGGTCCAAAATAGAGAAGATAATGTGGAATTGGCTTAAGGATGGAAGCCCTGCGTGGGTACTAGATTCACATTTTGGTTTGGGCAATGGTTGGGTTACAACCATTGGCAAATCATTTAATCCTAAACTTTACTTTCCCTGTCTGTCAATCCAGTGACAATAGGAATACTCTGTCAATTATCTCAAGGATGAAATGAAATAATGCACGGTAAGTCCCTGTGCTTGGTAGAACTAATGTTTGAAAAAAAATATAATCTGCTCTTTATAAAGATAAAGCATCATCCGTATCGCCGGCACCGACAATGGTCAGTATCCATCAAGGATGTCGGAGGTGGAAGGGGAGGTGGAAGGATGCCTGTGGCTATTTCAGATATGTCCCGTTTTGGACAAAGAGGCAAATGGAATTCAGAGGGGTAAGATCAATTCTCCAGTGACCTCACAGCAGAAGAGTTGTTAGATTGTGTTCATCTTGACCCTCTCAGCCTTCTTCCTCCCTTGCCTTCCTCAAACCACAGAAAAGGAATACAACATTAGGTTAAGAGCCCATCTAGGTCTTGGTGAGGGACTTAATTAACCATTCAGCTTTGCGTCCTAATTAACCGTCTCTTTTCCAAGTGCTCTGTTCTCTGGGTGAAAGTCTTTTGGGAATCTGGGGGGTGAGCCAGAAGGAGTCCTGGCTAAGATGCTGGGTAATGGAACTCACAATTGTCCATGGCTTACAATGTGGGTGGATGATTCATTAGTTAGCACCATCCCTTCTAAATGGACAGTGGTCTGGAAATGCTACTAGCTAGCTCTGTTGAACCGCTAATGTCTTTGCATAGCATGGAGGTCCTTGTTTCCTTTTGGCTTTTTTTGTCTGTCTTGTGTAAGCTTATGAGCTTTATTTTTCTGTTCTCACTATTGTCAAGCTCCTGCTGCACTTCACAGTTTGTGTCCTGCTCTCTATAAAAAAGCACAGTGTTTACTCTTGGCCTTGTGATTCAGATTTAAACAGCAGGGATTTATCGTAGAAATATCAAGTCATAATTACTCATTTTTTCTCTTGCAAATGAATAGACTGAAGCTCCAAGCAGTGACTTGTTTGAGGTCAAATGGATAATGAGAGGTAGGACTTGGATGCTACAAAGCCTAGCAGATGAAGGAAGAAGAGACTGGACAAAAATTTTGTTACCTCTGTCCTCTTTATTTATTCTTGTCCCTCCCCTTTGATTTGGGGTGGACTGGGAACACAGACCCAGCAAGCACGTACGGGACTCAATCTTACGTACATTGGGAGTGTATCCTTGAGGGAGGAAGGATGAGTGAACTCTAAGACAAGGAGAGAAGAGCTCTTCTGGCAGAATGGATGGTTTCCCGGGAAAACTGAAGGTAGCAGTGCTTGTTCTTCCAGTGTGTTCTCAACAAGCAGAGAGGACACACTGTCCCTAGGTGCCCATCCTACCAGCGGCCCCTGGAAATGAAACCTCTGAAGTAGACTGTTACGAGAGCTCAGAGACCTCTGGATTTAGCTGAACTTGGGTTGTGCTGTTCCCGCAGTCCCTACCCTTGATATTGCTTTGTATTTGAGGTTTTGGGAGCCTTACCTCCTCAAATAAGGAGCATAAGGCCTGTTGGCAGGTTGCAGAGAAGGTGCTGATGGGGATAGTCCTATAGAAGAGAATGGGTAGGAGGATCCTATGAGGCTGTAGGCACATAGAGTTAGGTCTCACAGAGAGCTGCCCATAAGCCTGTGAATGACAGGCTGGAGTTTCTATAAGAGACTTAAACAGAGAGGAGATAAATAAATATTAATGGGAATGAATGAATGAGTTAAGCAAAAGAGATGGTAAAGAACAGAGGGTAGACAGAGAAAGAAGGTAAGCCCCAGTTTATGGTGGTAACAGCTTCCCTTAACTTGGGTCCTTAAACACTCTGCTTCTTTTCTGTTTGTCAACTTTCCCACCAATCATGCAGGTAAATGTTTTTATGTGTGGTTCACAGGCAGAGAGAAGTAAAGTCGGGCAGCTCGAGGGGCTTTCCCGAGGTCACCTAGTCAGGACAGCAGAGAAGACCAGGACCCAGTGCCTCCTAAAGCCCGAAGCCTGTGTTCTCTTCGGTAGCAGCTGTTCCTTCCTCTCCATCATGACTCAGGAGAAAAGTCAATTTTCCGTGGTTGCGGTTGTTTGCTGAAAGGAGCAATTCCCTTTCCTCTATCTCTAATTTTCCCCCAACTAATTGCAAATTAGTGGTAATTTTCAAATGAAAAGAGGGATCCAGCATGCTATCCATTTGTGCTTACCCAGCAAGACCCTGGACTTGTGACAGCTCCGTCACCATGGCAACCCTGCCTACAGGCCTTTCTGGGATCCTTGGCAGAGCTGCCTGGGCTCTGAAGGTAGGGCTGCTGGCCCTCCAGGTTAGTCTTGTCTGTAGCTTGAATGTCCCTGCAAGGGCAGAGCGTCTCAGTAGTTTAAAAAAACAAAAAACAAAAACAAAACCAAAAACCCCCCAACTCCATGCTTCGAATTTACTGTTCCTTTTGATGTCTCCTGTTTGGGAGGAAGTTAAAAATTAAAACAAAAAGAAGAGGAAGAGAAAAGTAGAAAAAAAATCCCAACAAAAGAAACTTAGTAGGATGAAAAACTCCTTAAAACGCAGGGATATTATCTAGTTCCTCAATTCATTGCTGAGTTGTTGGGTTAAATTCCTTCCTCCAAGCCCTGGGGATGCAGAGGACCTACATCCATTATCACTGCTAAGTCTGGTTCAGAAGGAGGACTGATGGGAGGATGCCAGCTCTTTCCAGCCCAGATCAGAAGGTCCTCCTCAGGGGGGAGTCCCAGACCTAAAAGGGAAGATCTGTGCAGAGCACTGTTCTATTAACTTGAGGTTGGGTGTATGTAAGGACCCTATCTATAGCAAACATTTGTTGAGTACCTACTGTATATTCTGAGGCTAAATGCAGGGGCATTAAAGCAACAGACAAGGCTAACATGGAGGGCTGGCAGCCCCACCTTCAGAGCTCCAGAAGCTCTGCCAAGGATCCCAGAGAGGCCTTGGTGTTACGCAGCTGCTGACTAGTGACAGGGATGGATGGATGGATGGATGGATGGATGGGTGCTTGGTACTGCCTGTTTTGGGAGATTGGGATAGGGTAGGCACGATCAATTGCACTTATGCCTTGGAAAGATGTAGAAATTAAGCTTGGCCCTTCTTCCTAGCCCCCAAGCTCCCAGAAATAGGACTCAGGCTCAAAATATATTTATAAATACCTTAGCCATATAATTAGGCACTCCTCTGACTAGATCATAACTAAAATAACCCAATTATTTTTCCCTACCTTTTGCCACATGGCTGGTTCCTGTGTTCAGGTACCATGTGTCTGTCTCCTTACATCTCCCTGAGAGGAATGCCTAGTAACTGGCTTCATCCCAGAATCCTTCCTGCCTCCTGGGTGTTCCACCTCTGATTTCCTGCTGAAGCCATAGGCCATTGGCTTTTCATTTGACAGGTGACGCATCCATACAGCATACAAGATATTTTCTCTATAGGAAAAATTAGCAAACTTCTCAAAAAAAAAGAAGAAATAAATCCTAGGCAAAGAGTATAATATGTACAAAGTATGAAAGTCAAATGGGATGTAATATATTTTGGTAATTCCAAGACCGGCTACTCTTACCATTCACAGTTAACAAAATATGTTAAACTCCAGTGAGGATGAATCGAGTACCTGGGATATGGCTTGGGGAAGGTGGCTTAGTGTGTGGATCAGAGGAAGCCAGAGTTAAGTGACACTCTGAGTGGTTATGTATAGTTTGCCTTGGGAACAGTTATGTCAAGGAAGACAAAGCTCAGAGGCATGGCAAAGCTTTGCTTAGGAGACAGGGTTTGAGTGTTGACAATGTGTGCAGAAAAATGTACACCACTGCTTTCTCCTCCTGGGTACTTCTATGGCCTGAAGACTGCTCCTTGACAGAGACTGCTCCTCATAAAATTAGCTAAACCTGTCCCCTTAATCCAAGTGTGTCAGACAAACCCTGTCTCCTTGGTTATGTGTAGATAACAATCCCACCTCACATTCAGTGTAATAAACACACCTAGCTTCCAGGTGCTGTGCTTGTTCCAGCAGTCAGTGAAGTTTGTGGAAATGTAGTTTGAATTGTGCTTGCAACACAAACATAAAAAGCTGAGTTCGATCCCCAAGAACCAGTGTAACAGAGCTGGCATGCGTGTAGTCCCAACACTGAAGTGGCAGAGACCGGTGAATGCATGGGGAGCCCTGACCAGTCAGTCTGTAAGAAATCAGTGAGTGAGCTCAAGGCCCTGTTAGAGATCCTGTCTCCAAAACAAAGGTGAGAACTGTGCAGGTTAGTTTTTTTTTTTTTAAATAAGACAAAGCTAGGGTTATCAGGGAAGAGGGAAACTCAATTGAGAAAGGCTTCCATCAGTCAATGTGGGGTATTTTCTTGATTAATGATTCATGTTGGAGGACCCAGGCCACTGTGGGTGGCGCAACTACTAGGTGATTGGTTCTAGGTTGTATTAAAAAGCAAACTGGTTGATCCATGAAAACCCAGCCAATAAGCAGCACCTCTTCATGGTCTCTACTTAAGTTCCTGTTTCTGGGTTTCTGATTGGAGTTCATGCCTGGGCTTCTCTTGATGATGGGCTAAGATGATGATGTAAGCCAAATAACCCATGCCTCCCTATAGTAGTTTGAATGAAAATGGTCCCCATAGTCCAATAGAGAGCAGCGCCAATAGATGGTGTGGTCCTGTCAGAGTAGGTGTGGCCTTCTTGGAGGAAGAGTGTCACTGGGGGTGAGCTTGAAGTTTTAGAAACTCAAGTCAGGTCCAATATCCCTCTGTCTTCCTGCGCCTGCCAATCCAGAGGTAGATTCTCAGCTACCTTTCCAGCATCAAGTCTGCCTGCACACTTCCATGTTTCCTGCCATGACAACAATGGACTGAACCTGATTGTATAAGCCACCCTCATTGAAATGTTTTCCTTAATAAGAGTTGCCATGGTCATGCGTCTCTTCCTGGCAATAGAAACCCTAGCTGAGACTCCCCAAATGGCTTTTAGTCAAGCTGTTTATCACAGCAAGAGAAAGAAAACTAGGACAAGAACAGTTAAGGAAGACACCTAATGTCAGTCTCTGGCTTCTAACTGTGTAGTCACAAAAATGCACATGGACTTGCAACCATAGACACACACACACACATACACACACACACACACACACACACACACACACACACACACACACACACGCACGCACATGCTCGCACATGCACGCGCACACACATACACAGAGAGAGAGAGAGAGGGGGGGGGGAGAGAGGGAGGGGGAGAGAGAGGGAGAGAGAGACGGCAGGAGGGAGGGAAGAGAAGGGGGTGGTAAACCATGTACCACATACATTCCAAAAAGTCTTGTCTGGCACTGACATGAACTTGAGCCTTTGTAGGATCTTCTGTTTACTCAAAACAAGACAGAGGACTGGGGCTGACATCAAAGTCACATTATCACAGTGCCAACAGAAAACTCATCAAACTCAAGTAAAGGTGGTGGCCCTCTTATTTGGGGGCGTGTAGGAGCCACTGACAGCTTCCCTCACCTCATCCCCAAGGTCAGTTTCAAGGGAATCCTTCTCATGGACAGGAGCTGTCAATAACCAGATAAGGAATTAGAGCCTTGGCAGGGCATCTGAGCTGGATCCTTCCTTTGGAGGCCAAGGATTCACACTTGCTGGAAGATGAGGTGCCAAGGGTGATGTGAAGAAAATTAGAACATGGCAGGAAGGTGGGGTACTGATGGAATAGCACAAACTTCTAGAGATCCCAAAGCTTAGACCACACGTGTGCAAGGGACAGATGATGGGTGCACTCAAGACCCCGTGGGTGGTAGCCTTGATTAGGCCCAGCCCAGAGGAGCTCCACTCCTCCTCTCTCAACTCTGCATTTTTCTAAATTTTAAGACTTGTCTAGTGGAATGCAATTAAATAGCTATTGATGACTCTATTGTGTATCCAAAACTCCAACAAGATATGTCCTATTCCGATCTTCTGGAAGTTTCTCCTACCCTTTCCCACAGTCCTTGTTTTCCATTGGCAGCCACAGTAGCACAATGTTTACTCTAGCGTTGAACTTTATATAAAGGAATGTGCCTTTTGTCTTCTTTTGCACAGGTACCTTTGATGTGGTTGTTGTCCACTGCCCTTGCTTCTTTCCTCATCTTGGAAAATAATCAGCAGACTCACCAGAACCCATCATCCCCCCCACTCCCTTATCAAATGTCTTTGGTACTCATTGTGCCCAAGAAGGAGTCATGGCACTTCCATGACGTCACACCCTATCTCACTCAGTGCCATGTAGGTGGTGTGAAGGTTTATATATGTTCGGCCCAGCGAGTGGCACTAGTAGAAGGTGTGGCCTTGTTGGAGTATGTGTGGCCATGTTGGAGTAGGTGTGTCATTGTGGGTGTGGGCTTTAAGACCCTCATCCTAGCTGCCTGCAAGTCAGTATTCCGCTAGCAGCCTTCGGATGAAGATGGAGAACTCTCAGCTCCTCTTGCACCTTGTCTCTCTGGATGCTACCGTGTTCCTGCTTTGATGATAATGGACTGAACCTCTGAACCTGTAGGCCAGCCCCAATTAAATGATTAAATGTTGTTCTTATAAGAGTTATCTTGGCCATGGTGTCTGTTCACAGCAGTAAAACCGTAACTGAGACAGGTGGGTTACAGGGGATGATAAGCAAGACGGATGGAAGATTGGAGGGGTTCCGAAAGCAACACCTAAGCATTCGCTGTATCCAAGTTGAATGGCTCAGGTTCTGGACCTACTCCATCTTCTCATTACTATGCTTCTGTGACTTCATATAGCAATCAGAATGAGGGGAAGCTGGAAGATTCTAATAGGATCCCTGACACTAAAAAGTACTCAGCATGGGGTATACCAGGTTAAAGAGGCACAGAACTTACCAAGCTGCCTTATCCCATTCCGAAAAGAAAACAGTAATTTTAGTTGTTTACAAGGAACTTAGTAGGCAATGGGTGGGCGCTGTTTTAAGTGCTTTGCCTAAAGATTTCATTGTAGTTCACACGATTCTGACAAAATATGAGTGATGGGGAAGAGAGAAGGGTAGAACCTGTAGCCAGCAGCCATGATGCAACTCCAGCCAGGATCTTGATTTTCTGCTACTGGCTTTTCCAGGTGTTTTGAAGCATGGCCCAAATCTGGGTAGGTTTTAACAGGGCATATCCACTGATCAGAACATAAGATTCTCTACCTTAGAATACAATATGCTTAACAATCAGAGGTTCTTTTAAATAACAAGGGAAGAGAGAAAAAAAATCAGTGATGAGATTTGTAGCCAAGCAAGCAATCAACTGGAACAAATCTTTCTTCACAAATGGGATTTATACTTAGGGAGAAGAGTACAAGCACTGAAGAGCCACATTAAGGATTAATCAGAGACAGAGTGTTCCTCTGTGTGGCATGCAGGGGGCCTGCCTTGTATTCGCATTAAAAAAAAATAGGATCAGGTTTTGCTAAAATGCAGATGAAAATTGTGGCCTGTGATGTGACAGAGGGAATGACATTTTCCAGAACCTTCCCTTTAATGATTTCAGCTGCTGGATAGGGGAACAGGAAGTTGGTACTGTGGAGTTGAAAGGCTATCGCACACAATGGGCCCTTCAAGGAGCCTGATGGTGCTGGGTGTGTCCTGCTTTTTTGTTCTCCCCTCCCCTTCTCTTCTTAATCTGTTGAAAAATATCTCCTGAATCTGGCTTCAAACTTGTCAAGTAACTGAAGATGACCTATCTTCAGCTTCTGATCTTCCTATCTCATCCGGCTGATGCTGGGAGTACAAGCAGGTACCATCACACTCAGGTTACGGGATACTGGATGAGACTGAGCTTAGGACTTTGTGTATGCTACACAAGCATTATCTCAGCAGGGCTACGTCTCCAACCTGTCTTGTTTTGTTAATGGGGATGTTCTTACCTGCCCCAGGCTCCAAATCTTTATATACACAAGGAATTCTTATTATGAGTGACAGACCCTTTAGATTTTGCCATTAGACTTTGAGACTCATGTATGCTTGCAAATTCCCTTCAGTGCATTACTGTATATTTAGAAGTCTTTCCCACTTCTTCATGTTCTTTGGATCTAACCTTCTAAAATCTCAGTTTCTTTGCTTATTCAATGAGGATAACAAATTCAATAGAAGTCCTCAGGGAGTAGATGTGATATAAATATTCTTCAGCAAAGGGCTGGCGTGTGTGAAGCCCTCCGCTTACCATCAGCACTCCTTAGCTGTCCCCAGTAGCACTTCTGCTTATGTGAACTCAAGAGAATGGGATCCTTAATTTATCTTCTCTTTCCTGAAGCCCACAAACCTGTCTCCTGGGGATCTGGGAGAGGTCCTGATAACTTCCTGCCTCTTTCAGCATCCTACTTCTCTGCAGTTCTCTGCAATAAACCCGTTCCCTATAAAATTCTAAACAACAGATTTCTCGTAGTCATAAGACTGCTACTTGTTATGGGTAATGATAAATCAAATAGAGGAAAGTAGCCACCATTTCCTTTCAGAGGCTGGGTATTATTTTTAACATTAGATTTCTGGAATATAGATGATAATTAATAAATGCTTGTCCAATAAATGAATGAGGATTATTTTACACTAATGTCTACCAGGCAAAGAAGTCCCAATACTATCATCCACCCAACTGACAGATGAGGAAACAGCTCCTGGAAGGTTAAGTGAATTCCAAGTGAATGATATCAAAGACCTAGCATCAAAGATCTGGCCTGTGCATGTCCAGATCCTTTCATGGCTTCAGAACACCCCCCAATCCCCCATCTAGAGAGGCCATAGAAAACTCTGTCCTTGGGAATTTACCTTGGTGTCATTTATTTGCAGATCCCAGCCTGCAGGTTGAATCTGAATTCATGATGCATGCTCTGGTCTTCCATGACTTGTGCTTCTGGCATTTCATTAGGCTGACCTGTAATTGTTGTGGTAAATGTTTACACATCTATAAATTATTATTAAGCAAGTGAGGCAAGGTCAACCTTTATCTTTCAAGGCACTGGAAACAAACCCTGGAGATTTCCCAGCAGACAGAGGGGCTGGGATCTGATTAATTATGGACTGTGTTGGTGTCATATTGACAACACTATTTCTTGCTGTTAATTTTGAAGTCCCAGTTGGGTCATCCTTCCTGAGCATGAAAAATTATCACCCTTCTACTGATTGTTTGCAAGTGATTCAATTTTAAATCACTAATGACTATTGATAGCTGATCTTTTTACTCGGGCAGCAGAAGCTGTACTTTATTTTATCATACTTCTTGTAACAAGGTTGGGTAAGGCCTTTATTGCCAACTCAAGGACGTTCTATACTAATTATTTAAAAAAATGCCATAACTATAAATTTTAAAAAAATTTCCAGGTAGGAAGAAAGTAATATAACTACATACCAACTATGTATTTGACACTTTTACTTATTATGTTATCTAATGTAATAATTCTGTGAATCATTATCTTCTCCTCCCTCTCCTTTCCCTTTCCTGAGGATTGAATACAGCTGATGTCTGATCATTGAAGTGGATCTCCAGATCATTTTCCTCTATTTATCATCTATCTCTCTGTTTGTCTATCTATCTATTAACAGTGAAACCCTGCTAGTTAAGGTAATAGTCTACCATGACAAGATAGCTGCTCTGAGCTCCGCACAAAATGGAGGACTCACTATACTAACAGTTTTTCCTCTTCTCTGACCATGTCTGGAGAGCCAGAATCTACCTGGGGAAGATTAAGTAGTCCTTGGCAGACCTACAAGTTCAACTTCCTCTTTTCTTGATAAGAACTAGCCCAGGAAGTACCTGGATTCCTGGAATGTTTCTCCATACAAATGAGGCAATCACAGTACTTTAAACTCTACCCAATGATTTTTTATTTAACCTGAAAACTCCTTCCCATTCTGTAAAGTTCAAATATAGCTCTTTCCACACTGAATAAAGGTATTCACACAAGCTAAGATCATCTAAGAGAGCTGTTTTGTTGATGAGTTTTGAAGAAGGCCTTTGTCTGAAAGAGCTGTAACACTAAGATCTTAGAGAAGGTCTCCTCTCTGTCCCCTGGAACTCATTCCCAGCTGGACCAGGATCCTGCAGACCCTGTCCATTCCAAAGTCTGCTTCATCCTTCCACCCTGGTGTGGATCAGTGTCTAAACATTCTGAGAGGGAAGAAATGGAGGAGGACATTAAACCTCTATCTATCTGCCTGTCTATCCATCTATCTATCTGTATGTATGTATGTATGTATGTATGTATGTGTTTCTACCTATCATCTATCCTTGATCATCTATCTATCTATCTATCTATCTATCTATCTATCCATCCATCCATCTATCCATCTATCATCTATCTGTCTGTGTTGTTTAAAGTTTGAGTCAGAGTTTCACTAGGTTATTCAAGTAGCTCTCAAACTCCTTTGTAGCTCCAGGCTGACCTTGGATTTGTGACCTTCTGCCTCCAACTCTGGAATTATAGGTCAATCTGCCACCATCAGTGGCTGGTAAGGTAGTCTTACTATTCTTAGTAGCTTAGGCAGTTGACATATAGTAGGGTATTAGGCTTCTCTAGAGAAACAGAATCAATTGAATGGGGGAATGGATAGATAGATAGATAGAAGATAAATAATTAAGGGATAGAAACAGATCTCTGCTTCTTACAGAATACTTATAGAAACTAATTTATTGTGGGGAATTCATACATGTGAATGAGATCAAGAAATCCCATAATTTTTGCAAACCTGAGACACAGAAGGCCTCATGATAAAATTCCCCTGAGACCTACAAATCCTAGGATGAGGAAGCCAGTGTTGTAATCTCCAAACCGAGTCTGAAGGTCTAAGAAACTTCATCTGGAGGCAGGAGAGGATAGATTTTCCAAATTAAATGAAAAGGGTCAAATTTGCCCTTCCTTTATGTTTAAGTTCCCTGTAGACTCACAGTGGTTTAGGTAGAGACCCTAGAATTCTCAGTGGCTTAGGTAGGGTCCATGAAATTTGTGGTCTGATTTCCTTTCCTCAGTCTACTGATTCAAATTATTTTTTTTATTCAGAAGTACTTTCACAGATGTACTCAGGAATAATGTTTTGCCAGCATACTGCACATCTCTTAGACCAGGCATATAATGAACCATTATAGGAGGCTCTTAAGGAAAACTAATGAAGCAAGATAAATGCAAGATCACTGATGTCCATCCTAAAAAAGTAACTAATAGGAAAGACAGAGGAAAGGAGAGGAGAGGAGAGGAGAGGAGAGGAGAGGAGAGGAGAGGAGAGGAGAGGAGAGGAGAGGAGAGGAGAGGAGAGGAGAGGAGTTTATCTGCCCTTTGGAAAACTAAATTGGAAGTATTTCCTGAAGTTCTAAAATACTTAAATAGAACCCATGATAACTATCACCCCAAAGTCCATGATTCCAGACCACAAGGTCCCTTCTATATTTTGGAGGTGTCTGGGTCTACTGCCGTGGCTTTGTTAATTAGACTGAGGCTGTGGATTTTTAAGAGGTTAATTATCATCAATTACAACAAACCCCTGCCCCCAACCCTGAAGCATCTGAGTAGGTTCTTTCTGTGGCTCTGCCTATGTCACCAGGAATCTGCCTTGATAGTGAAAAGGTTGTAAACTTGAGCTTCTTATTCTGATGTCCTTTCTCCCTACTATCCCTTCTTTGTCCAGTGTACCTCTGAAAATATACATGACTTTTGTGATTCAAAATGTAAAGAATCCATTAGTAGGTGAATATTCAAGTGCAACTCCCACTCCCTAGCAAAGACATTTTGCCCAAATTGTCTCCTACTATGTGTGTATCCCTTGGACAAAATCAAGTGGATGATCTGAAATTAACCCTCAAGCCACTAGGGCTGTCTGGCAAGTAAGATCTTTTAGTAATCGTCAAAGAGCTCTCACAAGACTATAGAATTTCATTGTAAGATAATTGAACACCATGTTATGTACCTTCTAAAAGAAACCAGAGTCTCACTGTTCCCAGGCCCCTGGCCATTTGCATATGTGCAAACAACCCATGTGGAAATCACGTTGGTTTAAAACCCATCCTGGTAAAGTTCGCTTGGCTTATAAACAAACCCTGGTCAACTACCATCCAAGCCTGACCTCCTTACCAAGGATTGATCACTAGTTAGCATTTTATGAAACCAATGCAAACATCACTTGAAAAGAGTCAATCTACTTCATGAAAGAATTATACCAAACTTCCATTTAAGACCATCTAGTTCTTTGGTCAGAATATAACCAAGCCAAATGCCTGCCTTCACAGGCTCTGGGGTCACTTTTATCAAACAGTGACAGTGAACGATTCCTGGCCTGAGCTGAGCCATGCTGTATTTTAATAGATGTTTCTTTAATGTCGGCTGGTCCTGGACTGCATCCTACATCTTCACTGCTGCTACCTTATCTATGGTTTTGCTTTCTTTTAGTCACTTGAGGTCCACTATAGTTCTAGAATATTCACGTGTATGTGCCTTCGAGGCCAGAGGTGTTAGGTGTCTTCCTCAGTAGCTCCCCACCTTAGCTTTTGATAGTCGGTCTGACACGGAATCTGGGGGTCATCTATCCAACTAGGCTGGGTGGCTAGGAAGCTCCAGGAATCGACCTCTGTCATTCTTGAATGACTCACCTCTCAGTACAGGTGTGACAGAGGCATTCTGTCCTTTTTATTTAGGTCCCAGGAATCTAAACTCAGCAGCTATTTCACCAATTGAGCAATTTCTCCAAGAAGTTTGAAAGTCTTTTGCTCTCTTGACCAAATGGGCAGTGCCTTCAAATATCCTTTGATGCATGAAGGGCAGAAAGTCATAGATGGGGAAACTGAGATACAGATGACATGGGTTACTTTAGACCTCATCTCCAAAGCACTGGAGGCAGACCTCTGGGAGCCTGTTCACTTCCAGAATGTTCCCTTGCTCCTTCTTCATTTGGTACTTTTCTGTTTAGAGATTCATGGTTTTCACAGTTATCAGAGAAGTTTAATGCAATTTTGATTCTTAGTTAAGCATAACCCCCTTTTCCCTGTCTCTCATAAAAGCCCGAAGCATTCAGGTGTGTGAATCTTCATCCCAGAATAACCTCTACTCTTCGTGTCAATGACAGTGCCTCACATCTCGGAGGTCGGTACAATCAGAGCAAGGAGCCCAGGATGTATTGAACTGCAGCTTGTTGGTAATTATTTTCTCTCCCTTTCCAGCAAACACCTATTAGTTGGTTCAAGGTTTGCATTTGCAGAGGGCTCTGTGCTCTGCATATAATTCTGCTTACCTCCTTTGCCCTGGCTCTAAACGTGAGAGCTGCAATCAAGCCCATCACTACTGGCAGTTTTTTCTATCCTCCTAAACTTCCACCCTACCAATCAATCACCAGCATCTTTCTGCCCTTTATGATGAGACCTTCCTAATGCTTTCTGCCTCCATGGCCTTTAGTTTACCCTTCCTGCATTTCTGCATTTGCTTTCTCCATTTGGTCATCTGCCATATTCTTTCGGCATCCTGCCTGATAGACAGCCACCTTCAATGCCCCATCTAATCTATTGTCTTCAGCACAGTTAGCAAACATTTTGAAAATGCAAATGGCCCACTTTCTGCATAAGAAGTGAGAGGGATTCATTGTTGTAGTAGAAGCCATGTGGAGAAGTGATCAGAGCCCATTGCTCTTGTGTCTGCATCACTCTAGGATTGAATTGAATGCAAGTTCATGGAGAGCAAGAGTTATATGGAACTTACACCAATAGTCTTAGCAAGGTACACAGTCCCTATAAGCCTAATGCAAAGTTTACTTGTGAATAAAGGAGATCAGCTGAGGAAGGGCCCTGAGGTCACAGAGGAAGACAGAGATGATGTCTGCTTCTAGATCTGAACCGAAGGATAGTTGCTAGATAAACCCATCATGGCCCAAAATGTTCAGGGCCCAACAAGTCAGATGCATGTGTATCATAAACTAGTAGTGGTGATGTTAGTGTTGCTAGATCAATGTGATGGACAGAAAGACAGCCATGGGTTTCACTGAGGTCTAACTTGAAGAGCCCCTAGCTAAGACCATTCCATGTCACTATTCCTTACCATGCTGTGCTCCTAGGGGAGCTTGTTTAATTGTTCCATGAGTCTCGGGACTTCTAGGTTCTTGGGGGAAGAATGAAGAAGGAAAAAGAAAGGGTCTGCCTCTTCCATCCTGCCCAGCTATCAGCTCTTTATTGGTCAATCAAAAACCAACTGGGAATAGGGACCTTTAGAGTTTGGACACGCAGTTTCTCAATTTTGGGGGGCCAAATTAAGACAAAGTATTAGAGCCAGTTCCTAATAGATAACCAGCAACAGAAACACCATTGAATTGAAACGCTAGAGTTGATCATTGATAGCTGGAAAAAAACTAAATATTAAATCAAGTTGAAGAACACTGCTGTGATATAGAAAAACGGTCCTCGCCGGGGTTGGGAGGGGGGAGTAGAGGGATGGTGGTATAGTTTCTAGATTCAGATGGGCCTGAGATTGAATCTCAGTTCTGTCCTATATTATCTGCATGACAAATTACTTATCTATTATTAGTTCCATAGGCTACTAATGAAATGGGCAATACCAACTTCATGTGAAGGAAATTAAACAGAGTGGGTATAAAGGCAGTAGCATACAATAGGTGGGCCATGCAAAGAGCTTGCTAACATTCTCTTACTGAGATTTCCCCCTGGAAGCCTCTTTCTCCACTTCCCAACTAGGGCTCATGGTTTATCGGATCCAGAAGCCTCAGCCCACCCTGCTTGATGTCTGGTCTCTACTACCTGACTTTTCCTGGCACAATTCATTATTCTCCCTTGTTCTCCTTTCTCCTAAAGAGGGAAGAGGCGTTTTACATCCTTGGCTGTGTATACGCTCTTGACATATGTTAATGTTTGCAAAATCAGCCTGGAATAGACAGGGAGTTCTTCCCAACATGGGCCCAGAGGCAACAAATAAATTACTTTACAGGGATGGTTCTGTCTGCTTCAAGTTAAAACTTAACAAAGAAAACAATCTGCTTCTGTCTTTGATGGCCTGGAAGCTGTAGGCACTATCGCCTCTGGGTCCAAACTCAGCCTGTTCTGCCAGGGAAGAAGTTACCATCAAAGGCACCTTGTACCGTGTGCCTGGCATTGTGTGAGACCTCTAATTCATGTATTGCAGACAAAGAACAGAAGTTTAGCATGCTTAATTCACTCATCCAAACATACCTACAAAATAGATGGTCGAAGTCAAATTTGAAGGCAAATCTCCCGGATTCCCTTGCCCATGCTATTTATTTGTCTGCATGGCCATCCTTAGCCTAAGAAACGACAGGGACAGTATGATGATTTTTGTTGAGAGAAAGCACTTGGGACTCTTGCTTTTGGTGTACCATGGGTTGTTAATAGCAAAATAGAAGTAGGGTACCAAATGAAAGCCTCTTTGTTACTGGTCAGTGAACAAGAAGTTATAACTTCCCCATTTTGGAAAACCTGAGGTTTACTGTGGAATCCAGTATCTTGGGATTTCTTTAGTAATATAGATGGACCATGTGTTCTATTCAGGTCTGCTGGATAGAGGGTCACTATGAGTGTCCACTGTAGGGTTCTGTCTAGGACATTCAGATTAATATTTGTGCTTTGCTGCTTCTTCTAGAGCCATGTGGTAGGTTGTTAACACATGCCCACCAAAATTCCTCCCAACCCTAATTTATGCAACATTTCATTTTCTCTCTTCAAAATATGGAGTTTCTTTCTTCATTCCTTGAACCTGTATCTCGGCTAGTTGGTGGGTTATTGGGAAATATGATTTAATAGCTAGAGGACGTAATTCAGTAGCAGAGAACTTGACCTACATGCACAAGATCCTAGGTTCAATGCCTAGTACTAGGGAGAAAGATCCCACAATTCTGTTTTTATCTGATGTTCCACTGGGCCAGTGAGATGGCTCAGAGGGTAAAGGTACTTGGTGATCAGACCTGGTAAATTGAGTTCAATTTCTGAAACCTGTGTAAAAGTTGAACAATAGACTCTATCATGTTCTCTAACTTCCACACACATGCTGTGACCTGTGTAGTGTTACCCCGCCCCCAATACTACTACTACTAAACATATTTTATAAAAATGAGATATGTCTTAAAGACTTGAAAACTTCTTGTCCAATGATGTGTACCTCCTTGAGCTCTTTTTGAGCCCCTGAGAGATCATATGGAGCCAGATGAACAGTCCAAGTCAAAGCTCCCTTAGACTCAACAAATATCCAACCTCCAGGAATTCAAGTCTCCAGGGATGCCCAATTACATCCAAGAGAATACAACTCAGCTAAGACGCCAGCTGACCACAGGGATCTAAGGCAGTCCCATCCAAACTCCTGTCCAGATGACCCACATTTTGTTGCTTGGAGCCATTAAAATTTGGGATTTTTTTTTCCTTAAGAAAATTAACTGGAATACTGAAGTGGAATGGCAGAAGGCCACTGGGATGTTTTTGCTTATGAATCTTCATTGTCTTTGGTACTTGGATGTCAGAATATATCATTTTTTTCTACATGAAAGTACAGTCAGAAAATGATCCAGGAGAATCTGGGTCAGAGGAGGAGGTGAAGCTGATTGCCCACCTTTTAAAATTATGCTTCTGAACTCAAGGTTCTTGGGACAAAGGCCAGATCATAAGAAGTTTGATGTTCCTGGGAAAGTTTGATGTCCTAGTTATATCCTGAAGGTGTTTCAGATCCTTCTAAGTTCGTATATGTTCTGATCTAGGAACTGAAGCTACTCTGTGTTGCTATCATGATGGTAGTGGGAATCCATCAAAACCTACAGAAATGTATACTAAAAAAGATAAATGCTACTTTGTCTAGATTATTCTTTCTTATTTATTTATTTTATTTGTTTTTGCTTATTCACTTTATATCCTGCCCACTGTCCCTGCTCCCAGTCACCCCCTCTCTTAATCCCCACAATCTCCCCCCCCCATTTCTCCTCTGACCACCAACCAAAGAACACAGGCTGGACCTAGGCCTCTGTACATATGCAATAGGTGTGCAGCTTGGTCTTCATGTGGGTCTCGAACTTTCTATCGCGAAAGCTGTTGCCTGTACATGGGCATGTTCTTCTAGATTATTCTTTAATAAAAACACTTAAACAAATAATTTTGTAGAGATGTGATGTGAATTTGAATGATATCTGGACCCTCAAGCTCCCTTTGTTACTCCGAGTATATTTTGTTTTAAATAATTCACTAAGAAAAATTTATGACTTTAATTCTTAATGAGTGTTTCAGTTAAAGACATTGCCTTGTGAAAGAAGTAGAGAGAGATACATTTAGAAAAACTAATTCTAGAAAAATAAAATAGGTTGAAAAAAGATTCTCACAAAATTCCCAACATGTGTCCAGGTTTCAATAGAAAAGTCACGTAACAAACCAGTAATGGAAGGACCTTAAGCTGCAAGGGAAAAAAATATAGTTGATAGAAATGTAGAGAAGACAGACAGTACAATGACCCTGCAAAGATTCTAAAGCAGAGATCATAGAATACGTTCAACAAACGATTTCAAAAGTACCTAGAGCGAGCAGACAAAGAGAAAGCCACTGAAAAGGCTTGGAAGATGTAATAGAGAATGAAGTAGAAGTTTTAGAAGTAAAGAGACAACGAACTGAAATAGATGCTTACGATGAGCTCACTAGCAGAATGGAGACAGTGGGAGAAAGAGTAAAATACAGAAGGTGATGATTACGCAGTGAGAGCCACAGCGAGCAGCGAGACCAAAAAGCAGAAGGAAGGAAGCACAGAGCGTTCTCTAGGATTACAATCACAATCAAGTATTGGTGTGGTTGAAGTCCACGAAGGAGAAGAGAAAGAAGGTAAGTCTGAAAAACCACTCAAATA
Source organism: Apodemus sylvaticus (assembly GCF_947179515.1). Lineage (NCBI taxonomy): Eukaryota > Metazoa > Chordata > Mammalia > Rodentia > Muridae > Apodemus > Apodemus sylvaticus. The sequence goes on from NC_067492.1 coordinate 26,227,606, forward strand.
ATAATAACAAACCTGCCAAAGATGGTCACGAAATATAGAAAATCAAGATGTCATGTGACCTCAAAGAAGGATAAAATCAAAGAGAACCTTGAACATGATAATTATGCCTATAACCCTAATACCTGGGATGTTGAAGCAGGAGGATTATTGCCTATGTTACAGAGTGAATCTTTGTCTTATTTAATAAATAGAAAGAAAAAGAAAGAAAGAGAAAGAAGTACTTATCTCCAAAGCGTATCATACTCAGACTTCTGAAAACTGAAGAAAATGGTAAAATTTTAAAAGCAGGCAAATAGTAAAACAAATTGAATGGCTGGGGACTCCTCATTTGTGATTAAAGTTCAGAGAAAGTAACACAATAGTTTTCAAATACTCTCCTCTTCCTTCCTATCTGCATACATATATGTATGTGTGTATATATGCATATTTATTTATACATATATAAATGTAACCCTATATAAATACTTATACACATACACATGTGTGCATGAACATACACACAGAAATTTTATGTTCATATTAGGCAAATATTTTTAAACATTGTCTATTTTGTTACTTCTAGCACTTTACTGCAAATTAGAATCACCAGGTAGCTTTTACAAGACTTGCACTCTGAAGCCTCTCAGACTACCGGTTTCAGATGTTTTGATGATAGGCCCGTCTTTTACCCTGGTTTGAAAGCTTCCAGGGTAAACTTTTATTTGGCTGTTCCTTGTTCTGTTGCATGTTTGCTGAGCCATCTTCTCACACAGTAACTGGTTAATGATTCTAGAACTGGGAAAGGTTAGTATTTTTTCTCTCTCTTAGGAGAAAGAGGCTGATGCATAAGAAAACTGTGACTCAGAGTAAGTTAAGACAGCTTTCCAGTTTGCAGGGAGGGGGAGTTAACAGCATCTTGCACCTGTGCAAAACCAAACCAAACCAACCAATAAATCAAATGCCGTTTCCAAATGGGGTAAGGGTATAGAACCAGGCTGAAAGAGGACATGATGAGGGAACTTGGGCCTCCCAATAGAACTTAGACATTTTCCTCAAGGTGACAGGGAGCCATGTATAGGTTTCATATGCAGAAATGGCCCTGTGACAGCTACAATGCAGGAGGCACTCCCAAGTATCCTTGTAACCCAGTCTGATCCAAACTCACTATGTAGTGAAGGATAACTTGAACTTCTGATCTTCCTGGCTCCACCTCTTTTGCACTTGGAGTATAGACATATGCATGGTTGACATGGTGACGAAGATTGGCTTCCTGCATGCTAGGCATGCCCTCTGCAAACTGAGCTACGTTTCCAGCCCCACCCTCATATACGTCTGCATCTGCCAATCAATCCAGTATAAAATAAGACAAGATCCTTGTGGGCTCAAATTAATCAGTACCTGAATCTCCAAGGCAGAATTTTGTGAAGAATTCAAATGAACGATATATGTTCACAGATGATCACATAATTCTCACTCTGGTTCTGCTACTCTCTCCCACCTATCTCACAAGAACTGAGCACGGTGGCAGTAAAAACAGTCTCTGGCCCATCCTGTTCCTCTGTCTGCTTAGCACAGGATCTGGCACAGAGAAGGAGACCCACCCAGGCTCCTGAATTGAAATGCAGGTCTCCTCTTGGATGCTTCTTCCCAGCTGCTGCTTAGCAGATGGGAAAATTCCTCTCCAGGTGTTTCTTGACCTAACAGGTGTACACTTGGAAGGCCTTCCCCTTTGCAGAGTGTCTGTGTGTCTGATTTATTATTAACAAGACGTGGTGAGTTCAGACCAGAACTGAGAAACAGGCAGAGACAAGAGTAAAGGGGTGGCAGCCCCTTGGAGGGTATGTTAGTGCAAATGCAATCCTCTAGTCAGGGAGGATGAAGGCCACACTACAGGAGGTGTCAGTCCTGTGAGGGACTCCTCCTCCTCCTCCTCCTCCTCCTCCTCCTCCTCCTCCTCCTCCTCCTCCTCCTCCTCCTCCTCCTCCTCTCCCTTCCTTCTTCTGCCCCTCCCTTCCTCTCTTCTTCAATCTTTTTTTCTCTCTCCCTCCCTCCTTTTATTCTTTCTTTTTCCTTTTCTTTGTTTCCTTCCTCTCCTTTTCCCTCCTTCTCTCCTCTCTTACTCCCAACTGTGGATTCTGAACTGTTAGAGGTTTTACATTTCTTTCACACACACACACACGCTCTCTCCCTTTCCATCCCTCCCCACCTGCTGCCCTGATGTAAGTGTTGTTTGAGCTCCTATCTCATGTTAGGCCCTGTGTTAATGGATGGGAAGGATGAATAGGTTTATAATGCATACTCCATGCCTTCAAGGCACTTGCAATATGGCAGGAGACAGGAAATGAATAGCTGTAATAAAACATCAAGATTAATCGGTATGGGAGGTCACAGGGAGGAAGCAGAGATCACTTCTAGCTATGGGAAAGTAGAGGTGAGCTGTAACTTGAACTGGAGGTGAAGGAGAGTCTGCATTAGACTAATTGGGGTCATTAAGAGTGCTGATTTTTGGCTGATCTGATGTGATTTGATTCCTGGTTCTCAGGTGATCAACTGTGTTTACTTAACAAAGTGACTCCACTTCTCTGTACCTTGGTGTTCTTCTCCGTAAAAATAGGCAAAATATTCAGCTATTGTTCTCTCACCAACATAATCGGTCTGTCCAACCCTAGCCTGTCTCCCTTATGTTGTCATAGCGCTATTGAAAGCACCCATCTATTGAAACCAGCTACCACCAATTTGACCATTTTCTTCCAAAACAAATGTTTTGAGCAAGTTGTCCATATTTGCCTTGCTGTCCTCTCCTTATTCTGTCTCTGTTGTATCCAACCAGGCTCTTGCCTTCCTTTTCTGGCTGCAGCTACTAATGACCCAGGATCCAGAATCCAAGGACAGTTACTCACTCAAATCTTAAGTCATTTGGACGTCCATCAACCCTTTCTCCTTCCAGGCTCTCACCTAACCCTGCTTCTCCTCCCAGCTGCCGGACTTCATCTTCTCACCGGATGGTTGTCTTCAGGTCTGTTCTTGAGTCAGTATCCAGAATGAGCCTTTCATACCACCTCATGTTGTATGCCACACTATGCCATGTTACCCTTCTGTCCCCAGAATGAAAGCTGAAGTCTTGTCATGCCTGTAAATGCCTGTGGTCTGCCCTCTCCCCTCCCCCTCCTCTACCAAGACTTGATCTGCTGTTAATCCTTAGCTTGCTCTGATCCAGCCATGCTGGCTCTTCTTGGGTGAACCTCAAATTTGCCAGGTATGCCCTCACTTCAGTCTCGGCATTTTAAAAATAATGTTTAAAAGGCATCTTTGCTTTATTTTGTAGATGTGAGTGTTTTCCTGCATGTATGTCTGTGTATCACACAGTGAGCCTGTTGCTCAAAAAGGCCACTGAATCCTTTTGAATGGGAGTAACAGACATTTGTCAACAATCATATTGGAACTGGGACCCTGTGACTCTTCTCTTCTGCAAGAACAAATGCATTTAACTGTTGGGCCATCTCACCAGCCCCAAGTTTTAGCATTTTTGACAGCCTAGGACCCTTATCTAGAAAGCTTCATGATCTGGTCTATGGTTTTCTTGTGCTGCCACAGCACAAATGTTACTTAAACAAATAGAAATTAATTTATCACAGTATGAAGGTGTGTGTGTGTGTGTGTGTGTAGGGTGGCGCAGGTGCGGCTCAAGTCTACCTGTGTGTGTGTGGGGGGGGGTAGTGGATTCAAGGTCAAGATCGAAAAGAAACTGGGGAAGACCCTGGAGGACATGGGCACAGGGGAAAAGTTCCTGAATAGAACACCAATAGCTTATGCTCTAAGATCAAGAATTGACAAATGGGACCTCATAAAACTACAAAGTTTCTGTAAGGCAAAGGACACTGTCAAAAGGACAAAACGTCAACCAACAGACTGGGAAAGGATCTTCACCAACCCTAAATCCGACAGAGGGCTAATATCTAATATATACAAAGAACTCAAGAAGGTAGAACCCAGAGAACCAAATAACCCCATTAAAAAGTGGGGTATGGAGCTAAACAAAGAATTTTCACATGAAGAACTTCAGAGAGCTGAGAAACACCTTAAGAAATGTTCAACATCATTAATCATTAGGGAAATGCAAATCAAAACAACCCTGAGATTTCACCTCACACCAGTTAGAATGGTTAAGGCCAAAAACTCAGGAGACAGCAGGTGTTGGCGAGGATGTGGAGAAAGAGGAACACTCCTCCACTGCTGGTGGGATTGCAAGATGTGCAACCACTTTGGAAATCAGTCTAGCGGTTACTCAGAAAATTGGGCATGACACTTCTGGAGGACCCTGTTATACCACTCCTGGGCATATATCCAGAGGATTCTTCAGCATGCAATAAGGATACATGCTCCACTATGTTCATAGCAACCCTATCTGTAATAGCCAGAAGCTGGAGGGAGCCCAGGTATCCTCCAACGGAGGAATGGATACAAAAAAAAAATGTGGTATATTTACACAATGGAGTACTATTCAGCCATTAGAAACAATGAATTCATGAAATACTTAGGCAAATGGATGGAGCTGGAGAACATCATACTAAGTGAGGTAACCCAGTCTCAAAAGATCAATCATGGTATGTACTCACTGATAAGTGGATATTAGCCTAGAAACTTTGAATACCCAAGACATAATCCACAGATTAAATGATGTCCAAAAAGAATGGAGGAGTGGCCCCTGGTTCTGGAAAGACTCAGTGTAAGAGTATAGGGGAATTCCAGAACAGGGAAGCAGGAAGGGGTAGATGGAGGAACAGGGGGAGGGAAGAGGGCTTATGGGACTTGCAGGGAGTAGGGACCCAGAAAAGGGGAAATCATTTGAAATGTAAATAAAAAATATATCAATTAAAAAAAAAGAATTGGCAAGGTTTGATCACTGGTTATGGCTTCCTTCCTACTTTGTAAATGGCTACTGACTCATCATTTTACAACCTCTCCTCCATCTTACTTTGGTCAGTACTTGCATGCTAATATACTTACTTATACATTTACATACTTACTGAACTGCTTACATTGCTTAGGCAATGCCTGGAACATGAAAATGTTCAATGGTGTTATAACTATTTATTATAAGAGAATGGCAAATGAAAGACTCTTTGAAGGAGGGATCTCTGTAAATGAGGGGCCAATTTCATAAAAATGAGAACTATATATCTTACCTTTGGGCAAAAGCAAAAGGAAGAAGGTTCCGTGGACTTTGCAAAGTTGTCCCAGGAGGCAGCTGATTGTCACCTTTGAAGTGACAGTTACTGAGTGGCAATTCCCGAGTATTCTCAGGCAGGAGAATGTCATAGTTTGGATTGGATTCAGGTCAATTCACCTGTGCTGAGGGATTTGCACACGGAAAATCTTGAGGCAGATAGCACTGAGAAGAAATTTTCAAGTGGGTCAATTTACCCAATTGAGATTTCAGTATTAGACAAATTGTGACCTTCTAACTCTGACTTTTACATGGCAGCATATTTCAATAATTTATTTTCACTTAGAAACAATGATTTTTGATCCTTTTGTATGTAATTATCCTAATTACTAAAGAACTTTTTGAGAAATCTAAATTAGACGATTTTCCCATTTCTCTTGTACTCTTGCTCTCTCGTAATGTTTGTATTCTTGCCGTGAGATCTCTGGATGATCCCTCTCTTGTGAGCTTTTGCATATTCTCAAAAGTTCAGTGGTTTTTCTTTCTCTCAGAGAGAAGTTCAATTTGTCCAATACAGGAAGAGTAAAGAGTTTAATTGAATCTGTATTAAAAACCTGACTTGCATAGGGACACTGCTGTGCAGAGGGAGGGTGCACAGTGCCCCTCAGTGGAAGCTGTAGTGTGACTTTCTCAGGTTTGCAGAGCTGACCTGGCAAAGGCTTCTTCTTGATCCCTTTCTCAGTTGATGGCCAAGCCCCTACCCTGCCCATCAAACCTCTTCATTTCATTGTAACCCCCTTTATATCAGGAACCTGCAAGACCTAACTGGTTCCAGCAACCCTGGTGTCCACTACTACCTGTGCCAAATACATTCACCTTGGCTGATCCCTCTGACTTTTAATTATTTATTTATTTATTTATTTATATTTTTTATTTTCTGTATTCTTTGTTTACAATCCAAAAGCTTTCCCCTTTCCCAGTTCCCCCCTCCCCATATGTCCCATAAGTCCTCTTCTCTCCATCCATTCTCCTATCTTTCCCCCTCCCTTTTCTCTGTCCTGGTATTCCCCTACTATGCTGGATCAAGCCTTTCCAGGATTAGGGCCCTCTTCTTCCTTATTCATGGGAATCATTTGATATGCTAATTGTGCCTTCAGTATTCAGAGTTTCAGGGCTAATTAATATCCACTTATCAATGGTTGCATTCCATGTGTATTCTTTTGTGATTTCATTACCTCACTTAGGATGATATTTTCCAGTTCCAACCATTTGCCTAAAAAAATCATGAATTCATTGTTTTTAATTGCTGAATAGTACTCCATTGTATAAATAAACCACATTTTCTATATCTATTCCTCCATTGAGGGACATCTGGGTTCTTTCAAACTCTCTGCACTTGTCTCATGTGGCCATTACTTTTATTAAGTAAATGTTGAACCCAAATTTGCTCTTGCTTGACCACAGTTTTGTCTGAGCACAACTTAGAATTTCCTGGAAAGCTTGGCCAACATGCAGATTCCTAGCCTTGACTGGCGACACCCCCCCTCCCAACATGAAAACCTTAATTCTATTTCTTAATTCTCCTTGATGAGTTCCTTTTTAAAAAATGCATATGTATGTGCCTGTGTGAATTTTTGTACACCATGTGCATGAACCCTCAGAGGTCAAAAAAGGGCATTGAATCTGGGAACTGGACTTAAGAAAATTGTGAGCCATCCACTGGGGTTACTGGGAACTGAATGCAGGTCCTCTGGGGGTGGTGGAAAAGCAGTGAGCATTCAAACACTAAGCTATCTCTCCAGCTTATGAGGACTCTTACAGAAATGGCCCTCTATGTTGTCTTTTCCATGTAACTATTGCCTGTATTATTTATTTCATTGAAGTATATGCAGTCATATAATTGGAATATATATGTATATATATTCCAATTATATTTATTGGTCATTTGCAATGGAAAATTTGGAGGGTGGAGTATTAAGTCTGCTGAAATGTTAAGCCACTTACCATCCTATTCCATCAACTCAATAGATGAAATAGTTTTTATATTCATTATAAGTTTTTTATTAGGACAATAAAACCATATTGCAGAAAGCTGGGAAGATAGGTAGAAAGATATAATTTCCCCCAATTTGATGCAACAACTGTTTCCATGCTACTATGGTCCCTCTGGGTCTCTGCGCAGAAGCATCTGTAAGTGTGTGCTTTGTCATTGTGAGCGTTCACACCATTTACTGTGATGTATAGTCAGAGAGCATAGGCCAAGATCACAGGCTGCTCTGCGCTCCATCCTTCTCAGAAGACCTAGCCCACAAGACTCCTAGGAAGAGATTTACTACCCATGGCTCATCCCAAGGCACCCTGAGCCCTCCTGCTCCATGCACAATAAGTTAAACCCAAATTCCCACTTTACCTAAGCCATGGGCATCCCTTGGGCTGCTGTGCATGGCATTTTTCAATTTTGCCCATGTGTAATGTCACCTCCTGCATGGCACAAGATGAACAAGATTTTGTCACTGCCCCAGAGCTCCCAGACTGGTTGGAGTGGGGGGGGGGAGACAGACACATAAACAACAATTACCACATGGTGAAAAATGTGTAACACTAGAGTTCGGCAGAAGGCAGATCCCTGGAGGCGAAGCCCAGCCGCTGGCTGATCCACATTAGAGTCTCGTGTTTCTCTTCTTCCCTCAGACTTACTCCCTGTGGGGGAGACATGGGACTTGAAAGGATTAAGATCCCAGAAACTCTGTTGTGTACAAGATACTCTATTACATGGGGGTATCACTTTGTTATGCGTGTCATACTCCCCCTTTGACATTTTATTATATTTTTGTAGAAATTCAGAAATATCTGAAATATGCAGAAAAGGACAGAAAAATATTAACTAAATTTATGTCCATGTACCAGAAAGACTTAAACAGGAATCTTTTTACTGCATTTGTTTTCTTTATTCCACTAGGCAGCTAAGAACCCCTGCTGTTGAAGTACACCCATCTTTGAGCCCCCTCTCCCCTGGACCACTTTTCCCTCCTTTTTATCCTTTCTTCTAAACTAAACAAAACACCATTTTGAAGTTGATATGGGCCCTGGCTGTACTATTATGCTGTCAGTTTTTAAGTGTCTGTTAAAGTGTTAAAAACACATGTGCATGCATACATGCATACGTAAGCATATGAACATACACAGTAATACATGCCTGTTCCTCAACTTACCTCTCCCCTGCCTATTCACAGTACATTCTGAAGGCTTGACCTATGGACCAAGTTTTCAGCTAAAGATTTATGTGTTGTTGCTTAAAGACAACCGTGATGCATTTATCCAATCTCGTTTGGGTAAACATTTCGGTTGTTAAAGAAAACATCCTTCTTCCAAGCTCTTAACACATATACATAACTGTTCTCTCACCTGGATCCCTAAAGGAAGACTACCTGAATGTTCAGAAGTGTGGGTTTTCAGTTTCAGTAAATGGTCCCAAATTGCTCTGCAATGTCTTTGCATACACTTGGACTCCACTAATAAAGTGACGGTGCCTGCCATCCAGCACTGGCGTTGTCACACAATGCAGTTCTATGCACAAGAGACACCATGTAACTCTGTAACTGAATTTTCTATTTCTCTTATCACTAGAAAAGATTGTCAGGTACTTATATCTTTACATGTAGAAATTATATATTCTGCATATGGCACCCTTTTTGCTTAGATCCATTGAAAATGTTTGTTTTTTTCTCAATCTTTGTCTATCTCTTATTGTTATGTTTGGAATATAAATATTATGGATATTTATAACCTTTATATATTATAATAAATTTATATTTATAATAAATATAATATACATAGTGTGGATATTTATAATCTTATCATGGTGTAGTTGTGCACTGAACATTTTGTTGGTAGAATTCCCCTCTCATGGGACCATAAATACAGTCTATCCCCTAATCCTTGTATTTTCTGACAAGAGATTTAAAGTTTAATTTTTAACCTTAGTTCAGCAATACAAATGGATTAAAATGTTTTAAAACTAAAAATCATAAAATTCAAGCATATACTTGATGCTATGATGCAACTTTGATGCTATACAATGATAGCTATGATGCAACTGCTTCTGTGCCAAGAATTGAAGCCTCGAGGTGAGAGAAATCCCACATTTGCTTGCTATCAATTATAAATGTCCTGCTTTGGCTAAATTCATCATTATTCTAATTATTATGGCAATCATATTGTTGCTTCTTTTTTTATTTTATTCTATATATTTTTATTTACATTTCAAATGGTTTCTCCTTTTCTAGCCCCCCACTCCCTGAAAGTCCCATAAGCCCCCTTCTCTCCCCCTGTCCTCCCACCCACCCCTTCCCACTTCCCCGTTCTGGTTTTGCCCTATACTGCTTCACTGAGTCTTTCCAGAACAAGGGGCCACTCCTCCGTTCTTCTTGTACCTCATTTGATGTGTGGATTATGTTTTGGGTATTCCAGTTTCCTAGGTTAATATCCACTTATTAGTGAGTGCATACTATGATTTATCTTTTGAGTCTGGGTTACCTCACTTAGTATGATGTTCTCTAGCTCCATCCATTTGCCTAAGAATTTCATGAATTCATTGTTTCTAATGGCTGAATAGTACTCCATTATGTAGATATACCACATTTTTTGCATCCACTCTTCTGTTGAGGGATACCTGGGTTCTTTCTAGCTTCTGGCAATTATAAATAGGGCTGCTATGAACATAGTGGAGCATGTATCCTTATTACATGCTGGGGAATCTTTTGGGTATATGCCCAGGAGTGGTATAGCAGGATCTTCTGGAAGTGAGGTGTCCAGTTTTCGGAGGAACCGCCAGACTGATTTCCAAAGTGGTTGCACATCTTGCAACCCCACCAGCAGTGGAGGAGTGTTCCTCTTTCTCCACATCCTTGCCAACACCTGCTGTCTCCTGAATTTTTAATCTTAGCCATTCTGACTCCTGTAAGGTGAAATCTCAGGGTTGTTTTGATTTGCATTTCCCTAATGACTAATGAAGTTGAGCATTTTTTAAGATGCTTCTCCACCATCCGAAGTTCTTCAGGTGCGAATTCTTTGTTTAACTCTGTACCCCACTTTTTAATAGGGTTGTTTGGTTTTCTGGAGACTAACTTCTTGAGTTCTTTATATATATTGGATATTAGCCCTCTATCTGATGTAGGATTGGTGAAGATTTTTTCCCAATTTGTTGGTTGCCGATTTGTCCTTTCACCATCAAAAAGACACCATATTGTTGCTTTTAATTGTAGTTATAGGAAATATCCAAACAGCCTGAAAGTGAGTAAAAATATTTACTATTTAAATATCTTTAAACTCTATTGTTTAATTTTGTTTGTATTTTTCAAGCTAAGTATGAGTGTAATTCTACAGTAATACTCTTCATTATTTCACCTTCCTCTTGCTTCCTCTTGTATCGAAATGTTTGAGACTTTGTGGCTTATAAATTGAAGAGGTTGTCAGCTCAGAGTTTTGGAAGCCAAAAGTCTAAGTGGGGTAGCCTTGCGTGTTTGGTCTCTGATGAAGGTCCCCTATCATGACAATTGACATCACAGCACAATGACATGTGAGGGGAGAGATTGCTAGGTGAGATAAGAAACCAGAATGAGCAAAAGCTGGCCTTGTTCTTTTCATAGTCCCAACCCTCTGAGTAGAACTAAGCATGGTCCCAGGGCAGTGCTTGTAATGACCCATCACTTCCCTAGATGTTGCCTCGTAAGGGGTCTACTGTCTCCACCCACTACATGGGAAACAGGCCTTTGACCCATGGAACTTCCAGGGATGACCTCAAACCACCACACATCAATCTTCCAGGCCAGCATTCTTCCCTCAGGTGTTCATCCTGTTGAGACTAGTTCAAGTGATAATGCATAGGCTGTTTTCAGGACAATGTGTTACACTGCCCTGTGGACACGCCACAGCTCATTTCTGCATCCTGCTGCTGTCAGACCCTCCAGCTGCTGTGGTTTGAGGGCACAGAGGGCTTAGTTGCATCTCTCTGGATCTCCAGACATCACTAGCCGTTTACCCCACTCTGTGATAGGTGGCATCTTGGTCATGGAATAAGCCTTTGCGGATGTGTGGGCTCTTTTCTGTATTTTGTTTTGTGACATTAATCTATTTGTCTCTTCTTGTATCATTGCTACTCTAACTTAATTAACCAAACTTATAATCACTCTCAGCCTAGGCAAGGCAAACTCTCCTCCTTTCTTTCTTCTATTTCTTCAAATTTCCTGGATCTTTATATTTCTAGCTTTTAATTAGCTTTTCAAGCAACACACATGCACACACATATATGCACACACACTTTTTTCTTTTAATTGGAAACCATCTGGGTTTAATTTCAAGTACATTATGAAGTTGAGATATAATTTTATTCTGTTCTAGTTTTCTTCTTATAGTGACAGTCAATTGTCCCAGATTCATTTATTGGCTGTTCATTGATTTATTAATATAGAAGCTGTACTTTTCTTTCACGTGTATAGTTGATCCTTATTATTCATGGATTCTGACTACGTCTACTCACTATAATTTATTTGTAGCTCCAGAATCAATACTCCTGGTGTCATTGTGGTCAGTTTCTGATATGTGCAGAACAAGGACATTTTTGAGTTAAATGATAAGTATTCTCCAAGCTCTGTCAAACAACTGGACTTGTGCCACCCTGCTTCAGTTCTCAGAGCATAAAAAAGTATCCCTTCTGGAATTTTAAAATTTTTTCAAATTTTATTTTTCATAAATATGCATATGAAGTGTGTGTGTATGTGTTGTGTGTTTGTGTGTGTGTGTGTGTGTATGTGTATGTGTATGTGTGTGTGTACATGCTGTGGGCACATGTGGAGGCTAGAGAACAACTGTGTAGTCAGTTTCTTCCTTCTACTATATTGTAGGTTTCAAAGGTCACCAACCTGTACAAGGATTTCACTTACCTTCTGAGCTATCTCACCAAATGCTTTTTGTTGGTAATTTTATAATTAAAATAACCTCCAAGCATAGTGTTAAAGTACCATGTAACATTTTATATATCAAGAAAGCTATACTGTGCCCTATGGAGAAAATTCATAAATTTAAATACCATTAAATGAATCTGTATCAAGATCCATAATGCTATGGGTTCAAAGCTAACAAGTCAACAATACACATTATAAAATTCTTTAGACGCACACAAACAATGCCATGTGTTGATAACCAATGAAGTTATTGTTATGCGCAAGGCCCTGGGTTCAGTGCCCAGTACACACATTCACAACACACACACACACACACACACACACACACACGATACAGTCTTACAGGAACCTACCTGTAATTTTTGCTATAACCAATGGCTCAGTTTAATGTTATGGTGAATTTATAAAACATAACTACAATCAATATAGAGAATTGATTGCATTTGATTAAAATGTCTTTTTTAAAAATCTCTTTACTTTCAATATTTCTGTGTGGCTTTAACAAACATCACATAGCTTACACCCCCTCCCCAATCTACTATGACAACATTTTAATTTTAAATGATAGTTAATGTGGTCATCAATAGTGACCCAGATTGACTCATCTCTCCCATTTCCTCTTGCATGTTGTATTTCCCTGATTGTTTTATTTTATTTTCCTGTTACATTCTCAAATTCTATTTATTGATTTTATGCTTTATGTTTACACTTTATGCATTTGATTTTTTCCTTTGGTAGAGGTATTGCTCTCAAATTTTAACATAGAGCTTTACACAACAAAGACTAAGAAACTATATTCCTTTCCTTCCTCCTCAAAATAATGAGGATAGCATATTACTTTTGCTTTAAATCTGACTGAAGATACAGCCCAATATTAAAATGCTTGCCTAGCATGTGCAAGGCCCAGTGCACACAGTCACAGCACGCACGCGTGCACATACACACATGCACACACACACACACACACATACACACATGATAGATAAATAGATAGATAGGTGGATAATACTAACACTTGGGAGGTAGAGGCAGACAAATCTCTGTGAGTTCATGGCCAGTCTTGTCTACAGAGTGAGTTCAAGGCTAATGCTATGCAGAGAGACAACATCTTGAAAACCAAACACCAAAAACCCAAACCAAACCAAACAAACAACAACAACAAAAAAAACCCCACAAAACCCCACCACTATCAACAACTGAAATTATTCATTTGAGTATCATCTCAGTATCTGTTATTGAATGGTCCTTATTAAAATTTGAATCTGACCTAGATCTGCCCCCATAGACACTCTGGTGCTTCCTCCCCCTTCCCTATCCAGTTCCACCCAGTTCCCTCCCTCTGTTTACCTCCAGCATCTATTTTACTTCCCCTTCTGAGCTGAATTCAACCATCCTCCCTTGGGCCATTTTTGTTCTTTGTCTTCTTAGGGTCTGTGGTTTGTTGCATGGTTATTTTGTACTTTATGGCTAATATCTACTTATAAATGAGTATAGCTCATGCATATCCTTTTGGGTCTTGGTTGTCTCACTCCAAGCAGCCACTTTGTGTAGCCAGGCAGGGTAGGACTCCCAGTAGAGAGATAAGTACAGAAGCCCACTTACAAACCTTCCACACAAAATGTGTCCTACCTCCATGATGTACAGGGACAAAGAACAGAGACAGGGGATGGGCAACCAATGGCTGGCCCAAATTGAGACCCATCCCACGGACAAGAACTAATCCCTGACATTATTAACAGTACTCTGTTAGACTTGTAGACAGTAGCCTAGCACAACTGTCTTCTGAGAGGCACCACCCAGCAGCTAATGGGAAGAGATTCACACCCAAACATTAGACGGAGAGTGGCAAGTCATATGGAAAACTTGAGGGAAGGACTAGGGAAGAGGTCAGGGACTCCACAGGAAGACCAACAGAGTCAACTAGCCTGAACCCTTAGGGTCTCCCAGAGCCTGAAACACCAACCATAGAGTGAGCACAGTCTGGACCTCGTCCCCCTGCACATATGTAACAGATGTGCAGCTGGGTCTTCATGCCAGTTCCCTAACAACTGGAAAGGGGGCTGTCCCTGAAGCTATTGCCTTTGGGTTTAGTTCCTGTAACTCAACCACCTTGCCTGGTCTCAGTGGGATAGGCTGTGCCTAGTCCTGCAGGGACTTGGTGTGCTGGGAGGAATGTGTGTGTGTGGGGGGGGGGGAGGATACCCAGGGGAGTACACCCTCTTTTTAGAGGAGAAGGAGAGTGTGGAATTGGGGGGGGGGAGGAGGATCTCTGTGAGGGAGTACTGGGAGAAGAGGGGGAGCTGATATTGAGATGTAAAGTGAATAAATAAATTTTTAAAAATTGAATCAGAAATGCCTCCCACAGACTAATACTTTGAAATCTTGTGCCAATCCACCTAGTCATAGTATTTAGGGCAGGGTCCAATTTTTAGAATACAGGGCGTGGCTGGGAGAAGGAGTCACACAAGGTTACAGACCCTGCTTCTTGGTCTGCTATGAACTGAAATGTCCCACCTTGCCTTCCCCTCTGTGACCAGACTGAGGTCCTCTGAAACATAAGCAAGTAGATCTTTCCTGCACTTAAGTTGGGTTGTGCGAGGATTTCATCCCATTGCTACTCACTGGAGTAGCCTTTCTAGGCTGTGAAGAATGAGTGGTCTCAGGCCAGGAGCTAGGTCTCAAGAGGCAGCTTGAGAGAGGAGATGAAGTCTAGTGCTTGGACAGAGTTGTATCTTCACCACCTGCTTCTTCCAGCAGGATGTATGGAGCTGATGCTAAATGCCAATCCCTCCCAGTGTCACACCAGGGACATAAAGAGAAGGCTGGCCTTCCTTGCCACCGCTGCTCTGTCTTCAGCATAGCACTAAGGGATTGCTGTTCTCCCAACTCTTTGCCCATCAGCTGATGGACTTGCTGACTAGGGACTTCGAAGTTTGAACATTTTAAGCAATTTTAAAAATGTGAAGGAAAATGATTCAAACTCTCCCTGGGAGTCCTGTGGGTCCTCACAGTCACTAATACCACTATTTAGAAATGATTGGTCACTACTACCCAACGCGGGGCCTCTAGGTCCTTTCCTTTCTGTTTTGTCTCTGTGGATTATGGATGAAATTGGCTCTAGAAAGCCTGCTGGTTCCTGCCTGGAGCTTTAGGTTGGAGTTAATTCCCCTTCAAGGGCAGTGCCTATCAATGAATGTGAGTTTTGTGCCAGCCCTTGGGCAAAATGCCTACACATTTGCCACATCACTTAAGTTGAAGCACACAAGGCAGAGCCCTTTAAAACCAATTCATTGTCTGTGTTTTGTGGCTTAGGAGACAGAGAGACTGGAAGGCCAGCGACTAGGTAGATCCTTGCTTTATTCCACATGGTTAGATTCAGCTCTGCACTTTTCTCCAGAGCAGGGGCTATGCTCATGAAGGAGACTCGGAATTGCCAGGGAGCTGCTAATACTGCATCCTGCTGGGTAGTGCCCATTTCCTTTTTCTGCCCCTCCATGGGAGTACCCAGGAATCTCTAAAATCACCCTGTTCCCCAGAAATTGCAAGAAATATGAACCTGACAATACAATCACCCTGACAAAACCTCCAGAGATGTTTAACTACAAAGGTCAAAGATCAAAGGTCAGTCCAGATAGGAAGTAACCAGAGCTAAATAGCCCCTCCCCAAGTCACCCTTCTTTCTCTGCTCTAGTTTGGCAGACTCAAGACTATGTCTCTGACCTGCTTCTTTTAGCCTCTCCCTTTCATGCATCAGATACTGTAAAACTGGAAGTTACCAGGCAGGCAAAACTGGCCCAAGGACCAGGTAACTTCCTGGAATGCTGGAAGCTGTAGTTCTTGGAAAATAACATAGCCACATTGGAAAATATGGTGACCTTATGGTTTTGTCCTTAAAAGCCCCTACAACACGTGCTGGGAATACCAGGAAGTGTTCTTGACCAAAGTCTGTCCTGGTCAGTATTTAATTAAAACTTGCTTCAGCTTGTAGAACTGGTCTTTCTCTTGCAAATCTCAGAATCAGCAATACATCTTTAGATTTTTGATTTTCCCAGGCTTAGGAGCTAGCCTGGATCGACTCTTTCCAGATGGACACTGAAGGAGAACCTGAAGGTCAAGAGTCTCTGCAAGAGAAGTGTTCAGACTGAGAAAGTGTGCAAGAGGATCAGTCAGTTCCTCGGGGGTCTGGTACTGCATCCTTCACTCCAGGAAGCTGGAGCTGAGAGCCTTTGTAGAAAGGACAACAAAACGAAGCTGAAGTAAAGTGCCTCCTCTCCCCTACCTTCCTGCCAGCTCTGCAAAAATCAGAACCCTCTTCCTGATTTTTTAAGTGCCAGAACTTTCTCTCTGCGAAGCTTAGCAAGGAAGAGACACATATAAGGGAGGAGGTATGCCCAGCAATGTAATCTTTCTGCCTTCTCTTCCTCGATGATCCAGAGCTCTAGGTGTAGTTGTTATATTGCATTAGTTGGGCTGGGCATCATTGTGCTTGATTGTTCTCTACATTTTGATCTGTTGTGGTTTTCTGTAATGATCCTCATCTGTTGTTTCTTTGATTGATGGGAAACCTATACTTATCTGACAGACAGAGCAGGTTATATTTATATATAGGAATATATATATAATATATACATATATATCATACACACACACATATATGTTATAATAGTTTAAAAAAATAGAAGCCATGAATTTGAAAGAGAGCAAGGAAGGCGGTTCCTGGGAAAGATGGGAGGGAGGAAGGGAAAAGGGGAAAACAATGTAATTATTTTTTAATTGCAAACAAACTTGAGAATGGGAAAAAGAGAGGCATGTACAGAACACACAGACAGGAGGGTTTGGGGGATATGACCAAAAATCATCCTCAAAACCAAACCAACCAAACCAAATAAGAAAAACAGAAAACCAAACCAAAGCAGCCAACCAACCAACCAACCAACCAACCAACCAACCAACCAACCAACCAACCAACCAAAAAAACCAGCCAGGTCACTCCAGAGCCTCTTGAATGTAATGCCGGCATGGTGGTACATGCGTACGATCCTGGCATTAGGGAGGCAAGACAGACGGATCCCTAGATCTCCTTGGCCATCTAGCCTACCCAACTTGTTCCAGTGGAAGTTCACAAGGTGCTGTGTGTGTGTGTGTGTGTGTAATCTGTCTGCAAGTATGTGTGCACAGGTGCAAAAATGAAACCTCTGGTGCTGTCTCTTGTCCCACCAACCACCTTCAGTGTGGCTCCTGCTCTTCATTTGCTCTTTCCCATCTTCACAGATTATGGCTGAGAGGCCAGTTCTTCATTCAGAACAGTGCTGCCCAGAAGGATATTGGGTCATGGTACATTTTATATTCTTGCTCTGAAAGACATTGAGGCACTCTATCTAAGACTTGTTCATAGATAACAGGATCTGGGTCTGGAGGCCCAAACCCTGTGCTTGCTATGGGTTTCTGGCTTTCTGGTTCATGTTCACACTATCTATGATTATAATGATGCCCCAGTCTGTATATCTAACCTGGAACAGGGTGGGAAAATGTAATGAAGGTGTCAGGAGTTTGGGGGAGGAAGTAATTCATTCTTCAATCCCAGGGAAGCTTCATGAGAAACTGCAAGTCTGGCTCTCCCTCAAGAGCTCAGAGCCCGAATATGGACTGGTTTTCCAAGGCAGGAGGGAATTCTACCAATGCCTCCTTTGTTTTAGAAGTCTCTGTATTTTAGAGATTTACAAGCCATTAGGGAATGGCTTAAGAAGTTAATAACCTGTTACCATTCTGGAGAATTGCTGTTGATGTTGTTTATGGCTGTTTGGCTTATGAAAGTAAATACATTAAGATCGAGGGGTAGTCCTTACTCATGCCACTTACTGAAGGCAGATCATCCAATAATAAGCAAATATCATTAATCTTAAACTCACACGGGGGAGAACTTAGTTCGTAAATATTAATTGTACTTGTGAGCTTGCAGTTTTTAGAAACCAAAGTGCAAATGACACAATAAACTTTGTGCCACTGGTTATTTGCATGGAAAAAAAACCAAATTAATTGGGAAAGGCAGCCAGAGAAAGTGACACAGGACACACAGAGCTCATAATTAGGGTAGCTCAGACAAGGCGCTGGAGTCTTCTCTTCTCCCACCAGGGAATGGGTACATTCGATTAGGTTTTAATTAGCATGGTAGTGTTAATTTTAATTTTATAGATGACTTTTAAGTCTATAGGACTTGATGCTGGAGTTGGAAGGGTTTTTTCCTTCTCTTTCTATTCTTCCTCCCCTTCTTCCTCCTCCTCCTCCTCCTCCTCCTCCTCCTCCTCCTCCTCCTCCTCTTCCTCCTCCTTTTAAGTACTTATCCTACAAATAAACAAGGTCAACTGTGCTGGGAAAGGAGTTCAAGGTTGCTGTGTGTGTGTGTGTTTGTGTGTGTGTTTGTGTGTATGTGTGTATTGTGTGAGTGTGTGTGTGTGTGTTGTGCGCGTGCATGTTTCTATGTTTATAAGTATGCTTCTATGGAAAAAAGAGGCTAGAAGTCAACCTCTGGTGTTGTTCCTCAAGAGACATTTTATTTTTGACACAGGACCTCTCACTAGGGCCTAGATCTCACCAATTTTCCTAGACTGCATGACCAGGGAAGTCTAGGGTGCCAGTCTGTCCATTTCAGTTCTCCAGAGCTGGGATTATAAGCACTCACCACTATATCTGCTAGAGCTGCTGGAGATTGAACTCAGGTCCTCATACTGAGGTGGCTGATACTTTATCAACTTAACCATCTCCCTATCAGTCCCCTCTTGACCCCTACTGTGTTTGACTTGAGTCAGAGAAAATTAGAAAATTAGAAAAATAGAAGAGAAAGTGAGAAATAGCCTCAGTGCATTGGCACAGGGGGCAGTTTTTCTGAAGTTTTTCTGAACAGTTTTTCTGAACAGCTCAGGCTCTAAGATCAACAATTGACAAATGGGACCTCATGAAACTGAGGGCTAATATCCAAAATATATAAAGAACTCAAGAAGTTAGACTCCAAAAATAAACAAACGCCCCCACAATTAACCCAATTAAAAAATGGGATGCAGAGTTAAACAGAGAATTCTCAACAGAGGAATGGCAGAGAAACACCTAAAGAAATGTTTAACATCCTCAGTCATCAGGAAAATGCGAATCAAAACAACTCTGAGATTCTACCTAAGATCATAAACTCAACTAACAGCACAGGCTGGCAAAGATGTAAAGAAAGAGGAACACTCCTCCATTGCTGGTGGTATAGCAAACTGATACAACCGCTCTGGAAATCAGTCTGGTGGTTCCTCAGAAAACTGGAAATAGTTCTGCCTGAAGACTCAGCTATACTGCTCCTGGCCATAAACCCAAAAGATGTTCCACCATACCACAAAGACACATGCTTCACTATGAATAACAGGCTTATTCATGCTAGCTAGAAGCTGGAAACAACCCAGATGTCCCTCAACCTGAAGAATAGATACAGAAAAATGTGGTTCCTTTACATAATGGAATACTATTTAGCTATTTAAAATGAGGACATCATAAATTTTGCAGGCAAATGGAACTAGAAAATATCATCCTGAATGAGGTAACCCAGACCCCAAAAGGCATACAAGGAATACATATCATGTATTCACTGATAAGTGGATATTAGCCAAAATGTACATAATACCCATAATACAACTCACAGACCATATGAAGTTTAGCAAGAAGAAAGACCCAAGTGAAGATGCTTCAAGGCCACTTAGAAGGGGGAACAAAATAATCATGATAAGCAGAGGGAGGGATGGATCTGTGTGGGAGGGGGAGGGAAAGGGAACACAATCAGGTATGGGGGAAGAGAGGAGGGAAATCTAGAGGGCCAGGAGAATGAGTGGAAATATGCAGCTGAGAGGGGTATAGGGGACAGGGGAACCTGTAGAAAGTTGCAGAGAAAGAGGATGTGAGAAGCTCCCAGGATTCAATGGGGAGTATCTTAGCCAAAATGCCCAAACTGGGGAGCTGGAGCCTCCTCCAGTAGATAGGCAAGGCCTCTAGTAGAGAGATGGGGCCACCCACTCATCTTCAAAGTTTTTTGACCCAGAATTGTTCCTGTCTAAAGGAATGCAGGGACAAAAATGGAGCAGAGACTGAAGGAAAAGCTATCCCCATGGGCATGCACCAAACGTAGACTATTACTGATGCCACGTTGTACTTGTAGACAGGAGCCTAGCATGGCTGTACTCTGAGAGGCTCTACCAATAGCTGCCTGAGACAGACACAGATACTTACAGCCAATCATTGGAAGAGGTCAGGAACTCCTATGGAAGAGTTGGGGAAGAATTGAAGGAGCTGAAGGGATTGCAGCTCCATTGGAGAACTGCAGTGTCAATTAACCCAGACCCTTCAGAGCTCCCAGAGACTGTCATCAAAGAGAACAGATAAGCTGATCTGTCACCCTCAGACACATTGTTTGGCCTCTGTGGGAGAGGATGTGCCCCATGCTGTAGATACTTGATGTTCCAGGGAATGGAGATTCTGGGGCCTGCTGAGGTGGGGCATAGGAGAGTTGGGGGGGCACCCTCTCAGAGGCAAAGGGAAGGGGGATGGGGTGAAGATCTCTGGGAGGGGGGAACCTGGAAGGGGGGCAACATTTAGAGTGTAAAATAAAATAATTTAATAAATAAATCAAATAAAAAAAAACCTATGAGGTATTCAGGGAAAGGAAGGCTGTGGGAATAGTCAGGAAGAAAAGAAAGCTGGGGATGTTAATGGCTTCTCAGTTCACTCACACACTCTAATTACGGATTCATCTCCCAGTATGTGCTTCCCTTCAGCCAAAGAAACCTGACACTGCTCCACTAATACCTTCTCCAGGCCCCCTTCCACAGTGCGACCTAAGCCTGTGTCATTCCTGGTCCACAGAGGAAGCCCTGGGCTGTCCTGGGCTGCCCTGTCTCCTGTCTTTCCAGGTTTGTTCTCCAACCTGCTAGCCCCATCTCTCCTCTGAGCCTTCACAGATGCTGTTCCTGCTGCCTGGCAACCTCCGTTTTAGAAAACCTCCATCCCGCCCCCTCCTGCTTGCTCCCAGAGTCCTTTGTTTCCTTATTCTGTAGTTCACTGTAATTTTATTCACTGTTACCCATGTCATTACTTGGGGGTGGGGGTGGAGTTGTATCCTTCATCCAAACCCCATAAAAGGAGGAATGATGTCCCTCTTACCCACTGGCAATGCTGTGACAGGCACCACCCAGATTTTTTTTTTTTAAGTTTTTAGAAAAATCGATGAAGGGGCAGATTCCAGAGGCCCTTGTGTGTCATGCTATAAGCTTTTAACCCGAGCCTGTGAACAATAGGAAGCCAAGAGAGAGATTTAACCAGGCCTGTGATGAGCATGGCATGGGTCTGCCTGACACAGAAAATTAAGTTTAAAATATTTTCAGTAATTTTACTCATTCTCTGACTTCCCTGGCATGCCTCTGTGGCAATGTGATGATGGGAACAGAAAACGATTTTCCTTTCTCCAGTAAAACATAAAACCCATTCCTGCAGGGCCTGACGCGAGCAGAATGAAAACGGAACCCACTGGCCCTGCCCAGACAGGCCTGAACTGGTTAGCAGGGGAGCAGTGGGTCACTGACAGCAGAGGGGACTCTGGTTTGCAATTTTAAGGGGACATAAAATGCTGGCTGGCTTTCACAGAAGACCAGGCTGAGCTGCAGAAAACTGTAAAATCTCCCTGTTGCAATATAAATATGGGATGAAAGTTGATTAACCAATTTTATGTTGTTATCTGAGCCTTCAATCCATTTGCACTTGAATTAAAAAGACAGAAATTGAGTTTTGGCTGGACAGGCATTTTCCTGCAGGCGATATACTTAGGAGAAAAAGATAGGCTTCAATTCTCTCTTTACCTGAAATCTTTATCTGGTGGAGGATTTTTCTGGAGTGTTGCTCTACTTGGCTTTTGTTAAAAAGCTACCAGGGCAGGGATTCATATATCATATTCATACCAGGGAAGAGATTACCAGGGTTTCATATGGGGCATGCAGATTTTTATAGAAAAAGGATCTGCATTGGTTTATTTCTTAACTGGATTGTAGCATCTTCTCCCCGAGGTACCTTCCATAGCCTTGGGCCATCACTGCTCCAGGTCCTCAAGGGTGTGCTTCCAATGTGCCCGCAAAGAACTTACTACCCTGCCAAAGTTCTCCATTTGTTCATCGATAAAGTTCACCCCAGAGTTCTTTGGCGGTCATCATCAAAGCCGTTAACGATCCATTTATACGTGGGTATGTTTTTGATCTTGTCATCCTATTCCCCTTGTCATTCTTCTGTGCTGACACACCAAGCCCTGCTGGATTTCCCAGGCTCCCTGCATAGGCATCCGAGGAACCACATATATATTCACTCCTGTTGATACCAGCCTATCATCCCCCATCCACCATCGTTTCCAGCTTTTAAATGTATTTATCTTTCAAAACCTGATCAAGGCAGCAGCAGAGACTAAAGCATCTTTATGTTTTTCCTAGTAGTGTGACTCACAAAATCTAGTACTGTATCAGAACAGGCCAATTTGGTCAGATGAAAGAGAAGAGATGAGAAGAGAGAGAGAGAGAGAGAGAGAGAGAGGGAGGGAGGGAGAGAGAGAGAGAGGCACGCTTGTGGAAAGACATATGGTCGTCTCTGCCCACTGGCTTCTGTTCTTCAGTTTTGTCTCCCATATGTTGTTTGATGTCTAGCCTCTAGACATAAAACTTGAGTGTGATTTGTGTCTCTGGTTCTGACCTATGGTATTGGCTTTAAATTCCAACATCTTGGAATTCTTGGAAAAATTTTTTCCTTATTTGCCTTGGACACTCGCTTCTTACTTTAAATGGGTGTAGTATTTGCTTTGCCCTCACCTTGAGAAGGGATTAATTTCATATAATCGAACAACTCTCAGTTGTTCCCCATCCACCATTAGCAGTCAGTTTGGCCTTTCAGGCTTGTGCCCTTGACCTCATGCCATACGTTAAAGTCCTGGACCAGTTTCTGTTCTTGAGCAGCCCATGAGTTTGACACCTCTGCCTAATTCTGTTATTCTGTAATGGGCTAGCCTTGGTCAGTGAGAATCCTTCATATTCACCTTCCCAAATTAGGAATCAAAGCCCAGCTCTCCTAAAAAGACATAAACGTGGGCATAGTACTCAACCTCAAGAAGCCTGCGAGAAATGAAATCGATGACTTTGGTTTTCATGAGAACTCCGCCGAGCATGTCCACTGAAGTGCTGGGATAACTTGACTGAAGCTTTCTTGCTCCTTTTCGGAGCTCGGTAGCAGTTAGAATTTTTCTGGTGTCCTGTCTGAGGTGCCATACATCTGATTCCCTTCAGAACCAAGGTTTAGAGGGTGGCAGTCCCTTCTTGACTGCGTTCACTCCTGTAGAGACAACACAGTATCGCTAAACGACAGCTGATGCTGTGATGAATTCAGATGGCCCTAGGGCTCTCACTCCATCGAGTCTTATTATAACGTGTGGACTAAACTTTAGAGTTTCCAACATTGTTCAGGGAATTTTCACTTAAAAAATCCTTGACCTGAGTCAACGGCATAATCCCGGGAAGGGGTCTAGGAATCTTTCATAGAATTCCCAGCAGCTTCTTCTCATGAAGCCAAGCAAAAAAGACTCTGGGCGGGTACAATGAGTGGGTCGGACAGCACCCTCTACTGGCCATCAAGACACCAGCTTCTAGTTTTGTTGCTGATGCTGATTTCCCAAGTGACCTTTGAAGCATCACTTCCTCTGCTGGTTCTTTAATTGACCAATAAGGGCACTGGGCCAAAAGATCTCAACTATCGTCTGAAATGCCTCTGTGGCCTAATTACTATTAGTGAGTGTCCCGGTAGCATTCCTCTACCTGTGTGCATCTTGTTGAGATGCTGACCTGACAACATTGTAAGATGCCCAATATCCTACCGGAAACACCGCACCAGGTGCTCAGTACCCGCCATGCAGCGTTAATAGTTAAAACCTGAAAACTTAAAGCACGCGTGAGCGTACGCTTTCATGACGTCTAACTCCAGGAGCTTTGCCTCACTAGAGGGCCACACTGACTTAGTTTGGATATTCCCCAGGGCAGACTCTGAAACAAGAGGAATTTACTTGGAGACTGCCTCGTGGAAGACATGATGAACAGGGGGAGGTGAAAGCCAGAAAGGAGAAGGGAGCGTTAAAGAGGAGGTCACTGTTACCAGCAGCTAGATGCAATACAAAGGGTTGTCTGCAAGCTGAGGGCACACGGATCAAAAGCATCCCACTGTGTGTATATGGGAACCTGTATGCCCACTCATTTATTGCCTCACAACCCTGGATTGCTGAAAATCTTTCTTGGCATCAACTCTCTGGTTCTTTAATATGCTATTGCTAAGGTTTATTCAAACTGCTATTGCCAGGAAGGCTCCCAGGCAGGCACACAGAAGACACTCAGACATAAGGCCCTGGGGATCAGTGACCGCTGGGGTATGTAGAGGTCTGTGGTATGCTGGAGTTGGCTCATTTGAGTTCAGGTTCTTTTTTTTTTTTTTTTTTTTTTTTTTATTTGGTTTTTTCGAAACAGGGTTTCTCTGTATAGCCCTGGCTGTCCTGGAACTCACTCTGTAGATCAGGCTGGCCTCAAACTCAGAAATCTGCCTGCCTCTGCCTCCCAGAGCGCTGGGATTACAGGCATGCGCCACCACTGCCCAGCTTCATTTGAGTTCTTAAGAGCTGACTGTCAACCTTTGAGCATTTTCTTTCTTTCTTTTTTTTTTTTGACAGCTGATTATTAAACATACACATTACTAAAAATTGCATTTAAAGATGTGTAATTAAGCAAGTGATATGAAAGGCAAAGGTAATAAAACCTCAAATCTCATCTAATTATTTTACTATGTTGTTACACTCTATGCGCCTGAGGCGGTTGTCACCTAGAAATGCCTTTTTGAGAGTTTTCCTGGGGAGACATAAACAAATATCTACCCACGTCAGGTGGGGAGCCAATGACAGACCAGAGAAATGATTCCACACCAGTCCAGTTTAATGAAACTCTTTATCGAGTAACTAAAAGCAGTATGAGGGAGGGGTTACGTACAGGAGCATGGATGTCTCTGAAAGGCAGCTGTATCACTGAGATGCCTACCCAGCCGTGAACCAGAGTGAGAAGTGCGGTTCTGTATCTCTCCACAGAACATGCAGGCAGCTCCTAGGTCAGCAGTCTTGAGGGCTAGTATAACCTTAGGAAGGACAAGCCTTGTGAATCTGGTCATTTTCAAAGATTTCCTGACACTTGTGAGTTGTTTATATCCTGAGTGTTAGGAAGCTCTGCCTAAGGTGGAATATTTCAACTCAGAGGGAGAACTCTTATACCACACATACTCATATGCTGCAAATGCATATGGATGTGTTGAGGCACATGGACATCAGCCATTTGGGGAATATTCAGACATGGAAAGTGGTAAATGATGATGTGGATTTTATTTCCTGTTAAATGACCACTGATTAAATGTTTGTCAATATCATTGGCTGAGCTGTTGCTAATAAATACAGACAGAGCACCTCTTGTTCTCTAGAACCAAGGCCCTAAAAATGCTGCTGCCCTGGCCATCGCTGGGAAACTGTAGACTTCCTATGGCCTATGGACTCAGGGAGGAAGCCTTCACACCCCCTTTTGTACTGGTCCACAACATTAAGAAGGCTTCTTTGAAGCCTGCCTCTTCTCTGACTTGACTCAGGTCTATTCCACACATGTAAAAGGGGGAACAGATAACATCACACGTGGAGTGTGAGAAAGACGGTATGTTAGCTGTTGGTCTCATTTCCTGCAACAAAACACCTGACCAAAGTGACTTGAGAAAGAAGGCCTTGTTTTGGTCCAGTAGTCATACTCCTCTATAGAAGTGAAGTTATAGTGTCAGGAGCTGCAGATGACTGGTCACATTGTGCCCACCACCAGGAACCAGAGGACTGGACACATAGACTTGTGTTCAGCTCCATTTTTTCCTTTTTATGCCGTATGGGACTCCAGCTCGTGTAATGGCCATGCCCATGTTTACGGTTGTTGTTCTCACCTTAATTAACCTAACCTGGCTCATCCCCCACAGTCATGCCCAGAAATTTGTTCCCATAGTGATTTTAAATCCTGTCAAGTTGGCAGTCAACAGTAACCATCACAGATGGGTGTTAGATTTTTGACTTCTGTAGAGCAGAGAGGAGTTGCAGTGCATGTTGGGAGAGATTTGTAAGCCAGCGACAAGGGGTACTGTCCCGAGGAGCTGGAGAATGGTGACTACATCATAGGTCTCTTGCGTTGTAACCTTGGACATCTTGAAGACCAGTGCAAAGCCAGGTACACAGTAGGAGTTTCATATTAAGTGAATGGCTTTAATCTGAAAAAGGAAATTATAGTTTTTTTTAGTTCTTCATCAAGAATGACCTCTCCATGAGATTTGGGCTCAAGAAGAAACATGCGGCCTGAATCCTCCCCATCGTCTCGGCTTCCAAGTCTTTCCCAAAGGCCCCAGCAAGACACTTGTCCTCAGTCTACAGCGCAAGCCCGTGCAAGGCATGCTTTTCCTCTTCCAATTACTCAGCTCCTCTGAGGCGATCCCTTGGTGCTGTGGAATTCTCAGTTCTGCAGGAGCATATCATCACATCTCAGGTCTGGTGTTAATGGAAAATATTCTCTAGGAAATGGCTTTCCCCTTTAGGGATGGCCTAGCTTCTGTCCTTGGGAACCACTGCATGCTCCGTACTAGGAGAACCTGTATATTTCCCATTCAGTGCACTCTAGGGCACTGCAGGCTGGAGAAGTTCATGTGACCCTTTCAAAACATGAAATACATGGCTAATTTGCAACATCATTGGGTCCCACTTTCCCTCACACCTCAGTTGAGTTCATAGTTTTTACCTATACACTTCCTTTTTCTTGTAATCCCCCGCGCATGCACGAATATCACAATACACCCCCACTTCCATTTCACCCCTCTTATTAGATACTTCCTTTATCTTTGTTTATTCATTTTGTAGACTTTTCAGGACTCATTCAAATGTCTCAGTTCTAAAAAACAAAACCTTAAAATGGATGTATGGTAGAAAAAGTGTATTTCTGTAATGAGAAATATGTGTCAAACCTAGGTCTGTCTAGGACTAGAGGGTACTATAGACAACACTTACACGTCTTGAGTTTGCATTTTCTTAGCCATAATATGAGAGTAAGGCTCACTAACTCACCAGTTTATTGATAGAATTAAGTGATTTACAAATATATACAATACATATTGCAGATGGTGTCTTCTATATAAAGGGGCTATCTTCAAGTCCACAAGAATCATTTTTTCTTTGTTTCCAGAGTGTTGGGATTACAGGCATGATCCACCATGCTCAAGCGAATCCACCATGCTCAACCAAATCCACCATGCCCAAATCATTAATGAAAATGTTCTGCAGGAAGAGACCTTGGAGTTGTACTGCTAGCACAGGGTTGTCACATTGAGGGTCTGACTCATTTTTTTCGTTGTTGTTCAGGTTTAAAGAAAGTTCTAAATGATCTCAACTCTACCTAGGTATTCTTTGGTGAGTATGAATACCCACTCTGCTAGGTCTCGAGATTTTCAGTCACTTGCCTACTTGATTTGATGAGGTTATACACCACCCTTCTGCAATAGTGGCACTCTCTGCATTGATAAAATACTTTGCATTACACCACCATTTTCCTGGGATGCCAGGGCCATTTCTAACATGCAGAGGAGGAGTGAGTCTGCCTCCCAGCATCCGTGTCAGTGGCTTACGACTGCCTGTAACTGTAGCTCTGATATCCTCTTCCAGAGTTCACAGGCATCTTCCTTCCCTTGTGAATGCTCCCCTCCCCCCATACACACAATTCAAAATAACATAAATCTTTTCTTAAAGGTTGCCTTATGCAGCACAAGGCAGATGGATTTCTTTTGAGCTCGGCTGCCTGCAGAGCAGGTGCTACATGTACAGAGGAAACATTTCTACCTGCAGCATCCACAGCAGGGCTCCGCAGGCCTTGCCAAGAAACCAAGAAACGGCAGGCTGCTTTCTAGTGTCCTGGTTTGCTCTTTATAGTGTTTTGTATTTTAGAGGATTGATATCATCATCATTATCAATATTACCATCATGACCAACATACATTGTCTTCATCATTGCTTGTTGTCACAATCAGTGTCACCATCACTACCATCTCTATCTTATTCTCTCCATCCTCCTTTTCTTCTTTCTCATCCTCTTTCCATTTCATCCTTCTCATCATTGGTTAGTCTGGACCATATAGATCCTCTTTTAGTTTTTCTTACTTTAGACATCCCCCCCCTTCATTTTTTGTGCCTTGAACATCATTTGTTCAGGTCTAGCCCCAAATCTTTGCTTCAGGTCAGCTTCTTAAATGCCCCAGAATATGCCCTGTCTACTCATTTTTATTGAACTCTAACATATGCTCAGGTCTGTTGTAAGCTCATGGTTTCTAGGAATCCTCTTCCTCTCTTCAGAGCTGCCTGAGCACCTGGCACACATTTGAGTTTCGGCATCCATCCATTCCACTCAGTACTCCCATGAGTCTGTGGGGTTTTGTATGCTGGGGAAACTGATATGCTCTCTGGGACAAGGAGCTAGACCTCTTGCACTTGTGCCTACTCTGGTCCACTCGGGTGCATGTGGTGCTCCCCAGTAGCTCACTTGACATCCAGAGCGGTGGATGTCAAACTCAGGTAGAGGAGTATTAGCAGGGGACTGTTTGATAACAGCATTGAGGAAGAAAACATTTCTATGTGGGGACCAAATGTGTACATGGTTTGCGAAGATCCTGGGTGATTATAATGGATCTGATGGTAGTTTGTGAGCCTCTAACTTAAGAGATGCACCCCTAACTTAAGAGATAGCAGTGTTAGTGAGGCTGGGAGTTAACTGGTGGTTTCTGGGAGTCTGATCTCCCACCAGACTAACCGGATGAGGATTTCCAAGGATGACTGAGCTCTGAAAATTCTAGCTAAACAAGTGTTCCAAGGGTGTTTTCTCATCTGGTTCATTTGAGACAGCTGAGTGAGCTTCAGACCCACCCAATTATCACTTATTGTATCCCAGGCTATCTTCTTCTCCAGCTAGTCCTGCATCAATTAAGCTCCTTAGAGACCCAAACTACAGCGCTTAATGTTGAATGGCCCTGAGAGCCGAGCTAAGGGTGACTGCTGACTGTAGTATAGAAAACAGGATACAGTTTTGTATGGTGAAGAGGCATTTCTGGGATGGAAGTGCTAGAACCTTCTTACGAAGCTAA
The DNA here is from genome assembly GCF_947179515.1 of Apodemus sylvaticus. Lineage (NCBI taxonomy): Eukaryota > Metazoa > Chordata > Mammalia > Rodentia > Muridae > Apodemus > Apodemus sylvaticus. The sequence continues at coordinate 26,256,990 of NC_067492.1, forward strand.
TACTCAGGATTCTTTCTCGTTCCTCAGCTCTATAACAACGGTCCTGTTGTTTCAGGGACAACCCAAGACTCTCTTACTCCATGAGCTCAAAGCATTGTTGTCATCAGGGTGTGAGCTCCCTTTACTCCTTCTCATGTGGCTTTACCTAGAATTAGTGCCATCCCGGAGGGTGAGTTCCAGGAAGTTCCTGATGCCGAGTACATGGGACTCTTGCTTTTTCTTCCCTCCCTCTTGAACAAGGGATTTATTTTATCCACCCAAAATGGAAAATGTTGACTCATGCATAATACCAGTTCAGTTCTCGGCAACACTAATAAGAATTAAAAACACTGGGGCTGGGAGATCTCGAAGTGGTTAAGGACACTTGCTTCTCTTGCAGAGAATCAGATTGGTTCCCAGCACCCATGTGATGATTCACAATCATTCAGTTCCAGGGATCTTGCGCTGTCTTCTGACCTCCATGGGCACCAAGCACACACATGGTACAAATACACACATGTTGGCAAAACAGTTAGACACATAAAATAAAGTTAATAATCTAAAAAATAATGAAAATGGCACTGCAAAGAATATGAATAGATGTTTGGTGTTTTTGCATAGATGTTTGGTGTGTGTGTGTGTGTGTGTGTGTATGTATATGTGTGTGTGTGTGTGATTCCTTTCTGCCCGAAGGTATACCTTATTCAATTTTTACTGACAAGATCACTGAATGTTTGATTTTTATAATTTTTTTCCTGAATGAATAGAACTATTAACTTCTTAGAGTAACTATCTTTTAAAAACTATATTCCAGACTTGCTCCAGATTTTTCACTGTTCTCTCTGCATATCTTCTTTCATTGTCATTAAAAATAGAAATGAAAAAAAGCATTGTTTTGTTACTTTAAACACCTCTGAAAAATATTTAATATAGTACACATATGCAGAGAGTTTGCTGTAAATTGCTAGCTCCACGATATAATGCAGACAATTTAAGACATAGACAGAAGACAGAGCATATATTTCATTCCTATCAGAGGAAAATCAAAACAAAACAAAACAAAGGAAATTATCAAAACCCAGTGTGGGTGGCATTGTGATGGAATTGGTGCACATATTTTGGGTGACTGTTTATCAGTGCACCCAAGAGTCATAAATATTTTTACATACCTTTACCACCAAATAGCAGTTTGAGGAATTGCTGCAAAAAGAAAGGCTTTTAGAGGGGAGCAATTCAGATGGAGCTATCCGAGTAATTTACAGAGCTGAGACTAAGAAATAACTTCAACAAAAAACAGGAGCGGGTTTATGTAAATGACTGTAGATATGTAATGGAATACCGCTGCAATTAAAAAAAAGCCAAAGACAAAGTCGAGGTGGAAAGTCTCAGTGATGGGAAGTATAACGCTAAAAACTATCCTGTGCACACTTGGACTAAAATGATACAAACTGATATCTCTACTTACCAAGGAAGAGAGGCCAGAATCAGAAAAATGTGAGTGTATTTGCTTTGCTCTGGTGGTTTTAAATGTGTCTTACCTAGGCAGAAGCTCCCCATGGTTTAAATCCTTTTAATAGCTCTGGGAGGCAGCTTCTATTACCTGCTTCTTGAATGAAGAGACAGTAAGTGTTTTGTCAAATCACATGCTGAGGAGAAAAGAAGAAACCTTCAGTGACCATGGAACCTTTAGGACCCAGGGTCTGGAGGGTGTCTTCAGGTCACTGGGCTATGCCATGGGAGCCTGGAGTTCTCTTTTTTTTAGATATATTCTTTATTTACATTTCAAATGTTGTCCCCTTTCCTGGTCTCCCCCCAAATAAAACCTCCCCTATCTCCCCTCCTCTTACTTACCAATCCACCCACCCCCACTTCCTGCTTCCCTGTCCTAACATTCCCCTAAACTGGGGCATCTAGCCTTCTTAGGACCAAGGACCTCTCCTCCCTTTGATGTCCAACAAGGCCATCCTCTTCTGCACATGCTTCTGGAGCCATGGGTGCCTCCGTGTGTACTCTTTGGTGGGTGCTTAGCTTCCTTAACCTGATGGGAGTTCTCTGATCCATTAAGTGCTCTCTCCACAATGCAGTGCTTTATCACAGGCCTAGGTTGGCAAAGCCCTCCCATCGTGGGCTGGGATCTCCAAAGGGTAACAATTATTCACTGAGGAATTTTGTTATAGCGATAGAAAAATGACTGACAGACACCACGAGGTGAACAGAACATGAGCTCAGTCACCTACGGGACTGCGGGGAGAAGTGTTTCAAGACCATAGCTGTGGAATGACTCGCTTGGTGGCAATTGATGACTGAGGGTCTGGAAGATAGACGTTTAAGTACCAAACAACTCAGCACGCAGTGAGTGCTTACTTAAAGCACGGGATGCAGAAGAGACATACTGCATCTTGGCACTGAGATGCTCTTCTGAGTTCCCTCTGTGGGGCCTTCTGCTTCAACAGGACAGCTTCTCTGTGGAAGTGGATTGATCTACAAACCTGGCCAGTGATCCTGACCTGGGAGGCCTTCTCAGAGAGCAGGCTTGCTGCTGCAGAGCAGAGTGGGCATTGTCCTCACCAAAAGGGCAGATCCTTTAGAAGCCAGGAGTTCCAGTCACAGGTTGGTAATTGCCCCGCCCCCTGTTAGTGCCTCCATTCTTGGCTTGCACAATACGGTTCAGTCTCATGCTCATTTTTTTTTAATCCCCCTCAATGGAGCCTGGCACAGGACGGCCATCTGTATTAGGATCTTAGCAACCATGACTTTCCCAGAGTGGCTATCCACACCTCCATGGCTTCAGTTCAGCCCTTCACCAGCTCTTCTTCAGATAATTACGATGCCCCGCCCCCAAATATATATATTTCTTTTACACATATGTATCTATATATCCGTGAACACTATGCTTCCTCTCTCACATCCAATGCTGGTATTGTAGCTGTGATCCACCACACCTGGATGTTTTACAAACCCTAATAACTGCCTGTTAGTCTTTCTATCCATTGTGCTTTTTCCTTTAGTTAGTGCTGGCCCTGTTACTTAGTGACTTAATAACTTAGTCAATGCTTATTGACCAAATGAGCACAGACTGGGGGAGCGTTCCTTATCTGAAATGCTACAGACCAGAAGCATTTTAGACTAGAGAGGAAATTTAAAAAAAAAAAAACAGTATTTGGAAATATTGCACAAATGTTACGATATTTGTATATGTATTTTGTGGAGGGGACCCAAGTTTAGTCACGAAATTCATTCATATTTTATTTAGACATCAGACACATTTGCTTGAGAGTAAATTCCTATAATATTGTCGATAATTTGGCACATAATTAAAAGTTCAGCAGTGTGCAATTCTCCATTTGTGGCATCATGCAAGGGTTCTAGAACGTTCAGTTTGAGGAGTATTATATATAGATTTATTCATTTCTTTCTATCTATCTATCTATCTATCTATCTATCTATCTATCTATCTATCTATCTATCATCTATCTAATCTATCACCTATTATCTGGATTTGTGGCCTAGATCAAAATAACCAACATAAACAATGTAAGGAAAGAAGCATTTATTTTCACTCCTGGTTTCAGACCATTCAACTGTCACTTGCTTGGTTTCATGAGCCCAGGAAGAACACCAGTGGTGTGGGAGTGGGAGACAAAGATGTTTTCCATCTCATGAGTAGGAGAGAGGCAGAAAGGGCCGGGAGTAGGCACTCTTCAGGACTACCTCCCAGGCCTTTCCTTGAGGGGCTACTCATACCTCGCATTCTAAAAGCCCCCAAAGCATTGTCTGTGGCAGAGAACAAGCTCCCAACACCTGAGCCACTTTGGAGACCCTTCAGATCCAACCTGAACTGAGAAACAGTAAGTTTTCTAAGAACCATTGCCACGGGGATGAAGGATTGCCCACCGGCAAGCACACCAATGGGCGATACGTTCTTAGGAGTCCATCCGTTCATTCAGGATCCATTAGTGACTCCCTTTCTAACCTTTCCCTCAGTTGTTCCCGGCAAAGCTGGCTCCTGAGCCATGACCATTTCTGGGAGCAAAACTACACCAATTTGACTTAGTCTTGGAGAATCTGGACTTCACAGTTGTCAGAAGGTTATTTTAAAGAAAGTTAAGTAAACTCCAGAGCTCTGGTGGGTCTTTCTGTGTGTGAGCAGATGGGGTGACAGAAGCTGGAGGAAGGGAGAGGGAGGAAGGCAAAAGCCTAGGCATTATTTGTGAGACAGCAAAGATGAGGGGATGTAGTGGCCTGTATCTTAAGCTCTTGTAGGTTTCTCTTTTCAGCATGGTTAAGGCCCGGCTACCTTGTCTGCCTTTGAATTATGCGTCTATTGTTACAAGAAACTTTCTAATCTCAGCTCAGCTTATTTGAAGGGGTTTTTGGCTTAGTGTTACCCATGCAGCCTCCACTGAACAACATCTAGTTCTTTCTCTCTGGGAAACCTGAAATGCCGATAGGCCTCTCCATATGCATCTCTGTCACAGCCACATTGTGAATATTAATGGAAATACTTAAGCAGGTCGATTGCACATTGAGAATATGAAATATGTGTGTCACTTGAAAACAAATGATTGTCAACATAGTGCCTGGGCTGAATTAGTCTCTCCCAGATTGTCGCACCTGATGGGAGGGGGGGTCTAAGGCAATGCATTTATGTCAGACTTTATAGATCCCAAGGTCAAGACCAAGATGTACAGTTTTAGGAAGGTGCTTTCCCACTAATGATTTGTTATCATTAACTTGACTCGCGGGTGGATTTATAGAGAGGAAAATGTTAATAAAAGGCCCTCGGAGCCCTGCTGCTGCTTTGCTGAGTTGTCATTTCATTAAGCAAATTCGAGACAACGTAATTGCTACAAGATTCTACATATCTGCAAATGAACTTGTGAATTTATTTGGGAAATGAATGGGTTTTAACTTGGCTTGTTGAATTAATTCTGTCTTTTCTTTTTCCAGAAGATGTTCTGACGACGAGTTTCTAATAGCTCCAGTGGGCGTCCCCAAACAGTTTATTCTCAAGCAGATTGCAGACGGATAAATTCTGACTCTGTCGTGTCAGGATGCTGTGACCATATCTGGGTCTTAGTCTCCTCACTCGTCCAATGGGATAGTAATACGTAATTCATGTGGCTACTCATAGGTCTGACGATGCATTTGAAAAGCGAGTTTGCAGCGCTGGAGAGAGAAGTCAGTAAAGTGCTTACTGTGAAAACCCAAGGACCCAATTCCCACCCACATTTAACAAAACAAAATGGGTGTAGTGATTTGCAATCCCAGAGCTGGTGAGGTGGACACAGGAGGATTCTCGAGGCTTGGTGGCCAGCCAGTCTAGGCAACTTGGTGAGCTCCAGATTCAATGAGAGGGCTCAGTACGAGAACAATAAGGTGAAGAAATGACTGAGGAAGATTCAAAGCCAACCTCTGGCCTCTCCCTGTCTTTATCAGTAGATACATATGCACCTGCACACTCATGTTCACATGCATATGTAAGAACATATACACATACAGAAAGGTTAGTGGGCAATAATTAGCACCAACTATTTCATAGTTTTTAGATTTATGTATGTGTGTGTGTGTTTGCCATAGCATGTAATATACCTGAGCCATAGTGTGTGGATTTCAGAGGCCAGCCTGTAAAATCTCAGTTTGCTTTTTCTCTTATGCTAGTGCTAGGGGTGGGACTCAGGCAGCCAGTCATTACCACCTGAGCCATTGTATCAGCTTTATTCTTTTATTCCAAAATGTCATGATTGCTGCTCTAAGGACAGAATACTTAAACACATGCTCCCAAGTGTGAATGTGTGACCACCATGTGCAGTGTGAGGGTCTCTGGGAGATGTGACTGGGAGAGAGAGGACAGATGTCATCGAAGCAGAGCTGCCTCAGGCTTCAACCAGACAGAGGCAAAAATCCAGATGCAACTCTGAACACAGTGGGACTACTTCACAATCATTAGTTCCCTGGATCACCTTGTGTTTCAAATATGGATATTTTTGACTGTTTTATAGTATTCTAATCCCGTCTTTTAAAATCTGAGAGAAGCAGCTTACCTTTGAGGGCAGCATGCACAGGGTTTGATGCAAACCCTTTGGCACTGTAGTTCCTTTGATTACTTTCTATTTGTCGTTCTTCTGGCTCATCTCCTTAGAACCTGGAGGTAATGATATCACCACTTCGTATCAATGCCCCCATTAACTCATTTATTCAACAAATTCAGCACTGAGGACTTTAGGACTCCCCCTCCAATGATGAACAACAAATATTTGCTCTCATAGTGTTTACATTTGATTGGAGGAATAAATGGGATAGTGAACATCTCAGAAAGTAAACTTCAGAGCGTCTGACAATGATAACTAGTACTGGTGAGCAGGACAGATTAGAGAAGGAGACCTTGATGTGTCAGTACCTATTGGGGACCATCCATCCATGCAAAGTAGACTGACTGGCCGGGAGCCATAGAGATGGCTCAGCAGTTAAGAGCAGTTCTTGCTCTTCTAGAGGACCTGTGTTGGGGTTCACACTGGAGAGTTCACAACCATCTATAATGCTTGCTCTAGAAGATCCAATGCCCCTGGCCTCCTTGGATACCTGTACTCATATGTGTACATGCAAACACCTCCCACCTCCCCCCCCACACAATTAAAAACAATAAAAATAAATACTTTGATGTAGTGTTTGTGGGTAGTATTTGAATGGAGACTAGAAGAAAACGAGGTGATACCCATGCAGAGATATGGGGGCTGGGTGGGAATGCATGTTCTAAGGTGGAAGAAGGTGAGGAGTATGAGCAACCTCGAGGAGGCTGAGGTGGCTGCTGTCATGCTACTGAGAGGCAGAGAGCAGGCGATGAACGCAGAGCAGGCAGCAGATGTGAATGGACCTCGGACCATTCAATGTTGAAACTTTGGCTTTGATCCTGCTGTGCTTTGGCTAAGTCCCCATCTGGTGGCATTACTTTGGAAGGGTATGGAAACCTTAGGAGGTGGCATCTATCTGGAGGAAGTGAGTCTCTAGGGGTGGCTTTTAGAGGTTACTTAGTACCCCTTCCTCTTATCTGTGCTTCCTGGCCACTTTGACCTGGACTGTTTTATTCCCCTGCCATAGTGGGTTTATGCTTCTGAAGTGGAGTCATCTTCTCTGTCAAGTATTTTGGTCCCAGTGATGCAAAAGTAACTAATTCAGGCCCTGAGTATGGAGGCGAATTAGGAAAATTCATCTACAGTGCTTGAGGGCATTGATTCAGATTGGCAGGGCCACCTTGACTGACAGCACTCCACCACTGAGCTACAGACCCCTAGGAATGTGACTAGGGAGACTGGAGTCGGGGTACTGAATCTTTCACTCTATTTTATTTGAATTAACTTAAATTTAAAAATCATTACTTGATTCAGATATTGGAAAACTTTCATAACCGCATTTAGAACAACTCGAATACATGAATCTTCGTTCTTTAGCTGTCAGTTTAGGGGTACCTAAATATAGACCAGGTATTTCTGATAAGAATTTACCATCTAAACTGAAATATGGCATAATTACTGAAGACATTGGATTGCAAAAGCAGAGGATGACAAAATTAGGGTTAAAAAACCCTCCATTGTATTTTTAGGCTAATGTTGAACTAATTATATTTTGAACACATTTGGGTTCAATAAAGTAAAATAACAAGGATTTTACCTGCTCCTGTTTGCTTTCTTAAAAATGAATCTACTAGAAGATTTTAAATTAAAGACATGATTCACATTCTATTTCTATCAGAGAGGGTTGACTTAGGAAAAGTATCCCACCTACCTGGTAAGCACATATTAATAGGATACTTAATTCATTCATCATTAATGTGTGGGGTTCTTACATGGGACAGAGCACAGTGTACAGAAAGGAAAGCAAAGGGGTTCTCTGACCTCGTGAGATTTCGAATGAAGGAGACAGAAAATTATATATTCTGCTTTTAGGGTTTGGATAGGAAGTGCCATGCATAGTCTCCTGGATGCTGACTGCTTGGTCCTCAGCTGGTGGCATTCATTTGGCAGGGAACAGAGACCTTAGGAGGTAGGCTCTAGCTCAGGAAATCATATGTACATGTTTATATACATACATGTATAAACATACATGTATAAAAAGAATTAATGAATAAGGAGGCCATGCACTTGAAAACAACGAGGCAGCAAAAGCTAAAACGATGAGCAACCATGATGGGAGAAAACAGCTCATTGGCCAGGGCCCTTGGAACTTGGGTGAGCAGGGAGGAAGATTCTCTGTGAAGGGGAGGAATTAATATTGCCACTATCGTGTTTGTCCAAATTGACACTGAAGTATTCCCTACCCACCCCTCACCATGCTGAGGACCCTCACTGATATCTCTGTTCTTCTGGGTAAGGCATTTAGCTATCTAGAAAACAATTTCCATGAAGAAAAAAAAAGCAAAGCTGGACCTTAGTCACAGGTTTATGTGAGGTTTCTGCTCTGGGTCGGGGCCACATGAGCTCCTGGTAAGGACTTGAAATGTTGGTCCTTTGAGAAATGGAAGAGCTGGACAGGTGCTGGTTTCAACAAGTTTAGATGGAAAAAAAGAGAAACAAAACATCAGGGAGACAAATAGGAGCTGAGTGTCCTGAGGTCTGGATGAATGATACCCATGGCAGAATGGTAATTAACCCCCAAGGGCAGAGACCCAGTGAACTCTTAGAGGTGATGAGATGCTTCGGTTTTGGCTGAGTAGAATGAACAGTGGAGTGCTCAGGGAAGGAAGGGAGGTGGGGACCAATTACATCACCAATGGGTCTGGTTTCTTGAGTTTTAATTCATTGAATCAAGGGTCTGAGCAATAAATGAGATCTAAAGATAAACCAGGTATTCCCAACAGAAGTCTCTCTCTCTGGAATTAAGATTGTCTGTAATTATAAAATCCCTCTGTGCCAGCATCTTATGAGAGACTAGACAAAGGAAAGGACATCTTCATTATGGTTTTGATGTTTATTATATGTTGAAGTCCTAATACTTTGGATGGTTAGGTTAATAGTATATATTGATATAAATTTTATCTGGTTATTTTTAGCTAGGGAGAACATGTAAGTGGATAGAAAATTTTAAATGACAGATATGACTCCCTTTGTCTTTTCCTGGAGAGCACTGTTGCTTGTGATCCTGATGTGTCTTAGGGTTTTACTGCAGTGAAAAGACATTATGACCAAGGCAACTCTTATAAGAACAACATTTAATTGGGGATGGCTTATAGGTTCAGAGGTTCATTCCATTATCATCAAGGTGGAAACATGGCAGCATCCAGGCAGGCATGGTGCAGAAGGAACTGAGAGTTCTACAGTTTCATCTGAAGGTTGCTAGTAGAATATTGAATTCCAGGCAGCTAGGACTAGGGCATTAAAGCCCACATCCACAATGACACACCTACTCCAACAAGGCCACACATCTCAACAGTGCCACTCCCTGGACAAGCAGATACAAACCATCACATGATGTAAGGTCTGCACAGCACAGTACAGCACAGCTTTCTTCTCTGAGAAGTCTTTAGAAGACTTTAGAGTGAGCCTTCTAGAAACCCATGTAGTAATGCTGTACACTGCAAGTACATCTAAGGTGTTGGAGCCGCATTGGATGCTCGACCACAGTTTTTTATGACATTAAATCCAGCCTTCTCCAAAGGGAAACATAGTTCCAAGTTCACGTGTGCTTGATTTCTTTCCTCCGACATCCTTTGTTTGCTACTCTAGTGTGAAGTAGAAAGTCTAACTCTAATTTTGAAAATCACATATGTAGAATGTCTGGTTGGTAGTCACATGGAATAGACAAGGTCCAACCTTGGATCATTAAAAAAAAAAGTCATTGTGTTGAATCCTTGCCATGAGTACAGAAAGGAACCTAGTTCTCTCGTGTAACACTGATGGGAATTGAGATGTAGAGAGAGTAGTGATTTATACAAGGTCTTAAGATCAACTGCCTTTTTCATCATTAGTTCTCTTCTAAATGGGATCCTATGGGACAAAGTTAGTCCTCATCCCTGTGAGGCCAGACAGAAATGAACCACCATTCTTATAGTTCATTGTTGAGACAATAAAATCAAGATTTATTAAACACTGACCTTGGGTCAAGAAAAAAGGCTGGCGATGTAGTCCTAGCCAGGTTAGGAATCACTGTTTTCTTCCTAAATCTGTAACATGCACGCACTTCTCTTCCTGGAGGAGAAACTTCCTGGAGGCCACAACTGCACATCTGGCTTTCTTCTTACAAAGAAGCCAGCGGCTACAGACTTTTGCTGCTCTACTTGAGTGTGGGCTGTGCTGGGTTAAGTTGTGCTGGGAGGACTCAGCCATGGATGATCTTCTCAATGGTTCAGAGCTGGGTAGTAGAATCTGAGGGGTCTGCCCTAGTTACAGGACCTCCCACATTGTATTTCTAAGCACATGTCTTGCCATCTGGGTCCTGTCCTCACACTAGCCTACATTCATTGGAGCCAAGTCATGTTACACACACACACACACACACACACACACACACACACATATTCAGGTCAATATTTTAAAAATGGACAATGGAGTACAGTGGCTGTGGACCAGGGAATGGAAGAACATGGGTATGGTAGCACATAGGAGGCCGGATGGGCTGTTGGTGCTCGTCTGCTGTTCCCTGTGGTTATAGGCTTGCTGACAGTGTTTCACATCCCTAAAAATTACATTCTTTATCTGAAAAGAAATCATCTCGAATGATAGCAAGAGTTGATATTTTGTGTGGGTCTGCAATCTATGAATGATTTTTATTGCTAATTTCCATTTTCTTATACTAACCATGTTCTTCACAGTGTTAGATTAATTTATAAGAATATAGTTGAACAAAAATATTTTACTTCCATGGGACAGATTGTCAAACTGGAGCTAAGATGGTCTTTTCTAACTCAGCTGAGACCACGCTACCTAACACTACATCCTTTATCCTCTGATCCCACATCTTCATCAGAAAACAAACAAATAAACAAAAAATCCAAGATTGTGTGTAACTTATTTTATTTGAGTATCTGTGCTGGCTAGTCTTAGGTCAACTTGACACACAAACTAGAGTTTCTAAAGAAAAAAAACTTAATTGAGAAAATGTTTCCATAAGATCCAACAATAAGGCATTTTTAAAATTATTGACCTACGAGGAAAGGCCCAGCCCATTTTGTGTTCAATCCCTGGGCTGGTGGTCCTTGGTTCTATAAGAAAGTAGGCTTAGCATGACATCAGAAGCAAGCCAGTAAGTAGCACCCCTCCAGGGCCTCTGCATCAGCTGCTCCTCCAAGTTCCTGACCTGTTTGAGCTCCTCTCCCGATTTCCTTCAATGATGAACAGTGCTTTGGAAATGTGAGCAGAATAAATCCTTTCCTCTCCACCTTGGATTTTGGCCATTGTGTTTTTGACAAAGCAATAGAAATCCTATCTAATAGTCTATCAGAAAATAAATCAGTAAACTGGAAAGTAATAAAGGGAAGGATAAGAGTTCTGTGATTCTGCCTCTGTGGTCCCTACTAACACCCCACAGATCCACATTGAGTCTCTGTTCCATCACCCCATGGTCCTCATGTCACACCACGTACTCTGTCTGCATGCAGATCCTCCACCTGTGGAATTTACTTTTCCTAGACTCTCTAATATATGACACCTAGGATTCTCAGTCCTTGGATGGGAATTCAAATCTCTGAACTCATCATTTTCTTCGCCTCCTTTGTCCAGAGATATTAGAAGCAACCAAGTCAATTTCATTGTGTCCATCAGTTTGCTGGGATGTTTGAAAGTATCATGCATACCACAAGCCAGCCAAACAGTTCCTTGTATTTGTAAGCAGATGATGAGGAGTATCTGATGTGATATTTTGTATATCTCCATTGTTGATCATACCATGGACTACCAATGCTCTCTTTACTACAGGAAATGGGTCATTAATATCTTAGAACAGAATCATAATAGAGAGTTAATTCGTGAGCCATAAGGGTTAATTCAGAAGAATTGTCTTTAAATTCTCTAATTCTTGATAAAAAACATGTAGTACAAGGAATGAATGAGCCCTTGAGGACTTTTTTTCTAGCTATATAACATATTAGTCAAGACTGGTCCCACAACTTTTCGCTAGCTGTGTAGGAACTGGAGGGTGAGGATCAGAGGTGGGTAATGTAATCCTGACTTGTAACAAAGAAAAAGAGAACTGGGTGTGAGTGAGCACAGGGAATCTCTATCCCAATGTTCATGAAAGAGGATTCACAAATCATCAGCCACTGCAGGAGAAGATGCCCAATAGATAACATCTCACAAATTATTAGTATCAGTGGCAAACATTGGCAAGGATGAGGGATGTGTGAAACCTTCTGCTCTGTTATTTCTTATATACATTGATGCAGTCACATTTAAGAGCAATTTGGGAACACTTAGATGTTATGTTTTAAGCTTGTAGTTCTACTTCTAGATATATGGACCTAGAATAAGGAGAGATATGTGCAGGAATGGAGATCACAGCATCATTTATGGTAGCAAAGTTGGTACCCACCTAAATACCAAGAGGAAGATCCATGGCAGAAAATTGATATGTATTGTGCAATAAATCTCCCCAAATACCACTTAACAGCAGGGAAGCAAGTCACTGAGGATATATGTGGTATGATATAATTTATATGATAATTAAAATGTAGGAAATAGAACCATAAATTGTCTTTATGTTCATACTGTATTCTTATTACCTTCAGGTGTGTTCATTTAACTGCCATATACAAGTCCTTGAGTTTTAAATTTCAATAATTGTAAATTTTAAATCCTAGAATTTCTACTTCGTTCAATTAAACACCTGCCTGTTTGTTGTCTTTATCTTTTGCTATTTTCCAAAGTGTTTTCAACTTCCTATTTTCCATTTCTTTCAATATTGTCTCTTTTATATGTGCATATATTTATTCTATTTTGATCATTTTGCTTTAATGTGGAAAGGATTGACTATTTCTGCAATTTTTCCCAGGCTTTCATCCCCAGTGTTTCTTCTTCCCCAATCATAATACATTAGATTTTTGCTGTTTTCTTTCGGTTTTCACTTCTTAATTTTATAACTAAGGAGCTTCACTGGAAGTTCCTTTGTTTTTCCACAGAAAGTTTTGCATTCTTTTCTTCAGGGTACCTAGAGGCAGACACCATCTCTTCAGGGTACTCAGACACCATCTCTGGCTTTGGAGTGTGTACATCTCTGAGGAGGAGCACCTTCAGAACTCCACAGTTACATTCTATAGTGAAAGCAGTCAGTACCTCCCCAGGGAGACACATTCAGAGGAGGGAGGGAGGACTAGTGATTCTCTCCCCACCTCACGCCCATCCCTGCAGCCTAAAGCAAATACTTTCCCAAGGTCATTGCCGGAGTGATTGTTTCCTGGCTCAGTCTGTTTTGGAAGGTGCAGTCCTGGAAGCTCTCCACGTTCAGGGGAGTTATCCACCTTCTGTCTGATCAAGGCCACCACTTCTTATCTCCTTTCCCCCTTCCCATCCACATTTCTATTTCCCCCTCCTGTTTCCCCATTCCTCCTCCTCTCCTTTCTCATCTCCTCCTCCTCCCCTCCTCCCTTCTCACTCCTCTTCCTCCTACCCCATCTCTTTCACCTCTTCTCCTTGCCCTCCATTTTGCCATCTCCTCCTCTCCCCTCCTCCTCTTCCCTCCTCCTCCTCACCCTCCATTCTCATTCTCTCCACCTCTCTTCCTTCCCCACTCCATTTATTTAGCTTTCTGTTATCCCATTTTTCCTCCCCTCTATTTCTCTCTTCCCCCTCCTCACTCTTTTATTTTCCCTTCTTCTCTTCCTCAACCTCATTTGCTCCATCCCCCTCCCGCTCCCCCCTTCTTCACCACTCCTACTCCCACCCTTATTTTTCCCTCCTCTTTTTTCTCTCCTAACTTTTGCTTACTCAGGGTCTTTTCTTGTGGTTTTCAAGGACACTGTATACCAGTACATTAGTATGGTCCTCACTCTTGTTTGCTGATTTTATTTCACTTTTAGCCACTGTACTGGCTGGTTTTGTGTGTCAACCTGACACAGGCTGGAGTTAACACAGAGAAAGGAGCTTCAGTTGGGGAAGTGCCTCCATGAGATCCAGCTGTGAGGCATTTTCTCAATTAGTGATCATGGGGGTAGGGCCCCTTGTGGGTGGTACCATCTCTGGGCTGGTAGTCTTGGGTTCTATAAGAAAGTAAACTGAGCAAGCTAAGGGAAGAAAGCCAGTAAGAAACATCCCTCTATGGCCTCTGCATCAGCTCCTGCTTCCTGACCTGCTTGAGTTCAAGTCCTGACTTCCTTTGGTGATGAACAGTAATGTGGAAGTGTAAGCTGAATAAATCCTTTCCCCCCAACTTTCTTCTTGGTCATGATGTTTGTGCAGGAATAGAAACCCTGAAGAAGACAGCCACTATGACTTCCCCTCTTTTAAAAAAGGAGATTGTTGATCATGGTGGTGGGAGATTTTTGTTTTTGTTTTGTGGTAAATACTTTGTGTGAACTGGACTTCCTAGAAAAAGCTACACCTGTGCTGATGACTCTACAAGACTGTCTGACTGGTGAGAACTTGGATTGTGGGGAGGTTGGAATGTTGTCCATCTTGAGTCAAAATGAACCTCAATCTATTTTTAATTCCCTTAAAGGTCATTTTGCACCTACTGTCTTTGTCTGGCCCAATATCCTTAAAGCTATTAGATGAGACCTTTGGTGCTCATTAGCTTAGCTAAGAATTTCAACAGATAGCGTAGGGTTCTATAGCAGAGAATTCCTGGCTTTGCTATGCTCTACCAACATGATGTTTCCACGTTCATGTATGACCACCTTCATGTATGACTCTCCTTTGTCTGGGACTGTGGCAGTGTGTGTAACTGCTCCCATGCTGGACCATATTACTCAGGGCAACACTAATCCAGGGTTTCAGGTGGGATTCACTCAGATTTAGCTAAGAATAAATTCTTTCACTTTCCCTTTGAAGCCAGAGATGTAGTTTTCATTGATGTTTGTAACAGGACATTTTAGCTTTTCATTATATCTGTTCTCCAGATTATCTAAAGCTGAATCCACCCATCTATTCTGTATAGTGTTTATATTTATAGATACATATATGCACAAAGTTATTAAATTTCAGATATTTAAGACATCTGGGCATAATAGAATATTTAAGACAGAAAGTTGTTCTGAAAAGGATAAAAGTAAATGGGTTTCAGAAAGAGAGATATAGAGGCTTCAAAATTATCAGTAATACATTTTTTAAAAAGAAATCATAAATAAAGATAATAGAAGCTACCAAGATGTCTTATGAAGCTGTGCCCTTGTGTGTGTACCTTGGGCTTATTATATTATTTGGAATATGATTCATTAAAAATGATACACAGGTAGATAAATAAGGGAAGGAAAGACAGAAGAAAAGAAATACAAACCAAGGTAGAGGTGGGAATGGGAAAGTGGTTGGTGCCATCAGACCCGGGTGCTAGGACCCCTCTGCTGCCACAGCCCCCCTCCCAGTGTGTTGCAAGCACTGTCACCACTACCCACTGCCAGTGCAGTCTTCATGTCATTCTCTGCTCAGCTGTGTGCAGGGACAGTCACTGGCAGAGCCCCAGTGACACACTTCACCTGTGACACATGGGAAAGGAGGGTATCTTGGTATTTGACTGTGCATACTGAGACTACGTCTCACGAAGGGAGATCTTTTCAAGGACACCGAGAAAATAGAGGTTTAAATAACAGATAATTCATTAAACCATTAAACCCTAAAATCTACCCTGCCTATGACCAATGAAGCTTTTGCTACAAGATCTTGACCACTGACAAGATCCTGCACAAGACTCCCTTCCTTCTTTTCTGCCTATTCTGCTTTGTGCCAGATGGATAACTATTCTCACCCCTACAGTATGGGTGGCAAAAACTTGGACTCACTGATTCACAAGCTAGAGAGACAACTCTAAGATTCAAATTCAGACTGAGTTCAGATTGACTTGAGTCTGGATTCTTTCTTCTGAGGCTTTTTTTCCCCCCAGACAAAACTAAAGAGAAACATGCTCCATGCACATGCCTGCTCCTTTCTTATCTTTTTGCCCTCATGAGCCGTTCTATTCTGTACTAGTGTGTGCTTTGCCAGGAGGGCAAGGTTAAAGAAAGGACTGTCTTTTTCTTTGTTGTACTGCAGCAAGCTTACTTGATAGGCTATCTGGTTTTAATAATGGGGATGTACTAAGAGATCTCCTTGGATATCATCACAAATAAAGACTTATGTAGGAGAGGCATTTTCCCAAAGCCAGCTATAAAGTTGTTTTTTTTTTTCTCTCTCTCCTGATATGGTGTGAATGAGGGAAAACATCTTATCTGAGACGTTAGGAGCTTTTCAGATTGCTCTGTTTAAATATATAATTCAAAGTTTCACAAATAAGATAGGATAGTGATCTGCTGTTTATGATTATGAATGTGGAAGGGGGTGTGGCCATCATGGGACTGTTCCTGGGCAGCCAACCTGTGTTTTAATGTCATAGAAATAGCCTGTGTTAAGCACTCAGCCTTCTTCATACTGCTTTGGCTCCAGAAATTGGTTCCACATTCTCAAAATTAAAATTCAATAAGGAGCATCTTTTATTTCTCCCGCTTTTATGTTGCAGACAGAATATACTCCGGTGACAAACGCAGGTGAACTGAATTTTGTTTGGCCCTGTAATGGCCACATCCAGTAGCAAAATAACGTCTTGGCGATCAGAGATGAAAATAAGTATAATGTCTGATCCTGAACTTGAAACGGCATAACAGTTGCCAAATGTCTCTCCATTTAATCACATACCTGCTTTTCTTCCTTCTCTTGCTTCTTATTTCTACTAAATCTTCATTTACCTGTTAGAATCATAGGTCATTAGGGGGCTGCTTCAGAATATTCTGAAATGAAAGGGGCCATATTTCATTCATCAAAATTCTACCCCCAGGCTCTTAAACACTCATTTGAAGCCTCTAGTGTTTGTATCCTAAAAACCCAAGCTGTAGGATACATATTAGCCTACCTCATTTTTTAATGGAGAAATCCACAATCTATGGATCCATTCCGGAGAATGGGATCTTGCCTAGTTTATAAGTCACAGTAATAATAATAGGCCTGTGCATTTTTATGTCCCTCAAAATTCAGTATCTGGATAAGTTATTCCAATTAAACTTATTAGAAGATAGATTTTAAATAAAATTACATTTGTTTATTGGGTGTGCATGTGTGCCAAGGTGCATGTGTGGAGACAAGAGAACAACTTTTTGGAAGTCAGTTCTCTCTTTCTACTTTGTCAAGCCCCGGGTCGAAACTCAGTCCTCACAGTAAGTTCCTTGACCTGCTGAGGCTTCTCATTGTCCTCAGAAATGAAGGGAATCTTAATGAAGATGATAGAGTGGATGAAAGCCTGAACGTTTAGGGCCATGAGAAGGTAGCTTAGTGTGGGGGTGCTTTAGGAGAGTTGAACAAAGGGTTAGCTCAGGAATTTTGGAATCTGAAGGCCTCTCTCAGAAGCCAAGGTGAAAACTTAGTTGGAGAATTGATGGAATTAAAGGGGACAAAATGGGAGGTCAGTGGAACTTAGGCCAACCTCAAAACCGCAGATGGGCCACTTTAAGAAGGGTTATACCTTATTGAAGTAAAAAGAGGGTGATTCATACACACACACACACACACACACACACATGGTCCTTCCTCCAGGACTTAAAGAGCTTATTTAGGGGAAGATATCCCAGGTAGTACCAACTGGTCAGGAGAGTGAGTCCAGAGGCACTGGAGCCTCTAAGAAATAGGACCCAAAGCCCCCAGATGGACACCCACCTCTGGAGCTCTCCTACCCCTTTGAAAGGATCTTCATGTTCTAAAAAGAAAAAAAAATGGTTCCTTTGTTCTTTTTTACTCTGTGTGTGGCTGGAGCTTCCCAGGTCCCTGTCAATCTGTAATTTATTTTCACTCTGTCAGCTGCCCTCAAGATCTGTAACTGCTGGGGACTTGCACTCTCTGGTGGCTGTCTTTCAAATCCTTACCTCAGATCTCTGTCACTTTCTGTCAGGAACCCTCGCCATGACTACTTGCTCTCTCTGGATCTGGCAGCGACATTGGCGAGAGATCTCCAGCTGTCACTAGTCGGTGGTCCATTTGTCTTTAATGGTCATGTCACCTCTTTGTACGAATGACTCTGTTTTCCAAGGGCTATTTGCTCAGTCTACAGAATGAACTAGGTGGCGAGTAGCTGAGCTGACAGTCACCTATCCCCCTGTATCTTGGGCTCCATCACCTATAGGTTGAGAACAGCACACCTAAATGCTTAGAAGGTCACTTTTCATTGTCTCAGCCTGGACTTATCTTAAGCATCACTGTTCTCCTGCATCCCTAAGGGCTTTGATTCACAGTTTCTCTGTGTGCTCTCACCCTTCTGCCCACAGAGGAAGATATACAGCATTCATAGACCATCACTTATTAAAAATCTATTACAGACTCAGAAGCCAAGCCAGACAGACATCCTTGAGCTCAAGGCTAGCCTGATCTGCACTGTGAGTTCCAGGGCAGCCAGGGCTACATAGTAAGATCCTGCCTCATAAACAAAACAAGACAAATATCTTATGCAGTCGGTTCTGTAAGTGAAGCAAGGGATTGTAAGGATCGTCCTCTGGCTGGTAACATTAACAGTGGACTGGTAACTGTTCATCAACACTTTTAGTATAAATTAGTCATTTTAGTGCAGAGAGATGGGATAGCCAGTTGGTACCCCGTCTTGCTGCTGACTACGAGAATAAGCTGACTGATCAACAGGGATGCCAAATGACATGAGCCTACAGTGCGAGAATTTGTATGAGAGAAGATGAGAAATGGAAATAACTTGGAGATGTCAAGCCAGGACCAGGATACAGGTGTGTGGGGAACATACTTTGACTTACAGGACAGAGGTCCTCGAACAGACTTAAAGGTATTAAGGAATAGTCAAGGAGGTTGATGGATGTATGGCAGCGATAGAAGCTGGAATATAGTCTTGAAAAAAAAGAGCAAGAGAGACAGAGTTCCCTTGAGAAGAGAGAAATAGTGTGAAATTCTGTGATGGGCTGCAGGTTGAGGTATTTTAGATCATTTAATCTGGGAACATTTGTCTACATAAGAATAAGACATTAACAGCACATGGGCACATTTGCATGGGGAAGACTTGAACTCCAAAACAATGCTAATCTGATCCCTTTATTGCTTTCTCTGGAATTCTTGCTCTGCCTCTAAATCAAAGGACTTGTCAGGCTGGTAGAGCCCAGTCATGTCATGATTGGCTTCAATACATTTAGGCAGTTATTAATTTTGTACAAAACCCAAGAACAGGCATGGGGTGCCATCTACCTGTTATCCGAGTACCCAAGAAAGTACAATTAGAGGTTGCTAGTTTGAGGCAGGCCTCTGTGCCATAGCAAGAGCTTCTTTCATGAACAAGGGCAAAGCAAAATTATAAATCAAGCTTGAGAGTGACATACAGGGTCCTGACTAACATGGCCTTGTCTCCCCCAACTCATGTCTACTAGATCACCTCTGGTTTTCTGCCCAACCATGTGGGCCCCCTCTGCTCCTAGCTTTTCTCAGAGCATTGGATGATTTTTGTTCCCCATTGCCTGTGCATGTCTCACTTGGTAAACCCCTGTCCTTCCATGCAACTGGTCCTCTGTCCCACTGCTAAGCAATTTCCGTTGCTAATCACTGTTCTTTCTGGCCCTGAGTACCTTCTGTCTAGAAGCCTACCTCCCATCTTCAAAGCTCCAGAGACCATGATACTGAAGAAATGATACTTTATATCTAACCCAGAAGTGTCTTTAAGAGTCCTTATCCAGTGCCATTCCAGGGGACCCCACAACTCTGGCTTCTGTCAGAACCACTGTCCAATTGGGAAAGGACTACAGGTAAACTTGGAACTTTCCAGATAAACTGGCAAGTGTAGAGAATCTATGGAAAACTTACTTTCAAGAAGGAAAATGACAAGTCCTGGCCAACTGTAGTTGAATAATTGAGAAGACAGCCATTGGACTGTCTTTACTTAAGCTTACAGGACTTGGGAACTTGGCTTCTGTGGCTGTGTCAGCAGAGGGAGACAGCCAAAAGAGACTGGATGCATCCAACGAAATCCCAATTAGGCTCTGGCCCCAGTTCCAGAACTTCCCCTTAAAAGGTTTGGTAAATGGAGACTCAACAGCCCAGCCACCTGTCTCCATAAAAATACAGCCTTATGCCAACCATCCATTTATTTCCATTTTTCATACCATTTGTGCCATGCACCTGCTCTGGGCCAGATTTCCTGGAGGCACTATGCCTTTATCTCCCTGAATCCAAGGGATACACCAAGAGTCCGAGAGTCTCTCTGGATGCCACACTTGAAATCTGACTTCATGTCTGCTCTTTGTAGATAAAAGGGAATGTGTGCCATTGAGATTACACAATGCAAGAATACAGAGAGAGTTTTCAACAACAGAAAGGCCGTCGTACAGCCGCCTCCTGCAAATTGAAACATTCTCTCTTGGCGGCAAGACAGGAGCTCGGGAGATTCCTAAAGTTTTCGAATCTTAGAAGGTTCACAAGGGCCTTTCCCAGAGTTGCATAAGTAATAAGTGATCTCTGAGAGAGCAGAGACCCTTTCACGAAGGCGCCTGCAAGCTACAGGGAACTCAAGTTGGACACAGCTTTCGTGAGTTGTCACCCATCCTGTGGTGGGCATTTTGATGATTCAGCTGCCTTTGAGTGACCACTTGTTAGCAACCACAGTAAACTTAGTAGCTCACCAAGTCTTATTTGGTTGGCATTGTTTCTTTGATCTGTCATCAGACCTCACATGGGGGATTACCAGATGCTTGTTCGTGTCTTCCATAGAAAAATTATACAACATAGGCAAGAATTCAGAGTCAGATGAATATGCCTATAAATGCCGAAACTTTGTGCTTGTAAGAGACCTTTTATCAGCCAAGCTAGACCTGTAGTCTGGATCCTTTATGTAAATATCTCCTTCTTCCACCTCCAGGATCACTGTCACCTTGCATCCTAGCAACCAATTGGAAATGATGATGTACTTGGTCCATTTGTAGAACAAGATGGATACAAAACCACAGAACCCCCCCCCCCCCAACTCATATGGTTAGCAAATGCTGCAGCTGACATTCAATTAGATGCCAAAGCCTCGCCTCTAAAATACTAAAATAAGAGGGGGATCTTGCAAATTTAGAAGACCTGAATTCCCTTCCTTTTCTATCCCTTTCCAATTTTGTAACCTTCCATGAGCTCCTTCAGTCATGTAAAGCTTAAGGCTAACATTCGGTAAGCAGATGTCTGCAAGTGTCCTGTTCACAGTCTAACACTCTAATAGTCAGTTTGTATCACAGTCTAGATAGTGTGCTGGGGACACTGGGATGGGGTAAGTATGGAATGTGCAGTCAGGTGGCCAGAGGAAAACAGGTAGAGAGAACCGTGGAGAAAAGCAGTGCGTGGTTCCATGGGGCACACAAAAGGGGCCGTCTGTTATCCTTGAAGATTTTGTGGATTCATCCAAGAGGATGGGCTGATAGGTGTTGGTGATCAGGGTGGTGCACTTCCCACCGATGGATCCCTGCTGACATCACACCTTTCCTTTTTTGCAGGTTTTTCTGATTTCTCATTCTTTCGGGCTTTGCGGTGACTCGGTGGGGGAGGCAGGAGGGACGTCTCCTTTCCTTTCCTAAGAAGCTGATGGCAACAGAGATTTGTTTCCTCCACTCATCATGACTGTGCACATGAGCAAGACTGGTACATCTTGTTGCCCATCATGCACTGCTGCACAGCCAGATGCTGCTGAATCCCAGGTCTCCCAGCTGCCTCGGCACAGGCTGCAGTCACGAGGCAGGAGTGGAGCCTCCTGGGCTTGTGCTTGTAGAACGTCACCTCATTTGCCCACCAAAGATATCCCTTGGGGCATCCATCTAACTTGCCATTGGCCCTGTGAGTTGGAGGAAAGTTCTACAGATTGTAAGATTGTCCCCAATGGGTGTTTTCTGCCTCTGGTTGCTAATGCATGGGGCTCTGAGTGAATGGTTTCTCTGCTTCATCAACATTTAATATTTAGGAACAGGAATATCTTATTTGTCTTGCTAAATGTGAATTTGGGAGGGAAAAACCTATCCTTGGTGTGATTAGATGGAAGGTTCCTGGCAGGAGTGGGCAGAGAAGGAAAGAATTTTCTCACTAGACTCCTTTCCTTTGAAGATGATATGCTGATATTGCCCCAAAGCCTTTCTTGGGAATTAGGCAGTGTGCTGATATAACCCACACTGATGTCAAGAACATGGAGCCTTTTAAGTTTGGAACCAGAAGATCAGGGTTCAGCCCAGAGTTTAATTGATAATTAGCTTTGGTACATGATCTCGAGTGCAGTGTATCAGTTTCCACGTTTGTCAATAAAGCTAATCATGCCTTCAGCACAGGGTACCACTTGCAAGTGCATATGACTCACTTCTGCAAAGGCCACATTGTATTTATCATTTCAGAAGGGTATCCCGTTGCTTTATAAATTAGAATAAGAAATAAGATATACAGACAAAAATGAACATTTTAACTACTTAAAGAGAGATTTTAACACTCTTAAGCATAACCATCCTTATATAACCATCACCATTGTTCTATTTTAACCCTTTTCTTGTTCTCAGCTGAAAATCTGCACCCACCCAGTGGTAACTGTCCACAGTTCTAGTAACTGTTTTCTGTGTCCTCTCTCCATGAATTCTGTTCTTACACACAGGTGGAGTTCTCATAAAGCATTTGCCCTTTTATATATATTTTACCTGAAAGTTAATTCACATTGTAGCATGGACAAGAAATTATTCTCTAAAGGTTGATTCATACCTTCTTGTCTGTATGGGCCCCATTATGTTTGTATAGTCTTCTGTCAATGCTATTTGAGTTGCTACTATAAACAGGGACCCACAAATAGCTATTTGAACACATGCTTTCAATTCTTGAGACATATGTCCAGAAGTAGTAATGGGTCAGTGGTAATCCTAACTTTAATCCTTGAGATGATTTTTCTTCTCTTGTAAGAGGTGTCATCAGAGTTATGAAGTATCTAATTATGATCTGATTTGCTTCTCCTTAATAATTGGTGAAGTTGAGAAATTTGCCAAGTGCTTACTGACCTTTGCAGGTCTTCTTTGGAGGAATGCCTATTTGACTTACCTCATTTAGCTACATAAAAGAGAAAGTATACAACGTGTATAGCAAGACTTCTACATCTTACTATTTCCCTCATTTCAGCCACTGATCCTCTGATTTATTAGTCAAACTTTTCTTTTCTTTTATATATATATATATATATATATATATATATATATATATATATATACTCTATATTCTTTGTTTACATTCCAAATGATTTCCCCTTTCCCATATCCCCCTCTCCATATGTCCCATAAACCTTCTTCTCTCTACCCATTCTCCAATCACCTCCCCCCTTTTTCTCTGTCCTTATATTCCCCTCCAACGCTAGATCAATCCTTTCCAGGATCAAGACCCTCTCCATACTTCTTCATGGGAGTCATTTGTTATGCTATTTGTGCCTTGGGTATTCAGAGCTTCTGGGCTAATTAATATGCACTTATCAGAGATTGCATTCCATGTGTATTCTTTTGTGATTGGGTTACCTCACTTAGGATGATATTTTCCAGATCAAACCATTTGCCTAAAAATTTTGTGAATTCATTGTTTCTAATTGCTGAGTAGTATTCCATTGTGTAAATATACCACATTTTCTGTATCCATTCCTCCTTTGAGGGACATCTGGGTTCTTTCCAGCTTCTGGCTATTATAAATAAGGCTGCTATGAACATAATGGAGCATGTGTCTTTATTGCATGCCGGGGAATCTTTTGGGTATATGCCCAGGAGAGGTACAGCAGGGTCCTCCGGAAGTGTCATGTCCAGTTTTCTGAGGAACCACCAGACTGATTTCCAAAGTGGTTGTACCATCTTACAGCCCCACCTGCAGTGGAGGAGTGTTCCTCTTTCTCCACATCCTCGCCAACACCTGCTGTCTCCTGAGTTTTTGACCTTAGCCATCACCAACCCCTACATCTGATAGAGGGTTAATATCCAATATATACAAAGAACTCAAGAAGTTACACCCCAGAGAACCAAATAACCCTATTAAAAAATGGGGTACAGATATAAACAAAGAATTTTCACCTGAAGAAATTTGGATGGTCAAAAGGCAACTAAAGAAGTGCTCAACATCATTAGTCATTAGGGAAATGCAGATCAAAACAACCCTGAGATTTCAGTCAAACTTTTCTTAAGTATCTACTGTGCATCAGACCCTGGCTAGAATTCTGGGGACATTGGAACAGGGGACAGTGTGGTAGGCAGTGTATGGTGAAACCATACAGGGAAAAGATGCTGAGAGTAAGTAATAGACAATGAGAAGAAAGGGCAGACATTCTAGGCAGGAGGACAGAATGTGAAAAGGTCTGCTTGTAGGAATCTAGGAAAATGTCATTTATGTGGGAATCCAAGTTCATGTAAATAGTTTCCTCCAGGTGGATACCCATGAAACTACAATTATGTACCAGATCAAAGCTTCACTGAGCACAACATAGATCTGTATGGTGATCAATGCTGATTAAGAGAGTCCTGTTCCACACCCAGATCTGCCTCCTCCAATGGGCATGTTGCTGTTCAAAGTCACCTTAGGCACTCTCATTCCCAGAAAGCCTGCAACTCATTCCAGAAATGCTAGAGAGAGAATGAGGAGCTATGTGCATAGGTGAGCCCTGGTATTGAAATCTATATGATGGGACCATGGAGGTTGCCACGGCAGCTGCCCTTCTGTGAAGCCTTGTTCTACAGAGCATCACTATCTGTGAAATAGACTCAGCACAGAGATAGGGCTGTTTGCTTCTGACTGAAACTTCACTCTCTGGACTGATGCCTCTGTCTACTTCCTACTTCCAACATGTAGGATTCTAATTCCCTGGGAAGTTAAATTGATGATCTGAGTTTCTGAGAGCACCCATGTATTGAGTGGAAGACAACAGTTCAGGTTCCATTGCTGAAATGATCAGGCCTCTGCTTTGGACAAGAAGAGCCAATATTACATTTCTACCCTCTGGGACTGTAAGCCAATAGAGTTGTGTTGTTTTATGGCACTAAAGTTTTGGTAAGAGTTGTCATAGCAGCAATAAAAAAGCAGAGAGTTGGAGTTGGGGATCTTTAAATGTCTCTTTAGTTAGAAAAATCTAAGGGATCCACCATTCTTGCAATGACATCTTTGCTATGAAAACACCAAATAGTAGCCATGTTTTCTGTGCAGGATGTCACAATGACAAGTTGAACATTCTAGAGGCACTGCAGTTTCAAAAAAATAAACATTTACTGAACAGTTAGTTACCTAGTGTCCAGAATTTTACTAGACAATTTCACAAGCGCCAATACACCATTTCGCTGACATTCTAAGAAATGCCACTCTTATTCTTAAATACACTGCTCAGCTTTCTGCCTTGGGGACATAATACTTGAGATGGCCAACTTAAAAGGAGGAAATGTTTATTTTTGTCACAGTTTCACAAATGTTAACTTCTAGTTGTTTGGTTCCATTGAGTTGGGTATGTGATCGGACAGAACCTTGCTGTTTTAAAAACAAAAATCCCAGTCATTCTATTTTACCAATGAAGAATCAGGAACCAGATGCTGGAGTGAAATGTGTTAGCTCATAGAGGCAGAGAAAGCACCCAGTTGACCTTCCTGCTCCACCAACATCCCAGAAGGAAATAGCTCCTTCTCCTTCTCCGTGCTGTCTAAATACCCTCAACGGATAGCCCCTTCTTTCTCTTTTCTGGGTTTTCTTATGTTTACTCCCTGTCAATTGGTTGCTTGTTCAGGCTCTTCCCCTATCATTGTCTTTATTTAGTTCTTGATCACAGAAAGCTCTTGAGTTAAAGGTGTGTCATAGGGCTGAGCTACAGAATGTATGCTGTCACATAGCAGTCTACCTCACAGTAGTCAGAGAGCAAAAAGAGGAAGGGTTCAGAGTTCTAATACATTTTCAAAGGTATATGCCTGTCACCCAACTTCCTTCTGCTACACCTTATAACCTGAAAGGTCTACCACCTCCCAAGAGTCCATGGGGTTTTGACCTATGAGTCTTTAGCATATGAAACTTTGGAGGTCATTTAAAATGGAAACCATCAATTTACACGTGAAGTATAAAATAGAGCCTTGTCCAGAGTATAACTTGCATTTGAAGTGTTTATCCATCTTCCAAGCTCTAGTTTGCCCTTCTGCCTTGTGAAAATACAATATAAAAGACATGAATTATAAACCAGAAAACAGGTCTTTGCTGGACTATGCAGTAGGCAGCACCTTAATTTTAGATTTCCTAGTTTATAGACCTGTGAAAAAGTAATTTCTATTGTTCCTATAAGCCTCCTACTGTATGACATCTTGTTATGGCAGCTGGAACACTAAAACAATGGCTCTCTCCCTTGAAGCCATTAGAGAAACCAACCCTGCTGACACTTCATTTGACTTCTAGACACTTTTTTTTTTTGTGGGACAATACATATTTGTTTAATTACCTCATCCGTTGTGCTTTGTATTGAAACTCGAACAAATACAGTATCCAAAGTAGCAAGGGACTAGAAAGAAGAAGTTGGTAAAGCATGTTGGCTTCAGAAGGAGATGTGAGAGGGTATCTCTTAATTGTTTCTCAGCATCAGGTGGACTTCATTTCTACCCAGGCAGAGCAAAGGATGCACACAGGACAGATGAAGGAAGACCCTTCTTGGTCAGATAAGAAAGCCTTTCTTCAGTGCCCATTTCTCTTTGTCTCCTCCCAACTGCCTAATATTTATAAGCATCTCGAGAGCTATTGTCATGGATCACTAAAGTCCTAGGTCACCCAGTTACCTGTGGCTTCAGACGCAAGCCAACAGATAAGCTGCCTACAAACCTTATTGGCCCAAGAGACTACTGCTGTGCTCAAGCTTTCATAGCCCAAGCTTATGTATCAACCTCCATTGCTGCTGTAATAAATGACTACAAACCCACGAGTCCCTCACCTCCTGTCCTTCGTTTGCAGAGAAAGCATGAGATGCTATCCCTCAGTAATTTTCGGTCACAGGGCTGCTTTGCCAGCCCTTTACAGGCAGATCTAATTTAAATCACAATTGACGGATCCTGGGCAGTATTCTCACTCTCCCTTACCACCCTTGATTTCCCTGACATCCGTTATGATCTTATTGTGGTTAATGGGAGGGGGAGATGAATACCACACAGCTTAAGAGAATAAGGGAGCCTACTGATAGGAACACAGGAGGGTGTGGTAAATATTGGTTCTCCAGAAGCAATGAGGTGGCTAAGAACAGACAGCTCTGAGAAGACACCGGAGGCTTACTTCTGCTATCAGCATGTCTGCAGGAACCACTATCCAGGACACATAAGGAGTCCATCCTCCTTTATAATGAGAGGACTGCCTTGGCTGTAGTGGCAGCTCCTGTAAGTGGCTTCTGGAGAAAAATCTGTGTCTGGGAAGAAGAGCATGGGAGGCCTGGCAACAGGAACTCACTGGTGTGGGGCTTCCTTCGTACTCTTCTCTGCAGATTCTGAGTGTGCTGAGCTCTTGGCCTCCCTGAAGTCCCACCACCACTATGAAAGGTGTGCTCAGCCTTTTCCAAAGATTTTGACCTCCATGATTTATCTGGTGTTCTGATGCTCTTCTGGGCTCAGCGTGGGAGCCCTGAATTCCAGGGGTTCAGGATCCTCCCTGGGTGAAGAGTACCATCCCATGCAAAAGGACAGGAAGCCTTCCTGTGGCCAGGTTGAGGCTAGTCACCTCAGGAAATGTTGAGCAACCCTAAACTAAAGAAACAAATACATTCTCTAAAGCCCTAAAACTTGGATCTCTATACATAGATGAGAAGAGCTCACACAGCCTAACAGCAGAAAGCCTCCTGCCTCACCCCAGTTGTCTGCCTCCGCTTATTTCTCCTTGATGGGTGTCCATAAAGCTCCCATTGTTTGGGCTGTCAGCTCAGATAAGACCTGGCTCTCGCAGGCTCATTCCCAACTCACGTTTCCTTGTAAGAGAAATAAGTCCGTAGCCACTGTAGGCTTTCTAGTCATGGAGAAGCACTCACTGCTGCTCTGCTCACTTACTCTACCCTACCTGGGACATAAAAATCACCTTCAGCATCTCCTTCATCCAGTGCTAAGATGCTGTTGGTTATCCTTGTGGGGAAAAATGTACCCACATTGCCTACTCTGTCAGTTTTCCTATTTATCACTGAAAAGCTGGGCTGGTACAGTTGGTTGGTCTGTCATTTATTTGACCCAACACACATTTATTATTCTTCTACCAGACTTGCCTTGTCTCTCCAGTCTTAAAAGTATATTATTGTATGGGCTAGAGAGATCGCTTAGCAGTTAAGAGCACAGCTTCTGTAGAAGACCCTCATGGGATCCAGACAGCAGCACACATCTCTCTGCGACCTCAGTTTCAGGGCATCTGATAACCACTTTGGCTTTCTTCAGCATCAGGGACACCGGTAGTATACATACATATATAGAAAATAAAAATAAACCTAAACATGTCAAAATATTAAAACATATTAATAATACAAAATGGGCTTCACGGTGCTATTTCGACTCCTGCATAGCACATACATCACACTGTTCACAATTTTTAAATATTGCAGTCTGAGCATATTCAACCTCCATCACCAAGACACCCTACTTCTCAAAAGCTAATCACTTCCTGTTTCCTGTTCTCTCTCCCTCTTTTTCTCCCTGCTTCTCTCCTTGCCTCCCTTTCCACTCTCCTGTCTCTTTTCTTCCTATATGGCTTCTGCTGACACTCCCAAATATCCTCAAGTTTTTGCTTTGTTTTGTTTTTTGCCTTACCCTTCCCTCTTCAGTTAAAATTTGTGTGTGTGCCTATTTCCTCTTGTGTCTAACTGAAAACTTCTCAGCAAAAGTTATTAACTTATTTCACATAAATATCTATTTAGAACAAGCCATGCTCCAGGCACGGATGGTATCCCTCAGACACCCTGGGATATGGGCGTGTGAAGTGTCATCATATCCCTTTTCTCTGACATGACATTGGGATGGAGGACATTCAGAAATTTTCCCAAAGATAGTGATATTTAAGGACTGTCAAACTTGAATTTTAAACCTTGATCTAACTCTAAGCTTTATGCTGTAGGTTCAAAAAAAATGTTGAAATTCTGTCACCAGGTCTCCAATTCCAGTCCATTGAATTTTGAGTTTTTATTTTGCTAATTAATACCCGTGTGATCCACTTGTTCACCTGTGATTGTTTTCTGGAGGACATTTCTCATCTGAAGCTTGCCTGGCTTTGGAAGCTTCATAGTCCTTTGACTGGAGGATACCACAGATAGCAAGTTGGCCTCTGGGTAAATTGGGGTTTTCAGACACCTTTAGCTTTCTAAAAATCTGGCTTGTAACAGAAACCAGACAAAGTCAAGTTCTCATGCTATGCTGGCCCTGGAGGGCCCAGAGCTGTACCTCACACAATCTAGGGCTACAGAAACTTCTGTGTGGTGACAAGGCCTTGAGTGCAGCTGGGATCGATCTAGGTACAAGTATCTTATCCTATGAGGAAGAGCAGCAACACATGAATGTGCCCAGTGGGTTGTCCATAGTAAAGTAAGTTGGGAATGCTCTTGGGAGAATGAATTTCCCCATAAAGGTCAACTTCTCAGCTGTTAATGCAGTATTGTGTTATAAGTCTAGGATACATTTGTCCCTTTCATTTTCCAGCCTGTGTGAGGCAGAGACTTCAAAACAATGAGAGTGTGGGTTAAGGCTACAGATCGTTTGGAAGAATGCTTGAATAGTAGGCCTACAACCCTGGGTTCAATCCTGAGCTCCATATACATGACTTGTGGTGGCCCACTCCTTTAATCCTGAATTAGGGACATAGAAATGGGAGAAACAGGGTCTTCTTTGGCTACCT
Organism: Apodemus sylvaticus; assembly: GCF_947179515.1. Taxonomy (NCBI): domain Eukaryota; kingdom Metazoa; phylum Chordata; class Mammalia; order Rodentia; family Muridae; genus Apodemus; species Apodemus sylvaticus. The sequence continues at coordinate 26,286,956 of NC_067492.1, forward strand.
AACAAGGACAGCCAGACAGATACTGACTCATTAAAATATAATTTAAAAACTACTATAAAGCTATTGTAAAAGAGGAAAAACAGTAACAAATATAATGATAATTGTTATTTATCAGGTAACAAATTAATCTGCATGATGCTACAGTATAAATCCAACAGATGCAAATCACCTGCAGTCATGGGGATGACATGGGAAGTGACATGACAACTCCTCATCCTTTGTGCTTCTCTAAGGCATAGAGTAAGATAATCTTCCCAATCAATGGCTCCTAATCCTGTTCTTCTGAAGGCTAGGGCTTCCAAACCATAGCAAATACACTCTCTTTGTGTCATTTACGATCCACTTTCAGAACAAGTCACAGCTGGATACCCAGAACCCAGTATTGGCTTCCTAGAGCCCAGGTTTGGGGCACATCTCTGATATTTACAAACTATCCTGTTAGGTCAAATACCAAACTTTTCTGTTCCCAGTTTTTATTTATTTATTTTACTGACCACAATGATCTTCACACCACAATAATTTTATCAAGAGATAAGATGGATTAATTCGTGGGTCAGAAGGTTTTCTTTTTCCTATAAAAAGTCAAACAAGAAATACAGGCTATTCAGGTTAAATAACCTTGGTTTCAATTACTAAACTCTGCTATTGTGACTTTAAGTCAGTCATAGACTATGCATAAATGAACACCTAGCTGTTTCAGTAAAACCTTTTGGAAGAAGCTGATGTCCTTTGTTGGCAGACCCCTGCATCACTGCCTGTAGAGCACATAAGACAGAACCTGGTACAAGGTATAACACAAGAAAATGTCTTTACTAGTAGTCCTTTGTGGAGAACTGTGAAAATCCTCTGCCTGACTGTGAAGATGTCCACAAATGTGGAAGAAGCCCAGGGGACTCTGAAAGTCATCCAACACCATTTTTTAACCATTACATGGATTTGTGGAGGATGCTGATGTTCAGAGGAACTAAGAAAATACAAGAGATGCCTGTAGAATAATACAAACCAGACAGAATACCCTCGTTCTCTCTCTCTCTCTCTCTCTCTCTCTCTCTCTCTCTCTCTCTCTCTCTCTCTCTCTCTCATCACACACATATGTATGCATGTATGTGCACATCCTTGTGTGTACTGGGAAGGTGGGCACATTGATATTCTTGCCCTGAAATATCTCTGCCAAGATATAATGAACTAGTCATCATTTCTCACTTAAATTCTTCACCTGTAGGTGGCAGGGAAAACCCATCACCATTAGACAGGTCCTAGTTGAAACCATTACCCTGACGTAATTACCATGTGTTTGGTCTATACATGACTAGGATTTTCCTTTTGCCTACTTAAAGTCCTTTGGGTAGAGGACCCAGGGAAGGGATTTGTGCAATAGTTCTCATCATCTGGCTCCTTCTCTACCAAGGTATAGAATGTTTCTCTAAAACCTTTTCCTTGGCTTTCAGAAGCACTGTTTGCATATTTCTGCTAAACTGTATAGCTTTGCATTCCCTGTGTAGCCCTCAGGAAAATCTTATCAGTTCCCACAAGACAGCATGTTGGGGGAGGGAATTAAGATGTCCCTTCTACATAAGTGTTTAGGACACCCACCTGGGGTGACGACTTAAGATCTAGAAGAAGAAGGTCTTGGAAGAAGAAAATAGAGACAAGAATTCTGTGCTGGCTACATATGCTTACCCAAATAAAAAGAAATAAAAAGGAACCCCATTCTTCAACAAGCCTCTAGAACTGATTCCTGAATGAATGACAAGTCCTCATCCTTTCAGGATGAGGACTGAGCTTCTCAGTGAATTCAGAGTTCTAGATCCTTTTATTTTTCACTGCGGTTTCCTATATTTTCATTTTGAAGCAGAAGAAATGGAAGGTCAGGGTAGAGGTCCCTGGCTTTGAGTCCTGCAAATAGCAAGGGACATTTCAGGTCTGGAGCCAGAGCTCCCATCTAGTCCTGTGCTGCAACACTGCATCCCTTGCCCATGCATCATGCTCCAGTTATATCAGTCATTGTGGCATCTATCTGCACTTCTTACAGCTGCATCCCCAATCCTCAGACAGTCCTGGAACACAGGGGGCTGTTGTGTGTACTTGTCAAATGGATCACTGCTCTCAAAGGCAATTTCCCCTAACCAATGGGTTAGATCGGTCTGGAGTACTGGGACAAGAGTAGTCTATTGTTTATTATGACCTGTGATAAAACAATAGCTAAAAGGGGAAAGGACAGAACATCCCACTATACCTTGTAGACATTGTGTAAGAGTTGTTCTTTAGGCTGGATGCTCTTGTGAGCTGAATTTGAATGCAAGAGGTTGCTTTGGGATGCAATCAGAGATGTCACATTGAGAAAACTGAGATAACAAAGAGAAGACAACAGCACACCTGTGCATGAACAATGCTCTGGCTTAGTGGCTCTGCCCCAGGGGGGCCTCTGAGAGACTTAGACATTACCCCATCCAAAAGTGATGTCTTAATCTGTTTCACATTTGTTATTACAGAACCACGAAGTATTAATTACTGTACCATTAATCATTCTAAGCTAACTGGGTTCAAGTTTATGTTGACTCATGCTCTAGAATCTGAGAAGGACATAGTCAAGCAGCAGCATCTATACCTACAGAGGCTTTTTGTAGTTTTAACTCTCGGTGGAAAGCAGAAAGACAAGTGGGTCATGTACAAAGGGGACAGGACAGGGCAGCCTTGAATTATAACAACCTACTTTCAGGTTAACTATTCAGCTGTGTAAGAAAGCTAGAACTCATAAGGAGAGAAAGACATGGACCTGTTCATGAGGACATGCTCCCACAACCACACAATTTCTCCTAGGCTCCAATGCTCCTTCAAAGCCCAATCTTGAGCCCAAGTGTTAGTGGGAACAAACCATATTGAAAGTACAGTGGGTGAAGAACAAGATATTGAACCCATCACTATAAAAAGGCTGGTTCTAGGGATGATACCTTCTAAGCACAATGATCTACCTGGATTAGAGCTGCCTGCCATGATGCAATCTGAGCTGATACTGCCTGAATGTCCATTAGTGTGCCTGAAAATAAAATCTATGGACACTGACAAAATTAATGCTTTCCTCCTCCTCCTCCTCCTCCTCCTCCTCCTCCTCCTCCTCCTCCTCCTCCTTTTCCTCCTCCTTTTCCTCCTCCTTTTCCTCCTCCTCCTCTTCCTCCTCCTCCTCCTCCTCCTTTTTCTGTTCCTCTTCCTCTACTTCCTTTCCCCTTTCTTCTTCCTTTTTATAGGTTCAAGGTGGTTGAGGACTTTCTGGTAAGTAGACAATGGGTTGGATGCTTTCTGATAAACAGCAAATAAGTTTTACCTAGCTACAGACCCAGGCTCTTTCAGTTGGGAGTTGCTGAGTTCCTATCACTTGTGTGCAGAGGTGTAGTGACAGAGAGTCTCCTTGGTGGTTGTAGCCCCTTGGCATATTGCTAGGATATTACTGCTCTAGTATATTCCATTACAATATTCTGCCTTCTGTTCAGAGCCGTTAACTTTGCCTCATTATTATTTCATTGGGCTGAGCTTTCGTGAAACATGGCCTTTAATTTGTTTATTTAACATTCCTAGTCTGCACTTGCCGATAGAGTATAACTGATTAATTAATTAATTGTGGCTGGCCGTGGCTCATGCTGGATCATGACAATATTTCAGACGCTAATGGGATCTTAGGCAGAAGGGGGTGGAGATGGAGGGGTGTCAGAAGCGTGGTTGGAAGCTAAGGGCAGAGCTGGGGTCAGGTTCCCCAGATCTATGCAGTCTCAGTGTTAAAGTCAACTGGGCTGGCTGAGGCAGGTGGCAGGCCAGTAGCTGCAGCCTTCAGGAATCCAAAATGAATCTACTAGTCAAGTCAGGTGATCTTGGGGCTGTGAGTTCCACAGAAGGTATCAGTGGGGAAGCCAGCTTGTCCTGGAGATTTTTTTGACTGTTTTGCGCTGAGGATTGATTAAATTATTGGCCATTAATGATCAGCCCAGATTTCTTTCCCTATGCCTAGGGATTGGTGCAAGTTTCCTTGGCCAGATGTCATTTCCCTAATGCATAAAAAAGAGCCTCACGATTTGGAGATTAGGAGCTGTGTACAATAAAAACAGGACCGAACACCAATATTTATTAATTCACTGCAATTATCCATGAAGATAAAAGAAGTATTTGGAGCTATCAATCAATGTAACAGGCCTCCACAGTTTAGCATAACTGATACCATGTTAGAGCTAAGATTATGACCTTAAAATCCAGCATGTAGGCCCCAACACCTGTCAAACTGTAACAAAGTTCTAATCCATCAAAGACCCAGTCCATAGTTTCAGGCACATCCCTAAATGTACTAACTTTGCTTTTTGACATCTATAGTTCTGCTAAGTGAAGTGAGACAACCAGGATATCAATGCATGAAAGACAATGAGCTGTAAAGCTTGGGCCTGCATGATTTGGGTAGGTTCCCTGGGTAGCTGTTGGCTGGCAAGAAAGGCTATCTTTTGGCTCTAATATTATCCATGTGGTGGTCTCTGGAAGGCTTGTCTTGCAATACCAGGACTTTATTTTATATCCCAGTTATATATCAATTCTGGGGCAGAATAAAATGGCCACCACTTAATTTTGGTTTCTATGTCTAGAAAAAAAATATAATGATTGTACATAGCTTCCAGAAGTCATTTTGCCAAACAAGTAGCCCAAGTAGATGCCTTTTATAGAGACGGTTACATGTCAAAGGACAGGCAACATGGCCATGGTAACCACTGCTATCACTAAAGCCATGTTTGTCTCAGTGATGAGCTGCTCTCCCCATTGGGACTAGCTGAGAGACTGAGTACCCTTCCTTGACTGTGCTGAACCTATTGATCATTGGGGTCTGTCGAGGAAGCACATATCATGATTTATGACATTCTACCTTGCTGTGTGGTTCAAGAAGTAGTGGTCAAAATATATCCCTCTCTTGATGTACAACTATATAAAGATGAACCAGGTTTTGATTAAAACAAGCAAAATATTAAAAAAGGTATTTGGTCTACTTCAGACAAGAAGAAGGAAGAGGAGGAGGAGGAGGAGGAGGAAAGGAGGAAGAAGAGGACAAGGAGGAAGGAGAGGGAAAGGAGGAAGAGGAAGAGGAAGAAGAGGAAGAGGAGGAGGAAGAGGAAGGAGAAGAGGAGGAAAAGGAGGAGAAAGAAGAGAAGGAGGAGGAAATAGAGGAAAAAGAGGAGGAGGAAGAGGAAGAAGAGGAGGAGGAAGAGGAAGGAGAAGAGGAGGAAGAGGATAAGGAGGAGGTGGCAGAAGCAGCAGCAGTAAGAATGGAAGACAGAAAACTGAGCCCCACCATGGTCATGGCCAACTCTTCCATGCAGAATATGCTTTTGTTTCACATGAGTATTCAACTATTGAATTTATGTTCCCAGTACTGGCCTGAGCCCCAGCATACTACCCTGAATTTTGCTGGTTTTGTGAGGATCCATGGCAGATGGAGAGAGCAGCTTCTGGTGCACAAAGGAGGGAGATATACACTATGACCTGGGGACAGAAGAGGCCCTGCTGAGAGGTATAAAAAAGAGATCTTAAAGGAAAATCTGAAATGTCATCGACAGCAGGGAGAGGAAAGCCATGTCTGAATGAGGGAATAATGAAGAAAACGTCTGAAGGAGATGGGCAGGGAGAAAGCCTGTGGTTCTGGGGCATCCTTCCCAGACTTGGGAAAAAGAGAAGGTCTTGTAAAACCATGTTTAGTGAACCTGTAATTAACTTCACCTCAGGAAAGAGGGAAATGCCAAAATGAAAGCGATTTTTCCAGGGCACAGATTCCTCCTTGGACTCAGCCCCAGAGACTCAGCATGTCCTGTCTGGCTAGGACATTCCATTAAAGCCCAGCTCTGCAGGGATACTGACTTTTCCCAGTGGCCCAGCTTCTTAATGGGCACAGTGCCTGGCACAAGGTCATTCTGAAATAGATATTTGCTGAAGAGCACATCGAAATGAGTGAGTCCATTGCTTTCCAATTTTGCAGGAGCCTTGAGCAAGAAATTCCAGTCCCTTAACTATGAGATTTGCTGGCTGGAAAAAAATGGAATTTGTTACGTATAAGACTGTGGGGAGAAGAGCAAGTGAAATGTCTATCCACACTGGAAAGTTCCTGATACACAGAAGCTGCTAAGGCAAGTGCTCTAAAGTCAGGTACAGGCAAAGATGGACAAAGACCATCAGAAAAGTGGTGTTCTCTCTACAACACAGCCATCTTTCCATCTGTATTCATCTTCCCTGAGACTGCAGGGCTGTAGTTTCTGATGCCACTCCCCTCTACAGCTCTGGAACACTTGTCCTGTCTGTCCCCAGTGTTTTCATCCCCAAAATGGAGACATAGACTTGTTTTCCAGAAAGTTCCATTGGGCATGGAAACCCCTATCTACCCTGCAAGACCTGAGAAAAGAGCAATGTTTATTTCCAGTGTGCTGGGCAAGAGAGGGGTGGAAGTCAGCAGGGACTAACATAATTATCTGTTTATCTCTGAGATGTGACCTGTGGATGCTTCTTTTCAAACACTAGTATTTAGCAATGCTCAGCTGGGCATAAAACTTCCATCTGCTCCTTGGGTTGGTAGTGGACAAAGTCTGGAGGGGACAGAGCCTCTCAGTCTCAAAAATGTCAATTGTTTGGTATTATCTGGAGTAATTCAACTGGTGGATAAACCAAGGGTAACTCAAGGACCAATTGATTTGTCTTCTGCTTTTTAATTGGCACAGATGGAGGCATTTTTAATCCTTATCAGAGAAGTCAGCAGAGACATAGTAGGATCTAAAATATGAATTTAGAAAATCATGAACATATCAAGGGATACTAAGTAACTGATTTGCTTTGGGTGTTCTTGCACAACTAGGAAATGATTAAAAGACACTGTTTGTGGAGTAGGGTCAACTTAAAGTATCCAAAGCATCTGCAAAGCTTTAGAGATTGTGTATTGTTGGAAAGGTGTTATTGCATCGACCAGGGGAGAGGTGAGTGACTAAGTGGAGGAAAACTGTGATCAGAAGGGTTTTGTTTGGTTGGTTAGTTTTTTTCTTTGTTTTTTGTTTGTTTGTTTGTTTGTTTGTTTTTACCTACATCAAGTGAGAGAGACTCGTTGTGGACATAAGAGAGACACCAATCCCTGTGAATAGGCAGCGACAGACAATGGAGAAGACAGGAAGTCTTTATGGGCTACTCAGCTGGGGTGGTGGGAGGTTGCTACATAGAGGCAGCAGAGGTTTGAATAAAGAGAAGGGACTCAAGGTGCAGGGAAGGGTACAAAGTGGGTCTAACATGAGAAACACTGGACTGTAGTTGGCCCTGCCATGGGGGGTTGGGGCTGATCAGTAAACCATCAGCCTGGCTGGGCATCAGCTGGTTAGATAATCCCAGATTCCACTTCCATCTTTGTCACAGAGTGGGTGGGCCACCTGCTGTTAATCACCCTCCATCTCAGTCCATCAGTTGTTTAATTTGCAGTTTGTTCCCTGTGTCTGAGTGAAGACAACATGGAATAGAAAAATTAAACATTTTCGTTTGCCTTCCTCCTATTCTAAACTTTTTGGAAATGACTCGCCATGGCCAAGTAGCATTAGGTATATGCTTAGGAAACCTCCAGAATCCTACGAACATAGTACTAGATGTGACGAGCCAGCATCATTTCTGTTCTTCCCTCAAATTGCTGACTGCAAGTGTGCGTCAGAAGGATGGCAGCATGACACAGTGTGACCGCAGCTGCACCCACTAGGTCATGCCAGGAAGATGAGCCAAGTGGGCTCCTGTTCCTGTGATCCTGAATCACAGTTCTGACATGCTGCCATGGAGTCAGGGGCGTGCTACAGCTGCTCCTTTTGTAAAAATGTTCCTATGAATGACAGGGAATTTCTTGCAGAAACACACTTTGGTGAGCCGATTGACCCCCCAAGGATGTCTTTTCTGGAATCCCTGGAATCCATGATTATGAGACCCTATGTGGCAATGGGGAACTATAGTTGTGGGCGGCACTTAAGTCAACAGCCCTTGAGGAAGATCATTCTGCGTTACCTGGGTGGGCCAGGACTGAGGAGAAGGCTTGGTGGGTAAGACACTTGCTGTGCAAGCCTGACAACCAGAGTTCAAATCCCCAGTACCCTCATGAGATGCACATGGGTCTGCGATCCCAGTGTGTTTCTATAGGAAAATGGGAGATAGAGACAGTAAGAAGTTGGGGGCAGGCTAGTCTGGTGTGTATACAAGTGAACAATCCCAGAATTTGTCTCACACAAGGAAAAAAGGAAGGCCTGATAATTGACGTTGTTCTTTCTACCTCCCCATACACATTTTCTGCCCCCCCCCATATACATACTTCAAAATGATGACTATGATGATGGTTGTGGTGGTGCTGCTGGTGGTGTTCGAATGGGCTTAAAAAAAATCAAAAAACAGAGGTTCTTTAAAGAATAAAAAACAGAGACAAGGGCAGCACATTAGAATGACTTGGTTTTCTTTTACTGGCTTTGGATGTTTAAACCAAGGAAAGTGAGTAAACTCCCAGCGAGAAAGGGAAAGAAATGGGTTCTCCTTATGAGCCACCAGAAAGGGACACAGTCCCGTTTCACCTTCATTTTAGGCTAGTGAGATCCATATTGGGTTTCTAACCTATAGAAGTGTGTGATACCAAAGGCATGATGCTTAAAGTCATCGCGACGGCTGTCACTATAGCAGTTCTAGGAAAGTAATATACTTACATTCCACCCACTATACTTGGTTCTTCTTGAATGCCTTTAACTCAATGCACTCACTCATCTGTTCATGCCTTGATGTCTACATGTCTTTATTCATCCATCCTGGCCTTTAGGTTGCTAACTTGTAAATTGCAGGGAAAAATACTATTGGATGACTTTGAGGGTTAAATAGATAACTAAAGGCTTAGTATGTTGACAGCCATCCTGCAAATGTTTGTGAGTGTTAATTGCCTCTATTTTTATTGTTCCTGTTGTTCAGTCAGCAAGAGTCACTGGCACCAGGCTTGTGCCAGCTGTGTCTGAGATCAAGTCCTTGTTCCTGGGCAGAAAAGCTAAGCTCTGAAGGATGCTCTCGCCGAAGTCTCACTCAGTAATGATTTTAGTCTCACTGGTCACTATTCCCTTTAAGGCAGACTAGTAGATGTCACTGGTTAGTCAAACTTTAGGTTCCCTATGAATGAAAACAAAGATTTTATTTATTTTTTTAAATTGGGAAACAAGGAAGATGGAGTCTCACTAGGATATTGTCCACAATTTGTCAAGCATTTAAACCAAAGAAGGAAGTTGTAGGGGAAAGGAAAAGATAAATTATGTTGTCTCACATAATCTCTCCACCGTACTACAATTTCAGGAGTTTCACTCCCACATCAGTGTGATGAAACAAAGATATGAGATCCCGATATTGATATGGGGAGAGGCAAAATAGAACCTGGAACATTGAGTCACAAATCTACATGTATCTAGCCATTGCCTCATGCCCGGTGTTGGGGGCTGGCTGTACGCAAAGGCAGCCAACTGAGGTCCTTCAGAAGACATTTATGCTTTGTCCCCAGCTTGCCTGCAAGCAAATGCCTCACATCCAGCCTCATAAAGTGTGGAATCCTCTGCTCTTCCACCTCCAGCCTTCCAGTAGAATGGAAACAATATCATCTTACCCATCACCATTCTACAACCTGACCAACTCCATGGTACAGGAAGCATTAATCATTTCAGGGAGCCTCTTTCAAAGGGAAAACATTCTTCACTTCCTCCTTTGAGAAGTCCCCTGCTTGGCTGACCTTCACTGTACAGCTTCAGAAGGATACAGGGGCTGCCCTCTGCCCTGCCTGTCATGCACCTACGTCTTCTCACCAGTATTCTGTAGGTCACAGAAACCCCTTTGGATGTTGCTGTCTACATTTCAGAACAATGTTTTGATTCCCAAGAGTTCCCTGGAGAGGTGTCCCATAGAAAAACAAAATACCCTGAGTAAAACCAAAAATGCTGAGACCAAGGATTATCTCTGGAGATTCCACTGATCTAAGTCAAGGTCTGCCACCTCTTAACTTATATGATATTGAGAGATACTAAGAATGAGATAAAGAGTGGGTCAGAAAATAAAGTAGGGCCTTTACTATCATATGAAAATAATTAGCTGACTTAATAGTAGTCTCAGCAGTTGAGGTGAGACAGACATCTCTAGAAGACAGTTTTGCTTTGCAATGCCAGCAGTGACTGAGGACAGAGAAAAGCCTCGCATATGTCTGGAATCACAGCACAAAGCACAGGTAAGAGCTTCACATGCCTTTTCAGAACTCACAGCTATTTGGGGCCAGAGTGTAGGATCTTGAACTCCAATGCTAAAGGTTCACCAATAGCTTTGTAAGTAGAAGAAGAAACTCTAAAGAACCGTCATTTAAACATGATCTCAGGATCCTAGATTGGCCTCTGTAATCGACCTGTGCTCCTGACCACAGGAAGGCTGTGACATGATCTTGCCAAGCTGCAGACCACTCCCACACATCTTCTCTGCCTTCCTTTATGCATAACCACCCAACACCTGCTTCATAAAGGTCTTCTCCATGAGCAGCTGGGGCTTCTGTAATTTTCCCTGGCTGGTCTTTTGCATATTTGTTTTTCGTGGAGCTGAAGCAGAATTGAAAGGAAAGACTGGAGAAAATAGAGTTGACTTGATTAAGTATGTACTCTGAGTCAGGCAGGCTTGTGCTAAGGGCTTTGTAATGATTATCCGATTACCACCTTAAAGCAAAGCTATTATATCAAATTTACAGATTAAAAAAATATCTAAGGATTAGATTATTTTGCCTGAGTGTAGTCGGCTCCTAAGTCTACAGTCAGGGTTTAGCTCAGATCTGTTAAACTATGAGGATAGCCTGTGTCATTTTCACTATCTAAATGAGAAACCTCCAGTAATTCCAGTAATCCACATATTTGTCCTTATAAGTCTTGGAAAATGGTTGTTTTTTTTTTATAATGCCTTTGAGGCAATACAAAAACCTACTATTCCTTTACAGCTATCAGATAAATATTAAATTATCTTTGATTAAAATTTGGTTTGAAAAACCTTTGCCACATTCTGATGCTGAAAACTAGAATTCTAGGCATGCAATATCTGGTGTCTCCCTGTTAAATAAAGCATTTAATTAGCCAGCACATTAAGGTCCTAAACATTTTAGAGGAAACAGTTTTCCCTATAAAAATGTAAGGAAGACCATATGGAGAAGAATTCATAGTGTATTCACAGAACACTTGGAGGCTGAGACTATCCAGTGATGGTGGATGACTTCTAGACTTCATTTTGCTCTTGTTTTCTCTCTCTCTCTCTCTCTCTCTCTCTCTCTCTCTCTCTCTCTCTCTCTCTCTCTCTCTCTCTCTCTCTCTCCCTCTCTCCCTCTCTCCCTCTCTCTCTTTCTCTCTCTCTCTTTCTCTCTCCCTCCCTCCCCTTCTCTCTCTCCCTCCCTCCCCCTTCTCTTTCCCTCTCTCCCCCCCCCCCTCTCATTTTTAATGCCTTCTTTGAGAATTGGAGAGGAGATGAGTCAGGGGAAGGGCTCAAATTATTCCTGTGTTTTCAGTTGCCCAAGGATGATAAATGACAGAAAAGTCACTGTGTGTCTCTAAGGCCACAGCAGAAGCCAGAAAGGAGAGGTGCGTGCGCCGTGTCTTTCATTTACTTCTTCCCCAGGTAGGCTATTTGAGGGCCAGTCGCAGGAATTCCAAACATTGAACTGGAGATGCATTGGGGATGTTATAGTGAGGAGGATGTTCAAAACTCATGGTAAAGGATCAGCAAGTCATGGTGATGGGAGGATGCGCTTCAGTTCACTGGCAACTTTCTTTTTACTCTCATTTCTCTAAGGGACAAAGATAAGGCATGAGTTAATCTGCCTCCTGTTGGTTGGGTGTATGACACCCAAGGCAGCTCTTGCCTTTCATAGGGAGGGCCAGTGAGGGATGAAGCACCCACACTTTATACTGCCTCAACACAATTCCTACAGGGTAATCACAATGTCATCAAACTTAGAGATAAAATAGCCAAAGTTCTAGAAATGTATGACTGCTTAATAGCTATATAGTTTAAGTGATAAATGGTACAGCTAATCTTTAAGTCTGGGAAGATACTTTCCTATCAGAAGGTAGGGACTTATAGAGGCCATAATGGGTTTCAGTTCTTATAGGAAGCACAGCTGTTGATCATTCTTCAAAGAACTCTGTCCTGATGAACAGGCAACATGATGGATATCCTGCTTCTACTGAAGACTCCCAGCCATTGCATCCTCAAGAGAGGAAGTTGTTATTTGTATCATTCAGAGAATTTCCTGTTTAAAAAATAAGTGTTCTTCATCCTTCAAACTTCAAGGGAAAGAGGATTGAGTGATTGAATGTAACAAAGTAAATCCCTCAGAAATAAATGAACATTTCATATTGCGCTTCATTTCAGTTTCATGAGCTCCAAATAGCACTTCAAGTGATTAATGTTTTCTTCATTAACCGTAACTAAGCCTGAGCAAAGCCTCTCTCTTTCCTCTAACACATTTTTGTAAGAAATTGAGGGTAGTTCCTTTCTAACAGTAACCCTTTGGCACCTGCTCAGAGAGTAGAGAGAGTATGGGGCTTGCTGACAGATTGGCATGGGATTCGTTGTTGGTCCTGTGACTTTCTCGATGACCTTAAAATAAAGTCCCCCTTCTACATTATAATAGTAGGATATTCATTGGACCCTCAGAGAAACCTGTTTGACTCCTACATTGTTTGTTCCTCAGGAACTGTGTCACTTGGTATTTATATGCATTAAAATTGGGCAGTGTGTAGGACTTTCCATAATCAACAGAATGTACTAAAACCTTTTGAGAAGCTACAGTGTAAAATTTCCAAAGTAGTAACTTCTCAGCAGGGCATGGTTGTTCATCCACAGGGACATGATGTCAAGTTCAAGAGGTGCTTTGCTCCAGGATTCCCACTGGAGGATTGGCTAGTGAATGGGGCACAGGGTTGTCACTAAATGGTCTATTATGCAGAAGATGGGTAGCTACCACCCCTCAGTAATTGTTCATTTTCCAGTATTCATAATGTTGAGATAAGAAGCTGTTTTAAATCCTTGAGCTCTGATCTGCTTCTCAGACTCCAGCTGCCTTCCTGGAGAGCTCAAGTGAGGGTACTCTTTAGAGATGACACACTGAGAAAAGACCCTGAGACTTCTGGAAAGAACTTGAATAGGGAATCTGTGTTTGTTTGTATGTTTGTTTTCCAGGCAGCTGTGGCTACCTGGCAAGAATCAATTAAAGGAAGGAGAGCTTTGTTTAGACCCACAGTTTCAGAGAGTAATAGTTCACTATGGCAGATGTATGGGGCAGGTTGTAATGAGCATTTTGGTTTCTTTAAATACAGAAATATTATGAGAATATGTTTTTGTTTTAATCCCAGGTGTGGGGATATGGGACTGCTTCACAGCAGGTGATTATGATTTGCCTAATGCTCTACCAGGGCTGTAGGCTTGCCAGCTATGGATAGGTTCTGCAAGTGTGTGACATTTGACATTCTGGGGACTTTGCAAAGGATACATAAATTCTAGAAGGAGCTGGTTGGCCAGTTAGTTGTTGGATGCTGTTTGCTGCAGTTTCTTTGGTTTGTCAAGTAGCCATGCTCAAAGAAACAACAAGAAGAAACTAGAAATCCTGACAGCAAAGATCAAGCTTGCCCCAAGGATCTCAATGTCCCTAATAAGCCGGATGTCATCTAATGATACAGTTGCTCCTTTCCTCTCTATCATTTTTTTTCTCTCCTCTCTAGTGTTAGGGTGTTGAAAGGGAAGAAAAAGAGGGGTGGAATATTTTTATTTAGCTTTTCTTTCACATTTCCATACATGTGAACACTATATCTTGATCACATTTCTACTCCCCACAAGAACGAAGACATATCACTACCTTCCTTTACATCTCCTCCTCCTCCTTGTAACCCACTGAGTCCATCTGTTGCCTTTTGGGATGGTGACTAATCTTGTTGGCTTGATCTAATGTAAGTCCTATACAGCACAACCATATCTGTGGTAAACTCGTAGTGCAGTGGCCATGTCATGTTTAGAAGACAGCACTCCACAGCACTCCTACAATACTTCAGCTTATTATTGCTCTTTCAAGCCACTAATGTTTGAAATAGTTAGTAATAATTAGATCAAGAGCATCCTCTAATGGAGATAGAGTCAATAAATAGGGTTATTCTGCAGAACCCCCACTGCTTTATCACTCAGGTCCTCTCTTTGGGTCTGGGGTTTCAACCCACTACTCCCTGGGTGAAAAGTAGTTGACAGTTGATATTAAGTGTCTGAAAGTTCTCAGTGGATTCCTTGTTGAAGTCTACTCTCAGTTGACAAGAGTCATCCAAACTCTTAACTCTTAAGTCATCCAATCCCTTCCCTTAAACAGGTGTATAATGGCTAATCTATGTGGTTGGAAAGAGAGACTTCACCTCAAAATGAGAACTCAAAGGGTCCTTGCACTTCCCTTGCTCTTCAGGGTTGTTGAGACAGCAGCTGTGAAACACTTCCCTTTGTTGATTCAGCATCTTGTGGCCCTTCCAGGGCTTGATTCTGTAGAAAGATGCACCAACAACTCCCTGGATATGATATGAACCTCAGTCTCAAACTCTTCACTGGATAACCAGACTTGGCATATCCATCTTCCCCCATCTTTTTCAAGTTACCTTAGGGTTTTAAGGTTTTGGTTATAACGAATATACTTTGGCCCAGAATGTCATCGTTGGTGCATGCACTAAGTTGTGGTCTTTGCTTTATCACTGTCTTTTGGTCTCTAATCTTTGTTATTAGTTGCTTTGACAATCAAGGTGAAAACAATAAGCCTTGCCCTAAACATAAAGAGAGACACAAACATTTGACTGTAACTCTAGGAAACTTATAAATAGCAAATAAATATGGGGAAACATTAATCTTCATCAGATGCAAAAAAATCACAAATTAAATCCACCTTGAGATACCATTTTACACTGACTAAATTAGCAAAGCAAAGTAAAAATAAATTTGAATCCACAGTACTGGTGGCATTGTGGTAAACATTGGTCCTTTTAATCTGATGATTTAAATATAAATTTCTTAACACTAGAAGAAAGCAATATGGTAATACAAGGTGGAAGCTATAAATATGTTCCTGCCTTTTGGCCTATTAAAGGTATTATAAGAATCTATCTGAATAAATTCATTTAAGAGAAGAGTTGAAATGTAAATGCAGATCTCATGAATTTCACCAGGTTACGAGTCCTAGATGTAGCATATTTAAGTATATAGTGGATAACAGCAGCTTAGAGCAGAGTCGGAAGATAGAGCTATCAATTATTTAAAAAAAAAAGAGTGAAATTGGCATCTCTTAAAACTTTGCATTCTGAGACATCATCCCAGGATCCAAGGTGTTATTAAAAGTGCAACCCTGCACCTGAATCCCAAATCATCCTGACCAAATTGTGTGTATTGAACTTGCACACTTGTATTTATGAAAAATCTCTCAAAGTAACTCTGTGCCTCCCAAACATGATCACCCTTGTCAAAACTTTTCCTGTTTATCCTTTTAAAGAGAGGTGGAATTAATTAGAAGACAGTATCTTTTCAAGTTTTCCAGTGTCGTTCTCTTATGTTTTTATAATTGTTAGGAGAAAAAAAGTCATCTTCCTGGAGCACTCCAGATAAAAGTCATTTTAATTATGGGTGTTGTAATAGACTCAGATTAAGGTGCATGGCTTTAACCTCCTCTCTGTGAGTAGGTTAAGTATGAAGATAGAAACCTTGGTTTTAGAAAAGGACAGTCATATCAAGACAAATCTTTCTGGTAGTAGATATTTATGGCATATTTAAGAATCTAAATGTTCCAAGAGCCCATTGCTTCCATATGTACAGCACTTCTAGTTCCTGTCTTGAGGCTGAGATGCCTAAGGTGTAGTTGTAACTTTGTCTTTGGTTTTGCAAGGAGCCTTTCTAACACCTGACAAAGAAATACTAAATCTCAAAGCTTAAAGATACTGATTGCCCTTTTACTCTGAAGAGAGGAACATACAAAAAGGCTACTGAGTCGACTGGGAAGACAGGCAGAAATTAACAGCTGGTGCTACCTCAACCCATAGAGCTGTAGGCATAAATGAACCAGATGCAACAAAAAGTTATGAATATTTTAGTCTCAGAAGTGTGTTTCAAGGATTAAGCATCTATGTGATAGCATAGGGCATTTCCTATTCTTTAAGGAAGAAAAGGTCCTGCCATTAGCAGAAGCATGTTTAACTACAAATTCTGCATTGGAATGATATTGGACAAGAAGACTTTTAAAGGTTAGCCCTTGATGCTAATTAGTGTTCACCTGATACTTATTCCAATTACTGATGGTAAGGGCTAACCACTGAATTAGAGAGCAGGTACATGTGCACATTTGCGCATGCACACACACACACACACACACACACACACACAATCAAAGATCTCAAAAATGGCAAATAATTAGTCAGAAGGAAACATTGCTGAACTGTAGGAGGCATGTGTTGATGTGGATGGAGCCTAATGGCAGAGACAGGCTTCTTTTCTTGTCTTTGTCATGTCTGGAGAAGATGAAACAATATTTTATCCATGGTTTCCTGAGCATTGGGACCAGGTCAGCAGAGGCTGGATGCCTGTGGTGGCTTTGACTTCAAATAAAGTTGTGCCAACTGTGGTGTTCAGAGCATTCTCAAAGGTCTTAGTTTTCCTGACAAAAGGAGCAGGGATTTCAAAAAGATATTCTAATTAAGAGTGACTCTGAAGACTGAGGCTTCACTGAGTGGATTAAGAGTAAGAACAGATGAAAAGGGACTGGACAATGAAGGTAAATCTCTTTAAATGTCACCCTGTTTATAGCAGCAGGGTAAGCAGGGTAGCAAGTGCTTCTAGTTAAATGTGGCTAAACGGCAAAAACAAAATGTCGTTTTATTTTTACATTAGACCATGTATTTGATTTTATAAACTTGCCATTATTTTCTGAATATCTAGTAAAATGCGAGCCTCATTTAGACTGAAGTTCCCCTAAGTATGACCCTGTTATTCATGTGGAAGAGATAGACAATCACATGACAGCTGTGCCATGCTCTTCAGGTCATTTACGTGGATAGGCATGCATGTATGCCAGTATCTTCTCCTCCGTGTGCTTAGAGAAACTCCAACTTCTTTAAAGACCTACTTGCGATGCACTATTTTGTATCATAGTATAGAACTGAATATTAATATCGGGTGAAACTAGGGAAATGAAAACACCCTTTATTGAGTTTGTGTTAGTTGATTACTCATGTTTTGGTGTCTCTCAAAGCTTTGTGTTCTGATTGGCATCACCCCAGTAACTGGAGTTGTCACTACTTCGTGTAACCTTGTGCCCGAATCCCAATTCATGAAATGCAAACACACAAGCAGAAAATTCCTTTGGGCCAGGACTATATAAACACACTGTAAGAGAATGTGCATGCACACCCATGTATCCCACAGGCAGTAAGCAGAGAGAATATACTTTTACAGAGATTGGCACACATGCCTGAAAAAGACCAAACAGGAAGTAGTTTTATAGTGATGGACTATATGGTTTTATAGTGATGGTTTATGTAGTTGTCCTGTTGTATCTGCTCTACTTTGCCACTCAAACAAGAATGAAGCTGTAAATGAATTAATCCCTAGACAAGGCTGTATTTGAATAAAGCTTTATTTATATAAACAAATAATAGATAAGATCTTACACTGCCTAGTCCTAGTTTAGAGCATCGACCAACCGATGTTATCAACGAACATGTTTTTTCCATAGGTCTGTAGAGATGGGTCAGTGGATCAGAGAACTTTCTAGGCAAGCATGGTAACCTGATTTTCACATAAAACGTTGGGTGTGGCTTCCTGCCTATGTCCCCAGTGCTGTGAGCAATAGAGTCAGGCTCTATGGGATTTCTGGTTGACACCCTAACTGTAAATTCTATGAGAAACCCTTTCACAGAGGAATGAAGCAGACTGTGAAAGAGCAGAACACCTAATGGTACACCTGAATACATGCACAGAGGCATGGCCACCATGACACTAATGTGGTATGTATAACATGCACACATGAACACACACACACACACAGACACACAGACACACACACACACACACACACACACACACACAATCTCCTCCCAGTCAATGTTTTTCTTAAGGAGAATCTGCCCTAAGAGATGAACCAAATAACCCCAAGATACTCAGCAAACTGTGAACCAGAGTCTGATGGCAATGGTGCTCCCTAGATCGTGCATATCTTATAGACACTGAGCAGTAGTTCACTGGCTGCTTGCTCTGCAGGCTGAATCAATGGTGCTGGGTGGGGAGGTAGAGAAGTCTCCAGCAGTAATAGAGGCTTATCTGTGCTTCCCATGGTTTCTTGTGTGTTTAGTTTTCATAGGTGGAAGAACTAAGAGTCTGGTGTGTGTGTGGGTGTGTATGTGTGTGTGTGGTGGTCTCTTCACAGCCATAAAACACTAATACTCAATATTGCCTAAGGATGAAGTCACTCCCTTGGGCTGGTTTGGTAGCTGCAAACTTTTTAGTCTAGAAAGATTATAAACTTCAAGGGGGGACTTAAAGGTACTGAATATGTTAAAATACAGCATGCTACTTATGTCTTGGGTATTCAGAGCTCTAGATTTTGAAGCAACACACACCTTTTTCTGGGGTTCTATTTTATTAATAGGAAAAAGAGGGACTTAATTAGAGGGTCTCACATGCCCATTTTATTCTCAAATCTAATGCTTTTTCTAGAGCATTCCTCTCAGCGTAGCACTTCTCTCATTTCTGTACAGCTTCAGGAGTTGTTTAGAACTTGATCAGGCCCTGGGTTGGGTGGGGTCTCACCTGGGTACCCTTATCACACTTCTCACACTTCTCGGTGCTCAGATAGCAGTCTTACCTCTGTCCCTGGTTCTGGAGTGACCCAGAGACACGAATGGCTTCCATGCTTGTTGGATTCGTTGTTGATTACTGTGACAGAATTGTTCACCTGTTCATAAGGCCTTTCTATGTTTGGTAACTGAGTGGTCTTGATTATAGATTTTTCTCTCCCTGGATTTTCCACCTCTCATCAAACTTCTTAGAACACATTTTTTTTTAAAACAAGTCGTGCCTAGGTTTGGGCATGTGCAAAGATAGGAAGATGGTGCTCTTCCTTGGATGTATCTTAGGAATATGTATTTCTGCTATCTATTGAGAAGTTCCCAACCACCAGGACTCCTACTGTATTTTGGTTCAATTTTCTCTGCAGAAGACATGTCATAGAAAGTATGAAACTGAATCTCTGGATCTGGCTTCAAATACCAATGGCCTTGCAACTCTGGCACATGTATTGTATATACAAGGTCTGAATCAATATTTTAACACCTTGCCCGATTCTTAACAGAGAAGACAACATCTGTGTCATCTTTCACATCCTTCTTTAGATGGTCTAATCTCAGAGTCTGCACGGGAAGAACCTAAGAAGCAAAGCAGTCCATATATCTGAGGCCCTCTCTGGATCTACTAAAGCAGATCTTTGGAGTAATGTTTAAGTATCAAGTTATTACATTCTTCAGATGATTTATTTTTACTTCATTAAGTATGTATGTGTGCGTATATATGTATATATGTATGTGTGTATGTACTTGTGTGAATGTACATGTGTATCTGTATATATATTTGTGTGTATGTGGTGTGCATATGTGTTCCCATATATATGGATGCATGTTTGTGTACAAGTGTTCATGTGCCTGGAGCACATGCTAAGCCATTTCCCCAGCCTGCCTAGGTCATTTTAGTAAACCATAAGATCATAGTCACAATTCTTAATAATTTAATAATATCAGTGTGCATCTTATAATAAAATTACAATAGTGTTATTATTTTGATATTTCCATTTAAAAGAAGCATATAAGAATTCTGTATGAAGAAATCCCAAGTGCAATAAAATAAGAAAGTGACTAGGATGAAGCATGCTGTATTTCTTTCTTTTTTTATTATTATTATTATTTTCTAAGTTCTTTGTTTACATCCCCAATGCTTTCCGCTTTCCCGGTTCCCCCCTCCCCATATGTCCCATAAGCCTTCTCTCCACCCATTCTCCATCACCTCCCTCCTTTTTCTCTGTCCTGGTACTCCCCTACAATGCTGGGTCAGGCCTTTCCAGGATCAGGGCTCTCTCCTTACTTCTTCATGGGAGTCATTTGATATGCTACAGGAGACAGCAGGTGTTGGCGAGGATGCAGAAAAAGAGGAACACTCCTTCATTGCTGGTAGGATTGCAAGATGACACAACCACTTTGGAAATCAGTCTGGCTGTTCCTCAGAAAACTAGACATGACACTTCAGGAGGACCCTGCAATACCACTCCTGGGCATATACCCAGAGGATTCCCCGGCAAGCAATAAGGACACATGCTCTACTATATTCATAGCAGCCTTATTTATAATAGCCAGAAGCTGGAAAGAACCTAGATGTCCCTCAATGGAGGAATTGATACAGAAAATATGGTATATTTACACAATGGAATACTACTCAGCAATTAAAAACAATGAATTCATGAAAATTTTAGGCAAATGGTTGGAACTGGAAAATATCATCCTAAAGTGAGATAACCCAATCACAAAAGAATACACATGGAATGCAATCACTGATAAGTGGATATTAATTAGCTCAGAAGCTCTGAATACCCAAGACATAAGTAGCATGCTGTATTTTAGCATATTCAGTACCTTTAAGTCCCCCCTTGAAGTTTATAATCTTTCTAGACTAAAAAGGTTGCAGCTACCAAACCAGCCCAAGGGAGTGACTTCATCCTTAGGCAATATTGAGTATTAGTGTTTTATGGCTGTGAAGAGACCACCACGACCACAGCACCAGGAAATTATTTAAATGGGGCTGGTTTACAGTTTCAGAGGTTTAATCCAATGTCATATTGGTGGTTATCATGATAACAGGAAGACAGACATGGTGCTGGAAAAGTAGCCGAGAATCTACAATTGGATTCACAGGAAGCAGGAAAAAAGCAATGCTGTTCCTGCCTTAGGCTTCTGAGACCCCAAAGGCCACCCCCAGTGACACACTTCCTACAAGGCCACACCCACTCCAACAAGGCCACACCTCCTACTCCTTCTTAAGTAGTGCCACCCCTTGATGACTAAGCATTCAAATAAATGAACCTATGGAGGCCATTCTATCAACCACTACACAGTGGGAGAGAAGCATAGTGATGACTTTTCTTTTAATGAAGCAACTATTCCTTGGGGAGGAAAATTACATTACAAAAATTCCAATGCCTTGGAAATGTGAGGTAACAAATGTCAAGGGAAAGGCTGTTATCACTACCTCTTAGTTTCTTCCTGATCTTAACAGACACAACTCAAAAACCTATAATTTTAAGTCTCAAATGACTGGAATAGAGCGATCATCTTTCATGTTGTCAGCTCTGTCTGGTGGATTTTAGAGCATTATTGCATTGAACTGTTCACTAAAGGCTGTGCTCTATTTAATGGTGAACAGGGCTGCAAAGGTTTTATTATAGCAAGGCTCCCAAGGAGTGTTTGATATAAGCTCATAGTAGGAAACTTTCAGTCATTCCCATTGAAAAAGAGGTGGCGTCAATGACTAGATAAGACATTTCCAGAAGGAACAAAATTCTCCCAGTGATATAGCAATTTTGCTCCCAGAGATTTTAAAAGCCCAAGAGATTTTAAAAGCTAGGTCTATACAAAAACATGAATATAAA
The DNA here is from genome assembly GCF_947179515.1 of Apodemus sylvaticus. Classification (NCBI taxonomy): domain Eukaryota; kingdom Metazoa; phylum Chordata; class Mammalia; order Rodentia; family Muridae; genus Apodemus; species Apodemus sylvaticus. Next base: position 26,308,716 of record NC_067492.1, read on the forward strand.
AGGCTAAACACATAGCTTTCAACAGGTGACTGGGAAACCATAATCTGATATGGTTAATCAATAGAATATTACTAGGCCATGTAAATGAATAAAGTACTGATGTATGTTATAGTAAGGCTAAATTTTTAAAAGAAAATGCTAAGTATAATAAACCAGATGCTGAAGACTATAAGGTGCATTGTTCTATTCATATAAAATCCCCAGACGAAGCAAATGCATAGAGGTAGGGAAATAGATTGCGGAAATAGATTGCTTGGGCCTGGAAGTAATGGTGATTAATTATTAGTAAGCACGATATCTTGACTTAACAGAAATGATCTAAAATACAATAGCCCTTTTGTGTTCTCCCTACCTTTCAGCGTGAGTCAGCAAGGCCCATGAGACTATCATTCAATCACTGACCTCTCTTCACACAAAGACTTATTTTGCAGAATTCAGGGGAAAAAAAAGAAACCATGTGGAATTACAGGAAACCAGACTCAAGAAACTGAAGTTCAAACTAAATTTTGCCCTATGATTTTACCTGGATCAACTTACCTCCCCGAGAATAACATTCATGTCACTCACTGTGGCCTCCTCTTCATGTTGTAATAATGCCTATAGATAGGTTGTCATCAGGAGGCCCTTTTTTTCTAGCTATGGAATAAAAGATGGTGAATGAGGGATGTCTTATACTCACCACTTAAACCAGCCAATTGCCATATATACCCACTGTGGACCATTTTGGTGACAATATTCCATATTTGACGATTCTTGACCTAGATGTCACAGACAAGCCAGCATCAAGTCTTTATCTCTTTACCACGTCGCATGCAGATAGCTCTGTTTGTACAGCCTTTCTCCAGCCAAGAGTTCTGTGTGCTCTCTTAGTCACTGCATTCTTTTGTAAACCTTATAGATTTGTAATGTTGAAATTTTGATTGTTTTGTACTGACTCCCCTCCTTCTTGCAAGTCAGAGGAGACTACAGGCAGTTGATATGGCTATTACTTTTTAAAGGTCCTATTCTTGTCCCCTGATGCCTAGCGCCCCTGTGTTCTCATCCAGAAGTGAAGCAGACATTAGTTTAAACTTCAAATGTTTCCTTCCTATTTTCTTCCCTGCACATTAATAAGAAACTATCTTTTCAAGGAATTGGCACAATACCAGAACCCATCTTGCATTCTCTACTTGTATAAATCTCAAATCTCCCCATGTTATCCTTGAGGAAATGAGTCAAATACTGGATAGATTCCTTGTCCTGTATGCTCCAGATGTCTGATAACATGTTCCTGGGAAAGTGAGTGGCTATGAATGAGACCATCTTCTGATGTAGATGTTAGGACACTTCTTTTCTTCTTTGAAGTTCAGGAATTTACACAGGTGGCTCAATAGTGGTGGGGTTCTGTACACATGCACAAAACATTTAGTGGGCTGTGACCGCACCAGTACTCTTGACCAAATCTCTACCTTGATACTGACCAAGTCATAGCTACACTACTAATTCTACTCTTGAAGTTGGATGATCTCCAATATGAATGATTGAGAAGACTTAGCTTGATGGTTAGTTAGGACACTGTCATTGAGGAAGAAAAGATTATCTCATCTTCAACAACATTCTAGATTTCATCTCAGCTCTAATGCTGTCAATCACATTTGCAAATTTCATCCAAAGAGTCATTTTTGGTTGTTGAATGCTTAGTCTACCTCATGTCAGGATAGATATCATTTATCTCTCAGTAATCTAAGCTATCAATATATCAAGTGCTAAATTAACATTGTTTGATCATCTTTTCTATATATATATATATCATATTCTCTATAACCAATACAGGATCTTTCACTGTTAATGCTATTAACTTTTGGGGTTAAATAATCAGGTAGATGTTCTGTGCATTTTAATGTCTATAGTGACATCCTGAGCATTTAATTTGATAACACCTTCCAAAACTGTGAGGATTATAAAAGTAATGCCAGCCTGTTCCATGGGACAGAATTCATGCCTGGTACTGTAAATGTTCTCACTGCCTCTGGCTAGGGAATTTAAAGGCCCCAGGAAAACATAGTGCTCTTGTTTGACTTAATTATCATGTGGTCAAACTGTTTTCTGTTATCTGTAGATTTGTAGTTTTTCCCTCCTTTGTCAGAGAGGATTCTTATTGTGTTGATTGACAGTTGATATGGAGATTTACAGCTGTTCAAAGTGCGGAGAATAAGCCACACTGAGAACTGAGCCGAGATGGAACATCTGGTCAGCCTGTGGTCCCAACTCCCAGAGGTCATCTGGGAAGAGGGGGAGAAACCAATGTAAGAGGGAAGAGAATGAAAAGAAGTGCTATGCACCTGTTCCCTGAATAGGACATGGCTGTTGCACTAATGAATTTACAGCACAAGATCTGTATAAGATCAAATCACTTATAAATTCCAGCATGGAGTCCAGAGAGTCTTTGGAATCTCCAGCTCCAACTGAGGAGCTATTTCTGGGAGAGGAAAAATCAGTTGGGTTTAAACCCTTACGTTGGAGTTTGGCCATTGATAGGCTGTCCATGCTCTGGTGAGTGACCTCACATGAGACCTCTATTTGGACTCAGTGTGTTAAGTTGACTAAATTTACAGTACCAGGCACAATTTCCCTCCTGATAAGTAAAACTCCAATTCTTAATGATTGAAGTGTGTCCTAATTTTCATTTTCTTTAGGACAGACGGCAAGAGTAAGTAAAGTAAGTAAAACTAAATAATCTGGGAAGAGTCCCCAGTGTTAGTTAACCAAACCTGTGCAGTAGAAAAGCTCTTTCCAGGCTTCCTTCTAGTTAGGGCCAGGCTTCCCCATATTGCACCTTAAGGAATACCAGTGGTCCCATATCCTGTGTGAATCCACTACCTGCTACAACCCCAGGAGCTTGGCTATTTGGCTCTAATTTGCTCATTTCAACTGTGGTCTGGAATCTAGGGATGTTCAGTGCTATGTCCAAATACATCTTCCAAATTTATATGTTGAAACTGAATTGCCTATATTCTAGTGTTAATAGAGGAGGGTGTTTAGAAGATGGTTAAGTCATGAAGAAATTAGGTCCATCTAATTCTGAAAAGACTCATCTCTTGCCTTTGCACTAGATGAGATGATAGCATCCAAGGTCCAGTGTATAAATATCTGGCCCTTACAGCTACCCTACATCCAACTTGCTAGTGTCTTGACCTTGGGCTTGCTAACCTCCAGAACTCTAAGAAGAAAACACATATTATTTGTAAATTGCTGAACTTCAGGTACATCCTTTTTTATTGGTTGTTTTATTTATTTACATTTCAAATGATATTCCTTTTCCCGATTTCCCCTCGGCAACCACCCTATTCCATCCCCCCTCCCCCTGCTTCCATGAGAGTGCTTTCCTATACACCCACCCACTCCCACCTTATCACCCTGGCATTACTCTACACTGGGGCATCCACAGGATTAAGGACTTCTCCTCCCATTGATGCCAGATAATGCTATCCTCTGCTACATATGCAGCTGAAGCCATATGTACTCTTTGATTGGTGGTTTAATCCCTGGGAGCTCTGGGGGGGGGGGGTTTACTTTATAGCATTACAACTGGACTACAACACTGAACAAATGGAAAATGGGTGGGTTTTAGAAAGTTGGTTGGCTTTTCAGAGTCTGACATTTCAGTTCAGCTTTTACATGGTAATTTTGGTTTCTGTCCCAATCCTCTGATGCCCATTAGATGGCTGACAGCGTCAGGTTTCTCTGTCCAGAATTCAAACAGTGAGAGACATCCTTATATAGCAATTAACAGTGATGCTTGGAAGGGGTAGCAGAAAGCTGAAAAAAAATTAATTGAAAATTTAACCTTCAAATCAGAAAGTGCTTAGACCTTAGGTTTCCATTTGTAAGCAGCTTGGGTTGGCCGTGAACAGCTTCTCGTGTTATTTAAATGTCTACACCATGTCTGATGAATACAGCAGTGTTATTTTCCAGTCCAGTCTCCTTAATAAATATATGTGTCAAATATCTATTCCTTCCCTTGAATGCAAAGACTTTTAATTCCCCTTGTTTGCATGTGCTAACTAGTTGTATAGCAAGATTAACAGCTCTGTCTTTTTTCTTTCTCAAATTTTATAAGAAAAGCCAATGGGCTTCCAGACAGAGTGAAAAAGGTGCCTTCTTTAATTTTGCATATTGTTAGCTGCAATCCAGTCGCTAATGTTTGTTTTATTTCCATCTGTCAAAAGTAATGCCAAAATACGTTGTGTTTGCCTTGAGTTGGCTCAATTAATCCTCTGCTGGAGACAGTTCTGTCATTTCATGTTTGGTTAAGGCCCTGATTCAGTAGCCCCCAAACAGAGAGCTTGTCTCTGCCAAAGACAGCCAAGATTCATTTCATTACAATGCTCTGGAAAAAAAAATCCACTTGACAAAGACAAAGCAAAAGATGGTAGGGCCCTTTAGTGGAATGTCCACCTGGGGCCAGCCTTAGCTCAGCTTTGAGTGCAAATAACAGAGTCCTGGGCTTTCTCCACTCAGCTTGCTCTAGGGACACTGGAAGAATTGCTACAGGGTCAACCTAAGCAACTGAGTTTGTCAGGATCCAGCTTGGGACAGATGCCCAAGTCTGCTGTTGTTATGCAAGTCCAATCATGGTGTGTTAGTTTGCTTGGGCTGTCAAGACAACTGACTGGGTGGCTAAAACTAGGAACACTTGCTTTCTCTCAACCCTGAAAGCAGGAAATTAGGGTGAAAGTGTTAATGGAGTTTGGTTCTTTGCTCTGTGTGTGTGTGTGTGTGTGTGTGTGTTTGTGTGTGTGCTTTGAGGTACTTCTATTCTTGGCTTGTATGTAACTGTTTTCTCTCCTTCTATAATGTGTCAAGTTTTTTTCTTTCATAAGGGCACTATTCAGTCTGAACTAAGCCCACCCATATACCCATATTGTGTTTTAATTACCTCCTTAAAGGATCTATCTCTGGATATAATTATATTCTAAGACACTCTGGATTAGGGATTCAACACATGAATGGTTGTCATAATAGATGGTGAGCAACATAAAGTAAAATAAAGTTAATTAATTAAGCTAAATTACAATGAGGTGGGAGGAAAAGATATTAGGTCAAGAAATTCTAAAAGGATCTGTTGCTTTCTTTCTCTGTGATACTGGAGATTAAATCCAAGACTTCCTGCATACTAGGCAAGCACAGCTACATCTCCAGCCCAAACTCTATAGCTTTTAGTCGATCTTCTAACTCCTCTTCCATCTCTAACTGAAGTCGGAGACTGTCACCAGCTCTGAAGTCATCAGCTTTTAGAGGCTGTAGGCTTTTGAGTGGGTATCTTTGGCATTCAGATCCCAACTTGACATTGTTTTGGCAGGGTGGCCTGTTGTTCATATCATGTACATTTCAGGTGCCATATACTGGCAGAGATCAGAGCGGCAACTACTGCATCCTATGTTGTATTGCTAGGGATGCTGTAGTGTAAGAGGTAGGTATCACGAAGGTGAGTGGCATAGCAATGCTGGGTTAATATGGTGTGCCTGCCCTGAATATGGACATGCTATCTGTTGAGAATGTGAAAGTAATAACAAAACTGATGGTCTGTGGTAAAGTTGCCCTTGATCCACTGCCAATGGCTCCTTCCATCTATGAACTCCGCGATCACATGCCTCTCTGTCTTCTCTCTCCTATCTCTCAGGACATCCTGAAATGAGTTTCTCTGCCAAAAGATATGTCACATGACCGCACATCTTAATTTTTGTTTATTTTGTTCACAATTGACAAACTTCACATAAATTATATGTGACAGAGGAGATTCATCTATTAATATTGCTTTAAAATCAGAAAGCCTACTGGTCTGTAGTTGGAGAGTTCCTTTTTCCAAAATGTATTCAAGTTACTACCAGTCAGAAGGTTTGAACACCTCAGGTCAGCTCCTAAGGCTGAACCATGCTGGAAGACATTCTTGGAGTGAGTCAGCAACTAGGGAGTCAGGAACCAGGGGCCTCAAAAGGAAGGTGCTTGGCTGAGTTCATACTATTTGCTATTCTACATCCTTTCCTAAAGTAGTCACCAGTCCCCTGGTATCCTTATGCAAAGGAGCTTCCTATAGAAGCATGTCTAGATCCTGCCTGCAGAAATGCGGACTTACTAGAATCAGAAGAACAGAGAGTTGGTTTGTTGTGATCAAAAGCACAACCAAAAGCAGTCCTAGCTACAGAAAGACAGAACTTGGAATGCTGTGTGCTTTTTTATTTTCTCAATGGAAGATTTCTGTCTTTGCCCAGTTTCAGAGTCCTAATAACTCAGCTTTTAAGGAGAATATTCTAGTTGGAGATTTTCCAGATGACTTATTCAATCTAGATTTCCCACAACAGAATAGATACCAATGGTTTGTAACTGCCAGGGTGACACTCAATGTCCATGACCACTTAATATAATGAGCATATTTGTGAATCTGAACATATAGTAAGAGAAGAATATGAGTTATTATAGGTTGTATAATTGTACTAATATGCACAAGAACTATACTGGAAAAACACATCATATTGTGTCTAATTACTGTTTAAAAGCTAGCACGGTCACCTAGGAATACACTGGGGAAGAACCCTTTTCTGTATGGTGGGTGGTAGGTGCTTCATCTACTCTGCCTACGTTACTGAAATCTTCTACCTGCATCTCATTGGATTAGGCCTGAAAGTTCCATAATTAACAGAACAGATTTTATGGGAGCTGAGGGTGAAGGGTGGGATCTAATTTAGGATTTAATGAAGGTAATCAAAGGATGGTTTAGCACGGTTGAACCTAATCTGAAATGAAAACTTTATGGAGATTTCTAGACAGTTGCCATCCTGTAATTCATATAACCTTTGAATAGTACAAAGCAGAGCCTTAATAAAAACCTACCTTTTTTTCAATCTCTCTAACAAAGACATGGTAAAATGTTCAATTTTTACTTGCCAAGAAAATTGTTTTCGCTTAGCTGGATTTTCTTTTCCCATCCAATATCCCTCTTCTCATCCTGTTCTGGACGTACTGAGAGTCACCCCATGATAACATTCCATGGGGGGTCGGGCTCATGATTATAAGTTGCATAGCTTTGTAGGCTTTTGCTAGGACAGATCATTAAATTTGTAAAATGTGAATAATAACATCCTTACAGAGCCACTGTTAAAGGGCATTCTGTTGGTTCCAGCCTGCTCTAGGATATGTCTTCTCCTCTGATTTGTTCAGAGGAGCTGTCTGACCCCTGCTCTCTTTAGTGGTTCAAATTTCTCCTCCACAGCTTGAGGCATGGTAGTATGGAGGGGTTTGCCTAGCAGCTATTATTTTTCAAAGTGGGAGGACACAAACAATAAGAATAACATCTTCGCTGCACTCCTGCAGAATCCATGCCTTTTGCTGTTTCACAATCCAACCCTCACCCAGGGCTTTGGCTGGAAAATGGCTTCACACTCAAAACTGCAAAGAATCCACTCTGAAAGACTCTTCGGAATGAGCTGGGGTGGATGATAGGAATTGTGTGCAGCTTTGGGATTATGGGAATACCCTTCCTTATTCTATTATTCTACACATGTCCTTTAATGGTTTGCAAGAGAAAGGAGCACGTTTTCAAAGCCTCAGGAATCATGCCATCTTCATGTATGTAAACCTGACCTGCAAGCATGTCAGGAACTAATTCTGCTCATTCCAGCAGTTTTGACACCATGTATGAGAAATTAAAACATCAAAAAAATACAATGAGGGGTTAAAAAGTAAATTCTCCTTAAAAAATATCCCCATATAGTGGATCCTGGGTAGAATGATTTTTCTAATTCCAAACTTAAGAAGCATAGACTGGCAAACCAATATGAACAGGATAAAAAGATGCCCTCAATGTTTTAAAATATGTCTGGAGTGAGCAACCTCAAACTTTATTTAATCACTCATTTATTCCCTCTAAATTGTACATGTTCTGGGCCACTGGGAAGTTTGGCACGCTAAGCACACAGTCTTTGTCCTCGGAGTGTTTGAATCTTCAATTCATTTTCTGTGAGAAGTATATTTTTAGGCTCAATAGATACTAGTTTAAAAGAAAACTAATAGACAAAAGAAAACTAATAGTGAAACTTTTACATACAGGAAAGAATGCAAACTTACCTTTAGCCAATAAACATACATACACACACACACACACACACACACACACACACAGAGAGAGAGAGAGAGAGAGAGAGAGAGAGAGAGAGAGAGAGAGAGAGAGACAGAGACAGAGAGAGAGACAGAGAGAGACAGAGGCAGAGAGACAGAGACAGAGAGACAGAGACAGAGAGAGACAGAGAGACAGAGAGAGACAGAGAGACAGAGAGAGACAAAGAGAGATAGAGAGAGATGGAGAGACAGAGAGAGATAGAGAGAGATGGAGAGACAGAGACAGAAACACAGACACAGAAACATACACACACACACACACACACACACACACAGAGAGAGAGAGAGAGAGAGAGAGAGAGAGAGAGTTTATACAATTTTAGCCAATCAAGATCTCTAACAACCATTAAATGTATTTATTTAATGGTCAATTCCCACCTGGCTATTCGGTTTTATGTTCTTGGACAGGGCAGCCAGCCATTGTCCTACTTAGCTGTCAACTGGGCACAAGCTAGAGTCATTTGGGAAGGCGGTCTCAACTGAGAGATTGGCCTGTGGCGTGTCTGGGGGGATTGATTACTACTGATGTAGGACTGGGACAGCCTATTCCTTAGCGAAGGAAAAATAGAAGGCAGTCTTCTGTGGGGAAGTGTAAAATTACTAGATGAGCAAAAGCCCAGTGAGCCATCAAGCCGCACTTCTCCATGAGGCCTGTTTTAAGTTCTTGACTTTAGGATCTTCTATCAACTATGATCTATAACCTGTAAGCTGAATCAAACCTTTTCTTCTATTAACTTGCTTTTACTCAAGGTATTTTATCACAGCTAGAGAAATGAGCCTGTAACAGCCATCCTGCTTCCTGCTGTGTGTTCTCTGATATTCATCAGATAAACTCGAGCAATGATAGGACCTCTACGTCTCAGAACCCAGTCCCCAGAGGGAAAGAACCATCTCTGGAAGGTGCAATGATGGCGCTGGCATCAATGCTTATAATAAAAGGTACTCATTATGTTATTAATCTGAAATGCCAAAGGACATAACAGAGCCAGGTGCAGTGGTAGATGTCTTTTTTTTTCTTCTTTTTTTTTTAATTTATTGATATATTTATTTACATCTCAAATGATTTCCCCTTTTCTGGACCCCCACTCCCCGAAAGTCTCATCAGTCCCCTTCCCTCCCCCTGTTTTCCCACCCAACCCTTCCCACTTCCCTGTTCTGATTTTGCTCTATACTGCTTCACTGAGCCTTTTCAGAACAAGTGTCCACTCCTCCGTTCTTCTTGTACCTCATTTGATGTGTGGATTATGTTTTGGGTATTCCAGTTTTCTAGGTTAATATCCACGTATTAGTGAGTATATACCATGATTCATCTTTTGAGTCTGGGTTACCTTACTTAGTATGATGTTCTCCAGCTCCATCCATTTGCCTAAGAATTTCATGAATTCATTGTTTCTGATGGCTGAATAGTACTCCATTGTGTATATATACCACATTTTTTGCATCCACTCTTCTGTTGAGGGATACCTGGGTTCTTTCCAACTTCTGGCAATTATAAATAGGGCTGCTATGAACATAGTAGAACATGTATCCTACATCAGATAGAGGGCTAATATCCAATATATATAAAGAACTCAAGAAGTTAGACTCCAGAAACCAAACAACCCTATTAAAAAATGGGGTACAGAGTTAAACAAAGAATTCTCACCTGAAGAACTTCGGATGGCAGAGAAACACCTTAAAAAATGCTCAACTTCATTAGTCATTAGGGAAATGCAAATCAAAACAACCTTGAGATTTCACCTTACACCAGTCAGAATGGCTAAGATTAAAAATTCAGGAGACAGCAGGTGTTGGCAAGGATGTGGAGAAAGAGGAACACTCTTCCACTGCTGGTGGGGTTGCAAATTGGTATAACCACTCTGGAAATCAGTCTGGGGGTTCCTCCGAAAACAGGGCACCTCACTTCCAGAAGATCCTGCTATACCACTCCTGGGCATATACCCAAAAGATTCCCCAGCATGTAATAAGGTAGATGTCTTTAATTCCAGAATGAGGGACGTAGAGGCAGGCAAACTCCTTAAATTTGCAGCCAGCCTGATCTATGAAGTAAGTTCTAGGATAGCCATTGATACACAGTGAAAACCCTCATCTGGCATCAATAGGAGGGGAGGTGCTTAGTCCTGTGAAGGCTTGATGCTCTTGTGGAGAAAGAAGATGCTAGAAGGGTAAGGCAGGAGTGGGTGGGTAGGTGAACACACTTGTAGAGGCAAAGGGGACGGGGAGTTCATGGAGGGGAGACTGGGCAGGGTCCAGGGTCCATAATATTTGAAATGTAAACAAATAAAATGATCAATAAGTAACAAAGAATAAAAAACAAAGCAAAACAAAACAAAACTTCAATGCCACAAACAAACAAACAACAACATACAAATAATCTCCCCCCGCCCAAAAATCGACAAAAAAGAAAGAAAACAACCAAACAGATGAACTGCTTTGTTCTCAGTGTGTTAATGGAAAGCCACCTGCCACAGGTACTCACAACTGTATGCAGTACAACTAGGCAATGTCTATCTGGGAGTGGAAATATGTTTGTGGCCATCGAAGACACGGGATGCTTGATAAGATGCAGGAGGTTAGAATACAAAACACTATGGAAAACATTTTGCAAACAACAACCATCAAATGAATTGATAAGAAAGCTAGTGCTGACGGGTTCAGACGCTCAGTCCATTATCATCAAGGCTGGAGCCTGGCAGCATCCAGGCAGGCATGGTGCAGGAGGAGCTGAGAGTTCTGCATCTTCATCTGAAGGTTGCTAGCAAAATACTGGCTTCCAGGCAGCTAGGGTGAGGGTCTTAAAGCCCACACCCATCCACAGAGCCCAGCTGCCAAGACAGACTCAGCGGAGGTGAGAGGCAACGGTGGCAGAGGGCTGCCGCCAACGGAACCGAGGCAATGGGGACCAGGTAGGTCCTGCACCTGCTATCACTGGCCACAACCGGCTAGCCAGGCTGTGTGCGGCTGAAACCCCATTAGACCTCTGCCTCCTGCCAGCCAGTTACTAAAGGTGCTCCTCCATCTTGGCTCCTGGACACCAGAGAGATCTGACAGCACCAGTTAGCAGACATAGTCCCAGGCTAAGATCCCTTGGGTCTAAGCCTGTCAGGCTTTTGCCTGCACCCAGGCCCTGGGCAGCTAGGTGGGCCATCTGTGCTCCAACCTGGTTGGGGGGGTCGTTTGCCCTGCAGACTGCCCAGCACTTGCAGGGACACACCTTGCCATCTTGGCTACCTGACAGAACCAGTTAGCAGACATAGCCCAAGGCTAACATCACTTGGGCCTAAGCCTGTCAGGCTTTTACGTGGATTCAGGGCCTGGGCAGCTTGGTGGGCTGTTTGTGCACCAACCCGGTTGGGGGATCTTTTGCCCTGCAGAGAGATCAGTACTTAGAAAAGGTCCCCACAGCATCCGCCATCATCACTCCGTGAAGGAGCAAATGAGCAACACCAGGTTCACAGAGACAATTTGGGGCAGGACACACTAGGGCTCCAAGGGCACCCAAGAGGAGGGCAGCATATCAGCAGTCTTTGCCAGGGGAAACCCAGTCATCCAGAGGTGCTGAAATAGCCTTACATAAAAAGAAAAATAGTGCTTGGTGATATAAGGAAAACTGCAAGGCACTCACATTACGTCATAGGATTAGGGGATCAGCCACCCAAAGTAAAGACAGAGATGGCCAGATGGTCCACAAGAAGACTAGGGCCAATGTGAGAGCCTGTCCTGAATGGATTTCCCTTCTCTTCCTCCCCCTCCACTCTCCTATCTTTGTATCCCTCCTTTCTTCACTGTCTTTCTTCCAAGAGACATGCATTAAGTATATTTGTCATAGGCTGCAAAGGAAAGGATAAGAGAAAGGAAAGAGAAACGGAGAAGACATGTGATTTACTTCAAGTTTAGTTGTTTTTTTTTCTTTTAAACACAATGTCTCTGTACCCTAAACCGGCATGAACCTCACTACATGGTCTGGGCCAAACTGTGAGTGAGTTTTCTGCTTCAGCTCACCAAGGGCTCCACTTGCAGGTGTATATCTCCATGCCCTGTTTTAATTTTAGGTACGCTTGAAGACGAGGAAGGAACAGTTGGAAAAACACTATCAAGAGTGTCATTAGTCTTGAGTAAGGCTGGAAAGAAAATTAAATAAATAAGATTAAAACCATCATTGTGTTATAATGGAAGGTAATAAAGATTCACAAACAGAAGGGTGTGGGATACATTAGAAAATGCAACAGCATGTATGGTGTCTTCATAGGAAAGCATGCAACCAAAACCACTTGCGGTCAGCCACCTACTAAGGTTTGAATATGGTCCCCCTTTCCCCTGCCCAATTTCAAGTATTGGAAAGTTAATTTCAATAATCAGATTTTAAAGGTATTTGGCAGTGAGGCTTTTTGGAAATCACTGAGTCATGAGAATCCATGCTCATGAACGGATTACGGCACTCAAGTATTAGTGGGTTATCACTGGACTTGTTCTCTTGTAGAAACAAAAATGTATTGTCTCTTATTGTTTTGACATGGGAGCTACATGTCTGTGCCATGGTACCACAATCAGGACCTTTCCAGGGGAAGAGAAGATGCTAACATCATGTGGATGGTCTTCCTAGGTTTTAGAAATATGAACTAATAAGCCTTTGACATTGAATTATCCAATCTCTGCTAGCTGGGACAATGAATGTGAACGATGCTGCTGATGTTGTTTCAGTATAAAATGTCCCTTAGTGGTTCATGTGGATGACCAAGGAGTTCTCCACCAGTGACACTCGTTAAAAGACTGTGGAAACTTTAGGCTACAGAGCCTTGCTGGAGAACATGAACCACCAGGAAGGACCTTGAATTTTGTCACTTAGCTGCATTTTATGTCCATCTTTGCTTCCAGACTGGAGACGTCACCTCGGCCTCCTATTTCTATGCCTTCACTGCCATGACAGACAGTATCCCCTCAACCTGTAAGACAGCTTGAATCTCTCCTTCCTTACATATTCCCTTTGCCAGAAGTTTTGTCACAGTGATTAGAGAAGTAACTAACAAACTGTCCTTATAGGTAAAAGACATATACACTCACACACATTCACACATATACACACATTACATACATACTACATACATGCACTCACAATACATATACATTACACACATACTACATGCATGTACTCACACATATACAACATTACACATACACATGCACACACATGAATACATACATAAATACATTATACACACACAACACACATGTGCACACATACACACACATTACACACATATATGCACACACATTACATGCACACTCACCACACATCCACAGACGCTAACACACACCGATTACACACACAAACACCACACTTTGCAAACAGCATCTTGAAAACCTTGCCAAGTAGGCTATCCATCAGCACTTACTTGAAGTAGGCAGAACCTCCCATGAGCTATCCATGAAAAGGAACTGATTCAAATGAGTGATTGGAGAACGGAGACTATGGTATGAGGAGTTCTTCTGAGGAAATCATACAGTGACCACAACGGTAACTGTTCATCCAGTTGGAAGACTTGTGCCTACGTCATTCTCGAGAGATGATGCTCAGTCACACACTGACACAAATGAAATGATGAAAGACAGGGCACCAAACCAGCAGCCTGCTAAAGACTCATCTTAATGAGTTAATAGGAACTCTGTCAAAAAAAAAAAAAAGAAAAAAAGAAAAAGAATTCCAATATAAAATAACTAATCCAGTGTCAAACTTTTAAAGAGGTACATTTCTTGCAGATGGCTGAAAAGTGTAGATCAGAATATAAACATAATATATATAATTATGAGAGAAAATCGTCACTGCAGTTAGTGACTCTTGCGTTGGGAGCTATGTATTGAGAGATTGTCCCTGGTTTTTTTTTTCATGTGCTCTGTAATCTCAGCCTTTAATTTATAAAAGAGGAACCAAGGTACATGTGTTTAGCATTCATAGATAGCATGTTCTTAGTGCAGATCTGTTCACACATGACAAAGACATTGGCCTCAAAGACCTTGTCTAAACCTTCGTTGCATAAAAGGATGCATCTAAATCTATAATATGGGTTTCTTAGTTTTTCCAATATATTCTTTTATCATCCCATTATTATATAAAGTAAAAAAAAAAAAAAAAACCAAACAGAAACACATGTGGCATATAAAATTACTTACTAATTCAGGTGCCAAGATTATTCAGGGCTATGGCCTCTTACTGGTCCTTCTAGTATTCGCAGAGTACTTTTGTCTGTACAGCCTGAAGGCTAAGCTTCACTGAGGCCTTCCACACTGTTACCAGAAGGGACAGAGACCAAGAGCTGCGGCTCAAGCTCTGCTACCCAGAGGAAGTCATGCAGATGTGGCTATGGCCAATTCTAGGCTGTGTTTCTAAAACTCTGACAGTATTTCCTAACAACTCTCCATCTTAAGATTTCTATATTGTGTTCAGTATTAAATACTAGCACTGAAAAAAAAACTGAAAGACACAGGAAGCTGAATTTAAAATGTTATCCAAGAAACGCAAGAACACGGGAAACAGGGCTGGAAACATTGGTTTAGAATTTATTCCAAGCCAAATAATATTAAAGGAGACGAAGAATGTCATTTTACAGTTCTCAGTGAGGATCAAGCAGTCATGAAAATTTATGTGCTGAATAATACTACATCAAAATATATAACTCTAGAAATGTTAGAAATAAAAGGAGGAATTTACAGAACCATGTTTACTTTAGGAACAAAACAATCCTCTAACTGAAGCAAGTAAGAGAGATTGGAAGAATTAAATATGTGAGTCAATCTATTGTTTATTTATTCTTTTTATATCAAGTCTAAGTATGTAGCCCAGGTTAGCCTCTATTTCACAATCCTCCTTGCATCAGCCTTCCAAGGGTTGGAATTGCAGGTGTGTGTTTTACTAAAATAATTAGCTAGGTTTATATAAGGTAAAATGTTCTTTAAACTCCCATCAACACTTTAGAAACGTCTACCTTCTTCTATGCTGCAGAATGAGCATAATGAATTTTTGCTGTTGTTGTTTGTTTGTTTGTTTGTTTGTTTTCAAGAAAGTTTTTCTGTGTAGCCCTGGCTGACCTGGACCTCACTTTGTAGACAAGACCGGCCTCAAACGTAGAAGTCTGCTTGCGTTTGTCTCTAGAGGACTGGCAATAAAAGCATGCACCACCATGCCCGGCTGCATAACAGATTCTGTAAAGTAAACAGTTTATAAGATGGACTATGTAAATAACTAAAGGTAAAAGCAAATAACAATGAACACAAAAATTCACTCAAAACAATACTCTAGTTAAAGAATAATGGTGTCTACGCTACCAAGTGTTTAGACCTAAGAAGGTAAGAATATGTTCTAGTGATACATGCAATACTGTCTGAGCTGCTCTTCAAGGGGAAAGGCAAGACAGTTTCTTAATATGTGGGAAACAACAAAAGTAAACTCTCCAGTCAATTTGAGACTGAGAAACCCAAAATCAACTCAGGGGAACAGATAAATGCAAATGGAGGAGATAAGAACAGAAATAAATTGAAATAGAAAATAATTAGAGAAGAGACTAATGAGATAACTATTGCAGGAACTGGTATGTAATCTCTCTCTCTCTCCCCCTCCCTCCCTCCCTCCCTCCCTCCCTCCCTCCCCCCCCCCCCCCTCTCTCTCTCTCACACACACACACACACACACACACACACACACACACACTCTCAAGGGAGTTAACTGGGAATCTGGGAGGAAGATGTTAATAAAATTAAGAATATCTTAAAAAGGGACATATATTATTTTATAAGACTAATTTACTAATTTAATAAAAAATCTTATACGTATTTTTAAAATATGTATAAGAACAGAAGACATTAAAAATCATAGTAGAATTTCAAATTTGCATTAAAGTCAATAGAGAACAGGAAAGATATTACAGAAGGTGGGATCAAAGATTTACAGGGAAAAGTAAGAAAGACTTTGGGATCTTCCACACCCTCCTTACTAGAGTATTTGGAACATTTAGTTTTGATGATTCAGAATCTCTTTTTAATTCCCCCCTTACAATATAATGTTTCCTTAAAAAGCCACTGAGCACATACTGGTTACCTCTGTGTACTCAGGCAGCCCAGCCTGCCACACTGGTCTTGTATCAACCTTAAAGCATAACTATTGCCCCCACCCTAACCTCCATGGTTTCCTTTTAAGCTAGCTCTGCTCCTCATCTTCCCTTCCAGATAGTACCCTTTAAACAGGGCTCTTCTGATCTGATACTGAGTGAAAGGCACTAAATGACAGAGCTTAAACACGTGACCCACCCACCCCCAGAGAAAGTGCGGCCCCTCCTGCTGTCCAACAGATCAGGACTGTTTTATTTAAAGTTTATACCTCTTATGAACCTTAAATGAAAGTACAAAAGGAAAGTCTATAATGGGACCTCCTACTCTTTGGGTGGTAATAAAGAAAATAATTGTCCCATACTCTCTCACAGTCAGGTCCTCAGCCTGAGGTATACATCCTTAGAAAGCAGGTGATAAGAATACAAAATTGCAGAGTCCTCCATATAAGTAGCACCTAGCAGCCTGGCTTCTGATGACCCACATTATAATACTCACTAAAAGAGCAACCAACAAATTTCATTGGAAGCATATAAAAATGATTGAGAGCAGATATTAAGTTATAAACGGTGCTGTCAGAGACTGTGAAGAATCCTCTCTCTCTCTTTTTTTGAACATCAGTTAAGACTCGACAAACCTTACTCTAATACCTCAAGGGTGTTTTTCTCTGTTTCTTTATCATTATTCACTTTCTCTTTTTACATGATAGATTGATTTAGTCATTTAAGTGTTCCTGTATGTAAAATCACCTTAATGAGTATCGACCAAGGGACACATTCACACAGCCAACTTTGGGGTGATTGGTAGAATATCAATGTGGTGAAGCCACTGGGTTTCTTCTGGAACAGATCCTGAAAAATGGGTAAATATTACTTTCAACCACTAGCACTAATGGTCTATTTAAAGGGATAACTTGAACAGTATATATGAGAAACGAAGACACTTGTTTGTAATTCTCGGGTGCTAATATGACTCTCATACAACCAGAGTTCTCCAAATCAAGGAAAGCCAGTGTTTGTACCTTCTACCAAACTACCTTTTCTACATCAAAGAAGAAGTTCCATGGATACTGGAGGCCTGACATCTCTGTTTGGTACTTTCCATGACAGAAATGTAGTTTCTATAGAATTGTCATGACAGTCTGGAGGAAGAATAGGATGACTTCTGCATAGAAGATTGTTAGCTACTAAGAAGAAACCTTATTTTTATTTTTATTTTTATTATATATATATATATATTTTATTTACATTTCAAATGATTTCCCCTTTTCTGGTTCCCCACTCCCCGAAAGTCACATAAACCCCCTTCCCTCCCTCTGTTCTCCCACCCATCCCTTCCCACTTCCCTGTTCTAGTTTTGTCTTATACTGCTACACTGGGTCTTTCCAGAACTAGGGGCCACTCCTCCATTCTTCTTGTACCTCATTTGAAGTGTGGATTATGTTTTGCATATTCCAGTTTTCCAAGCTAATATTCACTTATTAGTGAGTGCATACCATGATTGATCTTTTGAGACTGGGTTACCTCACTTAGTATGATGTTCTCCAGCTCCATCCATTTGCCTAAGAATTTCATGAATTCATTGTTTCTAATGGCTGAATAGTACTCCATTGTGTAGATATACCACATTTTTTTGTATCCATTCTTCTGTTGAGGGATACCTGTGTTCTTCCCAGCTTCTGGCTATTATAAATAGGGCTGCTATGAACATAGTGGAACATATATCCTTATTACATGCTGGGGAATCCTCTGGGTGTATGCCCAGGAGTGGTATAGCAGGATCTTTTGGAAGTGACATGCCCAGTTTTCTGAGGGACTGCCAGGCTGATTTCCAGAGTGGTTGTACCAACTTGCAACCCCACCAGCAGTGGAGGAGTGTTCCTCTTTCTACACATCCTCGCCAACATCTGCTGCCTCCTGAGTTCTTAATCTGAGCCATTCTGACTTGTATAAGGTGAAATCTCAAGGTTGTTTTGATTTGCATTTCCCTGATGACTAGTGAAGTTGAGCATTTTTTAAGATGTTCTCTGCCATCCGAAGTTCTTCAGGTGAGAATTCTTTGTTTAACTCTGTACGCCATTTTTAATAGGGTTATTTGGTTTTCTGGGGTCTAACTTCTTGAGTTCTTTGTATATATTGGATATTAGCCCTCTATCTGATGTAGGGTTGGTGAAGATCTTTTCCCAATTTGTTGGTTGCCGATTTGTCCTTTTGATGGTGTCCTTTGCTTTACAAAAACTTTGTAAATTTATGAGGCCCCATTTGTCAATTCTTGATATTAGAGCATAAGCTATTGGTGTTCTGTTCAGGAACTTTCCCCCTGAACACAAAATTCAGCATCCTTTCATGATTAAAGTCTTGGAAAGAACAGGAATTCAAGGCCCATACCTAAACATAGTAAAAGCAATATACAGCAAACCGGTAGCCTACATCAAACTAAATGGAGAGAAACTTGAAGCAATCCCACTAAAATCAGGGACTAGACAGGGCTGCCCACTTTCTCCTTATCTTTTCAATATTGTACTTGAGGTACTAGCTCGGGCAATTAGACAACATAAGGAGGTCGAAGGAATACAAATTGGACAGGAAGAAGTCAAACTATCATTATTTGCAGATGATATGATAGTCTACCTAAGTGACCCAAAAAACTCCCCTAGAGAACTCCTACAGCTGATAAACAACTTCAGCAGAGTGGCAGGTTATAAAATCAACTCAAGCAAATCAGAAGAAACCTTTATCTGAAGCCAGAATGCTAGACTTCTTTTGAGCGAGACTCCTCAACTTTACATATCAACTGCTTGCTTTCTAAAGCCATAGACCAGGTTAAAGATGTGAGTTTGGGAGAACTACGAACTTGACCTTTTACCACCCAAGAAGTGCTTCAGTTCCTGCCTTCAGATTAACTGCCTTGCTCAGTGGTGGTGGCACACGCCTATAATCCCAGCAATCTGGGAGGCAGAGGCAGGCGAATTTCTGAGTTTGAGGCCAGCCTGGTCTACAGAGTGAGTTCCAGGACAGCCAGGGCCATACAGAGAAACCCTGTCTCGAAAAAACCAAATCCAAAACAAAACAAACAAAACAAAAAAACCAGATTAACTGCCTTGAGTTTCTGCCCTAACTTCCCTACAATTAACTGAAAGATGTGAGGTGAAATAATTGCTTCCCTTCCCAAGTTGTTTGTGTTCATGGTCTTTACCACAGCAATTGAAAGCAAACAAAGACAAAGATGCTTATTGCTTTGGGGGGAGCATGGATTTTGATGCAAGGACTCATGGTAATCTGACACACACTCATAGTCTTGTTTTATGGTCTAGGCAAAAATTGAAAACACAAAACCAAAACATTAGCAAGTTTCCTTGTCTTGAGTTAGGAAGGATAGCACACCAATTTCTAAGGAATGAGTCCTGGCTTGAGGAATGTGACACAGCAGCGACACTGTAACTTAGGATGGGTTTTGAAAAACTTCTAAGTTCAGTCCCAACTCTATGACAAAGAAAAATCCAAACTTTTCCAGTTGTTTCAATCTGAAAGAGTAGAGTCAATGCTCTCTAAATATGTCAACCTTTCAATACAAGGGCAATAGCAAAGAGAGTTGGAGTTTGGGATGGGTTTGGTATTTTATAGATCAATATTAAAGTCTCATGGAAGTTTAGTTTTCTGAGACGTTGAGCTTCCAATATCATTAACTGTAGAGAAGTTTTACTCCAGCAACATGCTTGTTCTGACAAAGCATAATCACATCAAAAAATATGATTTGGCCAGAACGCAGACATGCTCTGAATTTTAGTATGATCTGTACACACCTTTAATCCCTAACAATGTAGGTAAAGTTAGTTTGGAAAAGGAAGCAGCCATGATTTGAAGTGGTGAATCAGTGAAACAGCAGACAAGGTGAAAGAATTAACAGAATGAGTCAGAGATCGAATATGCCCAACCCTCAGGAGAACAAAACAGGGAAGAAAGGCAAATTAAGGGACTAGTGCAGAAAGCACGAGAAGGAGGAGGAAGTTTGACTGGGACAGTTTTAGAGACAAGTTGCAGTTTAATACAGAAAGAGCCAGAGAATAAGAAGGAATCAGTAGCTTAGAACAAACTGCCAGTTAGTCTGAGGTGAAGCAGAACAATTTGGTGAGAATCTACGAGAAGCCAGCTTGACTCAGTCATCTTGGAGAGGAGTTTTGAGACAGAACAGCTGAGTTAACCCAGCCAGCTGGAGTTCCAAAAGAACTAGAAAGGGTGACCTTACTCAGCAGTAAGCCTCTGAGACATCAATTACATCTGGAGAGTAAAAGTTACATTTACAATGAACCGTCCAATCACAGGGATGGTGAGAGGAGCCAGTGGAGGGAGCCAGAGTACTGACTTCTGGCTTGTGTACAAGACCAGCAAGAAAGGAACAGTCCAGCCCCAACATCATGCTTCCTAAAAGCCATCAACCCCTATCTCCAGATATAATCTACCCACTGGGTAAGAGATGCCCCCGTTTAAGAACAGCCTAGAAGCCTATTTCTCAGAACCGCTGGTGACATGTGGCCTTTACAGAGCTTAAATAATAGCTCACGAAACCCCCTCTGACTATGCTGCATGTCACCCAAATCATGACACTTTCCATCATTTGGTTCTGGTTTCAAATACTAGAAATCTGTCTTCTTGTGTCTAAACTGAGTAGCCATTAGCTGCGTGGAAACTGTCTCCAACAATAGGTCAATTAATGGCTGCATTTTAAACAGCTTCTTTTAAAACAGCAATTAATTTCACACCGCATTTTGGATATTTCTCCCATGTACCTTATCTATTTGAAATCACTGTTATTCTGGGAAGATACGGAGACTATTATTTCTGAAAGCTTTACCGATCATATTCTGTTTTTTTTTTTTTTTACCATAATGAATGCAGAGATAGAATTAGGTTTTAATTATGGCTGGCACCTTTTCACTGGTAGAAATAGACTTTAAAAGGCTGAAAATGAGAAGATTCCGTCCTGAAAGGAGAGTTGATAAATGCTCAGAAGGACTATTTATCCAAACATATCTTCAAATCCAAATGCTATCCAATCAGAGAAAAAGAACAGACTCCAAACACAACATGGGCTATTTCTGTTTACTTATTAATATTCCTTGCGCTTTCCTAGTCTAATGGGTTCAGACTATCATAAGCCTTTTCCCTGGTGAAAGAGAAAAATATCAAGGAGACCGTTTTCACCCGTTCTTTAGGCATTACCTCAGCTGTAGCAGCATTATCTTTGACAAGCGTCAGATCTTCTGCCCTCCTATTTATTTTCCCAACAAGCCGCAGAGAGAGCATGAGCTACTTTGGTCCAAAGGGCAACGAGCAATAATTTTTCACTGCTTATATTATCTGAGTTTAGGAACTGGGCAAATCTTAAGTTCAGAGACCAAAAGGAAACTGGGTACTTTATGCTGACCTTGCCTGGACCTTCCTGAAGATATCTGATTTCATGTAATTCCTATAGGTATGGTCTAAGGAATCTCTCAATGCTTTTATCAATTTGGACTGGGCAAATCATGTGCTCTAAAGGGTTGTGTTGTGCACTGTACAGTATTAAAAGCATTGGCCTCTACCCACTAAATGCCAGAAGTAGCCCTCTTCCTTCAGTTTAGATGACACAAAATGTTTTCAGACATTGCTAAACATATCCCCAAGGAACAAACTCACGTTCAGTTAAGAATCAGTCAAATATACACAACTAGTAGAGACAGTAGATAGTACCATGATAGTTAGGTAGGCACATGATCAGGGAGCCTTGAGTTTAACTATTTATTTATAACTGATTGTAAGAAATAAAGTGGTCAGGAAAGAGAGACTATGTATGTTTTAAATTTTAATTATAAATGTCACTTTGTTCTCCAAGGTGGATAGAGCCATTTGCAGTGCTCTCAGCATTCTGTATCACCAGGCCAAATTTATTTTTGGCTAATCTAATAAAAAGAAAAGCAACAATTTTCTTGCTTAAAATTGCATTCCACTGATAGCTGTTAAGATGAATATGTTTTCTTATACTTCTTGACTGTTTTTTTTTTTAAAGATTTGCCACCTCTTTTCTCCTGACTCTTTCCTTTTCTTTATTGACTTGTCTATTTGATAATTTCTGCATACAAACATGTTATATTGTTACAGGAGAATATTCCTGGAAAAATATATATTCCCGTAGCTTTTGGACCTTCGTGTGTGTCTCTAAGCACATCCAGATTTCAGACCAAGGGTTGTTTCCCAAGCAAACTGATGCATCCTCATCTGCAGACTGGATTGATTCTGAACTTGCAAAGTCTCCTGCAATGAGTCTGGTATACAGCATATACTTTAGCAAAAATGGCTTTTTCCCCCCTCACATGCCGACTTGGCTGGCACTACATGTGACGCTTAAGACCCCTTTCAGCCATTCACAGATGTTCTATACTCTTTATTTCCTGTCAGCTGAAAGACAAGTCTGACTCTGCTACACCATATTCTGATTTACTGCTTCACTTAAAATTGCTTTGCTTTATAAATCATCTTAGCACATACAAAGATGCTCTCGTTAGAGAGCTTCAAGTATCAAAGATAAACTGTGGGTCTTTCTTGATGCCGTAACTCCAAAGCTACTCCATCCTGAGGCAGTTTTCGACATTAAAGGCTTTCCCTGCGGGTCTTTTTCTTGTGATTTGACACAACCATTATTTTGTGTGTAAACACATGTTTGGGTCTCTTCCATGGTGATTTGTTATTGGGTCTCTCTGCAGGGTTAGGATATGCACACCTGAAAGCCAAGCATTTAAGTGGTCATTTGGCACTTCATAGTATGCAAACTTTGGGTCAGTTTTGATTTAGGGCAATCACAAACAATGCTGAGGGGAACATCTCTTCTTGATTGGTTCTTGGATGTTTCTCCAGATGCCATGTTCTAGAGACCTGGTCCCCAGTATGCAGTGCTGTAGGACTCAGTGAAAGTGGTACCTCAGAGAAGTCAGACCATCTGAGGTATGCATCTGAAGGAGGCATTTGTACCCAGACCTTATCCCATGATGCCTTCCAACTATTATGATGAGTGTCTTGCCTCACTTTGAATTCCCCGAAATAGTTTTCCTGGTCATAGGCTGAAGAGCAACAGAACCAAGGACCATGAGCTGAAACCCATCAAGGTGCAAGCCAAAATAAGCGTTTCTTCTTTAAATTTGATTTATCTCGAATATTTTGTTACAATAATGCAAAAGTAAGACGACAGCCTTATACCTTCCTGTTCATTTACCTAAAATAGGACTGAATAAGTGAAATGTTTGGCACAGAAGTGTTTCATACAGTTTACATTTCAATGAGCACATTATTCTCCAAAATGGCCACATAGGCCATCTTTTAACACTACCAGTATTCAATGGAATGCCAGTCAGAATTACTTAGAGTGGTGACAAAATATCTGGGAAAAATAATCAAAGATTTACAGAGGTTCTGGTTCATCCCGATGTATGAAGTGTGGTAGAGCCAGGCAGCTTCAATCATGGGAAGCAGGATGGCTTCCACCATGGTTTAGAAACCATGGTAGAGCCAGGCAGCAACCGTCATAGTGTGAAAAGCATGGGAGACTGCCAGCTCCCATCAGGGGCAGCCAGGAAGCAGAGAAGGCAAGTCCTGTCAGGCTGTCTCTTTTCTCTGGGTTATTTTCTGCCATCTCCCCGGCCATGTAACGGAGCTACTTTTCACTCACATTTGGTGTTCTCCCTTTATTCCATCTCTGGGAGTGCTCATATAAATGCATGCAGAGGTGCACTTGACCCATCTCCTGGTGTTTCTTGATGCAGTCAGGATAACTATGGAGACTCACCTTCACCAGTTTAGAGTTCTAGGCAATTCAATGGAAATATTTTAAAAATTAATTTATATTCCAGTGATTATTGTCAAGATGGGTATATTGTCTATATTTCTTGTGCTTGACTTTTGTCTCCAATTTGAGATTTGCTTCCTCTTTTCTTGTTCCCACTGCTGCATCCGTTGTTTTCCTTATTGATTTATATGAGTTTTTAATATGCCCTGCATATTAATTCTTCATCAGTTATACACGTTGACTGAGACTTGAAGATGCCACGCAGCAAGCATTTCAAAGGGCATCAGGTTAAAAAGCTGCTGTCTGAGATAATTAGTGAGCCCTTCCCAGCTGCACTGTTCCTGTCTCCTTGTCTCTGTTCTCTCCATTAGGATCTGGACATCCAATTACATGTTAACATCGTCCCTCCTCAGTGATGGTGAGCCTCTCTGAACCTCAGGATTTCTAGCATCCCAGAGTGTGCCCCACCTCCCTGCCTCTGAGCTCAGAGATCATGGCCTCTGTCTGCTCAAAAGAAGGACAACAATGGCCTTTCTTCTGTCCCACCCAAGCCTCTCCTTCCCCAGGGAACTAACTCCAAGTATGCAATACAAAGCACTGTGTGCACAGAATATTAATAAATCTTGTAGGCTGGGAAAAAGTGGACACATAAGTTTGCAGCACACTTAACTGAACCAAATGAAATAACTTTTTTCATGGCAAGCCATTGTTTTTCTCTAAGAGCCTTTGTTATGCCAACCTGCTAAGTGACCCTCCAAGAGGGGTTGGCATCAGTACATCTCCCAAATGCATTTGACACGACAGGACTTCTCCCTAGAGCATCTCTTAAGACCAATCACCGTGGAAGATGCTTCAGGGCATTTTGTTGTGATGCATGCAACAAGGATACACTTTGACAGCTGTCTTGTGTGCTCTCTGGAATGTGTTTAAGGGGAGGAGGGCATTCTGTGTCGTATTTGCCTTCTGTATGCACAGGGTATGGTGGGTAATTTAGAGGGGGTTTTGTATGTGCTTATATATGGATGTATTGTGTGTGTTCGTTCAAATGTGTAAAGATGTGGGTGTATGTGTTTGTGCCCATGTGTGTATAACCTTGTGGACACCAGATATTGATAGCAGATACATTCCTCAGTTGCTCTGTTTTACATATCGAGGCAAGGCCTTTTATTTGAACTCAGAACTCAACAGCTTTTCTTCTTCTTGGAAATACTCTCTTTTTTCCTGAGCACAGGGCTGCCATGCCTACTTAACTAACACTTACATGGATGCTGGGTATCTGAACTCTCGATCAACTATCTACTACTGAACCATCTTTTGAGCTCATTTTTGCAAAGCCCTTGATTGTATTTAGAATTCTGAGCATGTCAGTGAGGACATCTCTACAGAGCATTAACTAAGGGAGAAAAGACCCACCTTGTATGTGGGTGCTGCTGTCAGATAAGCTAGAAACTCTAAATAAAGTAAAGGCAAAAGGGAGAAAGCTAGAATGTTCAATGGACCCCCTCCCTCTACTCTCCATCTGTCATGAGGTAGAGGACTTGCCTCGTTTACCTGCTCCATAGTGTTTTACTAAAAAATATGGCGCCAAAAAACCATGGAGTAAGCCCTCTAAGTCTGTGAGCTGAACTGAATGCTTCTTCCTTTAAATTGTTTTTTATTTTTTTCAGAAGTTTTGGTCACAGTCATGGTCAACTAACTGACACAGGGGTCCTGGAGCATCACACATAGTAGACATTTCCTGGTAAGTGCCAAGTGCCAACTTCTGTCAAGACCTGTGTGTGCACTCGGGTGAGGGCTCCTTGAAGATGGGGTGAGGTGCCTTGTGTGACCCTAGGCAGTCTTGGGCACTTCTCCTCTCAGGGGGAAGTTGGCTGATGATACTAGAAGGGAATGACCAGAAAAGTTGAGTAAGGTAATAGGTATGTCAGCACAGAGCAGGTACTCAGATGTGCAAAAGCTGTATGGGTTGTTTGTAATTGTAGAGTTGGCACACTGCAAAGTGTCAGAGAAACCCCAAATCCCAAGTGCTCTCTGATGCCCCCAGAGAGTTTTCAGAGAAACAGGCAACAAACATGTAATGTGGAAATGCTTCAAGAGAAGAGACTCCAGTGCTGTACTTTTCCCTTTCTCTGTGCTTTCTGTCAGCTCCTGAAGTTGCATCCTCCCTGATGGAGCAGCTCCTCCCTCATCAGCCCCAAACACCATGCATTTTCTTTGGTATTTGCAGAAATGCTCCCACCACTACCTCTTGAGATGCCTGTCTCAGGAGGTAAGTATCACCTCTTTAGTCCAAAGCTTTGGGGTCCTCCTGACTCTTCTCTCTCTCAGCTCTTGCAGTAACAACTGCTTTCTGCAGCTGAATCAATGTGTTACTGGCTCTGTTCCCAGTGTTAAATCCTCCTGTTCAAACAAGTAGTGCTACAGTTCAGATCTTCACTGTCTCTAGTGACCCATGGGCTTAAGACTTGGAGGCCAGCCTACAGCACTTCTGGGATATGGTGGAACCTTTAGGAGGAGGGCTCCAGTGGAAGGAAGTTGGGCAGCTGAGGACATATTGAAGGGGATCTTGTGACCTTACTGCATTGTTAGCTGCTCTTGACTTCTTGGTTGCCATAATGTAAGTTGTCCTCTCCATTGTGGTACATGGAGCCACCAATGGCCCAGAGCAATGAAGTCAATTGACCATGGACTGAACTTCCAAGACTGTTATCCCCTTTTTTTCTTTTCAAGATGATTATTTGAGGCATTTTGTCACAATGATGGAAAGCTGAGCAGTGGGGGCAGGGGGGAGGGGAACTAACCAACCAACCAACCAACCAACCAACAACCAACCAACCAACCAACCAACAACCAACCACCAACCAACCAACCAACCAACCAATCAACCAACCAACCAAAAACCAAACCAAAGAGGACCTTTATTGTTAAATGAGGAGGCAGAAATGGCCTTGGAGAAAGGAATAGATCAGTGACAGTCTTCTGAATCTAGATACTGGTTCAGCCAGGCTGGACATGGATGACCTGCACGAGATCTGCAGGAAGTCTGAGCTCTCAAAGTGTCGATATAACCCATTCCCAAGCACAATAACCTACTTATATGGATTGATTTATTAATCATGATACATCTCGTCTGTGTCCTCCTGGGATTGCCTGTTGAGATGTGTTTTCCTTTAAAGCAATGGAAAGTCATCAGTAATTCATTAAAGTGTTCAGGTGATGTTGATTGCTGTTCTAACGATCATTACATTATAACATTAGCTTATAGGTATTAACATTGTCTGTTTTATGGGATGTTGTTAATCAACTACACACAATTGCAGAAGAAACTAAACCCAATAGCTTGATGCTTGGTGTCTGCTTGCTTCAGGAGTTTGGATGAGGAAAGAGGACGTTCCCAGGATATGGCCCAATAATGAGGAATTAGACACTTGGCTCATCTTTTACTTACTGTAAGCTCCTGAACCATTCTGATAAACTCCCTGATCATGGTACCCAGTTCTCCGAACTGTGCATAATAATAATGCTTCCTCATAGCTGCTTGGCTGATTAAACAATTTAATAGAACTTAGTTCACTGTTTTTGAGAAATACCTACCATTGTGTCCATAAAGACTTCCAGATGCTACACATTTCCATAATCTCTTTATTTATGCCCAAGTCCCAACCTTTCCCCTCCCCCTTTTTGGCTCTTATCCTAATTGGTATCTAGAGAAACAAGGAGGTAGAATTCAGCTTGGTATGATGATATAAGCCTGAACCATTCTTGGCCCCGTGGAAGTATTTCACAATTATCTGCATAAATCTATTTGTTGGCTCACAGGCTTGTGAATAATAAAGACTGGAAACTGAATTTGTACACCAGAGCTAGCTATATAAACTGGGCAAGGTGGCTGTGTTCCGTGGCCCTCTCATCAGCTGGAGGCAGGGACAATGACCTTCATCTTACTCTAGTGGATCTCCGGCAAGCTTGTTGACTTGTAACCATAGTCTGAGATCGGTCCCTAGGGATTCCCATCCAACAGATCTGGGATAGGACCTGATAACTGTGTTCCAAGAAGCTCCCGGGGAGCCTGGGTACTACCTAGGTGTCCTGAGGAATACACTTTAAGAAATTCTGTATTCATATTCATTGAATCATGGCTCTGTGTGCATGGTGTATGGCTAGAGTGCATTCAAATTTGAATTCATCCACTGGGAGGCCTTTGTGGTGGGATAACATGATTGATTTGATGTCAATAAATTTAGGCTTGAATTTGGGGATTTCTAAAGGCAGTTGTGGGAGGTTAGAGTCATGACATCATTCTTTCCTTCGGTGCATATCTGTTTTGTTTTGTTTTGTTTTGTTTTGAGAGTTTTATTTAATGCGTAAGTGTGTTTTTCTAAATGTATGTCTGTATACATGAACATTCATGCTGTGCTCTGAGGCCAGAAGATGATGCCAGATTTGGAATTTCAGATGGTTTGGAGTTGTCTTGTAGGTGCTGGGAATTGAAGCCAAGTCTTCTGGAAGAGCAGCCTGTGATCTTAGCCAGCAAGTCATCTCTCCATCCCCTATATCCAGGTTTTAAAGGAACATTTTAGGAGAGTCTTCTGAGAAGCACCTTGCAAACTTTCAAATATCTTCTGAATGCTACATTTTTAAAGTAATATATTGGTCTTTACATTGTTTTTACAAGGTCCTCATTTAATGTTTAACAAGAATTTTTTTCTAAATAAAAGGTAATTCATAAGGGGTTATAATTAAGGGAGCCTACTCTAGGAACCCCTGAAAACTACAAACCCAGAACTCAAAAAGGAGGAGAGGTACTAAGACTCATTTTGAGCCCTGAGGGGACAGATGTAAGAAATGAGTTCTGAGTCTCAGTCCCTTAACTCTCCCAAGTGTCTCTTCTACTAACTGCTCCTTCTTGATCTCCAGTGAAAGGATCCAAGACTCCAGTCTCTGCCTATGCTTCTATTCTCCTATCTCTACTTTCTAGGAAGAGTCAGGAAGTGGTTCTCAGCCTTTCCTTGTTCCATCGCCATATCACTCCCTGTAATGGGAACCATCCAAACTTTCTGGAGCTCAAGCCTTGTGATTTTCAAGGGGTGGATAACAGGAAAAGCCCACAGTCACTACATCAGACAGCAAAGCTCAATGTTTCAGAATACCTGTCCTCAGTAAATCCCCATTGTCTCTCACCTTCTCCCACTTCCTAGTATAGAAAGGGTGCTAAAGGGAATATGCCTTCTTGGGTGATGTAACAAATGTGTGTGACCAAGAAGTAGAAGAAACAATCATCAGTTAAACACCCCTGTGTTTCTGCCCTTTGGCTATGTTAGCCTATAGGATCTTCATGGAAGCCCAGTCCATCAAGGTTCTTGGTGTGTTCATCCTACTAAATCTAAGCATTAGAAATTCAAGAGTGCTTCTTCCTCACTGGAGGACTCTGAACCCTTAGAACAGGCAGATATGCAGCTATGTTGTCTCCCACTGTCTGGGAACTGATCTTACTGGAAATGATGGGTGTGAGATTACCACTCAGCAAACAAACTCATATGGCCTGGAGAGGAGAGAGCAGGCACCCTGGCCCCGCCTTCCTGATTCTGTGATCTGTTCACACCACACTTGCGTGTGGATAGCTTCTTTCTCCTTTCAGGAACCAGCTGAGCCTCACTGGCCTGCAGGAAGGGAGCTGGTACTAATGGCTACTCCCTGCCTTTCTTTCCTTTGCTTTGTTTTGCTTTGCTCCCTCTCTCCTGACTGTCTCTGGGATTTACACTCTCCTCATTCGAATCCAATTGCACGATTCATCAACATTATTGGAGAAAGCAGTTAGATACAATCGGGGTTGGGGGGATTAGTATTTGCAAAGACAAGTGGTATTGAGCTTTCTACCTCATCAAGGGGCTAAATGCACACATGTTAGCCACACACCTTGACTTCCAGAAATCCCCTAGAGCTGACTCTGGTGGTGGGTTTTTCTTCTCGTTCTCTTATATGATCTTTACATTTTGCCCACACTTGTGAAAACTAACGGCATCATTTTCATGCATGGACATGGGCCCACCAGCTGACAGTGGTTTGCAATTCTTATTACAAATATATCTTCTAATTCCCGAGCTGGAATTGTAAAGCTTTTCTATAGTGACACTGAACCAAAATATCGAAATTGCTGAAGCCTTTAAAGAAAGCCGGCTAAAGGTTGCAGAACGCCTTTTCAGTAATGCTGCGGAGAGACTCTGCAGAATACAGATAGATGTCTTCCTGCCTTTGCCTGTCACCTCACATCACCCGGGGACTCAGACTCCAAACTTCCACTGCCCTTGGCAGGGATTGATCCAGGAGCAAAAGAAATGAGGAAAAAAGAGACAGGGGTGGGGGAGAGAAAGACAGGCTTCTTTGAAAAGAAACTTCTGCACTGTTTTGATGGCTTCTACTCTCTGGGTATGGCAGAGACTTTGTAGATTGGAAACGGAAAGGATAAGGAAGGCAGATGTGTATCAGAAGCAACCCATGGGTCTCTTTGATTGTTTGGTTAGCTGGTTGCAATAATGGGGATTGAGCCCAGGACCTCATGCATGTACTATAAACTGCACCAACAGCCCTAGGCTCCTCCCTCTTTGTTGTTTCCCACTCCCTTTTCCCCCCTCTGTCTTTCTCTAGCATCTGCATTCCCTGGTCCTGCTCAGTGTGGCATCTTCTCCAATATACTGTTCAATAGCTCACTATAACCAATAGCTCACTATTCAAAACCAATAGCTCACTATTTGTAACCAATAGCTCACTATTCATAACTAATATCTCACTAATCATAAAGAGCATCTCTTCTTCCACTTGTCTCCTTCGGGCATCCACTTCTCACTCCCGAGTGTCTATCAAAGAGAAATAGATGCAGGAAAGTGATACAACTTGGATTCAAGGTTGACCTAGGACTTAGAATTTGGGGCATGACATTTTTTGCTCTTAAAGGATCACTGGTTTTACCCATCGAATGGGTAAATGGTGTGGGTGTGTTTCCTTTTTTGAACTGTCTGTAAGTTTAAGGGACTGACCGAATAAAGATAAATAAATGAGTATAATTTATGTGGTCTAAGAATTGAATCTAGGACCTTACATTGTGTTAATGTACATTCATAGTTCTTGATTGACTTTTAAATTACTGCTATCACTATTATTATCATTATTATATCTTTCTCTAGCATCTTCATTCCCTGGTCCTGCTCACTGTGAGAGGGAAAAGGGGAGAGGGAGAGGGAAAGGGAGTGGAAAACAACAAATTATTACTGCTATCATCATATTATCATTATTTAGAGGTAAGATCTTGCTATGTAACCCATGGGGCCCCAAATTTGTGAATCTCTTCTTTCAACTTTCTGGATGTTTGGACAATGCAGGGTGCTACCACACACAGCTTCCATTTGCATTTATAACAAATAGTTTCATTGAGTGCCACCTTTGATGGCTGTCTTCTTTGAAGATGGGGCTTTTTGGGAGACTACTTGGGTCCATGGATTTTGGGGGAGGGGAGATCCGTTAAATGTATGCTGGAGTATCTACTCCCAATGTTTCCACTCTACCTACTCTAAGTAGGTGTGGGAAATGGGTGCTGGCCCCCTTTGAACTCCAGAAAATGAAAAACGTGTTGCTAACTCTAAATTAGAATGAGATGCTAACACTTTCAAATGGGCGTGATTCTTGGGAACTTAAAGTCAAAAGCTATGCAATGTAAGGCCAAGCATGGCATAATGAATTAAAAGGCAAGTAGTTAGATGATAGTGGATTTGTGCAAACAACCTAAATGTGAGGATAGGGAGAATCAAGTTCATGTCCCAATGTCTCTATAAATGCAGACGGCTTTATATAGCTTTTGACTTTGTCTGTCTGGGCTGGATGTCCCTCCTGGGCTATAGAATGTTCTGGTTGGATTAGGATATCTCCAAGGTCCCTTTCAACTTTACATGCCTATTATCTCATGCTTCTGCTCATTAAAAAAGAATTGTAAGTTAATTGAAACAGGGCTCTATTGGCAGGCTCTGGAGAAAACAGTATAGATATCTATAGGTTAAATAGAAGGGAGAGCAATGGCAGGCTTTCCCCCCAGCTTATATTATGGCAACTGTAAATCAGAGCATGGAAAATAGGTAAGAGTAGCCATCTTGCTCACAACTGTTTTGTATACTCTTTGAGATACAGATAGGGAGGAACATTCTGCAAATTGGCTGTATGAGGATCAGTTTATTCTAGAGAAAGCATAAGTTAGGGATGCTGGAGACAGGGATAGGCAGAGAGAGCACACTTTGGTTCTAATCAGGATTAAGCTATCCATATAACTCAGCATTCTGTTGACTATGAGGAAAATGCCAATTCAAAAATGAAGGAACTTGCTGTGACCTCAGTGTCTAGGATCATAAACCCCTTTGATCTCTTCTACTGGTCTGGGCAGTGCATGCTTTACCAAACATTTGCCTTGGAACATGGATGGGCCAACCTGAGGATGGATAGCCAGTGTTTGGTCTCTCCGTGTTCAATGTCCAACCTGAAGATGGACAGCCAGTGTTTGGTCACTCAGTGCTCAATGTCCAAGCAAGAGGGAGGGTGGGGCAAGGTTCTTGCAGGTGAAGTAGAGAGGTTGTTTTTGGGAGCTCAGTGTTCAATTTCTCGTCCCTGCACCCTTTGCATACCTGGTGTGTTACCTTTAGTGTCATAGCAGAGCTGAGTATCTTAGAATTTCCACAGAGTTGAGTTATGACGATGAAAACATTCACTGATATTAATGATGATGAAACCATGTGGAATATGAAGGCTGGGGGGGAGCTTAAAGCCTTGGGGAGCGCTGAGGGCACTCTCTAACTTTTCTAAGTATTTCCTGGTTCTGGAGGCCTTCTCTTTCTCCCTTTGTCTCTGTTCTCTCTCATCCTGGGTCCACCTTGTTCATTTATGTCTTGTGATTCTGTTTGCTTTTCTGTTTCTCCTTCTTTCCCTTCCTATCTTCCACTTTCCCACATTCTTGCATCCTCAAGTTCTCCATTGCTGTGACTTGCCTCTGTCTGATTTGTTACTTCCTTTATTTGGAGCAGCTGGCTTCTCTCAGCTCTCCCTGCCAGGTCCATATCCATTCCTAGCTTAGGACAGCTGTGCTGTGACCTCTAAGCCCTGCGGTAGCTGCTGCCTGGTATCTCAGATATGAACATCAGAAGGAAGTTTTCACATCTGTGATTGGCCATTAACCAAGCCCCATCCCCTACATACCACACACCACATACCACACACCACACACACAGCACTAAATGAGGTCCACTTAGCCCAGAAGCATTGATGTCTCTATCATTCCCAAGGTGACACTTTGAAGAGTCATGGAAGCTGATGGGCAAGAAGCTTAGATTTGTGGGCTGAACTCCCTTGATCTGTTGTTGCCTTTCCTCTCCAGGAACTCAACTTCCTTCTGCTGACAGAAGGTGCATGTGAATGCCACAGTGGCCATCATCCATACTGCAGTTCTTAGTGAATGACAATCTTGTGTGTCCCAATACCAATTTCTTCCAGGGACACCCTTTGGTCACAATATCTATTCCTGCTCTCTGTATTCAGAGAGCACATGGAGAGCATTTGCTGTGCACCTGAGATAGTGATATTGCTATCTAAAGACCAAGACTATGGAAATAGGCTTTCAGTACTGTGCTCTGTTCCCTTGGTAAAAATCATACAGGCAAGAGACATCTGATGATACCAAGGGATGTGTGGGCTATGATGTCAGTATTATGATCAGGGCCAGGTACCCACCCAGAGCCAAGTCTGAGAAGATCTGCTTTCAAGCAATGGAATCAAGGGAGGCATTTGATATCCTGTTAAAGAAGTGGATGTATCCAAGGGTTAATGGGGGAGGTCTAGAATGTTCCTCCCTTTCTTTCCTCCTAAGAGAACACAACTTTATCCTTCAGAATCCAGCCTTGTCTTGAGCCTCCCTTTTCTACCATTCCAGGAAGACCTTTCATCTGGCAGAAGTTTGGTCCCTTCATTAGACAGAAGCTGTCTTATCTTTGACATCACATAGCCTCCACTTGAATTACAACCAACTATCAGTAGGGGCTATTTATTGTAGTGCCTAGAATCCAACCACATGCCAGTCAGAGTTTATACCACTGGGTGCTAAAAAACTCATAGTAGGAATTGTTAAACTCTGATAGGTGGATGGATAAGAATAAATATACAAAAAATGTGCCAGGGATTATCTGAGCTCTGAGGTGCCGAAGCTTTCTTTACCCACACAAGTTCCCTTAAGAAAACTATGTCTACACAGTGTCCTGGGAACATGCTCCACCAGTCTCTTAGACTGGAAGGAGTTCCTCTTTTCTCCGGGGAAAAAAAATCAAACCCATCCTCAAGTTGGGTGTGTTTTGTCTATGTGTCCTGCAAGCTAAGGCCCAAATTTTGAGACGTAATCAATTCCAATTGATTGGCAAAATCTGACTCGTATGCTCTGGGCCAACTTTGGATGGGAAAGTTCATTAAAAGCAGGCCTCTGGCAAGGCCGACACCCCTCGATGCTGCAGTAATCAGGGCTTCTTCATGCCAAGTAGCAGGATCTGCCCTGAAGAGTCCCTGGCATGGTTTTGTAGGGACTTACCCATCTGCAGCAGAGCTTTTTGTAAATGAGTAATTTGACCATGATGGAAATCCATGAGAAGATTTCCAAGCACGGCTGGAACTGGATGGAGGGAACCGATCGCCGGGAACAGGTTGCTCTTGCTTGTGGGATGTGGAGATCTTCTTACTTCTCCTTCCTGTGCAGATGCTGCTCCCTAGAGCAGAGTTA
Organism: Apodemus sylvaticus; assembly: GCF_947179515.1. Classification (NCBI taxonomy): domain Eukaryota; kingdom Metazoa; phylum Chordata; class Mammalia; order Rodentia; family Muridae; genus Apodemus; species Apodemus sylvaticus. Next base: position 26,343,577 of record NC_067492.1, read on the forward strand.
TTTCTCTTGGCATCACACTGAGGAATGCACTTTCGCCCCTGGCAGGCAAAGGGACTCATTGGGAACAAACCTTAAGATCCTCTGAAGAGGAGATACACATATCTTTCCCCTGGTTGTTTGCTTTCAGGGGCTCCAAGGAACCAGGAAGGTGTAAATTTTCCATGGAGCAGCAACTTCTGGAAGTCATCAGCTCTGGAAGCAACTGACACAGGGCTCCTGCCTGAGCTTGCCAATCCCAAAACAACAGGCTAATTTTAACCAATACTTATGGGATGCCCACCACGTGGCAAACACTGTACTGGGTCATTAATGCATGGGGGCACGTTCACCTGCTTCCCAGCACCAACCAGAGCTGGTGTCATCGAAACCATGCTTTAAAAACAAGACATACTTAATGAAATGCACTGAAAGTCCTAAATGGAAAATTTCAAAGTTTATACTTTTAAGAGGTAAGGCTTGGGTTTGGAAGGAGTGTTCAAATTTTCATTTTACATTGTAAGCACTCGAAAATTTAAAGAATGGATATTAAAATAGTTCTTATATAAATTTCAGAAAATGAAGGTAAGAAAGAAAAACTACCGCCAAATAGATATGATTAACATTTACATTTTTACCTGTAGAGCTACGTTACAGGGCAAGCATGGCTTTGGCCTAGAGTCAGTAATACTTTCTGCCCTATTTGGATTTCCGAAGCCATGTTCCATATAAACTTGGTCATAGAGGGAATGAGGAGATCCAAGTTTAGGAGAGGTTGAGATATGGCATACGGTGAGCCTTCCAGAGCTGATGGTTTACAGTCAACTCGTTCATGTTCATGGTGTTTATTTGCTTATTAAAGTCTCCGAGAACTTGAGCTATCTTACAGAAACAAGTGAACTATCTCTCCTTCCTTTTTAAATGACCTTGAAGATGCATCCAACTAAATTTATTAGGAAAATAAATACTTAACTTCTTGTTTTCATTTGGTTCTCTCTAATCTGTTTGACTCTCAGAACCCAGATGGACAGGTTTAGTCCTATGACGGAAGGCAAGGGAAGAAGGACTATTAGAAGTATACAGAAATCTCTTTGTCTCTGTCTCTGTCTCTGTCTCTGTCTCTGTCTCTGTCTCTCTCTCTCTCTCTCTCTCTCTCTCTCTCTCTCACACACACACACACACACACACACACCTTTTAAAATAAATAGAGTATTGAAATGAAAGCACTTCATTTGACTGTGGAACAGTCAAAGTAAATGCAGAATCATGATTTGACAAAAGGCCTCCACATCTACCAGATGTGGTTTTGTTTTGTGATTTTTGTTTTTGTTTTGTTTTGGTTGTTTTGGGTTTGGGGGTTTTCTTTTATATTTTGGATTACTTTTTTTTTTTTTTTTTTTTTTTTTTTTTTTTTTTTTTTTTTTTGCAGTTGCCTGACTCAGGAGTGCTTCTGGTATGAGGCAGTGCCCGGATGGTCTGGATATGAAGCATTGTAACTGTTGTGAGCAGGATTCCAGCAGAGACTCATCAGGAACTCTGGTCCTCAACCCCAGAGCTGCACTGAGCTGTCTGCACTGAGTGTTGACACAGAGCAGAGATTATCTATGGCCCTGGAAAGTTTCTGTTATGTTTCTGCCCAGGTTTTCTGTCACCTGCCCTCTTTCCCCATCCACAGTGTGTTAAGGTTCCCTGCAGCGGAATGAACCTTTGCAGCTTTCTACATGCTAGCTTCCATATTCAGGGTTCCCACTCTCAATCTGCCTGCAACCTTTCTTTCACACTCCAGAGTGGTTCCTCTCTGTACTTTCACAGCCAGGAGTCCAGGCCCTGGAAGTTCTTCTATATCATTCATGAAGTCCCACCTGCAAACCAGTCCTGACTGTTATCTTTGGTTTGTATCTTTAACCTCCCAATGCTTTTAGCTTCCTGAAGAATTAGAAATCTCCAACTGTGGGTTTGGTTTTTTTTTTTTTTTCTGTCTTTCACTGAGTGTGAACCAGACTCTAGGAAGCATCTAGACATAGTGTTGCTTTTGACCCTTACCTTGTGGGCAGGCATAAGAAGGTGTCGAGTCAATGAGACAGACTCAGGGAGTCAGGCAAGTGGCAAAAGTAGACTCATTCATCACAGCAACTGGGCAAACTTTTATATCCACCTCCTAGAATCTCATAGGCTCTCAAGTAGCCAAATGTGGCACTGTATCTTTCTCATTGGCATGTTCTATCACCTGATTCAGCGCCAGCAGTCCTAGTCATGCTGGCAGATTCTAGGTTTGCACAGGGAAGAGGTGTCAGAGGTACATGCGCCAGCATTGTGACTGGGCCAGCTTAGCTAAGTTCCTTCTACATTACATAGGGATCTCAAGGTGGTAAGACAGCTAGTATCCCAGAGATGTATTGAGGTAGAGATGCTCATAATATAGATCTGAGGCATTAGAGATCTCAAGGCACTCCAGGGAAGGAGCAATGAAGATAGGGTTTGCAGAATGATGAAGGGTTACTATGATGAACATAAGTATATTGATTTGCAATAGAAACCAATCAGCTCAGCAGGTGGTTGTGGTTGAACTGAACCTCTAGGGTTCAATTCCCTATCTGAGGAATCTATGGCATGAGGTGGGTTTAAAGTCACAATAAGATGAAACCTGAGAGATGGGCTGGGGTTAGAACCTGAGCAAATGGCACGAATAAATGCAGACAACAAAGTTTCTCTCTCTACACTATGGGAGCATGAGCGGAGGTTCCCAGGGAATAAGGAAGATCTTGGTATAAGACAACTGATCAACCAGAGGCTTCCTGGGATTATGGAATGTTGCTGAGACTATTCTGAGATAGGACATGAATGGTTGCTGGCTCCGTGGACTTGGATAGGACACTATCCAGTGGAATTGTGTGATCGAGTAGGTTTTTAAACTTGTAGCAGACAGAAAATAGAGAATATAAGAAGCTGAGAGGTCATGATACCCTAGCCCTAACCATAACCATAACCCTAACCCTAACCATAACCCTAACCATAACCATAACCATAACCATAACCATAACCATAACCCTAACCCTAACCCTAACCCTAACCCTAACCCTAACCCTAACCCTAACCGTAACCCTAACCCTAACCATAACCATAACCATAACCATAACCGTAACCGTAACCATAATCCTAACTCCTAACCCTAACCCCCATGGGCATGCAGCACCAGTGACCTGCTTCTTCCAGCCAGGTGCTCTTCCTACTCCTCACTCACCCCCCCCCCCATGCCAGCACTGCCACCAAATTATATTTCTGTAAATATCCATAGACTGATTAGATAAGAGTCCACTGGACCTGGCTGTGTTCAGAAAGGCCCTCAGCCACTCCTAAAGCCGTGTTTTATTAATGTCCCAGGTTCTTAATACAATCAAGTTGACAGATCAATGAGCTGACAGCTACATCCTTTGATGTCTTGTCTCATACATGAAATGAACAGTGGTTTATTTTGTTCTGTTTTTAAACCAGGTCTCAAATGAAGTAGAAAAGAAACAAAGTACAGGGCAGTCAGAGTAACTTACTGTCAGTGCAGACTAGAGAATACTGTATCTGTAGAGAATTTAGCATCAGTAGCAATAAGAATATTTTTGTCAGTAAAATGGGTTTACACATTCAGCCATCAAGATTTCTGACTAATGAAGGCTATTGCCATTTGGAGAGCATGCAAGTTACTACTTGTATTGCTTCTTTGAGTGATCTGCTTAGCATAGATTTGAAGGCATTTGAGCTACTTCCTTAAGAATATCTTTAAGGTCTTCAGTACCTTCTTGCCCAATACCCCTATTCTTGGCCTGGACATTCAGATTCCAGAATAAATTGCTTTGCAGTTTGGAGAGAGCCTCGCAGATTCTTGCCAGCCAATCTTCCAGCACATAATTGTCCAGGCCTCTAGCCAGGAGGAGACATAGCTTCTCTCCACCAGAGGGAAGGCACTCCTAGGCTCTAAATAAACCTCATAAGTCATGCAAGGCTCCTTGCTGGAGCCAGAAATGCTTGGCCTTTCTCAGGGATAGCAGGGATCTTCGGCTCCTGCAGAAGATAAAGTATGACTCTTGTGGGTGCTGTGTCAGGGCCTCTGGGTGTTCAGGCCCTGTAATGAATGGAAGGGGTTTGGGAGAGCAAGGGAGGGCAGTCCTTCCTGCAAGTATCATTAGATGAACTTCCTCCAGGTTGAGCATAGAAGCTGGCAGTTGGCCCTACAGAACTCAGGGACAAGGATTTTCTCAGCAAGGGCACTGAGGCAGGACTATAAATTGCCAGATACTCAGTGTGAGGGGCTAGCAACAATGGCTTTACTATGCTTATAGCTGCAGACCTCCTGCCTTCTGCTGATCACTCAGATCCTGATTTTGCCTTTGGTATAGGGATGGTGGTCAACAAGGTAGGCAAAGCACCCAGATACAGTGCAGACACCCAGTGACATGGTACCCACCAGGAAAACATTCCAATGTTCTTCCTCTGTGTACTGGCTGGTTTTGTGTGTCAACTTGACACAAGCTGGAGTTACCACACAGAAAGGAGCCTTCCTTGAGGAAATGCCTTCATGAGATCCAGCTGTAAGGCATTTTCTCAATTAGTGATCAAGATGGGAGGACCCATTTTGGGTGATGTCATCCCTGGGTTGGCAGTCTTGGGTTCTATAAGAAAGCAAGCTGAGCAAGCCAGAAGAAGCAAGCCAATAAGTAACAACCCTCCAGGGCCATTGCATCAGTGCCTGTTTCCTGACCTGCTCGAGTTCCAGTTCTGACTCCTTTGGTGATGAGCAGCAATATGGAAGTGTAAGCTAAATAAACCCTTTCCTCCCCAACTTGCTTCTTGGTCATGATATTTGTGTAGGAATAGAAACTCTGACTAAGGCACCCTGCTTTTAACTCTGCCTCCTGCACCAAACAGTGTTGGTTCTCAAGAGAAAGTCCTGACCTGGGGCTGCAGCTTACCTAGCATTGACACATCTAACCTGGATATTTAGGCTGCAAAATAAATAGCTTTGCAGAATAGGAGAACCTTGAAGCTCTACATCCATCTCTCGGATGCCACGTGGACCCAGTTAGAGGTCAGAAACAATGGCTGTGCCACATTTTTGTTGCTCTAGTCTGTACCTGCAAAACCAGCTACTAAAGAGAAAAGGTTCATTTGGGTGTGCAGTTTTGAAGGTTCTGTCCCCAGATCAGGCAGCGACATTACCTATAGGCTTTGGGTTGAGGGAGGAGGCAGTATGTTGTCATGCAAAAGAACATGATGGAGCTAAAATACTAGAGATGATACTTAGAAAAACCAACCAAGCAAACAACAAAAACAAACAAACAAACAAACAAACAACAACAACAACAACAACAACAACAAAAGAAAACCAAAAGAAAAAAATGAAAAAGAGGGACTTGGGTTTCAATATCCTCTTCTAGGACAGGTCTCCAATGATTTGAATGTCCCCTTACAAAGTCCTGTCTTTCTGAAGATTCTATCATCACACAATATTGCCCAGCTGGCGACTAAGCCTTTACACATGGTCCTCTGGGAGGCACTCCAACAGTTTGTGGTCTGCAGATGTGGCATTGGCCTGTGATGGCTAAACAGGAGTCATCGTTGGATCAGTCTGTTTCTGCGGCTGTTCTTTCTGATAGTCCGATTGATTCACACTCTTCTCTGTCAAGCAGAGATTCCCTATCTCCTAGCAAAAGCTTGGCCTTGATCCTAGTATTTTGGCCATGGCAACAAAAACAAAAATGGCTTCTCACAGTTGCTTGAAATTTTGTGTCCTGATAACCGGTGAAAATAAATAGGTTTCAATGTCACCAGCTATTTATGCTCCCCTGTGTGTGAATTGCCAATGTGAATCCTCAGGTCATTTTTCTGTTGGTGTGTTTGGGCCTTTGCTTATCGATCGAGGCATTTTTTAGGTGTTCCCATTATCAATCTTTGGACAGCTATGTATTTTGAGTATGTTTTTTTCATTTAATTTTGCAATCCAATATTTTGTTCTTTCCTTTCATAATATTTGTGTTCCAAAGGTCTGATGTTATTCAATGTTATAAATACATTCCTCTTTCTTCTAGCCATTCAATATATTAACTTGTTCAATATTTGACACTTTAATAATTCTGGAACTTTGTGAACGGTATTAGGTAGGAACTAGGTAGTAATCAAATTGGTTATGTCAAATGAATAGCCAGGGGCTCTCAATCATTCACTGAATTGTCTAACATCTCTCAGTTGATTTGAAACACATCCTTAATAATGGAATATGTTTCTGTATGTGTTTTCTATATTAAAGGGATACAATATGTGTGTGTATATGTATACAACACTACAATACATGACTTGTAATTTTATATATCAATTCTCAATTTAATTATAGTGGAAATGTATATAGGAGATGGGTGATACTGGTGCCATTTTAGGCTTTCCTATAGATTAATAACATGCATTATCACATATTTTTGCTAAGTCTATGTTACTTAGTAATATGAAGTGGACATGGCTGTCTGCCACTTGACGGTCAATATTCACGAGCCATGTTTGAGAGGAGAGAATCAGATTTGTTCAAGAGCTGGCAATGTTGCAACTATAGAAAAGGCCACTGCCTCAAAAGTGAACATTATGGAATGAATAAAGGAGCTTGAAGGACCTTTTTAATGAGTACATATTAATTATCATGATGTTTTGTTGTAATTTTTATCTATATTAATTCATATATAATGCATTTTGATAAGACCCCCTCCCTGTTTCTTTCTCTTATCTTCCTCCTCTGCTGATCCCTTTCCCAACTGGCCCTAAAGCTTTCATGATGTTTGTCTTTATTTTTAATATCCTGTGAGTTGGAAGAGGAAGAAAATACATCTAAACAACAGACTACAGAGCTGCTGACTGAACAGGAAGCTGGGGGATAGGGGTGTCTTCATCAGCAGGGACTTTATCAGGGGACCCAAAGGCCCTTAATACTTATTCTATGAGACATGACAATGTAGCCTGACTTCTTGATGTTCAGTCTTATATTTTGCACACAGATGCTTTCAGAGAACTGAAGACTAAGGAGATATGTTATGAAGTATTTATACATCCTGGGCTCTGTAGCTTAAAGAAGGGTTCAACAGTTACCGTCATAACTGTGTAGGTAGGATAGGGTTGGGGAGCCTTGGCAGCCTATAGAATTCTATTAGTGACAGATTCTCAAAGCAGCTGATCTATTGTACATATTTGGTGGTCACATAGCTCCTGTTTATTGCCGGGGCTTCTTGCTTTCTGGAAACTCACATTATCCAGTAAGTGAACAAACAGTGTTTCAAATGTCTTAAGGCTTAAAATAATTAAATTAGTATCTCCTAGTCTAGATTGCATCCTGGACTAGGACAGAAAATGTGTGAGTAGAAAAGTGATTGATATCCAAGTATAGCCTGTAGCGCGGTCAGCAGTATTATACTGATGTTAATACCTAAATTTTTTCCAAGCCTTCCACAGCTCTAGAAGATAGTAGCATAAGGGAAAACTGGGTGCAGGGCCTGTGAGACCTTCCCTGACTGTAACCGCAACTTTTGAGTAAATCGCAATTACTTAAAGACAAAGGATTTAGTCAGACATTTTGTAAAATGGCATGTAAATTTCATGTGACAATGGGTATGCAGACATAAGCTCACTTCCGAGGTCTGAGGGTCTCAGAAAGGGCAGAATTGGAAGTGAGTGGCTGTCATGGTTTGGCCCAGGGAGTTTGGAGGTGTGGCCTTATTGAAGATGTGTCACTATGGATGTGGGCTTTAAGACCTTCTTCCTGGGTGCCTGGCAGTCAGTCCTCCACTAGCAGCCTTCAGATGAAATCATAGAACTCTCACCTCCTCCTGTACCATTTCTGCATGGATGCTGCCATGCTTTTGCCTTGATGATCATGGACTGAACCTCTGAACCTGTAAGCTGGCCCCAGTTAAATATTGTCTTTTTAAGAGTTGTTTTGGTCATGGTGCTGTAAGACCTAACTAAGACAGTGACTCCTGTAAGACTCAACATTGCTTCTTCTTTTAAGAGCTAGTGGAAGGTGGACCGTGACCTCTCACCTCCCTCCCTTGCTTTGGAGATCTGGCTGTTTGCTCTGGCAGGAAAACCTCAGACTCAAGTTTCTTCACTCTCCTGAAACTCACCTGCTCAGTAGATGCTTAACAAATTTTCCTGCTGAGCAGGCATGAGCAATCGATCCATGATTGTGAACAAGCAAGGGCCTTGGCTCAGAAGAAAATTGTTTGAACCAACAAACTGGCCAGCTTCTATCCTTTGGTACTTAAATTCTCAGTGTGCTCCTCTATAAAGTAGGGATTACAAGCTCACTGCTGCCAGGGCTACTGGGAGAGCTGAATTCAGAAGCATGTATGGAGAGCCTTCCTTTGGGTATTGGGCTGTTACCAGTGCTCGGTGAGCACAATTCCTCCCTCCCCTTTTGCTTCATTTAAATCCCATTCGCGTGGATACAGCTGCACACCATCCCTAGCAACCACCTGAAATCTCATTTCACCTTCATCATCTTCTTCTTCCTACTCTCCTATCACTTGGTGCTTACATTTTGTTCTGGGTACCAGGACAATAAAGAAAAAAGAGATACTTTCTCTGTAATTCGAAGTATAATTCCTCCAGGATGGTACTATATGTGGAAGAATTATTAGTAGGCTCACTGTTGCAAATAAAATGATGGGAAAGAAAACAAATAGTAGCATCAAATTTCCTAAAAATGTGGGCACCGAGTCCTGGCAAGCACTTGAAGATGCCTCTGCTCTGTGTAACGTGCAAAGCAAAGAGTTAGAAGCAGGAGTTTATAGGTCCCACAGCACATAGCCCTGGAGAAAGGGCACCGATCTTCATATGGCAAAAGGAGGCGTGGGCTCCTGGAATTGTATAATGTACCCTTTCCAGGGGCAAGGATAACCCAGGTCCATATCCTGGCTCTGCTAAACACATGTTGACAGAGTGATTTATTTTAATCCCTTGAGGCTTAACATCTATGCCTGCGAAATGGGGACAGGAGTCAATGAATCACTAAGATCTATAGCATCCAATGAAGTATAATTTTTTAATGAATTTCATTAAAATTAGTTGCATGGACTATATTGCTAGGAGTCAAACTCTGAGAGAACAGCGTTCAGAGTCCAGCATGTTAATGACAATCTACTTCTCAAGGCAAGTGGTCTTCACGTGGGCTTGGGTTTTATGATTTTGTTTTATATCTTGCCTATTCCTCATGTATATTTCATTTTGCAAAATCTATTACATAATTTAAAGAAACCCAAGGCAATCGTTCTGAGAGCAAGTTTATGTTAACAAGCTTATTGAATGGGGGGAACAGAGAAACCAAAACATCATCAATCAGCAGATGTACCAACAGCAAAAGACACAAAGACTCCATGCAACATTAGGCTTTTGAAATCCATTTTCAGCTAGGTGTCTTGGTGCACAACTGTAATCCCAGAACTTGGGAGAATGAGGCAGGATGACCACAAGTTCAAGGCCAGGCAACAACAATACCCCATTCACAGTCAAGTGAGCAGGTAGTTAGCATGTCCTCCTATGTCTACCCCTGCCACCTTGGCATAGAGATGAGGTTAAAGTTCAGCTTTGCAGTGTCCCCAGTATGCTGCTATAGCTCTGGTGCTGGGACAACACTAGAGGTATTATTTTGACAGGTAAACCATCATGTAATATTTACTTTTTCTGCCTCTAGAGGAAGAGCAACCTGGCCTCTCCTCTAATTGTCTTTCTGTATGCTCAATGCCCAAGCTACCAACTTTCCTCTCCTATTTGTTTCTGTTTTGCAGGGTCTTCTTGCTTGTGTTCTCCATTCTCCACAACAGCAGCCACTCAACACATGCTCCAAAACTCTTCCCTTTTCGGCATGTTTAGTAATGGCGATAGCACAGGCGGGAGCTGATGTGGGTGCACATGCCCTTTACCCTGCTTCCTTGGCTTCCTGGCTCTTGAAAGCCATTTTTTTTCTTTCAGGGCTTCAAGTGTCCCACCCAGTGAACACACATATTTTTTGGTTAATGCTATGGATCTCAGTGGGTGTCAAAATATCAAGACCCTTGAGAACATTGCAGAGGAATACCAGGAAGCCTTGTGTATAACTGCCTCTCTTAGAAATGACTGTGTAAACAAGACCTGAGCAATGACAATGTCAATAGACATTCTATCACACAACGGTGAAAATCTCAGGGTCCCACCCCCCAGACAAAGAACTATAGGCACTTCATGATGCTAGGTGGAGCAGAATTAGCCTGCCCCAGGGATGAGCTCACCAACTGATTATTCAATACAAAACTGTCAGTCCTGAAACCCTATATGCACAAACCGGGTTTCTTCTAATTGTGTTCCCCATTCCCCTCAAGAGCAGGCACTTGACAGCTGTTCTAACACGGTCTTTCCTTCTTTGGCAATGATTAGTCTCAGTTTCTCAGTCCTTAAAACATACAAAAATATAGAATTAAAATGAATTTAGTAGATTGTCTTTATATATTTGCTTATATCTATCTCTATCTTTATCTCCATCTCCATCTCTCTCTGTCTAATATATATATTAGATATGTTTTAGATAAAGCAAAAATAAGCAAAAACAGAGGCTATCAATTTGAGAGTTGGGGATACATGATAGGTGTTAGAAGGAAGGGACATAAGAAATACTGGAAAGGAAGGGGGAACTAACATAAATATATATATATATATATATATATATATATATGGAGATGTAGAGGAGATGTATATATATGCATATATATACACATATATATTAATATGAAAACCAGAAGCACCCTGAACTTCTAGCATAAGACCTAAAGACCCAACCATTTCAGAACTTCTGTCCACAGAACTTTCTGATGTCCCTCACTTAGTTCTGGATTCATCGGCAGAAAGGAAGCAGTTTCACATGCCCCCATGTCACCCCCTTCCCCTGCCATGGTCTATACACATCCATTTACCTTGCCTTCTGCTCAGCTGCTTGGCTTCTAGGTAAAGGCTGAGCTCCCAGGTACAGCATACAACTAGACAGAAGTGCTCTGGGGAGTCTGTCATTTATGAGCCAAAGGTCAGAAGAAGGTCACAGCCTCTTTCTCCTGCTTCCTCTCAAAGCCTCTGAGAGCAATCTTCCTACTTCTATTGCTGGTCCCAGGTCACCAAAGCAGAGAATTCTTCTTGTTCTGTGCCCGTGACACTTGACACAACTTGCGACATATGGAAATCAGCTTCTGCCTGCCTGCAGAAAGAGTTTTCAGTTTTCAGGTCCAGCCAGTGTTGGAATGCAGACAGGTCTCTCTCGTGCCCTGGAGAGTAGGTTGTGCTCACAACAAAGCTCTCAAGTAACTTGTCAAAATCAGAAAAGGGGGGGAGTAAAAGACCACCTGGGGCTTGTGGCCTTAGGAAGTGGAGAATCCACACAAGTGCATGCCTGGGAAGATGGAGTCTGCTACTCTTTCAGCCTTTCCATTACTGCCTGCAGGATGCCTCACTAATTAGACTGCCTCCCTGTGGCCTGCCATATTCGTTTGATCTATCTGTTCTGCCTGGGCAAAATTTAAGCTGCGTGACCTTGGACTAGTGACCTCCTGCTCTGAACCAAATGGCATCACCTGCTAAAAGAGAGAGGGTGGGGGAGAGGATAAGGTCTTTTGAGATAATGGAGAAGTAAGAGCTAAGGCATATTGTAAGGGAAGAAAAGCCATTTCGTCTGTCCTTTGCTTCACTTGTGTCTGTACAGAGACTTCCTAGAACAAAAGACAGGTTAATATGAGAAAAAATAGATCTTTAATATAAGACTATGTTCTATATGCATGGGAAGTAATGGCGTGAAATGAGTAAATCACTAGAATAGATCTCTAGGAGCTATCTTAGACTTCAGGCTTGAATACATTCCTCTTTGAAGCACAGGGATGGGGAGGAGGGGGCAGGGCAACCCTTCATTGAGACAAGATGACCAGGAAAATAAAAGTGAGGCTTGTTATGCATTCCTATGCTCATACCTTCTCATGGATTCACGGTCTGCAGTGATCTAGTTCTTTCCTCCAGTGTAGAGAGGATAGCATCCTTCTGGTGAGGTCCTTTATACATATAAATATATCAGCCAAAGGAGTAACTTTCCCAGGGCCTATTGTGTGGCATTTCAAAACAGAGGCTCAAAATAATCTATATACCAGTGATATATTTACAGAGTCTCTGGAGTCATATCATGCCAAGGCATGCTTTTAAAGTTGGCTTTCATTTTCTATCTGCCCACACCTCTCCCATCCCCACCTTGGCACCACCTCTTAATTGTTTAGCCAGATTGACATTGGCTACTTTGGGGGCATCATGCTAGATTCTAAGAAAGATGTTAACTGCTAAATAACTTTAGCTTTTTCGAACCTAGAGCATGTGTTTTTATTCCCCTGTTTGGTCTTTGGTTCTGTAAACCAGTGTGCGGTTTAACTGGTAGAGAAGTGATTTAAGAAAATACAGAACACAATTGTAAGAGGTGAAGGTCCATTGCAGTGTTTCATCCTGTCAAAACAAAGACAAAACATACCAGTGATACAAGCCCTACTGTCATATGCTCCTTCCCATTCCCACTGGAGGTCCTTGCCACCCTGAGACCCCAAGATGCAGATTTAAAGTTAAGTGACCTCCATCTCTACAAATTGATGGTCACTGGAATGAATCTCATGCTTTACTATTAACTTGTCTCCAGTCTGTGTTAGGCTTGGGGAATGGAGAGGAAAGTTGCTAGATAAGAGAGAAGGGTGCTGAGGTGAATCTCTTCCAGGGTAGAATTGTTAACACAAGGAGTAATACAGAGGAAGACATAGAGAGTGGAAGCAGATGTGTGGGAGAGATTTCAACTGTACAATTAAAGCATAGTCAGCTTCTTACAGGTTTTCAATAGATAGGAGAGGTCCTGTGCCACGAGGTGGCTTCAGGCTAAGTTAATAAATAAGTCATAGTAGGTGATTGGGTTGAGACTGATTCCCAGGCCACAGAGCAAAGGATGAAATATTTCAGTGGCACTGCATGTGTTCCCTCTCAGCTCTTCATATCAGGTGGAAGGGCAGAGAAGATGTAGAGTATGGCCAGCCTGTGGATGTAACTCTAGCAACCACATCTTTGGGTAAGACCCTGATCCTGATTAATGTGCAATGTCTAGTGGCTTGCCCAAGACTTAGAATGCTGGAGATACTTCTACAGTTATTACTTTGTGGCATTGTTATATTCCCCAGCACATGTGGCCTCTCTTTGTGGACACAATGTAGGTATTTGATGATTCATTATTGTTGTATACATTTAAAAATCCTAAAGCAGGGAGGTACGAAGGAACAGAACACAGGGGACTAAGTCTCTTTGTGCTTTTTGAATTTGAGACACAGTTTCTTATTTTTAAGATTCATAACATTAAAAACAGTAGTCTGACGCTCCTGTCATGGGAGGTAACATCTGTTCTTTGAGTGGGCTCTTAAAGGCAGCATCTCCTTCCTTTGTTAATCTCCCCATTGCAGACCCATCGCAAGCTCACCCATCTGCTCTGTACACCCCAACCCAGCGGACAAGCTTGATGCAGAAAGCCTAATAACCACACATCATCAAGGTTGTGCTCTTGTGGCTGATAGATGAGGTCAGGGCACACTTTGCATATTTATAATGTGTTTTTCCTAACTTGCTACCTCATAACAAAGGAAAGACCAAATCACATCCTCATTAGCTTCAAAGAGAAATACTGATGTTTGGGTTTTTTTTTTTCCTTCTTTTTCTATGTTTCTTGCATTGGCAGGAGATTTAGTTTTGCTTAAAGGAAATTCAGATGACGCTAATGAGACCACAGTGTCTTAATTTGCATATTAGATGAGATAAATATTGAGCTAATTAACACCTAGGATGAATTTTATTGCTTGGTACGTTGTTATGTGGTGATAGTGACTCTTTGCAACTTACCCAGGAGGAGAACAATTTCAAAGGAGACTCAAATTTCTGCACAAGTACTTGGGGTCAACCAAGAATCTTTTTAGGAAATCCCACCTAGGATTTGTATCTTTTACTTCTAATCTATCATGAGTCTTCTTTTGGGCCAACTCCAGGCCTATTGTCAAGTGACACCAACTGAGGATCTGCGTATAGACCAGAGACTTGCAGGGGGCTAGGGCTAGAGATGTTTGCTTCACCTTGAGTTCTGGAGCAAGGTATAGAAATGTATAGATAGGTTGAAATGTTTACTGATTCTAATAGGAAGACAGACTTGTAGACTGACGAACTAAAGAAAATATATCCATTGCTGTTTGTCATAGCCCAGGAAGATATATTATTGAGAACCATTGGAATGGCATAGAGGACCACTGTGATAGAGCTTTATAAGAGAAGAGATATACAAGGTACAACACTTAACCCATCATAGACAGCAAGGAATTAATAGTAAAGAAGCAGAGTGGTGAATAGGCAGACAATTACTATTTGGAATGGTTAGAAGAAAGAAGAGGTGCTAGTTTGCTTTGTTACAATGATAAGACACTGATCAAAATCAACTTGGAGAAGAAAGTTGTTTTTGTTTACAGACCATCATCTAGGAAAACCAGAGCAGGAGCTCCAGGAAGGAACCTGGAGGCAGGAACTAGAGATCATGGACACAGGCTACATGCTAGATCCCTCCCAGGCTCAGCTTTAGCCAGTTTTCTTATATAACCCAGCCCACCTGCCTAGGGGTGCCACTGCCCACAGTGTACCCCCACATCAATTAACAATGAAGAAATTGTCCCCACTCACATGTCCATAGGCCAACCTGATGAGGCAATTCCTTAATTGAGGTTTCCTCTTTCCAGGTGTGACAACTTGACAACAAAGATTAGCTGTAACAGAGAGATTCTAGCTAAATTATCTTAATAGGATTCCTGCTGAAGACAGGCCAGGATGATCGTCAGCACTCGAAAGATGCTGTTACAGATGCCCACCAGAGTTTCAAGGGTATGGACTGGAGTTTCCAGGGTATTAAGTCCAAGGGCAAAGAACCGCACAAAGGATAGATAGTTGGGTATACAAACAAGAAAACTGACTAAGAAAAGGGAAACCACTCTGAGAACAGGAGCAGGTAGGTAAGCAAAGGAAAAGGCATATATTGTAAAGAGCTGGGTCATGAGATTAATGACCACTTATAGGTCGTGTACAGGATACCTGCCACCTGCCTTCTCTCATGTTGCTGTTTTGTTAGTTTTGTTTTTCTGGTTTTTGTTTTTGTTGTTGTTTTGTTTTGTTTTTACAGGAAGTCCAGGTGAAAAACAGTTTGCAGTATTTTTGGTCGACTGTCTTCTTTCATATGTTAATTTGACTCTGCTCTCTCAACAGTATTTCTGACACCGTGGTATAGGCTTAGAGACCTGACCAGACATCAAGGATGATCGGATGTCAAGGATAGATGGTTCTTGCTAAACTGACCAGGTAAACTTCTTGCCTGACACTGAATTTCAAAAGTTGGCTTAGGAGAATATTCAATAGTTTACCCAGAGTTTGGCCAAAGCAAGAATCTTCGATATTGTAACTTAAAATGTGGGTTCACTGAAAGAAACTGACAGTGGTCTCCAGAACAACTCTGGGAGGATGTGAGGACTTGAAGAGGGTGAGCAGGCCTTGAGGTCCAAATGGAGCTCTATTCAGGGAGATGGGGACACTAAAGGGAGAGACACTCTCTACAGTTCCTTAACTAGTCAGGCTACCATGGCCAGCAGCATCAGTGATGGGAAAGAGAAAGCCTTCCCTCTCAACCCTGAAAACAAAAGGAGTTACCTGTTATAGCTGTAGATTTCCAGGAGCATGGGAAGTTTCATACCAAGTTATCTAGTCTGACAAATCCTATGTGCTAACGGAACGGAGACACAAAGATGTAGGCCCACTGACTCATTTTACAACTGTAACAGGAAGGATGGAAAGGCCACACAGCACAACTTCTTTTCCTTTCAGTTCTGTGTGCCAGAAGGAAAGAGAGGAGAAGGAGAGTCAGAGCAGCAGAGGGGGAGAGAGGGAGAGAGAACGACTACATGTGTAAGGGGGTCATGTCCAGATTGCTGGGAATGGAATAGAGACATAGAGGGTCTTCGATCTAATAATCAATGCTGGGTGTTGATTGTGTGCTCATGCAAAATGGAGGTACCGGGCCCTTTGAGTGGAGGAGGTTAATTTCAAGAAAGCAATAGTACAACTTGAGATCAGGTTTGGGGGTCCTTGCAAGCACAGCCCTGTTTCTCTGTGGAGTGTACATCCTTGTGAATGCTGGTCCTGTTTAAAATATGAGCTTTGCTGAGGGGGAAAAATAACCAACCAGAGATAATACTTCCTGTTTAGCTCCCTCCAATGAACTGAATGAATGTAACTGAATTGAAATAAAATTGAAAAAAAAAAAAAACCTAAATGCTGGGCACCAGGCTTGAGGCCTAGTCAGTCTGTTTGCAAGCTTGCTTTTCAATCCCTACTTCCTGTATTGGTTCCCAGCCTTCAACAATGCTTGCTCAGCTTTCAACTTCCTGAGTGTTAATCTTTGCACTGCCTTTTGTATTTTAATTGCTTTCTCTCTTGCTTTTAATGAGCAATCAGGGCTATTTCTTTATTGAGGACCTGCTGGCAAATTTCAAGGCAAGAGTGTGTGTATAAAAGGACCAGGTGAGATCTCAGGCTATGGGTGTGATTAGCTGTGGGAAGGCCCAGAATAGCCATCCATCTAAGGGGAAATGTCCACTTAACTCACAGCCTTAATTCAAAGGAAATGTCAAGTCCTCAACTATATACTCTGTGGCAAATGAATGAGAGATTGGAAGGAAGGTTAGAGAAAATTACTGAGACGACAGCGACAGCAGGGAAATTAGCTTTAGGTAGGCGTGTATGCCTGTGTGTGTCCATATGCGTGTGTGTTTAGTGTCTGGCAGTGTTCATTAGAATCATCTCCCTAGCAACAAGTAAGCAGGGAATACAGGCAGTAAGTATTGTAGATTAAATGGGAGGAGAATTCTAATGGGTTGTATTGGTGCAGGCCATGCTTCATAGTAAGATTGTCTAGAAGAAATGCCCAACCCCCCCTCCCCCATATCTTGTTTCTTTTGGTATTTGTTTCTTCAGATTTCTGTGCGTTTCTCCAACCACTCTTGCTGCTCCTCTGCGATTAGCTACTAATACTTGTGAATTGGTTGACTGACAAGAGGCATGGAGTTGTGTGGGAGGGTCCTCAGAAGAGTTTCTTCTCTACAGGGCAGTCAAGCACATGCCTTCAATTAGTACCTTTCTCTTGGCTGGAGATGGTCACTATGACAAAGGTATCAGGCTACAAAGGGACACAGGGAATTGTCCTAGCCACACCACAGATGTCACACATAGCCCAAGCTCTCAAAGACAGCTGAGGTCATTAAGAGCAAGCATGGCTGGGTGTCTGTGCCATTTTTTATGAAGCTCCCCAGTGCCCTGAAGGGCAAACTTCTTGATATAAAACTCTTAATAGCCATTGGCTCAAAAGGACAATTTGACTGCTTTGATCAAATGAGCAGATATTTTCTATGAGTTAATTTTAAACAAGGGAAAGAGAAATCAACAAAGTAGCAAATTATAATATTTTATAAAGGGAAGTTCCCTACTTTCACTATTCCAGAGCTATAGAAAAATGAATTACCTCTTTACAAAGAAAAATGGACTGGACATTTGGAAAGTCCAAGTATCCTATTATACCAACTGCCAACTTGTCACCTGTAGGCATGTGGATGCCATCACAAAGTACCATAACCTGGGTGGGTCATGCAGAGAAACTTTCCAAAGTCTTAGAGACTGTAATCCCTGACATCAAGGTATGGGCAGGGTTGGTTTCTTCTGCGCCATCTTGTATTGGTTTACACACAGCTCCTTCTCTCTGTGTCCTCAGCTGTCTTTCTATCTCTGAATGCCAGTGTACTAACTGCTTCTTCTTAGAAGGACACCATCAGATTAGTTAAGGGCGTGCCCAGTGCCTTATTTAGGCCCTTATACATTTAATTACTTGTTTAAGATTCTATCTGTGAATATGCCACATTTTGAAGTATTGGAACTTGAGGACATTTAACACGTGAACGTAGAGAACACGATTTAACCTATAATCACCATCATGCCTTCTCCCTTCCCATCTCCAAATGTAAGTTGTCCAGGAGTAGAAAAACATTGAGAGATGGTTGCAAATTCATACATCATGAGACACACCTGTGGTCTCGCTTCCCAGAGGCTCTGCCATTTCCCAATACTGTTTTAACATAAAGGACCCTTGAGTTAACACAGTAAATGACATCCAAACCATAACAAAGGCAGAGCCTCTCTAGGCTAAAAAGGCTCCAGAGAGGACAGAAAGGCAGGCAGGCAGCTGAACTTGCACCCAGACCCAGACCCACCCCTCTGCTTTGCTAGCTCTCTCCATCCATGCACATTTCCCAACAGTCCATGCCCAGATCCATGCTGGGCTTAGAGGGTCAGTCTCTATAAACTGAGCATCAAATGAACTGAGTGAAAATAAAGACCTAGGAACAAAACTCACACTCAACCCCAGTCGGCTCATATGTTCCTGTTTGAAACAGTCCCTCCCCTCAAGATGAAAATTCGTATAGCCTTGTATCATAATTTAACTTCCATAGGTATATTCATGGGTATTCATTGTCTTTATGGTCATTCTTTAGTAGATGTGGAACCTGTGAGCCTTTGTTTCTTACCAAAGCAGTTATCTCTAAGAGTGGAAATTCACCTCCTGCTGTCAGGCCAAAGCTGAGAAGAATTAAAGCTCTTGATCTGCAAATTGATCAACTATTAAAGTCACAGCGTGGGCTTTGTTTAGTTTAGTATCTGCTTTAGTGGTGGGAATGGCCGTCCTTCACTTAAGCTATCTGAAAAGTGCTTCTTGATGAGTTATGGCATAGAGAGTCCAATTTGTGGGAAAGATAACAGGTGCTCTTGGGGAGCATTAAAATGACATTGTTGTGAAATATTTATGCTAATGAATGACTGCACTGATCACTTAGCTGGTGGCTTAGGGATGGCTGTTCTTGTTTAAAGAGTAACCTTCTTCATGACTTTTTTTTTAAGGCAAGAGAGGCTATGGCTTCTCCCACTTTCTTCTGTTGTAGATGCTGTAATACATTAGTTCCGTCCTCTAGCAAGCTGCATGGAGCCACAGCTATTGCCACTGTGGAGATAAGGAAAGAAGCCCAGAAAGTTAAGTGAATTATTTGAAGTGATCCAGCTATTACATAGCTTGAAAAATGGGATGTTCCCCCCACCCAAAGAATACATATTCCCTCCTGGCCATTTGATTCTACTCGAGGGTTGTCAAGTGTGTTTTCTGTGGTAAAGAGAGGGAAAAGACAAAGGGTGGAATCTAATTTAGATATGAGGCAAAGTAGGGACCCATGGTCCTGTCACCATCCCATCTCTTGACACACCTGATTTCTAAAGATCCCCATAACAGCATAGTAGTAGGGACTCATGAAGGAAACTGGGGACAGTTAGTATGTGGTAACCATTGTCCTATGTGCTATTTAAGGACTAGCTACTAAAATATATATTTATTACTATTGCTTATTTTATGAACATGGATGTTTTGCCTTCATGTATGTATATATATATATATATGCCCAGTACCCTCAGAGGCCAGGAGTAGTTGGATCCCATGAAAATGGAATTACAGATGGTTGTGTGCTTCTGGGTGGTTTCTGGGAATCGAACATGTGTCCTCTGGAAGAGTGGCCACTGCTCTTAACCACTGCACCATCTATCCATCCAGCCCCCATAACTAGCTTTTTAAACTTTCAGAACAACCCAATAGAGAACATTTTTTTATTTTTAAAATTTAAAGATGTATTTTTATTTTGTGTGTGTGTGTGTGTGTGTGTGTGTGTGTGCATGCGTTGGCAGGATTGGAGGCCAGAAGAGAGTATCAGAACCTGGAGCTGGATTTGCAGGTGATTGTTCAGTACCCGTAGTGGGTGCTTGGCAAAGAACAGCAATGCTGTTAACTGCTGTGCTAAGTCTCTAAACCCTAGTGTGGAACATTCTCGAGAGGATGAAATTGTTATATAAAGACATTAAATGAATCACTCCAAGTCATCAGGTAGCCAGAGAATGAACCTGGGATTTCAGATTACTCGCATCTCCAATCCAAACATTTCCTGTTGGATTGCCATGGTAGGGACAAAGACGAAAAGAAAGAAACTTCTTATCCAATATGTCCACATGCAAGTGATAGGGAGGGAAAGGAACTACGGAAGGACAGTCCATGAGCATGTCTATCTAGTGTGAGGGTGTCAGAGACCACATTGGTGTCCAGTGTGGAAGGAAGGCCACACTCTAAGATTGAAGGGAGAGTTAAGAGGCTATCTCATTTTGTGAGGAACAATAAATACTGTATTCCATGGAGCTCTGTGCTTTTGAGGGTCTTACACACCCCACATATGAAAGAATATAAAATGGTCCTGATATTTTTCTTAGATATTATCCACTCTTTTCTGTTTAAGCCTGCCTTCCAATATCTTGGAACCAGTCATGTGTTTGTTTATTTTATGACAGTCTGCAATAAAGACAAGCTTGGATAGCAGCTGATGTAATCTACTTTGAAAACTATCATGGGAAAGCAAGAGAGTTTATGTTGTGTTCTATTGCCTGATATTTGAGAAATAGCAATCATAGCTTAGATCATGGGTCACATTTTTGGTGGGACATTGAATACTGCTCCATGTCTACCTTGGGGGAAGTACAACAGTGTTACACACAGGCTGGGGCACAGCTCTTTCAAGGGAAATTCAATAGCGTTAAACAAGATAGATGTAGCCTCTGTACTGGAGGCTTCTGATAGAAGACAAAGTGATTCCTGCTATCACAAAGGACTATAAGTGGAAGGCAGAGGCAGAAAGAGAAAATTACCCCTAAGCTCTTATGAGAAATACAAAATGGTACTAATCTTGAGATTAGCCCCAAACAAACATAAACAAGATGACCATAGATGAAATGTTCAGTAATGAGCAAAAAACATGATGCCAGAAATGGAGTGTCTAGTACTTATGCATCACAAGGAACATGCATATCAGGTGTAAACATTCATTGAAACTTTGCCAAGGCCTATTAAAGTTGGGGTAAAAATAATGGCATTGCTTCATAGAGCCCACATTCTAATGCCTTAAAAGTGGCTGGATAGGAGCTGTAGTCCCTGCTGTCTCTCCCCAACCCCCACATGGTTGCAGGTTACAGAATGCTCCCTGGAGCAGCAATTTTCAAATGGGGGACTTGTTAGAATGCAGACTCCAATTCAGTAAATATGGGGTACTCGGGAGAGCGATGCATCTCCTACGTCCTAGACCATGCTGCTGATTGCTGGTCACACTGTCCATTCTACTGGCTCATCTGTTTCAATGTGTGAGGTTGAAATCATTCCAATTCCTCTCCACAGACTGAACCTTGCCATATGTAACAGCTCTATGCATCCTCTGAGAAGCCGGATGGAGGTGAAAACAGCTGACTAGAGTATAGACGAGAGTGAGGCAGAGTCTTCTCAAGTCTTCTCAGAGTCTCCTGAGTCAGACTCAAGTGCTGGCTCAGGAGCAAACCTTTCTCTAGTTCTACCAATCCATTTTATGCTAGATTTGAGGGATAGCTTCAAGTTACATGGAACATTGAACTTGGTCCAATTCAACATTTTTTTCATCATTTTATCCTTTCAGGAGCAACCTTGTAGTCCTTGCCTTCCTCTGTATCTCAACAAACACGATTGCCTGTGTTAATGTTATTACATGGATATAAACATGGATGGCTGTCATTATTCTGGCTGACCTGAGCATCTTGGGAGCCACTTCCATCCCCAGACTCCCAAGCACCTAGCTACATGCTGGGATTTAATGCCTAAGCCTTCAGCCAAGGAGGATTGAAGCACATGGTTTTACACATATGTGTTCTGCTCTTCACCATCTTGTGAACCCCCTGAGGTCACCTGCAGGTGGATCTGAAAAAAGTGGTCTCTGGGACGTGGAAACCTGTCTGAGATGAGGAGCCTCTCCCCTTTCTCTCTTAGGACATGCTCTGGAGCAAAATTGTTCTAGCAAAATTACATTAGTCACATAGTGTAATGGACTATCAGAAGGAGGCTGTGTTTGGAAATTAGATATTGATGCACAATGAGGGGAGAAAATGAGAGCTTCTGCCCGCCCCCCCCCCCCCCAATTTGGCCAGACACCAGAAACTTCTGTTCCCTAAGAGGGACCAGGAGATCAAATTTCAGCACAAAGAAAGGGGACACACATACCCCTAACAGATGAGTTTCCCAGATGACAAATGCTGTCTAGGGTAAATGCTATTTGATCTAAAATATGGACTACGAGGACAGTAATTGTTTAATCATCTGGGGCCTTTAAGTATTCAGTTGTTGCTGCTCTCTTCACTCTAGCACCATTACCTATGAGCTGTCCACCTGTTCCTTTGCCAAATGGGCATGTGTGACCAAGTTAATGAGGCGCTTAGCCCAAAGACCACATAGAAAATAGGGGACACTCAGGCTGCAACAAGGAGAGGACAATAAACAAGATACTGGGATTTAAAAAGTACTATTTTGTGAGCATTTTTATTTTCAATAAAATGTGTCTCTGTGTATATGTGTGCATGTGTGAATGTATGTATGTATGTATGTGCACATGCATGTGTGCATGCATGTGTGTGCATGTGCATCATGACATTATAACATCAATGGTAGTAGCACACAAATACCACTTGTTTATTTCTCCAATGAATACAGCTGCAGGGCATACACATGCTGGAAACCAGAGGACTCTTAATTAAATGTCTGCGGATCTTTAGATTTCTCCATCGTTAAGTTTTAATAATTGGCCTGCATTGTGCCACCAGAGCAAAGTGGCATGTAACTTCCTGTGCTTGCACTTCTTTTAAAGTGTCCCCAATAGTGCCCATTTCATGTTCTGCTTATATAAATGTGGTTGTTGGAAACAGCATGACAAATCTGGCTTTCCCCCACCCCCATCTTTAAGAGAAACTCTTAATAAAACCACTAAACACTTCAGGATGCCTGAGCTGTGTTTAAAAGTCATTTACAGATAAGGAAGAGTCTGTCATCTGAAGGAATAGAATAAATACTGGATACCTTTATTAACTGTCTATATGTTGGGGAGAGATAATGGCTTTTACCTGAGGTAAATGGTTAGTTATCCGGCCCCGGGGACACCTTCATTGTGACATACCAGGAGTGATTGGTTGTGGGGGAGGGATGTTTGCATCTCTTTATTGGCAGTATCATGAAGATCATGCTTATTCATTTGTTCCATTATTATATATAAGACGTCAACCACCATATATACATATATATGTATAGATATAAATACATATATAAATATGGCCATGGTTGACATCTTATATATAGTATATAGCATATTTAGTATATAGACATGTTCTGGGAGTGCATGGGAGACCAAATGACAGTCATGACCGTAACAGAGGCTGTGTCTTTTCAGTGATTTCAGTTTAACCTGTGGACAAACACTGAACAACCACGTGAGAAAATCTAAGGTGCCAGCATGGCAGTAAACAATAGTGAGTTGGTACTAAAAGATTGTAAAATAGTGTGTGTTGCCTGGGTTAATGACTGGGGAAGCTACTGGAGTAATTATAATCATTTTTATTGTTTTTTAAACTGTCGAAGGATATCTCTTCACTTTCCTCACTGTCTGAGTATATCATGACTTACTGTTTCTTTTGTCCTCTGGTCTCCTCAACAGATAAGCAGGGATGAGGTGACTGACCCCATGTCACAGTCGCAGACAATGGAGCACAGAGAGGTCAAGTGGAGCCGCGTCTCTGGTGCGCGCTAACATTTCTGATGTCACTCAGCCTTGTGGAGATGGCTTCTGCTTCTGTTTAATCCTTCTGGGGCATGCTTCACCTATACAGTCTGGTCAGAGATAGCTGTGACTAGCCTTTTGAGCGCTCAAACTCTGAATGACTGTAATGAGATACTTTTTACCTGCTTTGTCAGCTGCCCCTCCCCCCAAGTCCCCATTTCTAAAAGTTGGAATCTGGCTGTCTCTACAGGATTAAGTACATCCTCTTCCACGGAGGCCAGACAAGGCAGTCCTCTGCTAGATATGAGCCCGGGACCTCAGACCAGCCCTTGCATGCGCTTTGGTTTGTGGCTCTGTCTCAGGGAGCTCCCAGGGATCCAGGTTAGTTGACACTGTTGGTCTTCCTATGAGGTTGCCATCTCCTTGAGCACCTTCAATCTTTCCCCTAACTCTTCCATGGGGGTTCTAGACCTCCATCCAACATTTATCTGTGGGTATCTGCGTCTATCTCAATCAGCTGCTGGATAGAGCATCTCAGAGGGCTGCTATGCTAGGCTCCTGTCTCTGCAGGATGTCCCAAACAGACTGGCTAGGGTGGTGGGTGGGTCTACCTGGAATAGGTGGCTGGGTAGGGTTCCAAGCTGATTAGTTTTGGGGCCCCTGAAAGTTTAAAGAAGGAGGCAGGACACTCTCATGGTCCCACAAAGGGATTTCAGGGACCATACATGTCCTTCACCTCTGTGGCCTGTCTCAGGTGGACCAGCTGGGGTGAAGAAGAGTGAACCCAACTAACTCTCGGACATGGATGGAGCAAGCCCATGCAGATGAGAGCTTCAGAAATCTGAGACAGTTAATAAGCCACTTACAAGTGCTTACAGGGGGAACATCTGGCACAGTGCTCCTGAAAAGTCCAGACTTTTAGTGCTTTGGGACCTCAGCCTTGTTGACACTCTGAGCTGGGTCATTTACTGTGAGTGCTATCTCATGTATTGTGTATTACAGAATGCTTAGCTATCCTCTACTCTAAATCTAAGAACAACAATGACAGCAACCAAAAAAAAATGTCTTTAAACATTACTGAACATCCCCCAGGAGCAAAATCACCTCTGTTTAAGATTTCCCTCTAAGTCAATAAATGTTCTTGGCAATGTTGCCAGCGGGGCTCTGCTGTCCTCTCTGTTGGTGGTGAAACTCGGGCTAACTGTTACAACATTGGTGGCTGTGAATATGGAGTTTAGAAATCACATTTGTTCCAAGTCTATGTAAGAGTCTGCCCTATTGCCCAGGGCTTGGCGGGCTAGGGAAGGCTCTTGGACTGGTTTGCTGAGAGCTTTGATCTGTTCCCTCATGCTTTATTGCTTGCCCTTGGCTGGCGTGGCTTATTCAGACGGGCAGAAGTGCCCCGTGCAGAACATGAGCGAAGTGTTGGATTTAAATCCCTTTAGGCACGCCCTATTAATGCTCTTGTGTGTCACACTGTGAGCAGATTCATTCATTCTCTAATGTTTGCTGAGCCCTGTCTATGTCCTGGCCACGATGCTCAGTGCTGGGTACAGAAGGGTGAACAGATGACACCCTACCTCCTGCAGCTCTGGATTTGGTTTCGTAGCATGAGGCAGACAAGCACAGCAGCAAGATCACAGCCATCGACAGCTGCTTCAGATGCCAGCTGTGTGTGCTGGAGACACAGAATGAGAGAGGCTCCTGGACGAACTGAGGCCTGGCGGTGAACTGAGGTGGCTGTGGGACTCTGAAGGGAAGAGATATTTCAGGCAGAGGGGACAGCCAGCATGAAGAACCTCAGGTGAGAGAGAGAGAGAGAGCTTGGGTCTATTTTAGGAAGGGAGCAGTGTCTTGGGGCTGCATTTGTAGAGATCTTTCCACTGTAACCTGTGGTGATCATGAGGAGTTCCACATTCACTCCATGTATAGATCTTCAGTATAATGATGTCTGCAGCCTGGGAAGGATATTTGGTTTTCTTTTTCTTCCTCCATCCTTTCCCCTTCCCTTTTTCCTTCCCTTCTTTCCTTTCTTTCTGTATCATCTCATGTATCCTATGATGATCTTCATCTTTCTATGTAGGCGAAGATAACCTTGAACTTCTCGGAAATTTTTATTTCCTTGTTGAAGCTTGCCTCCACTTTCAAGTGTTGGAACTTCAGGAGTCCATGAGCGTGCTTGGTTTATCCAGTGCTGGGGATGGGACTAAGGGCTTCATGTGTGATGCATGTGTGCTAGACATATACTATATTCTTAAGGCCTTTTCCGAAGCCTTGTCTAGGATACTTCTCACAACTTTTAAGTCCATGTGTGGTGTGAGCATCTGGAGTTGTGGCAGCATCTTCATGCCTGGCTCTGGGACACTATCCTCCCAGGCTCTGTGTCATTCAAGGCTTACCTTTCAACCACAGTGCTTGGGTGTTCAGACTGGCTTTTGCCAGTGTAAGTGGACATACCTACTCATGAGTAGGCTCTCTCACTATCTCCATTCTGTTGAATGGATTTCTGTCTCTGTGATTCCATGCCATGGGTATGCATTGGCCTGGAAAGGCCTCTTGTCTTAGGCCTCCACACCAACGTTCCTCCAGAGACACAGCCTTCATACCATCTCCCCCTTTTGTGTTGCTCTTTTTCTTCCTACACCGCATACCTTTCCCTGGTCTTATAGTTTACATAGAATGCCACCCATTCTGTCATGAGAAGTTTCTTTAATATGAACATTTTTGAACTGAGCTAGAATACTGGTACCAAGCTATAGAATCAGGGCTCTGGGAGATGGCCCAGCTGGCAAAGCGCTTATTAGTCCTGCAGGTAGAACTGAGTGAAGAATGTCAGCACCAATATAAAAATCAGGTGTGGTGGCTTAGGTGTATAATCTCAGTGTTTAAGAGGCTAATGTAGAAGGGTGTCTGAATCTAGCCCAGTTCTGGAGCTCCAGATTTAGTGAGAGACTGTCTATAATAAATAAACATACAAACAAATGAATGAAAGAAAGAATAAATAAATAAATAAATAAATAAATAAATAAATAAATAAATAAATAAATAAATAGAGATAGCCAGTCGTGGTAGTGCATGTCTTTAATCCCAGTACTTAGGAGTCAGAGGCAAATGAATCTTTGAGTTTGAGACCATCCAGCTCTACATAGTGAGTTCCAGGACAGTCAAAGCTACATACTAGAGAGACCCTGTCTCAAAACTATTAAAATGATGATACTACTACTGCTACTACTATGTAGTAAGACTAAATGAGAAAGGCATCCAACATTAAACTGTGGCTTCTATGTACATCTGTACACACACACACACACACACACACACACACACTGCTTCTTAAATATGGAGCTGTTGAACTTCAGGTAAGACTATGGGTCTCCTGAGATATGTTGTATCTGTGTGTACTGTGGTGTGTGGTGTTTTGAGAGCCAAAGATAAGATAGAGGCCACAGCCTGTGCTTGATACTCAGAGCATGGTGGCAGAATTATGTTCTCTTTCCTGTCCTACCTTCCAGTCTTCTTCATTCCCTCCTGCCCTTTCTCCCCTTTTCCATCTTTTACTTCTCTTGCCCACCTTGCTGAGTAAATCAGGCCCAGATCACTTGAGGACATGCATCCTTTGTCTCCACGGGAGAGCCTCCACTCTCAGCTTCATGTAATTGTCAGCAACGAAGTTGGAAAATACAGACGTCTAAAGCAGCTCTCCGCACCGCAACATCTGCACCAGACAAAACTCAAAAAGCCCTCAATCCCCAGTCATGAATGCACTATAAAAACAATGTGGCAGAAATGAAAATTGTTCCATCATAATATTTCACAGTTCTTTTTGACAAAAGCCAAGCCGCCCTCATGAATACACATTTCCCAGCACCTTATGCATTATGCATCAGCCTATAGCAGGGGACCTGGGAATTGCCAGTCCCTAGTAAAGGGCCTTTGAAAGTGTCTATTTTGTAAACAAATGGAGCCCAGACCCAGCACTTGGGCTCTTTAGGTAATTTAAGACTGACTCCTGCTGCCCAAGTGGGGATAGACTCATTTGTGGGTTGTAAATGGCAAAAGAAGCTTCAAGATTCTCTAGATGGGAGTGGTGATGTTTCAACATGTGGGCTTCTAATCTATAATTTCAGAATATCTAAGATGTGCAGGCAGAGAGGCTGGGAAAAGTCCTGCTGGAGCCACAGTTAAGCCAAATGTCACCAGAATGCCAAATCGGCCTGCCAAGACTGTCACTGGCTGTAGGGTCAAACAAATTAGTTAAGATGTCTCACTCTCAACCAGGTTGAACTTCTGAATGGATCTGATGCTGGGGTGACTAAGGCTGTGTGGGCACAAATATGGCTGAATTGTCTTAGAAGGGCTTTCAGGAGACATTTTTGTTTGCCTTGAGCCAACATATTGGAATTTTACATTGCATGTAAGATTGTCAATGGGAGTCCCTTAAGTGCCTTAATAAGTCCCTGGGTTTCAAACATAGGGAGCCTGAGGCCCTAAAATTTTAAGGAATGTGTTCAAGGTCAGGCAGAGAGTGAGCTGGCAGTTTGGGGACTGCTGGAAGCCCTGTCACTTTTCCCCAGTACCTCCCACTGTCTCAATCACGGATTGGCAGTGCCTGCAAAGACCAGAAGCAAAATGGTTGCTGATTGTGATGATTTGAGAAAGGGCAGATTGGGATTCTTCAAACAGCTCTAAAAAAGAATATCATCCAGGGCCATTTTGTGTCATTTGCAATCTGTCCTCCCTGGTAGACTCGTTTTAAATAGCGACAGACAGAGGACAGATATTGACTGTGTCCATTATATCTGTTGCACTAACAAGATGGTGATTGATTCCTAGCTATGTGTATTTATTTCATAAAAAATATTCTGTTTCCATTAGGATACAGAAGGGTGTGAATAGAGGGCAGAAACTCAGAATTACAATGTGTACTATTCCATGTCCTTCTTCTTAGTGGCAGTCACATGCTGAGTTCTCCAGAGTTCAGGAAGTGAGATGTCTGGTTTGCAGCCCAGTTGAGTCATTCAACTTTCTGTGGGTATTACAGGTACAGGGTATAAGACACAGTGAAACCAGTTAAGAAGCCTGTTTCCCTAGTGAGGGCCCTACAAGCCCAGGCTTCCAGATGAGGGCTAAAGGGAAGCAGGGTAACCCCAGTGAGAGGGAAGAGGGAGGTTCCTCATTATTGCTCTGGTGCTCGATGCAATCCAGCTGGAGGACCCACTTGCAGATTGATGCAGTTTGACTAATGAAAACATCAACACCCAGAGCATTCTCTGGCATGCAATAAGGACACATGCTCCACTATGTTCATAGCAGCCTTATTTGTAATAGTCAGAAGCTGGAACAAACCCAGATGTCCCTCACTGGAGATATGGATACCAAAAATGTGGTATATTTACACAATGGAATACTACTCAGCAGTTAAAAATAATGAATTCATGAAATTCTTAGGCAAATGGTTGGAACTGGAAAATATCATCCTAAGTGAGGTAACCCAATCACAAAAGAACACACATGGAATGCAGTCAGTGATAACTGGATATTACCCCAGGAGCTCTGAATACCCAAGACACAATTCGCACATCAAATGATTCCCAAGAAGAAGGAAGGAGAGGTCCCTAGTCCTGGAAATTCTTGATCCATCATTGTAGGGGAATACCAGAACAGAGAAGAAGGAGGTGGGTGATTGGAGAATGAGAGGAGGGAAAAGTGCTTATTGGACTTGGACTTATGGGGAAGGGGGAACCAGGAAAGGGAAAATCATTTGGAATGTAAACAAAGAATATAGAAAATAAAAATTAAAAAAAAAAAACATCAACAGCTGAGAGCTGATTAAGAAGAAGTAACTTGGTACTCTTCTCGGATACCTGCAAAAATATACTTAGTCAGTATGGCTGCACCCACACTCTTTACTGACCCAGAGAACAAACAAGCAGACAGGGTTGAGATGGAAGAAATTAAGATTGCCCATCTACCGTTAACATTGAGAGCCTGCCTACAAGTCTCTAAGCCTTGAGCAAGTGGTTTTCTGGCTCTCCATTTGGTTTTGTTAAAACTTCCTATTATCTCTGACTCAGAAGAGGGGTATGCCTGTGTGTGTGTGTGTGTGTGTGTGTGTGTGTGCGCGCGCAAAAAGAAGCACGTGTGTTTCTGTTTTTTGTATGCTGCTGCTGACGTAGGAATTATACTTGTAAAGCTACTGGGCAAAAATAGTTTGTGTAAAAAATTGTCCATTTTCATATCTCAGCATCTTCAGACTATTCAAAAATGCTCCCAAGTATTTGTAAAAAGTAATTTAAATTTCTACAACTGGCTCAGTAGTGAGTAAAGAATGTCCCTGGGTGTCATAAATAGTTCTTTATTTGGTTGTAAATCAAGAAACAATTTCTTCTGAATTAGGAAAGTAAAATATTCTATTTGGGTACATTAGAAATTCAAAAAAGTATACAAATGAAAATAAAGTGGAAACGCATTCCATAAAGATAATAGCTGTTTATAGCCACATTCCCTGCATTTTTGACCAATGAATTGTGTCTATGGATTATCTGCTCTGGGCTCTCAACTTATGCTGTTTTCTTAACCTTGTTATTTGTGATGTTACCTATTTTTTCAGCAAAAACAATAACAATAAAACTAGAAAGACTAGCAATACAAAGGGTGTGTTGTAAGATTTATCCCAGGTAAAAAAATCTACAGAAAATACCCTAGCTAAGATGAAGAAAATTCAACTGGAGTACTTAGTCTCTCATGGGTACTCATTATAGCAAATGTTGTTGAGTAGGATGCTCTTCAATGCCTTCAATGACCCCACTACAACTCATGCTGAGGTTTAATTCCCATTTTGGGAAATTAAGAGAAAGGCCCAGGTAAGACCTCTAAGAGGCAAGAAGGTCATGGTAGTTTTACACTCACGGATGCATTGATCAATTCATGGATTAGAAGGTTAATGGACTATCTTCAGAGTCACTCTCTCAAAGGAACCAGTTGGCCCTATCTCATGAGTGTATTTTTCTTACTACATAATGACCTGTATTAATGAGGGATGCTGGAGAAAGTCACCACTAACAAGATTAGCCTTACCAGCTGTGATGGTCCATCCTGATTTTCAACTTGATAGTGATTTAGAATCACCGTGGAAACAAATCTCTGGTGATGTTTGTGATTATACTGGTTAACTTAATTGACATGACAAGAACATTAATTGACATTAAATGTGGGTGATACCATTCTGTAGGTTGGTGTTCAAGACCAAATAAAAAGTGAGCTGACTATCATTGGTCCCTGTTTCTTGCCTATAATCCAGCATTATCAGATTCCTCAATCTTTTGCCATCATGATATATTCTACTATATCCACAAACTGTAAGTCAAATGAAAACTTACTTTCTTAAGTTGATTTTGTCAATTTTGTTGTAGCATCAAGACAAATAACTATTACAAGAAATTGGTATCAGAAGTAGGGTTACTAATATAATAAACTCAGCTCTATGGTTCTTAGATATTTGAAAATGGCTGTGGGAGGGATACGAAAGAGTTTGAAATGTTGGGAAAAAGAGCTCTAGCAAAAGAGATCCACAGGGTATTCTGGTGGTAATTTGCATTACCAGAATTTTGAGACAAATTCTTTTAGCTCATTGGATTTCAGGGGTGGAGGAACAAGATTTCTGTTGGGAACTGGACCAGGGAGCATTTGTGTGATATTCTGGAGTCTGGCAACATTCTTCCCATGTCTTGAGAACCAGAGTAAAGTTAAATGCAGTAATAATGAACTAATTTGTTTGGTGGAAGTAATTTCAAGACAGGAGAGCACTGAGTCTGTGGCATGACTACTGTTTACTGCTCTCATCAAGAGCAAAAAGTTTATCAGAAAGATGCTAATAATGTGAAGTTTAGAGAATAACAGAGTATAAATAAATTCAAGCCTATAGATAAATCAGGTTTGAAAGAATCTGTAATGGTTAAAGACATTTGTTCCGTTAAAGATAAACTTGACACACTGTATTGGGACACCAGGAATGATGTCTTGAAAGCAGATTTTACTCATCAAAGACTTCATAAGTGAGAATGCAAATTCATTTGAAAGCAGAGAAACTAAACAGAGTATCAACTGAAAGTGCTCTTTGTTCCTCAAAAGCAGTTGTCCAAGGAAGTGTTTCTCCAGAGCTACTGAAATTGTAGTCTCTGAGGGTCAGGCTGCAAGCCAAGCTGACAGCAGAGTTTGGAAGCAAGATTTATAGTTAAAAAAGGATGCAGATTGAGGAGGTCATGAAGTCTTGTATCATAGTTTCACGTGTAGGAGGGTCAGAGACCCTGTAGAGAGGACATAGTTTAAAGTTGTCAGGGTGAAGCTTAAGTGATTACAGAATATTGGAGATGCCAAATCATGGGGCCTTCAGTGAGGAAAGCTTTAGGCATGGAATAAAGCCAGCCTAAGATGAAGGCTATGAGTGCTGTAGGCAGGAGAGCTGGAAGGGTGGGTCTACCTAAGCCACTTGGAACCCAGGTGATTGTGTCATGATCCTCGGATGCTGAATGTAGAGCTTTGGGTTTGATACTTTCTCTGCTTTAAAGAAAGCACAACACAAGTGAAATAATTAGTGCAAGCATTGCTCATTATTCCTTCATTCTTTCATTTTAGAATAGGAATGCTTATTTTGTGCCACTGTATGTTGGAAGTAAGTATATAACTTGGTCTTTCTTTCTTTCTTTCTTTCTTTCTTTCTTTCTTTCTTTCTTTTCTTTCTCTTTTTTTAAATTTTGAGGTTACTGTTAAGACACTGCCTTGCATCTCAGTTGAAACTTAAATTATAAACAATATTGGAATTATTAAAGACGATGGGAACTTTAAGTGTTGGACTTCATGCACTTTATGAGATGGCCATGAGCATATGAGCACAGGGGGCCAAAGATCCATGTAGCATAAAAATAATGTATTGGGGCATCAAGTTGTGAGAGTTCATATGGATTGTCAGCTTCGTAGGATTTAGAATTACCATGGAATAAATCTCTGGGTATATCTGTGAGGAGTTGTCTAGATTAAGTTCATTGACATGGGAACACACATCCTAAATCAGATTTATGTGATTCAATGGGATGTGGTCCCAGCCTGAACAAAAGGAGAAACTAAGCTAAACACTGGCACATGTTTCTTTCTCTTTTCTGACCATGGATGTGATGTGACCAGATGTTTCAAGCTCCTGTCATCATGACTTCTCCTTATGGATTTTACCATTACCTTATGAGTCAAAATAAATGCTTTCTTCATTAAGTTGCTTTTTCCAGGTGTTTTGTGTTAGCAACAGGACAACTAACACATCAGATGTGATCTTGGGCCTCTCAGCCTTCAGAAACCTAGACAAACAAATTTAGGGGTGAGTATACCAGAGATTGGACTTACAGCCTTTTCATGTTCTAGACATGTACTCCAAGACTGAACTACAGTACTAAACCTTTAATTTTTACATTGTTTCTGCTAAGTTCTCTATTTGGACTTGAACTTACTTTGTAACCAAGGCTAGTTTTGAACTCATGGTCCCTCCTGCTTCAGCCTGTGTAGTACTTGAGATTGGAGAGTTGAGCCAGTATCACAGTGTCAGATTAAATTTTATCTTCTATGAACAGCTCAATCTGCTATATCCAGTGACAGCAAGAGCAAACAGAAAAGACAGCTCCTAGATAAACTTCTCCATGTCTCTTGTTCTCCCCCAATTCTGCCCCAAGATTTTTAAGGGGAAACTGCTATGAGAAATGCCAAGAGAGTTGAAAGAAATTTACTATGTATATTAAATAGTACATGGTGTAAATCTGCTCTCATATCCTTCAGTTGCTCTTTTTAGGGTTTCAAAAATGGGATAATTTATTTTGTTAAAAATCCAATAACTGAGCAAGAAATGATTTTTTCCCATTATTACCTTGAAATTCAAAAGACATCCTCACATGCTCTATGGCTTTGACCTGTGATATCTCATGAGTTGTGAAGTGTGTATACTGATCCCTGCCCAGATGGCAGCCTCCTTGAGAACAGAGTTGGTTTTGTCTAGGTCTCTGTTTTGAGCATCTGACAGCAAATGTACACTAGATGTAGTAGTGGGCTGTCTTCCTCTATCCTTCCTCCTTTCTTCTCTTCCCCACTGCTTCTATCCTTCTTTCTCTGTGTTTTCTATTGTGGTAGCTATAACTGAATATAATCCCATATACATACTAGGGAGTGTCTTTACTAACAAATTGTATCCCTGTCCTTTATTTGTTTTAAAATTCGAGATAATGATCTTGTTAGGTTGCAAAGTTCATAACATCTGCTTGAGAAGCTGTAATGAACCAAGATCTATGGAAGTCCTGCAGGAATCGGAGATATTTCAAGGTCAGGGAATGATTAGATGTGATTGTAAATCTCCCTTAGGGATGTTCAAGGGGATTCTTTTCTGCGTGGTGAAACTTTTGCTTAGTATAAAAACACCTTGAACATTTGCCCTTTGATTGTGGATGAAAGCTCTGATCTGTCCATCATCTGAAGGTCCACACTGACAACGTTCCTAACGCATTGCCTGGGCATACCCAGAGATCCTTTGGGTTTCTGCAGAGGGCAAAGGAGATATCTCCATCGAGTCTTTACCTAAAGCATTCTCCATGAACATTTCAGGTCTGATTTTGCTGAGACTCAATTACCTCTAGCCCTCTCATGGCCCTTCAGACTCAAGGATCTAGTATCAAGAGGTAATTTCATCAATCAATGCCAGGCTGAGCACTCTGTGATCTTGTTCTTGCTTTACATTCAGATGATTGTACCTGCCATAGCTTCCACTTCACAGTCAGAAGGGAGAATAACTTGTGAAAGTTTTCTTAGCTCCAGAGAATTTGAGGGCTCATGTGCTCTACCACATTTACCCTGCAAATGAGATCCCCAAAGTCCCCAAAGAAAACACCCTTTCCTAGTGGGATTCTATGTCCATCAGTAAAGGCTAAATTCAAGTTGGGAACCAAGACGTACTTCTGGTCATCACTGAGTTTGAGGTCCCTCAAAGGCCTTTGGGCATTTCAACATTCCCTTCAGATATAGTTTGTTAAAACAACAACGACAACAATAGCAACAGCAACTAAACTGAACTTAGGCTTTTAGATACAACCAGCTAGTTATTCTGAGTTCACCATTTTGACTTGTTTAAGGTGTTTTGAATACTGGGTTGTTGATACGCTGTTTAAACTCTTGTGGTTTTGTTTTTGTTTTTTGTTTTAATTTGAAGAAAATAAGTTCTTGTCCCCATCAACTTTCTCTTGAAGATTTTCACACTGTGTGATTTTGCAGGTTTGGAGTACTCCCTGAACTATCCTGTCTGACCAAAAACTGACAGGTATTTGGCTGGGTTATTGCCATAATTAGACACACCGTGTGTGAAGTGCCCAGCAGAGCATCTGACACACAGAAAGCACTTGAGGATAGTTGTTATTTATCAGGTAATGAATTTGCATTCAACAGCGGCTCTTATAATGAAACACAACCAAGTGAACAGTGCTGTTTCTGAACTCTCACACTCTTGTATGAAGTCTAATTTGCTTGTAGTTAAAACGCTAGATCCACATTACTAATATTCTTAAGACTGGTTCTTTTCATCCATGGTCATGATCTCTAGAGTATACTTCTTAGCACAGAATTCTTGGGTTTCTGTGATAGGTGATGGCTCTGAATTGGCATTGGGTTTGGCTAGCAAAGAGTTAAACCCATAATATCTTCAAAGGATAGAGACTTTAGTGATTACCAGTAAATCACCATGCAAGACAGGATAAGGTTCTCATTTCTCTTAACCCTTTGTGCTTTCATTGCCAAGATAAGAGGGCACAAGGAGACTATTTGTCACTGACATAGGAAGTGTGGAACCCCCTCCTCCTTTCCTTCTCTTCTTCCTGGCTCTAGATACTTCCAAATGGCTCAGTTCCAGGCATGGCAGTTCACCCAGCCTTATGGGTTTGGGGAACTCAGGTACCATTTGTCAGGCTTCCCGAGGCAGCAGCTTTCCTTTAGCATGCCTGATAAAATGAAGCATCAGGGTCTGGGTGGCTTTTACAGCATGCATTTAGTCCTTACGGTTCCACGTACTACAAAGTCAAACATCAAGGGTCCCTAGATTTGACTCCTAGTGAAGCAACAATTCCTAGTTTGTAGCTATTCCAGGGCCTTTCTATGGTACATGCTATAAAGTTATCTGTACTTTTTTCTTTTTATGAAGGCTTTAAGCCTATAGCAAGGGTGCTATCCTTAGGATGCTATCAAAATCCAATTGTGACATTTGCAGTTAGGATTTCAGCATGTGACTATCCCATTTGGTTGATGGGAACAGCAAGAAACCAACTAACCTTGATGAGACTGATCGCATCTGTGGAAGAGAAATGGTTGCCCCCACAGAGGTTCTAAACACTGACTCCAGCTGCTGTGAATACATACCATTCGTGCCGCCTCCCTGCTCTCTCTCAAAGGATCCATTCCTCCTGCCTGGGATAGTTTCTTTTACCAATCATTCCCCATTCACCCATCTCAGTTTTTCTGGTCCTTCAGGTACAGCAGCAGTTATCCAGAGCAGGCTCTTTACCTCTGCTTAATCAGTTGCCACATGGTCCCAGTTCCCCCTTTCCCTTGCACTGGGCTGTGGGGACACAAACTGCATACTCCACCTTGTGTTATTCCTCATCCAGTTGTCTGAGTAGAGCACACTCTGAGCTCCATGGGTAGTTGAATGATGAACATAGGGTACAGAGGCAGGAGACAGAATGAATACACTGCTTCTACTTCCAGTCTATAACACAGACACAAACCAAGAGAGAATATAAGGACTCAACCCCCAAAAAGTGAAAACATTGCTCACAAACGCTCAAATGAATATTTCTACCACAGTGGCTTGAGGGCTCAAATCAAGGAAAAGGGGGTTCGGATGGCAGTCAGCAAAACAGGTGCTCAGAACGCTGGGTGTGCTGCGAGGGTCTTCCATCTGCTTTGCCATTCTCTGTGCACACACACACAGGTCCTGGTGGAGCCACTATGTCTGATGGATGCAAACTTGCTACCTACAAATCACAGAGTTAAGCATGAACCCGAGTGGCTAATGATCATTTTAATTAACCTACAAGACTTTATGCACGGCTGGTATTCATGCAACCTTTTGATCCTAGACAGGAATCTATTAAAGCCTGTTGAGAGAATGAAAAGACAAAATCCAGTGAGCGTTTTTACCTTGGTGGATATAAAAGTTGGCAGGTTCGATAACTCTAAAAGTGATCTATTTGCCAATAGCAATATTACATTAAGTTGGGGAAACATCATTCTCTTAAATGCAAGCCTATTGAGCAGTATGAATAATGTCTTAAAATTACATGTGTCCAGAGCCTGTTGAGGCTGGAAAGAATGGAATCCACATTCCTGCTTTATAAGGAACACATTTTCTGCAGAGCAGAAGCACCAGATTTGTTTGGAGTTAGAAACTATCTCGAGAACCTAATAAAAAATCATGGACTCCTTCCTAGAAAAATGCTCATGACTGGGCATAGAATGCTTGATGTCTCTCAGGGGGTTCACAGACCTCTGAGATAGTTGTCTGTGGAGTCTAGTCAGGAATTATAATGCTTGGGATCCTTGATGGTATCATGCACAGGTTTCTAATTGTGAGTGTAAGCAGCCTTACCGAACAGCCTATTGAAGTTTTTCAAAGTCCTCATTTCCCTGATGTGGAGTGTATGTAGATCCTGGCAGCCATCTAGGAGGAGGACCTTAGCAAAGGTGAGACTGGAGAATTTTGGAAGATACTCCCTGATTTTCTTTTCTCTCTTCCTCCACCTTCTCCATAAGCAGAATTGTCAGGAGGAAAGGCAGAACAATGAGACTGGATCAGAAACATGAATGCCAATTCAGAAGATTCTTATTCTATTAGCTTGGGATCTTGGCCAGAAGTCTTTCCTCTGTCAACCATTTCCTGACTTGTATGTAGTCATTGCTAAGACCGGAATGATATGATGGGTATGCACTTTTTCTTTTTCCTTTTCCTTTCCCTTTTCCTTTTCCTTTTCCTCTCTCTCTCTCTCTCTCTCTCTCTCTCTCTCTCTCTCTCTCTGTCTCTCTCTCTGTCTCTCTCTCTCTCTCTCTCTGTCTCTCTCTTGTAAAATAGGAAGGATAAGGTGGAGAATATGGTTTGATTCTAGGGTTCCCTCACAAAGGAGGTCCCAGACACTGGCTGCACCATGTCACTCCTTAATACCTCATACAAGATGGTCACAATTCTCCATGTTGTTCTCAAGGGTTGGACATTCTGCTAAAGTGTTACTACATTCACAAAAAATCTGCTAGAAGTGATTACACCCCATTGTCTAATAGATCAGAGTACATGGTCACTTGCCTGGTTTGGCTTCTAAGGAGATTCTGAGTTAACATAAATGTCCTCAAATTGAGGTGTTGCTTTGATTTTTCTCTTTTTCTAGTTAGAATTGGAATATGACCCAGGGGGGAAGGTGCTATAGAGCTCTAAGGTCTTATGTTAACAAGGGACCAAAAATGGGTCTCATGGGACCTGACTCTCCCAAGTCTCAGTTTCTAGTCTCTACTATGAGAATGTTCAACTACAGAGTAGAGCTAAATTTAGTACTGGATACTGGTACATACAGATTGTAGTCATGGCTGTCGAAGACTCATAGGATGACTTTAGGCCAATGGGTAAAGGCCCTGGGGGTAAAGGGTCTTGCCACAGAAGCCAGCCTGGATACCCAAGTTCAGTCCCTGAAAGCGAAAGCATGTAAAGGGAGAAGGAGAGAACCAGCTCCACAGAGTTGTCCTCTGATCTTCACACATGTATGTACTAGGGCATATATGTCCATGTGCTCATTTCTAAGCTATGTCTGTCTGTCTGTCTCTCTCCATCTTTTTGTCTCCCCCTAAAAATTCTGAGAACAAACCAAATTAAATATTGTAGGAGACCCTTCAGAACTAAAGGGATAGAAGCCAGAATAATGGGAGAGCAGCCTAGAATCAAGGTGGATGCAAACTGGAATGGAGCAAAAGCACAAGGCCTGCCTTAGGCATTATGTGCATCTCTGTGCACTTTAGCCCCACCAATGTCATAGGATGATGTTCCCCACCTACAGCAACTAGCTTACCTGGAATGTCCCCGTGTATTCAGAGACACATCAGTTCCTCCAAAGGCAAATAATAGGCTTCCCTATTTTCATTTACACTGCAGGTACCTCAGTCTTAGGATAATCCCCATGAAAAGACTGCAGTGATTCTTATAACTCTTATAGGGCTTTCTCAATTTTAACCATCTCATGCCCTTATGGTAATCTTTGAGGGTATCCAAAGAAGCTTCAATTTTAGATCTAAATCAATAGGTTCCTTAGTAGGTTCTTGCTGAGAATGTAAGAACTGTGATCCTTTTCTCTTTTTTTTGTGTATGTCTGCATATGGTGAGTGTGTGTGTGTGTGTGTGTGTGTCTTATGTCATTCTCCATTGCCCTCCACCTTAGTTTCTGAGATAAAGGCTCTCATAAAACCTGATCCTCATTAATTTGGGTACAGTAACTGGTCAGCAATCCACAAGGCTCCTCCCATCTCTCCTTCTGCAGCAATGGGACCACAGGCACAACTGTCACCATGCCTGAGGATTTTATGAGAGTCCTGGGAATCAAATTCAGAGATTCAAAATTCTATGGCAAAATTTTTACCAGCTGAGTCATTTCCCCAGCCCCTAGTTGTGGTTTTGAAGCTCATGTAAACAAAGCCTGGCATTCCAGCTCATAGGGCTTCTCAGAGGTACATGCTGAGTGAGTACATGCATGGGGTAGTGCTCCAAATTTAACTATTCTTGATTAGAGCCTGAAAGGATTCCTTAAATCTAAGTAGTTTTCCTAACCTCTCAGAAAACCAAAGCATGATTTTGGGGTCTTGCCTCACCTAAATGCATCCTGTAGAATTATCTTTTTCTCATGTCAGTAGCTGCATGAAGTATCTGCAGTTTCCTTGAGATTCTTTCAGAAATAATTCAGCCTATCACATTTTTGCACAACACATAACAAAGGGAGATTTCTTTCTGTTTTTTCCTTTTGGAAAATTCAGCTACATTGTGCCTGAAGCTATCCAAAGTTCTGAGAGATATAGTGGTCAATGTAGCAATATTATGCCTTAAATATTTTCTATCTTTGATGCTGGCATCCACTGGTTTTTCGGGGTTGGCAAGTGAACCCAGTGTAGCCTTCATGATACACAATTGTCTGCTACTGAGCTATATTCCCAGTCCTCAGCTTCCATACTTATTAGAGGCACATTTGCTCTTTGTTGGGCCAGGACAGAAAAACCATGATACATTTTTGGTGTGTGACATGGGGATTTCATTAGATTGGAAGTTCCTAGGAGAGGAAACAATAACATTCTCTTTATTTCCATTTCCAACTTTTGAAAAGACCTCTTATATTGATGGGTAATATACGTACTAGAGTGACAAGATGCTGGGCATGCCTGAGATCCCTTCAGTCATGATAGGAGTCTGACCTAATGAGTGGAGTAATCCCTTGATTCATTCAGCATGGAATGGCTTTCTTGGGAGGTGGTAAACATTATAGAGATGATTCAAAAATGTAAGGAGGCAGGGCTTAGTTGGAGGGGGTGGTTCTAGGAATTGTGTTCTAGAAACAAAGGAAATGTTATTGTTTCCTTTTCTGTAATTTCCTTGGATTCTTCCTGCCCTCTCCTCCTCTGCTTCCTTTCCACTATAATGAAAGCCCTTTATTATGAGCTTCTGTGGCTATGATCTACCCAAGCTTATGAAGGCAAGCAACTGTGGCCTGAATCCCCGGAAACCAGGAGCCAAAATAAATCCTCCATCTTTAAGCTGTTCTGTCAAGTGTTTTGTCACCGGGGAGAGCTAAAGTAACCACACCACACACTGAAATTTAGGATAAGCTCCCAGTTCATTGGTTTGTGTCTAAGCTCTGCAGGATACAATCTGCTTTTCCCACCCTCTCACTGGGCTAACTGTGTACTGTCCTCATTGTCAATTGCTTGTGTTGGCTGCAGACACTCGCCTGCCTCAAAGATCTCCCTCTGTGCTCTTCCAGACTTGACTCCTTGCTGAAGGCTCAGAACGGAAGTCCTTTCTCTGGGGGATACTCTTGCTATGTTCTCTGTGTGTTGTCAGGTTGCTTTATTTTCTGTCTAAATGTCATCGCTGTCCAGGCTGTAATATTTGAGAAAAGAGACTGCATTGCCCCTTCCCGTTCCTCTTTAGTGCTGGACCTACAGTAGTAATGTTTGCTTCTGGTTTCTGCCGGTTTGCTAGGCAGACAGATCTGCTCCCTGGTGAGGGTATGCCCTGCCTCTCTGCATAGTTTTGTTGAAATTTCCAACACATTTCAGATCCTGAGAAAAGGTACTTGTTTTAACAAGGCTTCTGGGCAGAGGTCATTGCTTTAGACGAGATTCCTTTTCTTTCTTTTTTAATGAACTTAATCTGTTTTAATATCTTTTCCAAAGCAGACTACATTAAATGACCCTGACTTGGCTGAAAGCCTTTTCTTGAGTGCTTTGGGAGGATTAGAGGAAGTTCTTTTACAGCCTCTTAGCATGATTGGCTGCCTTTTCTTTTCTTTGGGTTACCAGGGATTGAGAGTTGATCCTAATTAATGAAGGTAGAGCCTCCAGCCTTGCAGTTTTTGCTTTTGGGGAAAGAGGTTCAGGTTGAGCTCTTTAGGGAAGTGAATATGCTCCCTTCCCAGTACCTCTTGATCTCAGCCTGGCTGGCCTTCAGTTTGAGATTCTCCTTTCTCTGGAGTGCTAGGATTACAGGTGTTCAGCCTTGAGACCCTTGCCAGAATGTGTGCACAGGTGGAGATGCTGATGCTCCAGTTGGGAACGGCAGCAAGCACCAGAGAAGGGGAGAGTATGTCACAGACTTGACTTGAAGGAGAGTAATGCTATCCTAAGAGTCACCTCTGGCCCCAGAGGCCATCTTTAACTAAAACCAAGAGGCATGCCATACTGTACAAATTAAAACTCAGCAGTGACATTTTTTATTGTCCAAAGATCATAAAAAGGGAGCAAAGCT
This sequence comes from Apodemus sylvaticus, assembly GCF_947179515.1. Taxonomy (NCBI): domain Eukaryota; kingdom Metazoa; phylum Chordata; class Mammalia; order Rodentia; family Muridae; genus Apodemus; species Apodemus sylvaticus. The sequence continues at coordinate 26,385,442 of NC_067492.1, forward strand.
GGGACAAACCAATTAGCAGAGTAATGACAATGGGAAGTGCTCCAAAATAACTTTGTTCCTTATATTGCAATCCGATTCCTGGCTCAGTCTTTTTGGGGGTGGGATGAATCTGTTTGAACTTGGAGAGAGTCACAGGGAAAGGAAAGGCCCACTTTAGGTTGTGTCCACTGGGTCGTCTGTGGGTCTCATTAAGCTGAGGTATGTTCCCTTGTTATTTCTGGTCTTGGAATATAACTCTGCTGACAAGAATAAGAGAAAAGGCGGGGTGGTGGTGGTGGTGGTAGTGGTGGTGGTGGTGGTGGTGGTTGTGGTGGTGGTAGTGGTGGTAGTGGTGGTGGTGGTGGTGGTGGTTGTGGTGGTGGTGGTGGTGGTGGTAGTCTTTTCCTTTTGTCTTTCTCCAGTGGCACACACTGAGGTGCTGGTGGTGTAGTGCCTATAAGGACTTTAGAGGAAGATACAGTCAGCAGGAGAGCTTCCCACTGGATCAGGATTAATAGATGGAATGGCTGAGGGTGACTTAGACCCACTCCTGATTTCAGCAACTGGTGAATCCTTTTAACCGTAATATGCTAATTTCACAAAGCAAGCAGCAGAACCGCACATATCCTGTCCCTGGTCTCAGAGAAGGAGCGCAGAGTACTGAAAGATTTCAGAACAGAAAGCAGAATGTTTATGTCCAAACATTACAAGGCCAGCTTGTCCTCAAGGCTTCGCTTGCTGCGTTGCTGATGAAAGGCTTCCTCAGAACGTAGCATTAAAATATTCTGTTCGGCTGCCCTGTGCTCCAGGAATACAATCAACAGCAGCACTATTTTTAAAGGCTCATTGGGCTTTATTAAGTAAAGAGAGGCTCCTTCTTGACATGATTTTGAGGATTTGCTGTCTTAGCAGTGGGCTTGGGTGTTGCTATCCTGGCGGAAGTTTCTCCATGTATATTAATAGACTTGGTAGCTTCTGGTTCTTAAACAATACTTTAAACATCCTTTTCAGTCACTTCAAGCTCTCTAACCCTCACTTTTTCTTCTGGATAATGGTGATTAAAAACTTGCCTCCTAGTTCACTGTGAGGATGAAATGCTCTGCTATCATAGAGAAGTGTTCCCTGGCTCCCATTCATTTATTCACTGAATTCACCCAGGGTCAGACCTTCCATGCTGTCAGAGCATATGCTGGGGACTTGCCATCCTAGCGTCTCTTTTGGTTTGTAGACACCAGTAAGTTCTAAGACGATATTGACTGATTAAAAATCGACATGCTGAGATCCAGGTACTTTGATACACTTTCTTACACACAGTCACATAATCCATCAGCTCATGCCCAGGATTAAGAAGTAGATACAATGATCCCTCGATGGAAATGAAGAACAGAGTCTTGGCCAAAGGAGGAATCTTTGCGTCTGGATAGATTTATTCAAATCCCAGATCCATTGCTTACAGGCAATGTGTAGTAGGCAAGGTACTTACTCGCTGAAAGCCAAATTTCTACCATGTGTAAGGAAAGATAATCCAACCCATTGCAGAAGGCTGCTGGAAGCAAAAAGCACCATACAACCTAGACTACGCCCAGAAGAACATTGGGCTTATGCACAAGGAGTGTCTCTCATCAGGAGTGGTTGGCATTGAGGTACTGGTCTCATCTCTAGCTTGTCTTTAGTTCTCTTCACTCAGGGATCTCTCTACTTGCCTTAGGTCCTTTTTCAAGCTCTGTTGAGACACAACGATCAAGGCAACTTATAGATGAAAGAGTTTATTGGGGGAGTTAACAGTTTCAGAGCCTGGGTCCATGACCCATCAGGATGGAAAATGTGGCAGCAGGCAGGTATGACACTCTGCTGGGACACTAGCTAAGATCTTGCATTTGATATTGTGATCTCCAAGTAAGAGCCAAAGAGAGGAGGGGGAGAGAGAGAGAGGGGGGGAAAGGGAGGGAGGGAGGGCGGATAGTATTGAGGACAACTGAAGAGAAAGGGAGATTCTTTTATATAAATTTTGATTTAGGAGCCTGTGTTCTCCCAGTGACAACTTTATAAAGTAGATGAGAGTATCCTTGTGATGCACATGACCAAACCATAGTAGACCAAGCTTAGATATTTGTCTGCAGCAGCATCCCCAAATCTAGATTCTAAGTGAGATTTCAGCTTTCCCAAAGACACTACGTCTTTGCAAAATTTTATGAAACTCACTTTCACTGGTGGTTAGAGGCAAATAGTTTTATTCCAAAGTACCTATGAAGAAAGGTTTGTCCAGGTCGTCTCCATGGGATTTCATTACTCATGGGGGCTATAGGACAGTGAATGAGAATTAAGACAGGTTGTAACTTTGAGAGCTCCATCTATTACTTCTGAGCTATGTAGCTTTGGGCAAATCATGGCTTTTCTCTATGCCTCCGCTTACTTGTCTATAAAACGAGGACATTGCAAGTTGCTACCTCAAGAAAAAGTGCTGTGAAGATTAAACAAAGGATATATGTATAGCAACCTGCATAGCATCACGTATGGAGATGATATTTCTTGAGCACTTAGTGTTATAATAAAATCTAAACCCTTTGGCAGCTCTGACATTCTAAGAGCCCGGTCCTGTCACTTCAGCCAGCTCTTTGAATCAAAGATCTTCAGCAGCTTCTAAATAAACGTAACACGGCTGCTACCACTGCTACTCTTTTTGGAGATGTCTATTAGAATTATGATTCAATTGTCAGAAACAAAATATTCTTAAGATGTCTTCAACCATACCCTCAAATTATATGACAGTGTCTGGCTTTAATACCCATCTAAATAGTTATACTGTTGACAGGTTTGGAGAGCCACGTTTGCTCTTCCATTCCTCTCATTAACTTACATAGCAACATCATAACTCTCTGAAAGGATTTAGGGGGGAAAAAGCACGCTGGCATATTCCATCTGAATTCATTTCATATAGTGTCTGTGTCAGAGCGTTTGCATATGAATGAGATGCCTTGCCTTGATGCTCCCTCATTAACATGGGAGCTTCGCTGTGACATGCTTAAGAGTTCAGGTTCAAGAGTTTGAGGGGAGAGAGGGAAGAAAGACTGGAGGCTCAGTCCATTGGAGATTTAACTGTAGCAGCCTGGTGGATAATTCCAGTCTTCATTAGGAGTAGAAGAAGTTCCATCTTTTGCCTTTTGGGTAGAAACCCAACCTCCCCTTTCTCCCACTCTCCGCACCAAATAGAAACCTGCATTATAGCAATGTGGCTTAGATTTTTTTTCCCATTAGTACTTTGTGTACATAAATGTTTCCCTCTAGCCAACAGGGCCTTCTTTCCTGTCTGGCAAGTCTTAAACAATTTAGCTGAATCACAATATCTCTCAATCTTTGCTCAATTTTTCCAGGCATCTATAGCCATTTCTTTCTTTTTTATTTTTAATTTTTTTATTATAATTTTTTATTTTCTATATTCTATGTTTACATTTCAGATGATTTTCCCTTTCCAGGTTCCCCCCTCCCCATAAGTTCCCTAAGCCCTCTTCCCTCCTCCCATTCTCCTATCAACCCCCTCCTACTTCTCTATCCTGGTACTCCCCTACAATGCTGGAACAAGCCTTTTCAGGATCCAGGACCTCTCCTTCCTTCTTCTTGGGAGTCATTTGATATGTGAATTGTGTCTTGGGTATTCAGAGTTTCTAAGCTAATGTGCACTTATCAGTGACTGTATTCCATGTGTGTTCTTTTGTGATTGGGTTACCTCACTTAATATCTATAGCCATTTCTTCTCTGGGCCCCAGCGTCAAATGGGCACATATTCACTGACCGTGTACTCCATGTTCTCCAAGTTACATGCATCTTTTGTTTTATTTTATAATTTTTTTTCAGAAAGCATATGTAGCCCAGACTAGTCTTAACTCTGCTTTTTAGCTGAGAATGGCCTTGAACTCTAGATCTAATTTAACATCCAAAGACTTGAGACCAAACGGGTGAGCTACCACACTTAGTTGGGTCTTGGGTACTTTGAAATGTGAAAGACCGCGGAAACAAGCTACCTTCCTTATGACTCCAGATCCATGGGTCAGCATAGAGTAGCAAGGATTTAATAAATGTCTACCAAGGAAATGATGTAAAAAGAAGAAAACTACTGTTAAACCGTGGCTTGTCAGGCAGTTGCATTTTAGAGCACGCGACTTGGAGGTGAATCTTATCTATGTTCAGCTATGGCTCTTGTCAATGTGTTCTAAACTGAAAGGACATTACTCTCAGTGGTTAAAGCCTAGGGAATGACATAGCACCAGCTAGAGCAACAACAGGCAGGAGGGATGGCACCTTCTCTGGATCCAAGGGACCTGTAATGACTGATCATTGTATTCTGCTGTACTTAGGGCAGGGACATGAGATAGTAAAGGAGGTCTCTGAAATGGAACTGTGTAGGTTTTACTTTCATCTCAACCACCTGTGGGACCTAGATCAGCCATGTCACCTTGCCTAAATTTTCAAACCTTCCTAGAACTCAGCATTCTTATCTGTACAGTGGGTATAATAAGGATGACCCGAGGCAGAGGGATCCTTTGTGTCCTGCCACACAGCAACTCAAATATGTCATAGTCTGTAAGTGTGAATATCTTGATCCTACAGAGGTTAATCATTGTTAACTACTTATACAACTTAATTGTTTTGCTTCTCACCTAAGTCCTGAAAAATTTTGCTGTCTTCATTTGGAATATGTGAGAATCTCTGCTGTTAAAAACATAGGTGTCTAGCCAGTGTTTACTGAGATCCTATTTCCTGTGCTCTGAGTGATTGAATTCCCTGGTCAATGTCACATACTGCACATCTCTTATGCTTTAAACACTTGGATATAGACATTGTACCCTTTTTCTCCATGATGTTAACTTCTTTTGATGTCAGCTGGGCTGTCCCATGTGGGCCAGATCAGTCAGTGTAGGAGATCAGTGGAGTCTTGGGGCTTCAGTAGAAACAATAGCAAAAACAGGATATAGGCAAATACATGAACAATTGAGTCCTGTCTAATTGTATTAATTTCATGTGGTTTCTATAACAAGTATCTACAAATTTGGTGGCAAAACAATGCACATTTATTCTTTTCCAGTTAGAAAGTAGAAGTCTAAAACCAGGTTTGCCAAGCTAAAATCAAGCACAAAGACCTGGCTCTTTATGGAGACTATAGTGGCAAATCGATTCCCCTCCTTCTCCAGCATGCAAAGATGGCAGCATGCTTGTCCTAGCTCCGGCTGTTCCATGATCTGCAAGGCACAGCATCTGGCTGTGGCCATCACACCACTTGCTTTCTTCTGTCTCTGCAGTTCCATTTCTTGCACACCTTGATAGTAAAAATAAATTTCCCATTACAAAAGCTTTAATGTAATCACACCTACAAAAATCCATTTTGCCATTTAAGGAGACATTTATAAGTCCTTGGGATGAGGGCGTAGATAACTTGGGGACCATTACTCAGCCTATCACACCAGGTAAGACACTTCAGCTAAAAGCTAAGGACCTCTGACCCATGAGTATACACAGACCACTACAGCAGATTCTCAGTACAAGATTTACTGTGGCCAGAGACTACCTGGAACATTTTTAAATCTAGTTTATATTGGATAAGGACAAAGAGACAAGTTCTGGATTGTCTTGTGATCATTATCTTGAAGAGGGAAAGGAACAGAGCGGCTTGGACTGTTTACCAACCCTTTGGTCTGAGTGTGACTGTTTGGCCCAGAGATAACCCCTACCAATTGTTGACAACAACACCATTTTGAGAACCCCCCACATTTAAGACCACAGAACAGGACAGTTGTGTTTCATTAAGGGTAGAAACACCTCGTCTAATTGAAAGCTCACAAATGTTTTTGGAAGTGACGTTTCTTTTCCTGGTGGTTGGAGAAGTGTTCTGAGCCTCCTAGATCTCCTCAGCATACTCAGCTACTGTTGGTGATGATGCTGTCCTAGTCACAGGCTGCTGTGACACCTTGATTGACCTCTGCAGTTTGCTTCTGGACATAGCAGCCCCTCATTGAAGTTTCTGAGCAGTTGGAGACCACAATGTGTCTTTAATGTCTTGCTTGGGATAATGGGAGGACTTGGAGTCCAGCTGGCTGCCTGTGGGAGCCGGCTTGCTCCTTTACAGATGCTGCAGCTAGGTGACTTTGGAAGTATCTAGCCGCTGATTTGATTACTTCAAGACCACACAGAGGGCTCTAACTTCCTCACCGAGAATTTCAGACAATTAGTGGACAGGAAGTGCTCCAAATTCCACTTGGCAAACCTCCCTCTCTTTTTAACACTTCCCTGAGTGGAGTCCTGGGGGACTCAGTCCTGAGACATCCACTATCAGCGTGCAGAGGAGAAAGAAAAATCGCCATGATTAAACAAAACCTTCTTTATATTTCTTCCAGATAGAACTGTTTGGGGATCTATTTGTTCTGCCTACTTGAGCTGATATCCCCTTTCCAAAGGTTGTGTTTTGAAATTCCCCCGCAATACCCCCTGCTCTTATCTTATCTGCAAAAGTAACAAGACACCTCCCACAGCAAGGGTTCCTTGAAACAGGTGTCTCTCTGGCAGTGCAGGCTGGCACATCTGTGAGAATGCCAGCGACTAGGCATAGCCAAGTTAAATAGTCACACACGGGCCCTTGCTGGCTGGGGTGTAGGTGGGCAGTGGGGTCCACAGATGAAATCTTGGTAATCTCTTTCTGCTCAATAGAAAATCTATTAAAGCCGTGGATGCCATCCATTTAGCTCACTGAACTTGAAAGCATCCTATCCCTTGTCGCAGCTTGTATGCAATAGTGGAGCCACAGCAAGATGTGGAGGTGAGGGCAAAGAGCCGGGCTAAGTATGTTCAAAAGGCTTTTAAATATGACACTGGCTACAAAGCTTGGTAGGAGATGCTGGGTATGTGGCTTTAAGTAGGCATGCCCCCCCCCCCATTTTTTTAAGTGAAGAGGCAGAGGCTAACAGGGTTTAGGGAACTTTTACTAGGAGTCCAGTTTGCAACACGCATGCACTGTGCCTTAAAAATCTCTTCGGCTTTGCCACCATGCTTTTCCACAGTGCTGTTTCCTGTCCGTCTGTCTGTCTGTCTGTCTGTGTACGTGTGCACTTGCACGAGCATGCATGAACTTATGTCTATGTGTGTACAAGCTAAGGCAAGAGGTAGACTTCCCATGTCTTTGTCAATTCCTCCCTACCTTATTTTTGAAACACATCTCTCTCTGAACCTGTGACTCATGGTTTTGGCTATAATGGCGAGCAAGCCCCAGGGATCTTTTTGTTTCTTCCAGTCTCTGCCTCCCCAGTACTGGGATTACAGCTATGCTTTGTACCTGGCTGGGATCTGCACTCAGGCCTTCACCTCTGTGGGGCAAGCGCTTGCTTTATCAACTGGTTTATCCCCCTGTACCTGCCACCTTCTCTTCCAGTCTCTTTATGGACAGATTTAAACGTAAGGCCTGAAGTAAGACCTGCATGTTTCTGTTCTGACCCAAACATGTTGGGATGCACATTTGAGAATGGAGTCCTTCTTGGGGCTATGAGTCTGTTCGTTGCTTATGGGGTTTCCACATTCTTGGGGTCTGAGATTAGATACCATCACAGGATCTGGTTGATAAGTGGACAATCACCTGGAGACTCTGTCGAACAGAACAGAGGTTCTCAAAGGGCAGCCTCTGATCCAGCAGCATCCAGCAACTCAATGGAACTCAATGGAACTGCAAATCCCTTTGTAAATCCGCTATACCAGCACTGGGTACACCCGCAGAATCACCTACATATCAAAAAGCTCCAGTGGCAGGTGGTGTGCACTCTAAACAGTATCCTCCTAGTTCGTGCTCTTCCATTCTCAGCAGCCCCTAAATCATCCTCAGCACACGTGAGACACAGCATGGATGGAAAGGTGCAGGACCCTGTGGAGCCTCCTCCTGGCCTGTCGAGAACCGCGAACCCCGCGAACCCATCAGCAATGGCATGCATGGGTGGAGGGCATCCTTCCTAAAACATACACTTGTCGGAGAGTGCCCTGCATGCCTTGAGATGCGTGGGGGCATTTCTGGCTCCAGGTTCTGTTCCTCGCTCCTCCAGGTACAGAGTTCCTGGCTGGCACATCCTAGCTCCCGGATCTCCGCTGCTTTTCTCTTTTCCGGCTGTTCCCCTCCCCCTCCTGGAAGCCTTCTGACTTAGGGAACGCTTGTCCAAGCCCTCCAAACATGTGATTCCAATCATTAGCACCTTGTAGTTGGGATCCTTGCCTGGTAAATCTCTTTGTTCTCTCAAAGTTCAGGAGAAGGGAGGGGCCCCGGAAGCCTGAAGGAGCTCTGCTTTCAGCCTGTTCATCTGCTCTGTGTAGAACAAAGCTGGAGTGTGGGGAAGGCGCTTTGATCCCAGACAATGAGAGCGGCTGGATTAAGTGTTTGGAGAGACCAGACAGCTCTGGCACAAAACAGATCAGTTACTTCTCTCCCTCTTTTTTTTTTCTTTTTCTTAAAGATCCAATTCATGTTCTGGAAATAACACTAACAAAGAGAGCTGAATGTTTGGAAAGAGAGAGTTCTTCTCCCCCCTCCCACCCCGAGTTTCAGGTGTTACCTGAGGCAGGTGATGATCAATCCTGTATTCCCTAGCAAGCTCTGCTCCTGGACAGGAGGTGCCTTGATAGTAGACGGCCTGTATACGGGGACAGCTCATGACATTCAAAGGTCCCCAGGGATTCTGAGGACACAGAATGGCAGCTGGGACTGAAAAATGCTAGAGGCTGGAAGGGACCTTGGGGAACTTGTCCACATGTGTTCAAGATAGCTGCTAGGCACAGAAAACTATGAGTTTAAAAATAAGCAGAATAAAATAAACACTCCCCTGGGCCTGGAAGATGGCTCGGCAGGTAAACTTACTCCAAGCCTGATGAACTGAGTTAGCTCTCCATCACCGGGATGACAGAAGGAAGAAAATTGACTCCTGAGAGTTATCCTCTGACCTCCACTGTGGCATGTTCACACCCACTTATAACACACACACACACACACACACAGACACACACAGACAGACAGACAGACAGACAGAGAATAAACTTAATGAAAAAGTTAAACATTTCTGCACAGAAGACTTACAGCATGGGTATGTTGCATAACAAGGAATCTCTGTTATTCTGGGGCATCGATTTCCCTACAAGATTCACAGCAATGATAACACTCAAGATGAGCCGGGCGGTGGTGGCACACACCTGTAATCCCAGCACTCTGGGAGGCAGAGGCAGGCGGATTTCTGAGTTCGAGGCCAGCCTGGTCTACAGAGTGAGTTCCAGGACAGCCAGGGCTATACAGAGAAACCTTGTCTCGAAAAAAAAAACCAAATCCAAAAGACCAAAAAAACCCCAAAACAAAACAAAACAAAACAAAAAACCCAAAAAAATCAAAACAACAACAAAAAAAAAAAAAAAAAAAAAAAAACCCACTCAGACCCCATATTTCAGATGAGAAATATCAAGGCCCAGGGAGGCTAGTAAATTATTTAAGTCACAGAATTAAGTGTCAGACATAGAAGGTTAGCCAGGTGTCATGGCTCCTGGTACAGCCTCTTCATCACAGAAGAGTCCCAGTCTACAACTGTCCCAGACTATTTGAGGCAATAATGGAGTGGTGTAGGGAAAGCCAACGTTTTCTGAGACAGGACACTGTCTTCACCGCAGTTTTACTTAAGATAAACTGAACACAGTGTGACAGGGCTGACAAGGGCTGGCTGGCGGGCGTGGCAGGGAGTAGGCATTGCAAGGGGAGACCTGCAGGGCTGAGCTGCCAGATAACCAGGCAGAGACAGCCTTTCTCACAGATAAGGGGATCTTCGAGTTGTGTTTGGAAGCACCAAGGACAGAGGAGAGAGAGAAGCGGATCAGGTTGAGAAGCGTGCCGTGTGCAGACATCAGACTATGAATGGGATGAAGGGGAATGGGGGTTCAAGGATGCTTTTGATTTCTAGGGTTTCAATTCTGGCCTCTCAATAACTGCTGCCTTTACAGAAGCCTGGAGTGTTTCCTGTGCCAGATAATGGAGAGAGAATGAGAAGTGAACATTCCCGGGGAGGCTCTCAGCCCAGAGTCTGGGCTCTGAACAAAGTCACCCACAGAAAGCACAGGCCGGTCACTAGGGGTCTCCGTTTGCCGCTCGGTTCTTCTATCCACCTTTAACTCTGGAAGACTCAGTTTCTCAGAATGCCCTCATTACCCTTGGCCTGCGTGCTTCGTGCTCCTCACCGTCCAAGTTTGACCACTCCCATTCGTGATGCCCACAGCGCACCTGCTTTCAAGTCTAGTTTCCATTTCCTCCAGGAAGTCGGGCATGCTTCTCCAGGAAGTCAGACATGCCTCTTCAGGAAGTCGGACATGCCTCTCCAGGAAGTTGGACATGCCTCTCCAGGAAGTCGGGCATGCCTCTCCTTGAAGTCGGACATGCCTCTCCAGGAAGTCGGGCATACCTCTCCAGGAAGTCGGACATGCCTCTCCAGGAAGTTGGGCATGCCTCTCCAGGAAGTCGGGCATGCCTCTCCAGGAAGTCGGGCATGCCTCTCCAGGAAGTCGGACATGCCTGTCCAGCTGGCATTGATTACCTCTTCCTCTCAAACCCCTGAGGCAACGGTGGCTTCCTGCCTCACACTGTGTATAGGTCCTACCTCCATGTGGAAGGAGGAATTCCTTCCAGGTATAGATCCCTGGTAATTTGGCATCTCTAGCACCTTGCGTAGGAGCCAGCCATGGAGAAGCATTATGTAGCTGAACGTTTAAATGAACATACTAGGAATCACTTGTTCAGGCTCCAGATCTGAAGTGTGTGTGTGTGTGTGTGTGGTGTTAGGGATTGATCCTAGGGTTTTATACACACTAAGCAAGTGTTCTACTAGTGAATTTACACCTTCAGCTACTTAAAAGGGTTTTCTTCTTCTTCTTTTTAATGGCTGGTGAGATACAGCAAGTGAAGGCACTTGATGCACAGGCCCGGGGACCTGAATTCTATCTCTGTAACCCACATAAAGGCAGAAGGACAGAACCATCTCCACAGTTGTTTTTTTGACCTCTGCATGCATGCCATAGCATGTGCTTCCATGCACACAGGTCACACACACACACACACACACAGTTTAAAACTGTTTTCAGAGATTCTTCCTGAGTTATCCAGGTTGGTCTCAAGCTGGTTATCCTGCATCAGCCTTCCAGCTAGCTAGGATCTCAGGTCAGCACCACAGTAGCAGCTCAGACATTTTGTCAAGTGGGCAATTGTGTCAAGAAAATGAATCACTGGGAAGAAACTCCTTGGAGAGCTCATCTAGACTTTAGCTCACCTGCAGAAGAGATCTTTAGTTCTGGGACACTGGCAGTGGTCCATTTCAGGTTTCCCTATTTGGGCATGATGAAGATTTTTAAATACTCATCTCTAACACTTCTCTCAAAGCAACAATTAAACACACTTTGGACCTTATGAATAGTTAGGGTTCATGACATGCTATCTTCAAATATGGCAAGGCATTAAGGAACACATCAGAATCAGGAAGATCACACTTATCTTCCCCTTGTCCTGTATCTTGAGGCTAAGAGCATCTTCACCTCTGAAGACACAGGGTAATAGAGAAGATTAGGAACACAGAGACTTTGCCAAATGCCTCCCACTGTGTTGCCGACCAATCTACTTCTTCATCCAACACAGCATCAAGACGCATAGGCTCCTTGGCTGCTTTGTTGCTTCATTTGTAAGTCTCCTTTGTCATATAACATGTTCAACATGGTACGCTTTTCTCCTCTTAATCTGTCTTTTGTTACAGGAGCCTCAGCCATGAACCTGAAATGGGATGCAAAGATATTATTTTCCTCCTCTTCAGTATGTTCCCCAGCATCTGATCAGGAAACACCCAGAATGTGGTCCTAAAACATCTAAAAAAGGCCTGGATTCAGCTGCTCTTGAATTCCAAAGGCCTGATAAGCCTGTGATTTTTTTTTTTCTCTTGGTGCCAAGTCAGCTCTGCTTATCGACTGCTATTTTAATGAAACCTCCTGGTACCAACTCAGGAAGGATATTTTTATTAGATACGACTGGGTGATTCTCATGTTGAAAGCATTTGGTGTAAAACATGAACACATCCAGTCCTCAGATATCCTTCCAAATATTTCCTTTGAAATCGGAAAATTACCAAGGAACTTGTGATAAAAAGATGAAAAAAAGGAATTAAAAGGGGAAAAAACAAAACCACCCCACAAAGATGACGTATGTGATTTGCTTCCTCTTCGCACTCCTACATGGGTTGGGCGGTGGATATCAACATATGGATATAGGCGTGTGGATATCAACATATGGGATATGAGATTGGGGATATCAACATTTGGAGAAAAGGAGATACCTGGAGCTCCACAGTCCTAGCCTTTCCTATAGACATGGAAACCTATAACACAGGCTAGTTGCATTCTTGACTTCTCTTCTCCTAGGACTTCTTCTAACTTCCCATTAGGGCTTGAGTCATGTGATACAAGTAAGAACAGGTGTGGCTCACAAGCAAGTCCTTTGTGCTAATTCCTGATGTATTGTATCAGAAGCTCTACATCGTGTAGGACATTGCCAGCTATCCGTACCAGATTTTGGTCTCCCTTTGGACAAAAATAGTCTGTTAAAATCATTTGCCTTCTCTAAGAACACAGTAGCGACAGAGGATTACAGTCTGGCTTCTGTGGCTACCAGGCCAAGTTCCAATACTGACTTTATGTTTTAATGGCTGGATGTCCTCCGGAAAGTTATTTTAATCATTGTGCCTGAATGTCACTCATTTCATAGGGCCACTGTATGAGGATAAATCATGTACTATGTGTAGCTATATCTGGTAGGTCTATGCATAAATGCTATTATTGCTGTAATGGTAATTATAAATTATCCATCTGTCTGGACAGGTAGGGAATAGAAAGGATGGGGTATTAAATATTTTCAGAGCTCTTCCGCAGTGTTACTACCCTGTAGGGAGAGACACTAAGCTTTATGCCCTCTAGGTGAAGATCACTGTGCTATAGTGCCAGATCAGGTACACCTCTATATTGCAGCTCCTTTCTCTCACTCCTCCCTCCATTCTAGACTGCTCATCTTTTATCTGGGCAGAAGGAAAACAGAGGTTGTTGTTGTTGTTGTTGCTTTGTTTTAATTGTTTTTTCTTCTCTGCTGAGCTGAAAGGATTCAATGCCCCATGAGAAGGAACTTTTTGCTACTTTTGAATACCTGATATGGTGTAGCATAGAATCAGAGGCCAGAGAAGGGACAAACACAAATGGTTTGGGGAGTCTACTTATAACTAGCTCTGAGATAGTTTATTTACGATGCAATCTACAGTGTTTCTAAATTCCTGAATCCTGAATATGACAAGCTTAATCAACTTGTCTAGTCTGGCCTTGTGGAAGCCAAAGGAATTTCTCAAGGCTTTTGTGATTTTTTTTGTCAAAGAGTTTTGGTCTCATGACAGAACAAAAGAATTCCTCTTTTTAGGATCAAATGCACATAAAAGGCAGCTGGCGTTGGGAAGACATTTTTCTTTCTTTTTCTTTTTTTCTCCCCAAGCACAAACACTTTGGGGATGGATTATGATTCTCAACAGATCCAACCTCACAAACCCGAGCATAGATATTTTCAGTCTCACTTTACAAATGAAAACGAGGTTATATTAAGGGCGTTAGTGCTTTCTTCTCCCACACAGCAAATTACCGAAAGACTCATTATTCCAATGTATGTTGGTGGGGCAACAGACCCTGTTCTTTCTTTTCATTAAAGTGGATTGGAGTACTCATAGTCAGACTCAGGCCAGTTTGTGAAACTGGCATAGGCTCATCATTGTTGAATTGCAGGGTTTTTGTTGTTGTTGTTGTTGTTTGTTTGTTTGTTTGTTTTTGTTGTTGTTGATTTTTGATGACATCATAACTTGTAAAAGGTAACTAGAATTTCAACTTACTCACTCTAAATTTTGACCCCAAGTTTCCTACAGAATAGACATAATGGAACACATATCTCAGGAGCATTTTAAGGCTTTTTGCAAACCTATAATGAGTCAGGGCATAGAGGTATATATGAAGCTGCTCTTCCTGGAAATATATGTTCTGGTACCTTGGTTAAAATTTGCTAGACTCCAGATCTTATTAGGAATCTGCTCACAATTATGCACTGTCCCAATTTTATCTTCAGAATTGAATTAATTAGCCCAAAAACATTTGCATGTATAATTTGTTTTTTTCTTTAGATGCACTGTGATAACAAGCTATTCTTTTACATCATTAAAATGGAAACATATTATATTTTCATGCAAAGCAGAATCTGTTATTTTTGAAGTGTCTATTCCTCTTGTCTTTAAAATATTCAAAAACTAAGAGTGTGTCAGACAGTAGGTGCCCTGGGCCTTTAGAAGTCAAACTTTCAGCTCATGTGGCTGTGGGTGGTTTCATCAGCAATGGGTTGAAGTTCCTCCACAGGAGTTACAACTTCATTAATGCACTCACAGAAGGCTAGTTCTTGATTTGAAAATGTTAGATATAATAATGGAAAGAAGGAAGACTGGAAATTGTCTTTATGATGTCATTTAAAACCAAAATTTTATGTTTGATTTCTGTCTTTTGACCTTGGAGACTGGAGAAGTCGTAATCAGTTTAGAAAATGCACCCACTCTGATTAACCTCATTGTCTATAAAGTTATAGCCCATGAAACAGCCTCTTCTGATGCATTTTATTAGAAGACATTATCATTAAAGTAGATTTTTAAAGATGTTATTGATTATAAAATGACAGAGGAGAAGTTTATCTAATTATTCAATATATATTTTTACTCCTTGATAAATGAAAGGAAATAAGGTTTTATTCTCCAAAAACTAGGGGAAGTTCTCACTTTGACTTACAGATATACATCACTGATTTTCATTTAACTTCTAGAACAACAAAGATTTTTTTTTTTTTTTTTTGAGTCAGGACATCCTGTCCTCAGGATGACCTTGGTCTTGAATTTCTCATCTTCCTGCCTCCACTTTCCAAGTATTGGAAATATGGGCACCAGCTACTTCTCCTAGCACAAGAAGGTATTTTATATGATGGCATTTTAACTATGCCTCTGACTCAACTCTACTTGTATCCTAAACAAACAAACAAACAAACAAACACAGAATTTTTTTGATGCTGGGCATTGAAGTCAGGATTTCACAAATACTAAGTTTATGTTCTACCACTGAATTATACCGTTTCCCCTGTAACTGCCCACAGTTACATCGAACAGGTTACCTGGAAGGGAAGCTGGAGATGAATGGGAAGGTGGCAAAAAAGAGACAGAGACCAAGATAACACCTGCTATTGAAGGTCTCAAAGTTTAATGAAGAACTCCCAATATATATTGGCAGGGGGAAAAGTCTGGAAGTTTCCTAGTAGAATCAGTTCAGGTGCTCCACAGGTGGCTAGTGCTTTTCAGGAAACTGCAGGCCCTTGAAGAACAATAGGCTTCACCTTTGTCTGAGCACTCCACCCTAGGTGGAGGGGATTATGGCTGATACAGGAGTTCCCACTCAAAGGCTGGGAGAAGAACTTCACATATGGTCAATATCAAGTTCCTGCCAGGTGGCATGGTACCTCAATAAGGCTCTCTACATCTCCTCCCATTTTATTAGTTTTAAGAAGATAACCAAGTGAACAGTCATCTGTCAAAGGACGATGGGCATTAACCACAGTGGGGGGGGTGAGGGGGAGGGACGGTGTGGGGGGAGGAGTGTGGGGGAGGGGTGTGGGGGGAGGGGTGTGGGGTGTGGGGTCTGTGTGTGTGTGGGGGGAGTAGTGATCTGGTCCTCCTAAATACTCTATGGTATCTTTTTATGGAGGAGAGGGCTTAGGCTTCCTTGTCATTTGTTAGTCTAAGGAACGCCTTTAAACACCAACCTCTATGCAACCAGGTGGCCACGAGTGGTGCATCTCAGGTTCACTGCTCCTTCCTGCACTTGATTCCCTTTTTAGCTCCTGTAGTTCATTAGTCAATTTCTGCAACTTAATTTCAAACTCCAATTTATGTAGTTGCATCTCCATCTGAGTATCATCTTGTACAGTAAAGACCATAGGCGGAGCAGAAGGTGCGCTAGGAGGCCAATCCTCACCATAATGTTTGCCAGATCCTTTGTTTGAATGAGCTTTCTCCTCTAATGTTAGCTCATCAGTAGGATCTCTATATCTTTCTAATTTAGGGTTGAGAGGACCCTTTTCTGAGAAAGTCTTCTCTGGCAGGAGTCCTTCTTTAGATTCCTCAAGTTCTCCCTGTGTGCTAGCTGATGCATGTCAGTTCTCTTCATCAATAACATCTTTTATAAGTGAACCATGGCCAACAAGAATCTATCTGATCTATAAAACTTTCTAACCATTGTTTTTCAAACCCTTCTCCTTTCACCTGAAGCAGCTCTTGAAGGCTGTGGACAAATGCCTATAAAGTTCCTATCCTACTTTCCGCTTTCAACCCCTAAGTGAGCTCAGCGCTGGGTCAACACTGTCCCACTTAGCCTGTGTCCTTCTACACCTACAACAACAGCTTAAAAAATGAAATTTTAGACTAGCACTAGTATTTAACTCCTATAGTTGCTTACCGTGCAGTATACCATCTTTTTTCTGTTTTCTGCAAAGCTTCACCAAGGTAGAGTTGGCTCTCTTTTTGCCATGGTTATCGTGGTTATGGGTTTGCAGAAAGTAGAATCTGCACTTAGAGTTCCCAGGTACAACAGAGATTAAGCTGTAGGAAAGCTGTGTATCGTGGAATATCAGCAAAGGCCTCAGTCACAATGGGACACAGAAAGAAGGCCTCAGATACAGTTTCATACTACTTGAGAAGTCTCCAAATAGAAGGACTCCCAAAAGAGAAAAACACAGCTTACAAGAAAATAGCAGACTCTAAAGTAGAAGACTTTCCTTTACCAGATATTGCAGAGAATGCACAGAATAGTGTTTCCAGAGGGTCTCTGCCAGTGAAGAAGAGTGATCTATTCCAGAAAGCAAGATTGTCTGGTAGAAGAGATTGTCAGAGCAGTTCTGTCTGATTCACCACAGCTCTCTGAGATAAAAGAGGGCAAATTGGAGGAGCTAATTGACAGAGTGTTTTTTTAATTGTTTAGACTTCATTTCCAGTATTTGCTTTGCCAAAGTACTACTGTAATAAAATGCCAATAAAATAGGAGTGTGGCTTAACTTTTAAAAAAAGGAGATGTAGAGAGCCTTATTGAAGTGCCATGCTACCTGGCAGGAACTTTATCGACCAATGTGAAGTTCCTCTCCCAGACTTTGAGTGGGAACTCC
Organism: Apodemus sylvaticus; assembly: GCF_947179515.1. Classification (NCBI taxonomy): domain Eukaryota; kingdom Metazoa; phylum Chordata; class Mammalia; order Rodentia; family Muridae; genus Apodemus; species Apodemus sylvaticus. The sequence goes on from NC_067492.1 coordinate 26,402,720, forward strand.
TATATCAGCCATAATCCCATCCACCTAAGGTGGAGTGCTCAGGCATTGGTGAAGTCTAATTTTCTCCAAGGATCTGTAGTCTCCTGAGAAATACTAGCCACCTGTGGAGCAACTGAACCAGTTCTGAGAAGCTTCCAGACTTTTTCCCCTGCCTATATATATTGGAAGTTCTTCATTAAACTTTGAGACCTTGAATAGCAGGTGTTATCTTGGTCTCTGTCTCTTTTTTGCCACCTTCCCATACATCCCCAGCTTCCCTTCCAGTTAACCTGTTCGATGTAACTGTGGGTAGTTACAGATTGGCACCTGAACATGTGGCCGGACAAGGGAAGGTCTCCTGAGGTGACCCTGTCTTGGCGAAGCTTCGCAGAAAACAGAAAAAGATGGTATCCCACATCGTGAGCAAATACAGGAGTTAAATACTGGTGCAAGTCTAAAATTTCATCTTTTTAAGCTGTTGTTGTAGGTGCAAAAGGGCACAGGCTAAGTGGCACAGCTTTGACCCAGCACTGAACTTGCTTAGGGGTTGACAGTGGAAAATGGGATAGGAACTTTATAGGCATTTGTCTGCAGCCTTGAAGAGCTGCTTCAGGCAAAAGAAGAAGGGTTTGAAAAACAATGGTTAGAAGGTTTTATAGATCAGATAGATTCTTGTTACCCATGGTTCCAAGAAAAAAGAACTTTAGATAAGAGAACTTGGGGAAAAACTGGGAAAGTGTTAATAGCCACCAAGGCAGATAATACTAACTTCTGCCTCTGGATGGTTATAAAAGATGTTACCTATGAATTAAACTGACATGCATCAGCTAGCACACAGGGAGAACTTAAGGAATCTCAAGAAGGACGCCTGCCAGAGAGGACTTTCTCAGAAAAGGGTCCTCTCAACCCTACATTAGAAAGATATAGAGATCCTACTGATGAGCTAACATTAGAGGAGAAAGCTCATTCAGACGAAGGATCTGGCAAATATTATGGTGAGGATTGGCCTCCCAGTGCACCTTCTGCTCTGCCTATGGTCTTTACTGTACAAGATGATACTCAGATGGAGATGCAACTACATAAATTGGAGTTTGAAATTAAGTTGCAGAAATTGACTAATGAGCTACAGGAGCTAAAGAGGGAATCAAGTGCAGGAAGGAGCAGTGAACCTGAGATGCACCACTCGTGGCCACCTGGTTGCATAGAGGTTGGTGTTTAAAGGCGTTCCTTAGACTAACAAATGACAAGGAAGCCTAAGCCCTCTCCTCCATAAAAAGACACCATAAAGTATTTAGGAGGACCAGATCACTACTCCCCCCACTGCCATCGTCCTTTGACAGATGACTGTTCACTTGGTTATCTTCTTAAAACTAATAAAATGGGAGGAGATGTAGAGAGCCTTATTGAGGTACCATGCCACCTGGCAGGAACTTGATATTGACCATATGTGAAGTTCTTCTCCCAGTCTTTGAGTGGGAGCTCCTGTATCAGCCATAATCCCCTCCACCTAGGGTGGAGTGCTCAAACAAAGGTGAAGCCTATTGTTCTTCAAGGGCCTGCAGTTTCCTGAAAAGCACTAGCCACCTGTGGAGCACCTGAACTGATTCTACTAGGAAACTTCCAGACTTTTCCCCTGCCAATATATATTGGGAGTTCTTCATTAAACTTTGAGACCTTCAATAGCAGGTGTTATCTTGGTCTCTGTCTCTTTTTTGTCACCTTCCCATACATCTCCAGCTTCCCTTCCAGGTAACCAGTTTGATGTAACTACAGGCAGTTACATTCCCCCATTGTTTACTGTTACTCCCTGTTGTCAATGCGTTCAACCATCGAATGAAAGATGTTCATTATTTTATTTTGTGATTTGGTCCTGTCAATAACAACATTGTCATACTTCTACCAAAGGTCAACATCTTCAGGTTCAAAAAATGATCTGCTTGTCTCTTTCCCTCCAGCTAAGTTTCTGTGATGTTACTCATGTTCTCTGTCTTCTCTCTGGTCTAGAGGAACTCAGAGTAAAAAGCTTGAAGGAATATGACTTGACCTCCAGTTGCCAGTGTGTGCAGTATGCACAGAAGAGGTGGTAAAGGGTGATTTGGGGGGGGTGTTATTTGGAGAATATGATTCCCAGATGCTAAGCATTTGTGTATTCCAAGAACATGTATAGAGAGGAAATAGTTGAGCTTGTCTTATCTGTTTTTCTTGAGCTAGAGTTGAGATCCTTTGGAATAAGGCACAGAGTTACCACCTATCTTGATTGGTCCTGGTATTGGAGGAAGTAGACTTGCCTGTCAAGAGAGGTCATCAAGCAGGGCTGAGCACTTCCTGGTGTTGGGTGTTGTGGGATGTCAGTGTTACATAGATGATCAGACCAAATGACTCATAAATTCCTTTACAATTTTTCAAGCTATTAGACCCACTGTTGTAGAGGTTTCATCTCAAATCAAAACCTTAGGATCTCTGGTGTCTTATGCTCTTCACCTCCAGCAAAAGATTTCCCTACTTTTTTTTTTCTTGCTCATTTGATCCAACTGATCTCCAAAGATCTCCAAGGCTAGATAACCTTGATAACTTTATTCTGTCCAGTCCTATACCCTGAGCTCCATCCCTCCTTCCTCACTATTCCATGTACTACCCTCTCCTTTCCTCTTTAGACTTGCAGCTTTTCTAAGATTATGGATCTCTGCCTTTGATTGATGCCTGATTGATTCATTGATTTGATTGATTCACTCAACTTAACTTCACTTCTTCAAATAGCAACAACTATTGTAGAAGTCAAATCTCAGACTTAGTTCTTGCTCTACTGGCTTTATTTAGAAGTAGACTGTGGGAAAGAAAGTGAATTTGTTTGTAGACCAGCCTGCAGATTCTGTCTGTATCATGTGCTAGCTATGATATTATAGTTAAATCTCATTGGGTTTCTCAGTGTCTGTCTCACTATGCTACAGAATAACCTGCCCTTTAAAAACCCTTGTAAATAGTAGAACATTAAACATTTTCATATGGATCTAGGAGATTGTACTGAATGCTCAGTAAATGGCTGCTTCCAGCATTCTCTCTTGCCTTCTTGTCCTAGAATCACAATTAGAGTAGTTGTGCCTTTAAAACCATCTCTCAGCTTCTTGCACATGTAGTCCCAAGGAAGTGTTCATGAACCATGAAAGACCACTCAGGAGTGGACTGGTAATAATCATACCACAGAGTTTGTTCAAGCCAACCTGGACTTACCTCATTGCTGTCTCCCAGGACAGTTCCAGTGGAGGAAAAACCCTGAACATTCATCAAGACAAAGTTTTATAGAAAGCAACAAGCAAGGGGAGAGGGTTTCTAGCCTGGCAAACATCTAATTGGTGTGCTACTATGGCCTTTAGTACAATTGGCTGGTGTTGGGAGCCAAACCATAAACTTAACTTCTGAGTTCTTCCTAAATTGTGATTGTTAGGTAGAGGGCAGGCTTGTTGGGGGTGAACCTGGAATTGCTGGATTTGTTAGAGAAAGCTAACCTGGAGATGCTGGATTTGTTGGGGTTAGCCTAGAAACTAGAGCTAGGCTTGGGTTTTGTTGGGGGTAACTTGGAAACTAATGCTAAGTACTGGCCTTGAGTTCAAACTTAAATTCTCTAAGATAGAGTCCAACCCTCAAAATTTGGCCTCTCACATGTGCTTTAAGCATTTTGAACATTTTATATGAACCATAACATGAGAAGTTTATACCAAATTATACCTCTTCCTTAATAGGGAGAGTAGAGTTCTACTCAAATTAATGTCTGTGTTGTTCTTCAGAAGAGAAAAAAAAAGGCAGAAAAGGCTTCTCATTGTGGTGTGAACTGTAGCGAACCATCTGTTTTTGAGTGCCTGCCCCACACTAATATTCTTGCTGCTGCCAGTAACTGTTGCAGAAAAAGTTGCTGGTTTGTAAGAATGTGCTTGGGTCACTTTGTGGGTAAGAGTGAACAGACAGACTGCCTTGGTTAATCCATTCTTTATATAATAGAACAGAAAATTTAGACTGAGTTAGAAAATCAGCCTTGCCATCACAGTTGTGCGCTGCTGTGGTCTAGATGTGGCTTGGCCCAGAGGTCTCATGTGCTGTCGGCAGGGCATGTTAGTCAGGGTTCCCTAGGGGAGCAGCACTGATAGAATGAATGTATGGAGGAGATTTATTAGAGTGGCTTGTAGGCTGGTGTACAGCTAGTCCAACAATGGATGTCTACCAAAGGAAGGTCCAGAAGTCCAGTAGTCATTCAGTCCACGAGGGTGGATGTCTCAACTGGTCTTCAGTAGATGCCAGAATCCTAAAGAAGTTGGCTCTAATGCCAGTGAAGAAATGGTCTTGCTAGTGAGAGCAAGAGCAAGCAGGCAGAGAGAGAACACGCTTCCCTCATCCATGTCCTTTCTATACGCTGTCAGAAGAAGGTGTGGCAGATTAAAGGCAGATCTTTGGTCTTAAAAGATCCAGCTTAAAAGTGGGTCTTCACATTTCAAATGATTTAATTTTAAAAAAGTAGACCCAGACACTTAGATTTTTTAGTTACTTACTGATTTTTGTCAATTTGACAACAAAGACTAGCCATTATAAGGTTCTCCATTGTAATGGTGTTAAATAGTGAAAGAATCTTTGAGAGGCAGAAAAGTGGTTAGGTCAATAGGCCATCACCCTCAGAAAGGATTGTTGGTTTCATGGACTTAACTCTCACTGGAGCAACCTGATATTCAAAATCCCATCTCCTATTTACCACACTATCTTTCCTGCAGATGCAGGCACCATTGTGAGTCTATCTCTATGAGACCCTCAGCAATGTCCAGCAGAAGACAACATCATGCTTGAACTTCCAGAACTATAATTTAACTACAACTCTTTTTTTTAAAAAAAAAATATGAATTATCCAATACAGGTATTTTGTTACCATAGAAAATGTGTTGTCTGTGGGCATAATATTTTCTAAAACAAGAATTAGCAGACTATTTCTTTTAAAGACCAGATAATCAATGCTCTAGTCTTTATGAACCTGATGATCTTAGTGGTAGCCATTCAACCATGTTGTCCCTTGAACGTGGTTGTGAATGGGATCTTAGGGAATAAGAATAGTTGTCTTCCAAGAATAGTCGAATTACAGGAAACAAAAGCCAAGCTCAGCTGTGGCCACAGGTAGTAAGTATATGGCCACTGTAGCAGATATTTATTCAGATTTAACATGAGTATAACAATTTCAGGGAGATTAAATAGGACAGGGTGTTTGAAGTGTATAGACAAGCCAACTTCTGAAAGTGCCTTACAAAATTCTCCTTTGTGTTACATGTTCTGTATCATGAGGAGCTAGGAAAAAGTGTACACTAGCACCCACTTCCACTCCTCTAATTTTTATGAAATTGTCCTTTGGGGGGAAATAGGCAAGAAAAAGCATGTCAGAGGGAAAGGGGGAGAGGGGGAGAGGGAGAGAGAGAGGGAGAGAAGGGGAAAGAGGGAGAGGGGGGAGAGGGGGAGAGAGGGTGAAATGTATTTGCATTCTTTTTCTCTGCAAAGTCCAACCACAAGGAGCATTAAACAAATCAGATGACAAAGCAGAATATGAAAAAATTGACTTGGTCTGGTCCCAAGTATGCAGGAAGCCTGTGGTATTGGGATCAAAAGCAGAAAAACCATATAAATAACGAAAATGTTTTCTGCACATATATGCCCTGGCTAGTCTGTGACTCCCATATAATTTATCACAGGCCAACTTGAAGTGAAATAAACATTTCCTGAGTTTCATGATTGCTCTGATCAAGAACAAAACCATTATAAATGTAGTAACATAAATAGTGGCAACTAGTGATGGTTGCAATTGCTTCTGTCTCAGTGAGTTAAACTCATTACTCTTGCTGGTCTGGTTAAGAAGGAACCTAAAGAATTTTTGATGGGGTCATAGTGGGGCTTCTTCTTGAACAGTTCCAGCTCACACAAGATGGGAAAACCCTCATTCAGAAAGTTCTGGAAAACTGAATAAGCAGACTTCATCTTTGCAGCTTCTTGTTTCAGATGTGACTTCAGTCAATGATCAAACACCCTGCATTTCCCTCAGATTTCCTTATGCAAAGCTAATATGGTTTCTCATACCTTTAGAGACTTTCTCTGTACCCACTGGAGGAAGGTATCTGGCTTGGGGCGCCACATTGAATGTACCTGCAGTTCATTTATCTGCCTGGCTCCTACTGAGTCTTTACTGCTAGCTCTGTTTTCTGCCTAATAAACCACAGTGGACCCCAGCAATGCTCAGTTCTTCCCTTTCTCTCACCATAGCCTCCCATCAATAGCCATGACCTGTAGGCAAGAGCTTCTAAGGCATCTTTCAAATCTCTTCTCCCTCCTGTATGTCACACTCCAAGTGACAAGAGAAATACTTCATCTTAGTCTCCCTGCCTTTTCCTCCATCTTACCTTTTCCTTCTTCCGCTTCTGCCGCTAGCAATTTGGAGGTGTCTATTTTCTAATGAAAGTAGCATTTTCAAACCATAAATACGTCCCCAAAATCCCAGAATCCAAGATCCAGTGTGGTGACAGGATCGCACTGAGAGGTAGAGATTCAAAGCTTATGAGCTGACATGTGCAGTGCATAATTTCAATAGGTTTTGCCCCCTCTGAAAATCACATTGAAATATGATTGCTTTGCAGAAATGTTAGGAGGTAGAAGCTAGTCAGGGCTGGGGGGTAGAGCCCTCATGAATGCATTTATGGCTTTTTGAGTGATTTCTTCCTCTTATGGGATTGAATTGGTTATCAGAAGAGGAAAAGGTTTGTCATAAAATCAGGCTGACAGTTACACTCTTTTCAAATGTCCCCACTTGTCTTTTATTCTGTTATGGGTTGGGGCAGCAGGAGGCTCCTTCCAGATGTGACCATTTCATCTTGAGCTTTTCAGCAGCTAGCATGATAAGCTAAAGCCCCCTCCCCTAGTTTTTCTTTCTCTTGTGTATGTGTTTCTAGTGTGTGCCCAAGTATGTATACGTCTATGCATACCCGTGTCTATGCATGGGGGCCATAGAAGGGTATCTAATTCCTACTTCTATCACTTTCTATGCTATTCCCTTAAGACATGATCTCTTACTAAATCTACAGCTTGCTGTTATTCAGGTAGGCTGACTGCCAAAAGACTCATAATCCTCCTGTCTCCACATCCCTCAGTGCTGGGGTTAAAGGGACCTGAGTCTCTATACCTGGCATTTTGAGGAAGTAAGGAGGATTCAAACTCAGGTTCTCAGGATTGTCCAGTGAGCACTCTCATCCTTCCAGCCACAGCCATAGTTTTTCTTTATAAATTTTCAGCGTCAGGTATTCTGTGATAGCAACAAAATTGGCTAATTCGACAGCCAGATCTAATGAAGGCAAACTTGTGCTTTCCTGCTTTCGGTATATGGGTGTTTGTTGAGTGAATTCTTGGCTATGGAGAAACAGTGATTCAACCTTCAGACCTTCCTCCTTGTGATTTCCAGCCCAATCTGCTTTTATGGAATGCTGGACAATGGAGCAGACCAACGATGCACTAGAGAGAAGACATCTTTTCTTTTTCTTCTTGCTACCCCTTCTTATCAGATTTTCTATATACCCCATAAATTATTTCTCTCTCATCAGCAGACAAGTGATAAAAGTAGTCCAATATACATTAAAATTTATCAACATTCATCTGTCTCCCTTTTGGGGGGAAAACATCCCACTTTGAATACCTTGGAATATCTAGGTGTCAATATCTAAAGTGAAAAATGGTAGAAGCACCAATAGCTAAAGAATAGTAGAAACTATTTTCATAGCTAAAGAAATCAAGAGTTGATCCTGTTTTCATCTGTAGTCACATGTGTAAGTGTGTGTGTATGTGTGTGTGTGTGCTGACATGCATGTGTATACATTTGTATGCTGAAAGCAGAAGACATACTTTCCTGTCATTTCTCAGGAACGCTCTACATTTTTTTCTTCTCCTTGGCCTGGTACCAATTCAATTACACCAGCCGTCTAGCAAGCACTATGCAGGAATCTACCTGCCTCTGACTTTCTCCTAGTCTTGGGATAATAAGGATGTGCCATATCACCTGGCTGTTGTATTTTTTAATATGGATTTTATGGATTGAATTCAGCATGGCAGGTCCAACATCAACTGTCTTCTCAGCCCATGGGTAAAAATTTGAACTCTAGTTTATCACAACCCTTTTCTTTATCAGTTAAATTGAACCCCACTTAATAACTTTCTAACTATTCAAGATAATGATGTCACATTCTTAGTGGAGTCTGGAATAAAATATCTATTCTTAACAAGTCTATTTCCTTTCTACAGGTTCTACCTGTTTAATCTACATCTGTACTAGCAGGGACATAGCTCCCAGTTCTATGACTTGGCCACTAGAAATGAAATTCAAAGCACTTCTCAGGGTGATTGCATTGGTCTGACGGTCACTCACCTGTCTGAGTGGCCCTAGTCAGGCTGAGATGTGCTCTGGCCTTCGGCTGGTGACATTTGGACCTGTCTCCCTGTCTATCTACTCCCAGATACTAGGCTTGCAGATGCCAATCACTGCTCCCTGGGGCTGATCGGCATGCTGTGACATGTGCCTGCAGTCTCTCTAGACAGACGAGGAAAGATTGAGTTGACCCAACATCATCTGGCTGGATGGATGCTCATTTTTCTTTTCCTGACTTTCTTGTTCCTGCCCATTGCTTCAGATGTGTCTCCGGGCACGTCGCCCCAGCGTGATCTTTCCACTCTCTCAGACTCCTCAAGGCACTTATAAATGTCAGTCCTGACCTTAACTTCAGTCACAGTGGTGCGTGCTCTCCGTCCTTCTATGGCGCCACTTCCTCCATCTCCCTCCTCTCCTCCCTGTAAACAGTTGTCTAGGACCCGCCGTGTGCCTCATTCTGAGATATTTCTGGGCACAATTCTTGATGAGCGAGGTTGCTTCTTTCACCCTGAAGATATTTAAAGCATTGCAGAGAGCTTTCCACGGGAATCATTAGTCCTTGGAAAGGGGTCTGGGCTGGGTAAATGAGAGATTGTTTATTGTACGACATTTTTGTTTCTTTGCTTAAAGTCTAGTTTTGCTTCCAGGTTTATAATAAGCCATACACCCCATTTCTCTTGCAGGAACTCCAGCACAGGCATGGTTCGGTGCAGTGACACATGCCATGCCTGCATCCATGCTATGCACTACCATATGGTGATCCATGCTTCTGTTGCCTCGCCCTTAAAATCACAGCTACTTTTTGACCAAGGCTGGAAGAAGGGAACTGCCATTTAAGGTCACTCCCAGGATGTCTCCTTCACATCCTGTGCACTGAGCCCTTCAACAGCAGACTGAGGCTGCGATTTTCTTTTTAGCCAGGACTGCTTTCTGATTATGGATTTAGCCATGTGTCCATCTATTTCAAACAGTTTCCCTGTCTTGGTGACAGACAAAGAACTAGTCAGCCCTGCCACTTACTTTATGATGCTTTGTGCAAAAGAAGGCCATCTTTGGAGCTTCTCAACATTTCTCCCAGGACTCCTAAGGATACTCAGGAGTTTGCAAAGGATACTTACCTGTAAACCTTCCTGGACATCCTAGGATTCTAGAGATGCTTATGCAAATGAGCCTCCCCTGTGACTCTGAATCACTATACTACCAAGGAGCTTTTCTCACAGTAATCAACATCTCATCTTAATTGCTTTTGTTTATGGTTCAATAAGTGCATCATTTTGGCAACACCAGCTCACAGCAATATTTTAAATTACCCAAGGCTGCCCACTTTCATTTATGAACTCTGCTTTGCATCTGATGAGCACTTAGGTTTTTAACTATTTATTTCCTCTGCCTGACAGGGAATGAAGAATATACAGCTTATGGGAACAATTAAGTGTGTGTGAGGGGGGAGGACACTGAGGACTAGGGAACCATAACCGAAGTATGTGGTATGCAAGGCCAATACAAAAGCAATGTGTTTTTAATAATCAGAGCATGCAATTCATCTGCATTCCCTATAAAATCAGTTATTGATTATTATTGAATCTGCTATTTCTCAGTTTTCTACCTCAAATCAGACTGGAAAAAAAAACCCTGGAGCAATTAAGAAAACTTTAAATGCTATAATAATGGCAAATTCAGCAAAAAATTAAAAATGTAAGTTGCCTACTAAGTTAATGTTTGACACATAACCCTTTCCAGAATCTGAGGTGGGGGTATTGGGTGCAGTGATTACTATGAATATAATCTGAGACAACACTGTGAATTTTTGCCCTTGATTTGAGTAATTATCTTGCTTTGAAATAAATTCCAGATGTCATTATGCAGGCAGAGGAAAGTCAGAACATGGAAGGCCACTGGGGATCTATGGGTTATCACTAGAGCTATGCTATTAATCATCTCCATGAAACTGCTCATGTTGCTATAATAAACCATGCCTTGATTTCCCAATCTGTCCAATTGACTACTTATCATCTTATTATTACATTCATTGTTATGATACTGGGTTAGGTAGCTGAAGCTGGTGTTACCAGGTTCTTAGCCTCTTATTCAAGAATGAAACAGAATCTCACACAAATTGCAAAGCAGTCTGAAGAGATTTTATTCAAAGTAAAACAATAGAAAAGATCAGAAGACAAGTGCCAGGGGGCAGCCGCCCACCAGAGTGAAGATACTCAGGGGCTCTCAGGTTTCGCCTCAGGCTTGTTTCTATAATGTCTAAAGGAGGAAGGGACTGGTTACCATGGGAATTTATTTTGGGTCATATAATCATTGTTATAGTTTGCATATCCTTTTCTATGGTTCTTATTATTTCATATTATGCCCAATTCTGTGTAGGCATTAGGTGAACTCCTTAAAAGTTCACTTGAAGACAGTTTTACCTAATTGATTATGCACCCCACATCAATTCAGAATGGATTGACTTCCTATCTTCCCTACAAGGGGATGATTGGGCAGATTCTAAGTTTCTAGCTGTCAAGAGGAGAAGAGATGTGTCTCGTGTGGCTTGGTGCATGTGGGAGTCTTAGACTGGCAAGCGCTTGCTAGATGTGATGTTCAGAAGGAAGAGTGTGAAAAACTCAAGGCAAGTAGAATCCTACTTTGTTAAACTGTTCCTTTTGCCTACCTATCTTGGTTATATTTACACACAGGAGAATATTAGCTTGTGATTGGTGAGTCATAAAATCACAATTGTGGTGGATTAGAACAATTTGCCTTTGTACCAGTGGTTTCTATGATAAAAAAAATTTGTGAAGACATAGTAACTGAATCCTCTCTTTCAGGGACACAGAGGGATAAATCAAGGTGTTTAATGGAGAACTAGCTGAGACTTGGGAAGGATATGCATCCGAGCTTCCAAGCTTCTGTGGTAACTGGCAGAATTCTGTTCCTTGCAGTTGTCTGAGGGTTTCATGTTCTTGTTGGCTGAGCAGGAGGCATTGTCAGTTCCTAAACAGTTACTGGGCAAGAACTGCTTCAGTTTTGTGGGATGAGGGCCTCCTTGCCTTGACCAGTGCCTTCCTTACAGCAGGTAAAAGAGAGAGAGGACATTGAGAGGGGGAACACACTGGTCTGGTTTGTTTGTTTGTTTGTTTGTTTGATCCAAAAGTAGTGCAAGGAATCAACTGCAGTGAAACTCTCCCTTCAATTCCTTCAATTCACCCTGTTTTCTTTTGAAGTCTTGATCCATTTGAAGTCTTTTGAAGATTGATCCATTTCATAAGTATGAGCCAATGACACAAGCAGATAGCATGATGTATGTATAGTGATTCTTTCCTTCCTAGTTCCCAGGCTAAGAACACTGAATCAAGGAGTCTTCAAGGCCACATCTTCACTGGGGCTGGAGAGAAGGGCTCTTCCTGGTTTTCTGGACTATCCTGACTTAGTTTGAAGCTCTCACTTCAGTCTCTGCTGCCAATGGCAAGTGGAATTTCCCTAGCCTGTGTCTGTGTCTCCTCTTTTCCTTATATAGACACAAATCATCAGGTTTAGGATCTGCCTAATCCCATATGGTCTCATTTTAAATGGCCACATCTGCAAAAAGTGTTGCCACATAGAGATTCGGGGATAGACATAGCATTTTTGTGGATATTGTTCATTTCACTATTGCTGTGACTTTTCCCTTTGGCCTTTGCTACCTTACTCTAAATGAAATATGCAAACCACCCTTTTTAAGTCCCCATGGTGAAAGATAAAGCTTCTTAAAGGCAGACATGGAAGTGGTCCACTAGTCAGAGGACCAGGCCGATATCTGGTGTCTTTTTGCTGCAAGTTTCTCATCTGTAAAGTACTACTATGATACTGCCTAACATTTAGTATTGTTTGAGGACTCAGTGACATATATAGTATGCAGAATTATGAGAGTAATTTCTGGCCACTAGCAAACACTCCAAAGAGGTATGAGTCATAATTCAGCTTTTCTTTTATCCTCCCCTATCTGTTTATTAGTTATTAGTAAATATCATTAGTAAATGTTGTGTTTAGTGCTTGTTTCTCAAATTATATTTAAAGCTATTGATTAATAATTTTGACTATAGTCACAATCAATTATGAAGATGAAACAGAAACAAATATCTATAATAGGTGCTTTCATATACTATAGTTTATGATAAATAAATTAAAATGGATTTCAATTATGTATTAAATTATTTAGAGCATATAGATATGTGAGAAGTCTTTATTGCTTAATATATTTATGTAGTGCTTGAATATTTTTATTTTGTATGAATAAATGAAATAACTTCATATAGTTTTGGTTATCTACCTCTATCTTTTACAGCTATGCTATTTCTCTTTTCCTCCTTGGTGTCTGTATTTGCTTTACATGACTTAGTTCTGATTGGCTCATCTATATTTCATTGAGTGACTAACAATGAAAGGACAGTAATTGATTGCATGGGAAATCACCTATTAACTGTATACATTATTATCATAATACTCATGATACCGCTTCATATTTGAGTTCCTATCCTCAGCAGGATTCTATTATTTACACCTGGTGTGTCTCAGCTCATTTAATCTCTGGGACTTGGGTGACATTTCACTGATAAGATAACAGGAGGTACAAAAGCTAAAGGAATTTGTGCAAGGCCACAGAGCTTCTCCATGGCACATGTGATGTTTGAGAAGTCTCTGACTTCAGAATTCTTGTCAGAGCCAGTTCATTCTGTGGCCTCTTAGTGTCCATAAACACGGGTAGACTGCCACACTGTACATGGATCCAGTGATTGCCATAGATGGGACATGGAGGGAATGAAGGAAGGACGGTCACATGGGTACAGACACAGAATAAGGAGGATTGGGGACTGGGCTCTCTCTGATAAAGAAACCACATCTGACAGGGCAAGCCTGTGCAGATATTCCTCTATCTTGTATTCTTGAAGAGGCTGTCTTAGGTTTAACTACAATTTGATTTCCTTGATGTGAAGCCCCATGGAAAATTACCCAACTCTATTCTAGGACTCCAAGGTCAAGATGCCCTACTAACTTAGCTTCTGTCAAACTGCCTGACTGTGTACACCCCTCCCCCACTTCTGGCTAACTGCTTATGGTAATGTCTGCTATACTGCTTGCTTGAGCAAATCCTTCCCCTGAAGTTGCAGAGTGTGATATCTAGATGTGGCTTTTGCCTTTCCCTAAATACCCAGTACTATGCTCGAGTCCAGAATACTGGAGAAATGCTGAAATGAAGATTTTCAACAGGTTGTAAACTATGTGGTATTCTCTTGTGGATTTCCCATAACAATAGCACCTCTGAAGTTCTGTGGGTTTATTATATACTATGGCACAAGGAATTGAGGTTATTGCACGCAGATGATTAAGGAGGCAGGATTTATGGTATACAGCACATAGAGGACTAAGATTTAGCTAGTCTCAGTAGAAGAGGTCTCTGTAGGGAGCAGTCTTTAGGCAGAAATAAATGGTCAGGGGCAAAGGGGAGAGGAAACTATGGTAGACAATTTCTGCCCATGCTGTCAATGTTCACACATGGACCAGAGGAAGCATGGTTATCTCTCTGAGCCTCACCCAGAGAAGACTTTGCCACTCCTATACTGGTGAGTCATTGGGGGTCTTGACATCATGGCTCTGCTTATGTCAATGATATCTATTCACTCAACACTGTGCTTGCTCCCTACAGAGAATCTTGTTGTAAACCTGGACTCAGACTGAAGGACATGTAGACGCTGTGTAACTACTGAGTCACAGATTCGGTGCCTCTGAACTCATGCCACCCAAAAGAACAACAAAAGATGATTAACACAAAAGAAATGCTTCCTTTGTTTATGTTCAATGAATACTACTTACTTGTGTCTGTATCAAACTGAGGCCTTTCCAGGCATTGGGTTTTCCCAGGGGTCCCTTTATTATTTCTTATTGATTGAGAGCACAAAGCCATGCCTCCATCTTCCTATTAAGAAGTTACAGTGCCTTCTTCACACATTTCCAATGACAGAAGCTTTTCTCCTGTAGAAGAGGTTATTTCTGGCACCTCCCGACTTCCTGTCCCCATTTGGACTGATTGCTTCCTTGCCTCAAGCTTGTCACCCTGAAATCTTTCTTGATTGCCCTTCTGGGTTTACATTCCATTTCCCCTTGGCTCTCCTGGACTTCTTTTCTATTTTCCTCGGATTTCTTTTTCATTTGGCTCAAGTATATTTTCTGTTTTATTATTGTTTTGAGGAAAGCACTCTCTGCTGAAACATTGATGTCCTTATATGTATGCAGGTAAGGTGTATAATTGAAATATGCTTTCCATCAAAAGGTAGAAACCGATGTGAATCTGATTACTGGCCCATTGAAGATAACACCTTCCGTCTCTCTAAGCTTTTGAGGATTTGCTCATAGTCTGGGCTGTTTTTGGATTCTTGCCAAATGTCATTGAGAGTTGCTCATCCTCTGTGACACTTGGAGTGAATCTGTCATTCAGCAACAACCATTATTTTATTTCTAAAATATAAATCCTCAGGTCCTATCCCCTTCTAGGGCAAAATCTGGATATTTTTCATCATCTCTGAATATACTGTTTGTTAGTCGACAGTGTCTCTGAGGTGCTAGCTAAACAGGGATCTGGGGAGTTTTTATCGAGGCCGTCTTAATGTGGTGTAGTGTGCCCAATAGTACTGTTACCTGGACCTATGCTCCCCTAGGTTTCAATCCCT
Organism: Apodemus sylvaticus; assembly: GCF_947179515.1. Classification (NCBI taxonomy): domain Eukaryota; kingdom Metazoa; phylum Chordata; class Mammalia; order Rodentia; family Muridae; genus Apodemus; species Apodemus sylvaticus. Next base: position 26,417,822 of record NC_067492.1, read on the forward strand.
TCAGCAGAAGACCGGCGTAGATTGTAAAGCAAAGCCACCCTTCCTGAGCTCCTGCTATCCTTTTTGTCACAAGCAATCTTATTTGTAAGAACTGGCTTGGGACATCCACCTGTTGGAAGAAGTTAATCCGTCAAGCTGCTGTAGACTCTGGCAAGGCTCAGTGACCTTCAACAGACCGAGCCACTTGCTGTGACAGAGTGGAGGAAATGTTTGTCCTTAGCTTCCATTTTGGCTGAATCTTTTTTGTCATATGACATGCTTCTTGGTCCCTGAACGTAGATGTCTGTCCAAGATAAAGCCATCTATTTTAATTTCTTCCACTGGTGTTTCCTCTTCTGATTCTGTTTGCTGACTTAAGTATGGAAGCAGGCTTGTGCTCTTACTCACTGAATGACAGAGTCTGTTGCAACCATTCTATAAATCATTATTAATAATGAAGATAATAATGATCATGCTAAATAGCACTCAGATAAAAAAAATTCTATTACAAAATGCTCTCAGAAATAGTACCTCTGAGCTGCTGGTTTATACAGGAGGTACAGAAACTGATTGAAGAAGATGACTGTTCTATCCAAACTGTGTTTGCTTTTCTGGGTTGAATTCATTTGTTTGATTGAAAATTTCACAAGGAAGGTAGTGTGTTCTAGAGGGCTAAGATTGTGAAAACTAGCAGAGTTCTGAGCCTACGAACAACCCAAATGCTTGGAAGCAAGGGTATACTGTCATCTTATTCCTGAAAAGTGAGGTCATAAAGATCTCTCAGATTTAATGCCTAAAATAGAAAAACCACGCCCATATTCCTAGAAGCAGTCCAGTGAAATTAGAAGACCACCTAGTTCAGTGGGGCCTGGTTTGTTCCTGTTGCTCTGAGGAGCAGCATGATTAAAAGCCAGATGTCGAGAAAAGGTTTTATTTTCTCTTCCAGGTTAGAGCCGACCATTGAGGAACTGAGGGAGGAACTCAAGGCAGGAGCTTGAAGCTGAAATCATGGAGGAATACAGCTTCCTGGCTTCCTCAGTTCTCCAGCACTTTGGCCAAAGCAACTTTAAGAGGAAAGGGTTTCTTTGGCCTACACTTTCAGGTCATAACTCATCATTGAGGGAAGTCATAGCAGCAGCTTAGAACTGTAGCATAAACTACAGAGGAACACTGTTTAGTGGCTTGGTTAGCTAGCTTGTTTGCACAGCTCAGGATCCCCTGCCTAGGAATGGTACCACCACGGTGGATGGAACCCTCCTATGTCAATTAGTAATCAAGAAAATCCCCTGGAGACATTCTTGCTTACCAATCTGAGACTCCTTCACATTACTGTGGGCTCTGCCAAGTTGACAATGGTGTCTAGGATAAAGAGATTCCTGGCTTCTGGCCCTATTCTACTCAGGACAAGCATGATGTTTTCTATCTCTTTACTTCCTTACCTATAAAATAGGATTTATATTCTACCACAACAAGACTGTTGTCAGAACCTACCAGCTTCTACAGAGCATATGACATTAGCATTCCAATATGGAAAGCATTATTGTTGTTACTTTTATTAAAATTGTTACAATGTTGTACAATTGATACTTCAGTCCTTCCTAAGTACACATGGAAAATTGGTTCCAGGATCTCCTATATATAACAAAATCTATGGATGCTCAATTACATTACATAAAATGGTATTTGCATTCAACTTACACAAATCCTCCCATATATTTTAAATCAACTCAAATTACTTGTAATATCTAAAAGGAAAATGTAAACACTATATAAATAATCATGCTATGCAAAGAATAAGGACAAGAGAGGGAAAGTCTACATCAGTTCAACACTATCACCGTTTTGTCTTCTGTTTGTATTCCCAACACACAGAGCCTGGAGATACAGAGAACAAACTGATGACAGAAGCAAGAAGTTCTAAGATCTACAACTGGCAAGTTGGAGTCCCAAGAGCGCTGATTGTGTGGTTCTGATCGGAGTTAGAATGCCAGGGAGCTGGATATGCAATGAAGTAATTTCCTGTCAGAGGAGAGAGAAGACGGATGGCCCAGCCCCTGGAGCCAGGCAGGTGCTGCCTCTTACTCAGCCCTTTCGTTCCACTCAGTTTTGAATTGATTGGATAAGACCTCCCCACATTAGGCAGGGCAAGCCATCTCCTCTACTGATAAGAGTATGTTTCCATAGTTAAGACTGGAATACATTTGTATACAACTTTTCACACATGTATACAACATTTATGAAGTGAACATTCACACTAGGATGGCTGGAATTTGCAGCCAGCATATTAGAATGCATCCTAGAAGTACCTTGGGTTACTTGTGAGGCTTAGTATAATGGAATGATATAATGTGAAATACTTTTTATCTTATAGGTGAATGTAGAGTTGTTTTATTTTTTTTCATTCTGGCTTGTTTTTGAAAAATTCACTAGTGCCAATGTCTTTTGCCTAGGATACACTTCCTCATACGGACAAGTGGTATTCTTTTGTGTCATGGTCACTGGGTAATATGCAGGGGACCTATATGAAGACTACTGCTGTAAGTGTCCCAGAATATTCTGCAGCACAACATCACAACCTTATTTCTCACAGTGTAGAAAGACAGGATGTTGTCCCTAACCCTCTCTTCTCCTCTAATTGATCTCCAATTAGATCTCCAAGTCCTTCCAGCTGCTTACCTGACCTTTGACCTTTTCAATCATTGATTGAACAATTACAATAATTATTCCCAAGTTTCCCAATATTGCAGATGAATCTCAGTACTACCAGAACTCAACCATATATTAATTTGTAGCACTTCCCAGCCCAAAGCTTTCTGGTATTTAGTGGTAACAAACTATGTATCACCTTTTCAGTATTGTATTTAGTACTTGAGGCAATCATCTGCTGTAACAAGTATTTGAAGTGATTAAGTAAAAAAGAGGAAAGTGGCTTTTGCTTATCACGTTGGGTATTTTACCCATGGTCTGTTACTTGTGGACATGTGGTAAGCCAGACAGAAGCCTGTGGTAGAGCAAATCGCTCTGTAGCTTTAAGTGAAAGCAAGAGAGAAGATGGGATGAGGTTCTAACATCTCTGTTCTAATATCCAATGCTCTGACATCCTCCCTTCAAGCCCAATCACTTATAGGCCCCACCACTTTCCAATATAGCAGAGATCAAGACCCTTAAGAAGTGATCCCATCAAGGACACTCAAGATCTAAACTCTAGAACAATCTGAAAAGCATAGCTCTGAGCTTCTCTTACAATCAGCATCACAGAGCAAGGTCCTACTAATTGACCATGATTCATCATTGATCTCTTCTTTACCTGCTTGTGCCCCACTGGAAGTCCTGTTTCAGCTTCAGTGCTTTCTCAGCCTGGTGTGGCCATCAGAGAATGTCTTCTTATGGATGAATTCCAGCTGATATCAACAACAGCTCTATCTCTGGTCTCCGTGCAGTCCAGTGCAATAGTTTTGGATTCATGGTTTCTATCTCATCCATCCCTATTCTAGGTCTGAGAATTTGGATCAGCACTTTCTTCACTGCTCTGTGCTTCTTTGTTTGGTTCTGATAATAAGGCTGCCTCCATGGCTCTCTGGTAAACTGTCTACATCCTCATCAACAAAGAGTACACATCAGAAGTGTCTCTTGTCAAGAACACTTCTCCCAATTAGAGTAAATGGACCTCATTTATTGTTCGTGCTAGTTATTTGAAAAGTGAAGCCTGGTAATAAGTTAAAATTGAAAAACAGCTTTTATTCATGTAATTATACTTGTCCTCCAGACAGTTGAATGTGTAAAATTTACTTCTCTTACCACAAGAAGCCATTTAATTGTTTAACACGTCTCTGAAACATCATTTGGCTTCTGCCAGGTCCCCTGGCCTAGGGTTTGCTTCATTTTCTATAATGGCTGAAGTAATATAAACCCAGAGAATCCCCCTCCCTGTTGGGCTAGTCAGTCAATAGATCTAGCAGCAACAGGATTGATGCTCTCTCTTCCCTGAGTCAATGTTGCTTACTAATCAATATGGGGCACTATCTATTTATAAGGGACTTTTCTTTCATGTGCAAGTCCTATCCTGCAGTCTATCCCACATGGCTTCTTATGTGAAGTGTCTGCATACACCTACCATGGAGAGGATTCTAACAAATGCCTACTGAGAGACTTCACAACTGTTTCTGTTGCTGAATGGACGCCTAAAATTATCCTGAACTTGGAGATGTCTTCGCTGTTGATGTTTTTGTTATGCAAACAGAAAGGAGGAATTGAAGTTGATTTTATGAGCAGGTATTTATGGCTGTTTGATGCATATCTGTAGTTGTAAAGGGTGTTTAAACTAACCATGCCTTTTAATGTGGTCATGTCCAACACACTACCCTTGCTTGTTTTTATTCAATTTTAAGTGAAATTTATCATGATTTCATTGTCAAACAGTATGGTATGTGATCTGCATGTCTTTTCCAATTAATCCCCATATCTCTTGTGCATGGATCACGGAAAATTCCAATCCTTATGTACTCAAATATGTAAGCAAACCCTTCAACCAAGGTGGGTATGAAACTAAGTCATGAGAATTTATAAAGACATAAGAGGTATCATGATATGAACTTATGGTGATTTTGTAAATAGTCCCTTGTATTAATATGGCATTCAAACATTGTATCTGACAACTTACTTGGCATCTGGGTGAGTCACCTAGGGTGCATTGGTGGACCAATGCTGATTTCTTTATTTTCCAGGGACATATTTGTCTCCTGGGGATGCCAGGATAGGCAGGAGAAGGCAAGGTAACCAGCAAATGACTTAAAAGCTTCCAGAATATGACAATAAGACCATATATCATTGATTTTTCAAGACACATTTCTTTTTGCCTTTTAATATTGTTGAAATTGTGATGTGTTAAGATGGGAATGTGTGTTTAATATATTGTTTTTCCCCCAGAGAAGTTATTAAATTGATGCTTTGACTTCCGATCGATGGTGTCTCTGGATGCAGGAAATATGGAAATAATAAAAGCTCACATTTATTGAACACTAACTATGAGTCAGGCCCTGAGCAGTTGGCATTGCAGCACGATCTCTTTTCTTCTGAATAACAAACCCAAGAAACACATAGGAACATCATTCCTTCAGAGCTGAGGGAGATGTGTCTCAGGGAGGAGAGGTGCCTGGTTTATTATTGTGAAATTGGAGAACTCAATATTTCTACCCTGGTCTGAATGACTTTCCTCTTCGGACCACTCTGTTTCCTAGTCCTCCATGCTTTGATGTTCTGTAAATTAGTCTGGAACAAAACACCCAATGATGTCTGGGTTTCATCAACAAGGTCCATGGATGATACAAAGGAGGTATAATCCAAGACCTAGTGCTGCTCAAGAGGAACACACAGCAATAGCTGTAGAACAGTGGTTCTCAACCTTCCTAATGCTGTGACATTCTAATACAGTACCACACGTTGTAGTGACCCCCAACCATAAAATTATTTTGTTGCTGTGTTATAACTCTAATTTTGCTACTGTCGAGAAGTATAATGTAAATATGTGACATGCAGGATATCTGACATACTACCCAAGTTGAGAACCACTGTTGTCCAGCTGGTCTTCTCCAGTTAATCTTGAATCCAGAATTGGGGCCCCCCACCTTGGTGGTCAATCCTGGGGTCTCTTCATCTGCTTTGATGACTCTTAGACAAGAGGCCAAAGCTTCCTGGGCTACCCAGGGATGCCTTTCCCAGCATGCTCTAGTAAAGATGCACTAAAAAAGAAAGAGAGCTCATAAGGAGGTTGCAAGGGAAACCCCTCAACATGGCCAATCCCAAAGAGGTCAAGGGTCTTGCTTAGAACCCCTGGGAGAACTAGAAAATCAGTGTAGGTCTCAGTCCCAACAGAGTTCAGCCTTCTTCCCTTGTTTCTACCTCCTTTCCCCAACCTTTCCTTTTCTTAAGGCACCTCCTCCCTCCCCTTCCACTTCTTTTCTGTCATTTTCCCATCCTGTTTCTTTATGAAGGAAGAACTGATTGAAAAGTCAGTAAATACTCCCCAGGCCCCCTGCAGACCCAGTGAGCAGTGGTAGCTTAAAGTGGAAAGTTCTGGAGCTTGTGAAACTATGACGAAAACACTAAGATTAGTTTAGGATTGATTTATGTGGCTAAATACTTAATATGCTCAAAGGGGTTTTAAAATATGAGGCTTGCAATTAATATTTATAGATCTAAGCTATGAGAAATGACCAAGAAGCCTGTTGGGATGGCTTAGGAGGCTGAAAATCTCCAGAGATAAGGGGCTCTGGCCTGTTAGAGAGGCACACTTCAAACTGCTAATGCAGAAGGAATCCAAAACAGGAGCTCTGAGGGTGGGGGTGGGGCTGTATACTTCAGGGGAGCCGTGGAGGACTTAGAAGCCTTTTCCACACTCTTTGAATTCATCTCACACAAGCTGGACTGATTTGGGTTACAGTGAGCTGGCAAATCGACAAGTGTGCAGAAAAAAATCAGGCACATGAACTAGTAACCTATTTAGAAAAGTTGTGAAAGCATCTGAGTCGTCAGGCCCTGGAGTCTGGCAAAGCAAGACAGGGAAAGGAAGACAGAGGCAGAGGGATTTCTGAGAAAATAGGTGCTTGCTCACTGTGCCCTGCGGAGCATCAAGGAGCCCCGACACCATGACACCCACACACTCCCTCACGGCCCCTAACAGAAGAAATGTTTGTGGTTACAAACCTGCACTTGATAATTCATGTTCCTGGAGACTTCATCTCCCTTGTGTATGAACAATTCATGCACACTCCCTTAAACTGAATTCCTACCAGCATGTAACACACTGCCTTGGAAATTTCCAGTTGCTAAATGAATGTTTAAGAGGCTGCCATTAGTTTATAAGCATAGATGCAGAAGGAGAAACTCCTTTTTAACGCACTGGTATTTGGACGGTAAAAAAAAGATAAGCGACGGGACAGTTAGTCAAGTCTAAAAGAATTTCTATACTTAGAAAAAATAAAAAGGAAATTCGGCACAAAGATCGTTAAGCAAATAAAGAAACAGAAATGTAGAACTTAGAGTGAAAGAAAAGCAGAAGCGGAATCTCCAAACTATTTTTTACTGATACTGTCAGCAGATAAACTGAGGCTGTCTGTTCACACATGCGGAAGGAATGCTGCTCATTGGTTCACTTAGAACGCCAGAGACCGTCAGGTACAGCCTAAATGAGAACAACAGAGGAAATAATGCGTTAGCTTTCACATAGACGGAATTTGCACTCTTGCATTCATTGATTGTTATTTATTTATTTATTTATTTATTTGTTCTGTTTTGTGAGGATAAAAGCACTTGCCGAAGAAGATCTGGAAAATATAAAAGTGATTCGTGAGGAGGAAGCCAGATACGCCAGTGATCTTGCTTCCCCAGAAATAGTCACAGTGGGAATATTCATCCATTTCCTTCCTGTCATTTTTTGGGAGTGTGCGTGACTGTGGGTGGGCACGCAAGGCTGAGAACAGGATCTGAGAGAAAGGAGGGCGGGGGAAGTAGGCCCAACATAAGCAGAGACAAGAGAATTTTTCCTGAGCTGGTGTTTTCCCTCTGCTGATTGGGCTATATGAATGAATCCAAAGGTCAGAGAATGGGGCATTTTCAATATTCAAACTCCTTTTTTCTCATCACTCACATGAAAGAGGAACTAGACTTCACTGACAGGATACAGTCTAGAACATAGAAACAACAGTCAGCAAAGGTCTCTTAAGATTGTGTAACACCAGTAGTACTGTTATTCAGTCCCTGAACGCACAAAGGCACTCTAGTTGAGGTTTTAAGAGGTGTAATACAGGAGAGACAGATACCAAAACAGAACGTTCCAAACAGGGAACACAGGACTGTGGTTTAAGACCCAAGTTGTTTTTAAAGGTTTATGATTGTTGCAGACAAGCAAATCCATAAATTCCTAGAAGATTGGCCAACAGATCCCAACTTTTTTTTTTTAAGATTTATTTATTTCTTATATGTAGGTACACTGTAGCTGTCTTCAGACACTCCAGGAGAGGGTGTTAGATCTCATTAAGGATGGTTGTGAGCCACCATGTGTTTGCTGGGATTTGAACTCAGGACCTTCGGAAGAGCAGTCGGTGCTCTTAGCCGCTGAGCCATCTCTCCAGCCCAGATCCCATCTCTTAAATGTATTTTGATCTTTCTGATGACCAGGCATTCCAGCTACCAGTTGACTCTTTAGCATATCTATATATCTATATATCTATAGATATATACTGTACATGTATATGTATATTAAAAAAGATATAACTCTAGCGATTTCCAAAGAGCTATGTGTTAGGAAGGGGTGATGGTGGGAAAGTCAAGAGGCGTGGGGAGTGAGGAGAACACTAGACACTGGTTTCTGAGGCAGGGGGATGAGAAAGAGTCCCAGTGAGGAGGCCAATCTGGATACGCTTATGCATTAAAACACTATGGGGAAGACGGCCTTTATTCAATATAAGAAAAGCTCAAGGGAGACCCAACACTTCCCCTCCCCCAGTGGCCAGCAGCAGCCAAAGAAATATGAGGAGGAAACCATGGTGAGATCCTGGCCTGGCCTGCCACCAAGGGCCATGTCTTGGCCATTGGTGTTCTGCTGCAGGTAGGGTCTATGTTTATATCTGGGGATTGAGTTACCACCAAAGGCCAAGCAGATGCCACCAAACACCATGTGAATATCTGATGGTAGTGCTGCCATGGAGAAAATGCTGATCTGAGTGGCCTACACTCCCACCCTAGGCCAAAGGGACATCTGTGCTCACGATCCTGCTGGGGGCTGCTGTGTCTAGGTCTGTGATCCTATGGCAGCTGTGATCTATGTTGATGTCCCTGGCCTGTGTTACCACCAAAATCCATGCAGAGGACCCTGGTCAGGACTGCTGCCCGAGACGCTGAGCTGAGCTGGCTTCACCCCTTGCCTGGGTAGCAGAGCGCTGCCCCTTCTACCAGTGAGGTACCTTGGTTGAGGAGCGATACCCTCCTTCTCACAACACTTGTTCAGCCTGTGCCAGGCAGGTGAGGTGGCATCATGATAGTGTCAAAGCTGGCCTTGTCCCTCATGGATTGTAGCCCTGAGTGAGAGCAGGCCCTGCACCCTTACCTCAGCAGCCCGGTAGAGCTGAGTCTGGCAGAGGCAGGGTTCAGGAAAGTAGTCCCTGAGGGCAAGAGTGCAGGAGAGCTGGCCTTGCCCCAGGTCTGCCTTCAGGTGACATGGGATGGGTGAGGGAGAAATGCCCTCCTTCACAAGGCACACGTGAGATGGCCCTGAGGACATGCGAGCTGGAGAGCCATCTCTGCCTCTTGCCTGCTGTGGCATTGGGTGAGCTAGCCTGGGCAGTGCTAGAGAGCTTGTCCTAGTGGTGGTGGCAGTGCAGGAGAGCTGGTAAGCTGACAAATCCAGCTACCTCCTGGGCGGAGATCCAGGGCTTTGAGTTGGCTCACTCCAACATCTACCCTATTTATGATCTCCTGGGATGAGTCAAAGGTCTGGTCCTGCAGATCCAAAGCTGTAAGATCTTTACGACATAGAACATCAGCAGAGTATCTGAAGAGTCCCCGTGAGGAGACATTACTGATAGTGGAGCACAAGCTAAAGACCTCAAAATAGAAGAGTAACTCATTGCAATGAACATTTGCAAATAAAGATGTATGGACAAAAGGATGTAGTGTGGGACACACTGTGACACACTATAGATTCCATGAAGAGATTTTTTTCTTTCTATGTTATTTTGTGTATGGGGGGCGGGCAAGGGGTTGGTACAAAGCGATGGGGAGATGATTGAGATTGTAGTACATGTTGTGAAATTCACAAAGAATCATTAAAAAGTTTAAAAGAAAGAAAGAATGAAAAGAATAACACAAGGACAGTAAGTTCCCAGACTCAGAAGCAGGAAAGGAGATTGCACTAAGAAGGTAGTGGCAAAGAGCAGATGTGGACCAGAGACTGAAGAGCAGTAGAAGCTCTGTCAGCCAAAGGACTAGAACAATTTCACCTCTTGTTACTGTCGTGGCACTGCCTACCTATGGTAAGCTCTCCCATGGTTTAGCCATTAAATGCTGTGTGATTTTGAGATGGATGTCTCTGGTTCTATTTCTCATAGTTGTAGGTAGGTAAGGGGTTTGGATGGTTTGCAGTAATCTTTCCAGCAATACCATCTCTGGCTCTTACATGGTTTTCTAGTTTCACCTGGAAAAGAGGGTCTGCCCCTTCTTTGTTTTCCTAGCAAATATAAGCTGTCCTCCCATTGACTTCTTCAACGCAGCCTTCATGACTATACCTTCACTGGCCCACAAGTCAACACCAGTCTTGACCAAAACATTCCATTCCAGGAAGACCACTGAACAGATTAGAGGAAGAAGCAGAAATTAGAAACAACAGGCTTGCACATTCCGATTGTTCTTAACTTGATTTCAACTTTTGACCTGTAATGCTTTCCAGCTGTTTTGAACTCACACAGCCCATCTTGATTAGACTCACCCCCTAAGTGATGCAAACAGAGGAGACAGCTAGAGAGAGCCATCACCCCACCCAAGTGAGTCTGCGGTTTGCAATTCTTGGATGGGTATGTGGATCCAGACCCAAAGCCTTGGCTTCCGAGCACAGTCCGACAGGAAGGGCTCAAGCAAGACAACCTCCAACACCACCCCCCCTCCCAAATCACCTCTTTTACAGTCTGTTTGCACAGTGCAGAGTGGGAGCACCAGCATCCATGCCCCACCCCCCCCCACCCCCCCACCCTCCCCACCCCCGTCAAAATAACACATCCCAGGTGGTGGGAGTTAACGGGAAGGCAGAGAGTGCTGCTTCCAAAGTACACATTGCCACAAATGAGAACCAACTGGAGTGAAGCTGGGCAGAGGGAGAAGAAGAAAATTAAGTCCTGGGTAGGCTTGCTTTTCTTTCTTTCTTTCTTTCTTTCTTTCTTTCTTTCTTTCTTTCTTTCTTTCTTTCTTTCTTTCTTTCTTTCTTTCTTTCTTCCTTCCTTCCTTCCTTCCCCTCTCTCTCTCCCTCTCTCTCTTGCTCTCTTTCTTTCTGTCTGTCTGTCTGCTGCCTGCCTGTCTTCCTTCCTTCCTTCTTCTTTCTTTCTTTCCTTCCTTCCTTCCTTCCTTCCTTCCTTCCTTCCTTCCTTTCTCTTCTTTCTCTCTCTCTCTCTCTCTCTCTCTCTCTCTCTCTCTCTCTCTCTCTCTCTCTCCCCCCCCCGTCCTCTTTCTATCTTTCCTTCCTTTCTTTAGTAGAAAATGCTAAATGGCACATGGTTTTTAAAAGATGAGCTTCCTTATATGGTGAAAAATGAACAGCTTCAAGGAAGCAACTCTCCCCAGGCTTGGGGGTCAGTCCTACATAGTGACATGCAATGTGACCTTCCATCCATTCAACAGGCCTGGAGGCCATCTGTCTGTGACTACACAAGTTAGAAGCTGAGCTAAAAGTACCTAAGGTTCTCAGAGTTTATCATTGAATTGAAATAAGCAGCCAACTTGAGTTTTCCTTTTTATGACTGTGCCTTCAGGGAATCCTTTTGTGTTCAATGCTTTTGCTAGATTCCTTAAGAGAGACAATCCAGAGACTCAGAAATGTCATCAGAAGTTGGTTTTCCAAAGATGATTTTCAGGGGGGAACTGGAAGTTGACACAGGCCATAGACAGGAGACAGTCACCATCATGAGTGAAGCCAAGGATTCAGTCAGCACAATTTGGTGTTGGGGACATCCATCCACCCAGTACATTCCTATGGTGTGGTTGCCCCATTTATTTATTTGTTTTCCATTTGGATGTGCCTCATCTTGTCAGAGCATTTTTGCTCATTAATGCAGAGAAATTCATCCTGTGGTTAGTTCTGAGGACAAGTTTGAGGTCTTTGTTGGGAAAACTTAAGTAGGAAAATTAAATAAAAAAAAACATTTTTTTAAGAAAGGAGAATATAAACCAGCAGTTTTAATTATTTCAGTCATCTTGGGGCCAGGGCATTGGACAGCGAAGGAATTTTAGGTTCTAACTCATTTCTTCATCTTGATCCTCTTGACAAACATTCTCTTTGCATTCAGAAGGAAGACTCTTTGCCCAGTGCTGGCCACATGTGAACTTTGGGATGCTTCGCTGCCTACTTCCTTCGCTGGATGTAAGGCCAGACAGATCTGAAGACTCACTAGGCTGAGAAAGTCTTCTCTGACTCCTGTCAAGTACCAGCTGTCTTTGTTAATTCATACGGGACAAACACAGATCCCTGAAAACATGAGGAGCGAGGGGCTCTGCAGCAGGAGTTATTGCTGGGCACGGAGAGTCTACAACTGGGTTAGGGAAGATTCACGGAACCAGACGGTGACTTGTAGATCATTTGTTCATCTCAGAGGTTGCAAACTTGTTTGAAGCAATAAAATACCTTCCGCTGCAAAATGTTATGCAAAGCAAAATATGCAATGTGGATAAACAGCAGGATCACTGTGCTTTCTTTGTGCAGCCCTAAGGAAGCAAGAAACACTGGCCTGTCCACCTCCCTTCGCCCCTCTAACGCCTTCTTTTTATTTTCCTCTTCATTCTTTCTTCCTTCTTTTTCTCTTTGATTTTCCAAAATTGGAAACTCAGAACTAGCAAGGCCAAGATCCTTAAGATAGAACTGGTTTCCTGGAGCAGCCCAGTATATAATCTTTATGTAAAACATTACTCTATTTATTAAAATTCCCAAGGTTCCTATGACAGAGCTCTTCAAAGGAAGTTGTTTAAAATCTCTCTCCCTAAGGACACCGTTGGTGGATGGGTACCACCATTTGCCAAATCTCCTGACTGTTTCTATTTCAATCATTGTGGCAACACTGCTCATAAATTCAAAGCAGGACACTGGAGACAAAGACAAGTGTGTGAACTCTCAGGCCAGACACTGGAAAAACATTTTCATGCATTATTTCATTCTTCACGAGACTTCTATGAAGATGCTATTTCTAGCTCTACAGATATGAAGAATTAGATTCAGGGATTTAACTTTCTGTCTCAACTAATATATTAGAGAACAGGGGAGGGCCCATAACAAGTAGATCTCCAAATATAATTGCTCTAACTTTCTCACATATTTGTCTATGGGAAAGTGATTGGGGACAGCTGGATGTAGGTGGTCCTGCTTCCATGTCTGCATCCACTGTGGAATTTCTAAATTATAACATGACCCACTTCCCAGAGAAATGAGAGAGCTAGTAAATGATAGATCTAGGGCTTAGAAAAAGGCTCAGGCAAATCTCAAATGTGATGGTCACTAACCACTGAACAGACCTGCTTCATTACTCCAACTCCCAACAGCAGGACAAATGCGACTTTCTTTTGCCCTTTTTACCATTATGACTTATGGTAGCCAGAGTCCAAGATGGCTCCTAATGACCTTGTCTCCTACCATACTCCCGGCCATATTCCAGAAGGATGATACTGAGGTTATGGTAGGAGAGGCTAAGTCACAGAAGACAGTGCATTTCCCTACCTTGGGTCATTGTCTGTGTGGAGCATAGGAGCCATGCTTTTCAACAGCCCTATGTGGAGAGTCCTACAGAGCGAAGAATCCAGGCCTCGCTGAGTTTGCCATAGTCACTTGCCAGCCATGTGAGCAAGCCACTTTGGAAATAGATTCTGCCCCTTCCACCCTGCCCCTGTCCCCGCCCAATCAGTCCTTAGAAAGGCAGAGCCTCGTCCCGTTTTTGAACACAGCTACAGAATCCCGGAGTTAGACCTAGATAAGAAAATAAACGCCTATTTTTATTTCTTCCTGGTTTATAATGTAGCACAGGAGACACCAACTCGAGATGCTATGTTTTTAACATATGAAACTCAGGGCCCTTCTTCTGGAAAGCCCTCGTGCAGCAGAAAGTTCACAGTACTTCCTCAGATGCCCCGGCTCCTTTGCTGCACCACCTGTCAATCAAAACTCAAATCTCTGTTTGCTGCAAGTTAGCTTCCTTCTGTGGAGTTCCCTGATAACAGTGTCTGTGTGCAGATTAACCCGAGGAAGCCCAACAGTGCTAAGTCCTCATTTAAGTGACTGACTAAAAGCAATGTCTCCATTGCCTGTTCTATAACTTCATGCACAGTTGTCCTTTACGTGCGAGCACTCCACACATGGAGCTGCCTTTTATGTGAAATCACTCCGTCTCTTCTTTGTCTCAGTAACAGGCTTTTAAAAATGTTCTGTATAAATAAAAGATAAATCTCCTCAGGGCCAGAGAGAGTGCTGGCTTAGGAGCTTTACAAAGAGTTGGCATCTCCTTATTCTTGGAAATCAGGACTGAAATCTCATCACAACAAACATACCCCAGAGAACCTCAAAGATGGAGTGATTAAAAAAATATCCGATCTCATGTAAGAGGAGAGGGGAAGATCAGACCCAGAGTCCTCCCTCTCAATTGCCCAGGTGCCCCCACTTTATGGTGAACCCCAGTGTTTCTGAAGTGACCTTGTCTCCTCCACATACTCAAGTGTTCTTCTAGAGATATACATTAGATCCATCATGGAAATTTCCTTCTGATGTGCTTAGCATGGAAAGACTTTCAAGGATAGCTGTAGCACTCTGGCTACCCTGTCTAAAAACCTACACGTTGTTCTCAAGCCCCAGGCCCTAGGAGATTTGATGAATTCATGTATGTAAAGTTTAAGTTCAGCAGTTGAAATGTTTGGGGGCATATCTTGATTTAACACAGAAGAAGAAACAATGACTTTGGTGATCCTAACTGATTCTTTCTCTCATGTCCACACATCTGTGTCCCTACCCTGATGGAGCCTTTGGATAGTCTCCAGTTGAGATTCATTCTCATGGGTCCCACCCTTGACAGCATGAAAAGATTGTTGCATTTATATTATGTTATATTATAGTATATTATTTTATACCATATTATATTAAATAAGAAGAGAAGTTTTTTTTTCTGTTTGTTTTTCATAGGGACATTGACTAACTCACATGGAATGGTAAGTATGTGGTAAAGGCCAGAGTTACAAACAGCCAAACATTAATGTATCCTGTGAGAGAAACAGTACAAGCTTTATCCCCAATATCCTTCCCCCAAACAGTCTGCAGCGCCTCCCAAATGGGAGGTCTTCATATCTTGAATATAAACAATTTCTATACTTACTCTTATTTGAGACTGTATCAATCTACACCATTGACTGACTGACTGATTGATTGATTGATTGACACCAAAGATTTTGCTGTTTTGTTATCTCTGGTGGTTGAGAGGAAACAAACAAACAAACAAAAAGCAAAACAAATGAAACGTGACATTAAGTTTCTGCATCAATTGTGAGATGCACCCAGATTTTCAACACATCATGAACATGCAAAAGAAATATTTACTCTGTGTTAAAAATACTTCGCCAGCCCTTGGTGGGGTGCAGATCCAGCACCTTGTTCCTGGATGTGATTAGGTGGAGCTGGTAATGGAAGTCGGTGTTCTGGGAAGTGGCTGAAGGGCTTACCTGTGTTTCTACTTCCAACATATAAGACTCAGACATCCTAGAGAAAAGAACGGTGCTGTGTTTGTGTTGGGACCCCAGTCCTACCTCCATGCCTAGCACCTGGACTTTCTTGATGATAATTACTAGGCGATGATAACTATTATAATTTTTATAGCGTGTTTGCCTAAATGCAGGTGTGTGTTCCCAGTGGGCACTTGTGTGTGGGTATGCATGCAAATGTGATCACCAGCAAGAGGCCACAGGACAACCTTAGATGTTGTTCTTCAATACTGTCTACCTTCTTTCCACTAAAAAAATTCTATCTTTATCTATTTTATATGTATTTGTGTTTGGGCTATATGTCTGTCTGCACCAAGAAAAATCCAGAAGAGGGCATCTGATTCTCTGTAACTGGAGTTCAAGACAGTAGTGAGCTGCCATGTGGCTTAGGAAAATCCAACCCATGACTTTCGGGAGACTGACCAGTGTTCTTAGCCACTGAGCCATTGCTCCAGTTCCCTTTCATTTCTTTTCTTGTGTGTGTGTGTGTGTGTGTGTGTGTGTGTGTGTTTGTGTGTGTGTTGCATTTGGGTATCTTTCTCTGTCACTTTCTGCTTTATTCCCTGGACACAACATTTGTCACTGAATTGAACCAAAAGCTCAGCCAGCCTGGCTAGTTTCCAGGATTGGCCTCTTCCTCCCCCAATACTGGCGTTACAAGTGCTCACAGTCAAACTCAGTCTTTTACTTTTATAATAGAGATTCGAACTCAGAGGTACTTAAGCACTCAGAAGGCTCTCTTGTTCACTGAGCTGCATCTGGAGAGTCTACCTTGTTTGGTTGAGACAGAATCTCCATTGGACTGGAGCTCACAGAGACACCAGACTGAGTAGCTATTTAGCCCTAGGGTTTTGTGTCTCTGTTTCCCAGCACAGGATTATGCCTGGCTCTTTAAGGAAAAAAGATATTTATTTATTTAGTCATTTACATTCCAAATACTGTCCTCCCCCCTCCTGGTCCCCCTTCACAGAGTCCCACATGCTCCCTCCCGTTCACCTCTGAGAGGGAAGCCCCCTCAATATCCCCCTACTCTGGCTTATTTTTTTAAACAAGGTTTCTGCCGATCAAACTCAGGTCCTTATTCTAGAAATGGCAAGGATTTCACTGACTGAGCTATTTCTCCACCTCCTTGATGATTATGTATTGAATAAATAGAGTATTAGAGATGAACGGACATCTCTGGTCCCTTCTGCTTCTCACTCATGCCCTTAACTCTGGGAATGGACGGCAAGCATGGGCTGGAATCACAGCCTTGAAATTCCTGATGTGGCATAAATTCTCCATAAACAGATGTCAGTGCCTTCAAATTTTTCTCATGTGCCTTTTCCTCATAGATTCTTTGCCTACTCAGGATCCTTCAACAGAAAATTAAACTTTGCTGCCAAGCTCCCCAGGGCCTTACAGAGGACAGAGTCTTTCTGTGAGAAAATGAGTTTATTGACTTTTCTGCCTCCGAAAAGGATAAAGTACAGGTGTTGGTGTTGTGGGGATATAGTGTAGGCACAGCTGGGTTAGAGCCTAGAGTGCCCTGTGCCACAGGGCTGAGGGGGCAGGAGAGCAGCATCAGACACCACAGCGCCTCAGAGTTTCCCAGCTCCTTCTCTCTGGGACACCCTTTACAATGGATTGAGAGCAATCTCTATTTCTGCCGATGGACTCATGTCACCTTGGTGAAGTTACATACCTTTGGAAGCAGTATCATGGTGCTTCATATGGATCCTTTGCTTCTGCTATATTTTCAACTAGGGTCTCAAGCTGTCTCTGTCATTTGCCTGGAATTTTCTTGATATATTCACAAGGGGAGTATTCATTATTTTTCCTCCTGAGATGCAGATTACCCACTTTATTCACTGGTGATCTTGGGAACCAGGGCAGCTGTGGCCTGAAGGCCACCTCTACCTTTCTCTGAGCCTCATGTAAGTGTTCTTCTGCTTTGTGCTCTCCTGCAGCTGGAGGGCCTCCACTCACCAAGGCTAGGCCTTCTTGGTCACGGATCAGCATAGTACAGCTACATGACACACCACCTCCTTCCGGAGGCCAATAGATGGCCCTTTTCAGAGGCAGAATCTTATTAGTAGCTTGGATCTGGTTTAAATCAATGGAGATAGAGATGAAATTTGTATATTGTATTGGAAGTGAGTCTTTCCCCATACTATACTGAGTACTGCATATGATTGTAAAAGAGAAAATGACAATCTTGGACTTATGTTTTGGCTAACACAAGGGACAAAGAGGGACTGTGAAGAAACAAGTTAGGAATTGGGTTGAATTTCCTTTGATCTTTGATCTCCAGTTTCAGGGGGAAATGGATTCTCTCTCTCTCTCTCTCTCTCTCTCTCTCTCACACACACACACACACACACACACACTGTCTATTTGTTTTTCTCTCTCCCCTCTCTGTCTGTCTGTATATGTCTGTGTCTGTCTCTTTTTCTCTGGGTCTCTGTCTCTGGGTCTCTGTCTGTATCTGTCTGTCTCTTTTTCTATGTCTCTGTGTCTCACTGTGTCTCTCTCTGTGTTTCTGTGTCTCTGTCTCTCTCTGCCTCCCAATCTCACTTCTTCCTTTATTCTTTCTTCCCCGTAACCTCCTCTTGTAAAATGCATCTGCATTGGTTTGGGCTCCTACCATATTGTTCTAGATTCCAGACTGCAATGATGGCACCAATCCCTCTGTTCCTGAAGTAGGAGGAAGATGTCAGCTCTCCGATACTTCTTGTGTCTTCATCTTTTCATCAGCTTGAATTCTGAGTTCTTTCAGTATGGAGAAAGCCAAGTTTCTGCATTCTGTTCATCCTGTTTAAATACTTCAGGTTGATTTAGTCATTCCAAAGTCATTTCTCAGTCTCTCATTGAGACGACCACAGTCCTTTCTTCTTCATTCATTTTATCCTTCCTTTTTAATAGTTTTCTGCTTCCTTTGAGGTATGATATCACGTAGTCCTATATAGCCCAGGCTGGTCTTAAAACCTTGATCCCCCTGCCTCCATCTTCCTAGTGCTGAGATTACAAAAATGTGCAAGCATACCTTTCTACTGTGTTCAGGCTTATAAAAGATGTAAAAGCACAAGTAAGGATATTGCCATAGGGTGGAAGAATAAAATATTCAGAGATATAGCTTATCAAAACTCTACCAAGAATTTCAATTTCTTATATTTTTGGTCAAATGATTTCTTTTTTGCCATTATAATGCACCAAAGTTAGAATATCATTCAGTTATCACTGACTTTTAAAGCTCTGTTGTAGAGTATTACTCAGCTTGTTGAAAATGGTGCTTAGAGGTACCATAATTTGGCTCTTTGTTATTGTTATAAAACAGTGGCCAAAGCATCTTTGGGGTAACAAGTTTAGTTTTTCTTACAGGCATCAAATGGGAAGCTCATGGAGGAACTTAAGGCAGGAACCTGGAGACAGAAACTAATGCAAGGGCCATGGAAGAACATTTCTTACTGGCTTGCTTTTCAGGGCTTACTGAGTCTGCTTTATTATAGAATAGAGTAAGACCTGCCCAGGTTTGACACCACATCAAGTATGCAGGCCCTTCCATATCAACTATTACTCAAGAAGATGCTTGGGCCGGAGAGATGGCTCAGCAGTTAAGAGCA
Organism: Apodemus sylvaticus; assembly: GCF_947179515.1. Lineage (NCBI taxonomy): Eukaryota > Metazoa > Chordata > Mammalia > Rodentia > Muridae > Apodemus > Apodemus sylvaticus. The sequence goes on from NC_067492.1 coordinate 26,436,889, forward strand.
CTGACTGCTCTTCCAGAGAACCTGAGTTCAATTCTCAGCCATCCCATGGTAGCTCACAACCATCTGTAATAGGATCTGATGCCCTCTTCTGATGTGTCTGTAGACAATGACAGTGTGCTCATATAAATAGGCAAGTCTTTATAAAAAAAAATGCCCCTATGGACACACTTCCAATCTGATAGAGGCAATTCTTCAATTGAATTTCCCTCTCCCCTAGTGACTCTAATTTAAGTCAGGTTGACAAAAACCTCCCAGCAAATCAAACAAGCAGAGCTTAATTTATGAATGCCTTTCATGTCCTATGAAAGGAGGCACACTATAGAGTGTGTCACACAATAGTCCACACCAGAATGGAGAAGAGCAAAAAGAGATGAACACAGAAGCTCATAGACCAAGGAATATGATTTCAATGTTCTTTCAAGCCCCAGCCAAAATCTACCAACCACTCGCTGTTCTCAATGGACTTGCTCTCTAGGCCAGACCATTATATTAAAGCCTATTTAGATGTTACTAACCTAGTTTCTCTTTGAAAAGCTATGAGAGTACAGATGGATTTTGCAGGCCCCATCTGAGCTTTGCACCCAGCAAATCAAATATCACACATTAAATGTCCTTGGCTCGTGGTGTAGTCAGAAGCCATAGCCAGACATGTGGGGAAGGGTGGTTTGTTCACTATTGAGCAGTTCAAAGTCAGATCCTCTGTTTGTGAAATGAACCAACTTGGCTCCCACTGTCTGTATTCAAAGATCCGGGATGGTGTACTTTTATTTCCATGTGCAGCCTAATCTGTTCCAAGAAATGTGCATTGGAAACCAGCAAAGAAATGTCATCCCTTCAGCTGGTTACCTTAAGCTACCACTAGCCATTTTCCTTTATATATTTTCATAAATTTTATATTCTCCTAAAATATACTTTTATTTATCCGTGCTTTTCTGTCACTGAGATAATGGCTTTATTATTAAGCTGACTGACATTAGGTGACTGACACTGGAGGTGGTGGCTCTTACTTTGTTCAGCCAAATCTCACTGGAAGCTTAGAACTACCCTTGCTCTTGACTGTTAATTTAGTCATTTGTTTATATTTTAATGGCAGATAAAAAGCATAGTCTATGGTAGACCTTTTGCTTGACTTTAGGTTTTTCTAGGATTTAAATGAACTCTTCTTGTGAGGAAATCCAATCTGGTAGAAACAGAAGGAAACCGGTGTGTTTCGTAGTGACATAATGACTATTATTCTAATATTGCTGGACTTCTATCCCACACCCATCAGTGACTCTAGACTTCCTTTTGTCCTATTTAGCCAAAGAGTGCCTACTAGTGGTCACAGTTTTATTGCAAGTATAGCACCAAGGAGGAGAAAGAAGGATGCAGGAAAGGGTTAAATCCAAACTTATCAAACTTTTAGTAAAAAGAATCATTTCATTTATTTTTCCAATATGGGTATTTATTTGCAGGCTCTAAACTAGAGATACCAAACGGTAACGAACTTTCTCCTTGGGCCTGGCAAAGGATGAACTCGGATGCATATGAAAGCTGTCCCAGCAAAGAGGCTGAAAACATCCAATGGAAAAAAGATAGCCTTTTCAACAAATGGTGCTGGTTCAACTGGAGGTCAGCATGCAGAAGAATGCGAATTGATCCATCCTTGTCTCCTTGTACTAAGCTCAAATCCAAATGGATCAAGGACCTCCACATAAAGCCAGACACTCTGAAGCTAATAGAAAAGAAACTGGGGAAGACCCTTGAGGACATCGGTACAGGGAGAAAGTTTCTGAACAGAACACCAATAGCGTATGCTCTAAGAGCAAGAATTGACAAATGGGACCTCATAAGGTTACAGAGTTTCTGTAAGGCAAAGGACACCATCAAGAGGACAGATCGGCAACCAACAAATTGGGAAAAGATCTTCACCAATCCTACATCAGATAGAGGGCTAATATCCAATATATATAAAGAACTCAAGAAGTTAGACTCCAGAAAACCGAACAACCCTATTAAAAAATGGGGTACAGAGCTAAACAAAGAATTCTCACCTGAAGAACTTCGGATGGCGGAGAAGCATCTTAAAAAATGCTCCACTTCATTAGTCATTAGGGAAATGCAAATCAAAACAACCCTAAGATTTCATCTTACACCAGTCAGAATGGCTAAGATTAAAAATTCAGGAGACAGCAGGTGTTGGAGAGGGTGCGGAGAAAGAGGAACACTCCTCCACTGCTGGTGGGGTTGCAAATTGGTACAACCACTCTGGAAAGCAGTCTGGCGGTTCCTCCGAAAACTGGGCACCTCACTTCCAGAAGATCCTGCTATACCACTCCTGGGCATATACCCAGAGGATTCCCCACCATGTAATAAGGATACATGCTCTACTATGTTCATAGCAGCCCTATTTATAATTGCCAGATGCTGGAAAGAACCCAGGTATCCCTCAACAGAAGAGTGGATACAAAAAATGTGGTATATCTACACAATGGAGTACTATTCAGCCACTAGAAACAATGAATTCATGAAATTCTTAGGCAAATGGATGGAGCTAGAGAACATCATACTAAGTGAGGTAACCCAGACTCAAAAGGTGAATCATGGTATGCACTCACTAATAAGTGGTTATTAACCTAGAAAACTGGAATACCCAAAACATAATCCACACATCAAATGAGATACAAGAAGAAAGCAGGAGTGGTCCCTGGTTCTGGAAAGACTCAGTGAAACAGTATTTGGCAAAACCAGAACGGGGAACTGGGAAGGGGTGGGAGGGAGGACAGGGGAAGAGAAGGGGGCTTACGGGACTTTCGGGGAGTGGGGGGGGGCTAGAAAAGGGGAAATCATTTGAAATGTAAATAAATTATATCAAATAAAAAAAAAAAAAAAAAAAAAAAAGAAAGCTGTCCCAGGAGGCACTTTTTGAAGTAGCTTTAGATAGCACTTCTGGAAGTTATTCCAACAACAACAACAAATTAAATTCTGTTTAAATTTTCCAAACAGTGTCAATGTGAACTTTGGTGGTTAGAAAACTCTTAAGCTTTTTCTTTTTCCACTTTCCCTTTTAGATTATCATTACAGTTGAAGAAGTTGCTAATCTCACTGAGCCCAAGTATCTCTGAATCCTTCTGTACTATAAGCATGGTGACTGAGTCCTCAATCTCACAGTTCCCACATCATTCTTTCATTCCACATCCTTGCTACATGCCTGAGGAGGTCTCTCCTTGGGGTCAGCTTTTGATTCCCCTTCATCCTCTTTGAGCCACTGGGTGGATCATTCCTCCTTAAGCCCTTCTTCCAACTCTACCTGGAACTCTTATTCCTCTTTGGACCAAGGTTTCCTATTCTACAAAATAGGGTCATGGCAATGGTAAGGACACAGTATGGCTTTCTATGGGGGTAGCAGTGAGAAGATGTTGGGGAGGGTTTGTTGGGGGTGGAATGGGAGCTGGAGGGTGTGATAAGGGATGGAGGGAGAATGAGGTGGTGGTGTTGTCTTCAACTTGATGACTTGCGGGCTAGACTCCTATTTGTCGGGGGAAGGTTTTATACACACTGAAGGACTTTTAAATTAGCATTCTTAGATTCTACCTACTAGATGACAGTAGTACTTTTCTCTCTACTTGAAACAACCAACCAAAAATATTCCTAGATATTGTCAAATGCCTCCCAAGGGATGACATTGAGAAATGTCACCTTTTGCTTATGACTTCCTTGGCATATTTAACATCTCTGTTGTCAGCAGTAACACGAGTTCTGGATACAAGTGGGCAGATATCTCTAGAGAAACTATGTCACTCATGTCTGGTTTTATCCAGAACTCTCTTCTCCACCTATCCATATTCAGAGGCTAGGTGACAAGCTTCAAATGCCCAGCAGTAGCCTTTCCTATCAAGTGCCTTTAAACAGCCTGGGAGAATGAGAATTGGCAGCTGGCCACCACCAGGAAAGTCAGGGCCCCAAGTCTCATTCTGCTTTTGAGCCTCTGAAAACATGGGTTTTTTTAGCTTGACTCAGAGCCCACAGAGGGGAGGCAAGATCAGAAGAGCCATGAGAGAAATCAGGAGTAGGGTGAGGAATTTCTTTAGCTTCATTGGAAACAGATGCCCAGTGGAGGTGAAAGGTTGGGACCATGCTTTAGGCTAGTGTGCTTGGCAGGCTCTCCTCTCCACATCTCTCACCCTTCCCTCTCCTTCTTTTTACCCCTGCAGCAGGCACCACCAGACCATGGAGAGGAGGGCTGTGCTGTAAGTGAAGGTGGATTTGCTGTAAACCTGGTTTTGTGGGAACATGAAGATCATGTGTGATAGGATGGACTACACAAAGGATCACAGACTGATGAAAACGAGGAGCATCAGGGTAAGAAAGGCCTTCTAGGGTTGGAGTTTTCATCTTAAATATGAAAAACTGAGCTGAGGTCTAAAACTGAAAATAGAATTTAGAATGCAGGTCAGTCGATCTCCTAGGCTTCCACTGTAAGCCCCTAGCTACCAAATCGTCTTCTAAACTCATTAAGGCAAAACTGGGCACATCTGTGTGCTGGACGTCATTAATTGATGATGTGTCTCCTTCCGATTCATTCCATTCTTCCTCCCTCCCTTCCTTCCTCCCTTCCTTTCCTCTCTTCTTCCGCTCTATTTCCCTCCCCACTTTCTTTCATTCTTTTTTTGTTGGGTCCCACTATAAAGCCCAGGAGAGTCTTGAACCCGTAATATATTCTGATGTCTAATGATTATTTATTGACTCAACATACCAGGCAGGTATCACTCATCAATAAGCGACTGCACATATTTGCTCTTTCTGCCTGAGACTTGATCTGAGAGATGCTTCTACAGAAATGAGTTTGCCAGCATATTGGGTACTGGGCTAGTTAAGAAAATTGTGGTGAGTATCTTGAAGCAGAAGGTGAATCTGTCAGTAGTCCTGTGTGCTTGAGATTCTAAAGGTGCAAAGGAAGTCTATCATGGATACAGGCTATTTGAGAGCTCCTAAACTTGACTGTGCACATGAGTACATGGGGGATCATTCTAGAATTTTTCTATTGTTTGGGGAGAGCAGAAGTCTGCAATTCTATAGAGCACCAGGCGATGTCCATGTGGCCGTTGACTTTCACTAAGCACAAACTCAGTTCACTCCTCAGGCCAGGCACTTTTCCCTGTGGAAAGATGTGATTATACCAAGATGAGGAGAGTCTGGGACATTTTATTATAAGGTTTTCTGATGGCCTGATGTGAAGATTCCATCCCTTTGTCCCTCTTACATATGACTTTTATTTTTTAAACAAGCCTCTTACCTTCTGCTTCCTGTAATGTGTTGAATCTTAGGCATCTCAGAAATGACTTCTATTCCAAATGTGCTGTGCTCTAGCCCTGACCACAAGAAGGAATGAATATTTGCTTTCACATTGAAGATCCTTCTAGAACACTCTTAAAGATCCTGCTGGAAGTCACACCTCAATAAGAATTGAACTTTACCCAAGGATAATACAAAGCCCAAGTGGAGACAGATATTCTGTTTCCTCCGAGCAAGCCGCACTGCTTCACCCACAAAACTGTCCTTAGAAGAAAAACTAAATCTAAATCTATCACAGGACCTGGAAGGGTGTGTCTTTTTTTTTTTTTTTTTTTTTTTTTTTTTGGTAAGCAACCTGTGATTTGAGAAAGGTTTATAGAACAGCCTGCAGAACCAAACACAGAAAAGGCAGGGTGGGGTCTTGCTTCATTTTTCCTAAGTAATTGAGATATTTCACCTCACTTGGCATGATTATATTGTCAAATGGAAGATGCTTCAAGTAATTAGTACTGTAATTAGTCAAGCTTTCCTGCTAAAATCCTTGGACCCAGTGCCCTTTGAAGGGCAGGACAAATTTTAATGAGGAATACTTTATGTTTTTTGTTAATGAATGAAGGGCAAAGGAAAATGTATGCAAGGCTTACTGCAAAGGGAGGCTGCTGATGTAGCATCAGTTAACAGATGAAGAAGAGTTCCTAATCCATTAGGAAGCATAAGTGCCTGTGATCAGGACAGGTTGTTTTTTTTTTTTTTTTTCCTTTCTGTTGCTGCCACTGCTGCTGTATTAATAGCAATACTAACGTTGCTTCCCATTCATACTTTTCTCTACTCGGAGTTCACTGATGTCGTCTCTCCCAAACTTTTCATTCAGACCATGTCAGGCTGGGAGGAAGAGGTTTAAGAGCCACTGGCCAGGAGCATCATCAAGCCCTTTGTACACACTGCCTCCTTACTTCATCCTAGCTCTTGGACAGAGGGCATCATTATCTCTGGGATGGTCAGATTTCTTGTTTTTCTCAGAAAAGCACCTGGTGAACGCAACTTACGTAGAGGCTTTCTTTATTTCTTCTCAGAGTTTCAAAAGTTTAGCCCATGGTTCCTCTGCCTTTGTGAGCAGGGCTGAGCACTGTGGCAGTGGTGAAACTCCTTTGCAGACAGGAAGCAGAAGAAAGGGAAATGAAGGAAGCTACCAGGGTTAACATGAAACTTATAATGACCCGCCTTCGGTGGCTTGCCTCCTTGAACAGGCCTCACCTCCCACTAATAGCTATTGTGTTATAAATCTGCCAAGAAAACAACCTGTTGATGATTAGTCAAAGCCCTTATGATCTAATTGTTTCAAGAAACTTCATCAAAGACACTCCCTGAGATAGACCTCACTAGGCCCCTAGGAATTTTTTTTTTTAAGTTAACAAGTAAATAAACAAATAATAAAAAACCCACACAAAATTTTATTATTAAAAAAACTTGCAAATAAATTTGCATTTGTGTGTGTGTGTGTGTTTGTATCCATTGCCTGCATTCAGTCCTTCTACATCCCCCCTTATTTAGTCTTCCTTGTTCTCTTTTCTTCAAGCTATACTTTTCCACAGATCTATTTTTTACATATATATATTATTGGCTACATTCTCTATGTGAGAATATGCATTTTCTTTCTTTCTGAGATTGTTTGACCTCACTTAATGTTATACATACTAAGTCTAGCCATTTGTCTACAGTTTTTTAAACTTCAGTTTTCTTTAGAGTTGTATAGTGTTCATATATGGAGAACGAAAATTTTATTATCCAGTCATCTGTGGATAGACAACTAGGTTGATTCCAGCTCTTTTTCACAGACAAACTCACTAATCCCCTAGACATTCCTTGATCCAATTTATTTTTCAATAAAAATCAAGCATCATAATAACAATTTTTGCAAAATAAGGTTTAGTGGAGGTTAGTAACTAGTGAGCTTTGGATCCTTGGGCAACGCACAGTTCTCATTGGTGCCAGAGTTTACTCTCTGACTGGTACCCCAGTGCACGAGACTGAGGAATGCTGCCTCATGCCTTGATTCATGGGATTAGTGAAGCCCACACTTCTCTCTTTTCACCTAACTCCCACTTCTGTAGGACTTTCAGATGTACCTGTCTGTCTGAGCCAGGTGATTTTTGGTTCTTGGCCTCTTATCATAAGAATTAAAGGGCTCACACAAATCTGTAAAATTAGCAGTGTAACTTTATTCAGAGGAAAGTGATAGCACGAGGGATAGACATATTGTCAAGAGTGCTTGCGGGCCATACTGGTTAGAGAGCTACAGCCTCAGGTCTCTTTCTGTGATATCTCAGAGCAGAGGCTGGTTACTAACAGATATAACATGGTAGGTTCTCTATTTTGATTGATAAATCATGTCACATATCCATTTTTTCCTAATGTATATGTGCCTTCCCATAATACATCTGATTTTAATAATTTACATATATGATTATACATAGGCATTCAACAGTAAATAGGGAATTCTTCCTAAGATTTCACTTAAAGAACAAAGTTTGTTTGACTAAATTCACCAATATCAGTTCAGACAAGATCAGCCCTTCTTTTCTTCAAATTTGATACATTTGGGCTATGATTGAGTAGAAATTCTTTAAATTTTGCTTGTTATTATGAGTGGAGGAAATATATATTATTATTCAGAGATGGCTGTATGTATAGCCTGGTGCAGGAGAGGGGTCAAGAGACATCTGAGTTGGTTGTCTGCATTGTTTGGAGAGATGTGTGTATATAGAGTGCATGAAAGAAAAAAAATGCTCTGTCAATCAGTGCATCCTTACAAGATGGAGGTGTGCATAGGGACCCGCAGAGTCTGGGCTAAGCTACCTCCTGTACTCGCCTGCTCTATTTGTCTTCACATAGCTCTGTTCCATCTCATCCCTTACGTACACTTAAAGCTACATTATTTTAGGTTATGGGAAATGGGCCTGGCGCAAGCCCTTATCCCATGAAAAGACAGAAGACTCTGAACCTAAATTTATAACCTGGAGTCTAAAGCTCTCCTTGACCTAAGGCAAGGCAGCTCTTTTTTTTTTTTTTTTTTTTTTTTTTTTTTTTTTTTTTTTTTTTTGTTGTTGTTGTTATTTTTGTTGTTGTTGGTTTTTTTTTGTTGGATTTGGTTTTTCCGAGACAGGGTTTCTTTGTGTAGCCCTGGCTGTCCTGGAACTCACTCTGTAGACCAGGCTGGCCTCGAACTCAGAAATCCGCCTGCCTCTGCCTCCCAGAGAGCTGGGATTACAGGCGTGCGCCACCACCGCCCAGCTACAGCTCATCTTCTTAATCCTCCATTTCCATATATCTACCAAATGAGAATGAGTGTATAAACAGATGAACATATGAAAGAATAGGAGAGATGAGGATGGATAAACGCATACAATTAGTTGGTGAAAATAAAGGAGACCGGATAGGGAGGCATGTTAGCAGTAGCACACATATAGATGAGTAAGACTGATATATGGATTGCAGGAATGTAAATGATGCTATGTATCCTTCATGGTGAGAGGGTTCAAGAGTTCTGTAGCAGAGAGGTAAGGTTAAGAGCAAGCTACCATCTGTAGTCAGCCTTAACTTAGGCCGACATGGATGATGATTGTTTTAAGGATTGGGAGGATCCATAAGATAGGGTTTTATGCTCAATGGTGTTTTTAAACCATCAGTACTTGGGATGCAGAAGCAGGTTGATCTGTGAATTGAAGGCCAGCCTGGTCTACATAGTGAGTTCAAGAGCAGCCAGTGCTATGAAGAAAGACACTGTCCAAGAATATCATCATCATCATCGTCATCGTCATCGTCATCATCATCATCTGCTCGAAAACATTCACATATACAAGAGCATATGATACTGAGATAGTTGAAAAGTGAAACATTCTGGAAATCTTTCACGCAACCTTTATTTCCTATGTTGTATGTGAGCTCGGAGAGGACCTGTGTTCTGTAGTATTTGCTGTTTATATAACATGACCAATATCACATGGCATTGTCCATGCTAGTGTGTTAGTTAGTATAAGGCATCACACATGAGTCCTACTCTGTCTAATGACTCCACCAGATTTAGGAATGGAGTGACTCTCCATTCACAAGTGAATCAAAGGGATTCAGGCAGATGGCACTCTGATGACACAGCTCACAATGGACAAGTTACATTCTATCCTGGATTGCCCATTGTCACTGATATTCTCTTATGACCACACAAACCTCCCTCCTGTGTCCCCTGGGTACTTTGGTATCCATTCAGTTATATCTTGATGCCAGATCTGTTGAAACAGGTCTGGACAGCCTCGTGTACTTCTCTTTGTGTATGTAGAAAGCCTGAGTGCACTTCACCGCCCGCCAAGCAGCTCTTCAGCAGAGGATAATGGAGCAAGAGAGAATGATCACACTAACGAATGTAATAATTACACTCTCCAGGACTTGTCAAGCACTTTGCAGTTTGATGAGTGCTTTCCCATACACCATCCCTTCTCATCGCCACAGCAACCCAGTGTGCAAGCCAGTCTAGCAATTTTCATCTCCATCCTACAAAGAACACCGAGGAACAGAGAAGTTAGGACCAGCGCAAAAACCCACACTGAATGCCACTGAGCAAGTCAATTACCCATCACCACCACCCCCCTGGTCCTTCTGGACTGGCGTCTCATCCACCAGAGAGCTTGGTAGAAAGGAAGCTTTATCTTGCAGTAGCTGATGCTTTCCTTTTCTTCTTCATCCTCTTCTTCCTCCATTCTGTTCTTCCCAGTTAAGTTAAAAATATATGAATGTGGAAGAAAGGAAAAGTGTTAGCTGTAACCTCAACATCCTGAGGTAATCCTCAGTCACTTATTTCTGAGTATTGCTTACTGTAACTTGCCTGCTATTAAAACCACAACTTAATTGGGCCATACTTCCTAAAAGTGCCACTCCCTGGGCCAAGCGTATTCACTACTACCTATTTCTATCTATCTATCTATCTATCTATCTATCTATCTATCTATCTATCTATCTTCTATCTATCTATCTATCTATCTATCTATCTATCTATCTATCTATTATTTATCCATCCACAACATCCCTAATTAATCTCACCTGTGTGTGTGTGAGTGTGTGTGTGTGTGTGTGTGTGTGTTCTATATCCTGCTCCATGCCACTTGTGAAGGTGGAACAATACCTCTCAGGCCACCAGGCTGTGCAGCTGCTCCTGCTGAATATCATATTGGCTTCTCAAACACTCATTTTCTCTTGACCATTCTTATTTTTCTGGCTTCTAGATCCTCATCATGCTACTTGCCTGTTACCATCTACTACCATTTTCATGGGGTTATGGTGTTTTGTTTTCTTTTGTTTTTTTTTTTTTTATTGCTTAGAAGCATATTGAGGAATTAATACCCATATTGTAATTCGTACTTTTCCCTAGGTTGAAATCATGATTAGTTGAACACAATGAGTAGTGTATCATTAAGTCATGACAGAGTGTATCAGAAGGGAGATGTCATCCAAGTGTTAAGACATTTCTAGAGACAGAGGAAAGGATATAGGTATACAATTGGTGTTCATGTAAATAATCCCATTTCATGGGAAGGTAAGCCAAGATTCAGAGAGGTTCAGTAACTTACTATAAGTCACACAGCAACAGGTGTTCAGAACAAGACCTAAAATGGGATCTATTACTTATGTGCTGATCCCATCGTGTGGCTTCTTTGCATCCAAAGGGGAGGAAATAATCAGAGCAGCTCCACAGATGTAAATCAGTTGTTGGCCACAGAGACTCTGGGAATAAAAGAGTGAAGAGCATTTGGCTTTGAAGTTCTTCAGCCAGTTCATTTACAGATAGGAAGGCAGATGCCTGCACTCAAAACTAGGAGGAGAGGCTGGATGCCTAGATCACTCTGGGGGCACTTGGTGTTTTCTTTAAAACTGGAAGAGTCATTAGCATCTGGAACACTGGTCAGGTTAGAAATAGGAGTTCGGGAATATCAGAACTAATTATCACATCTGTCCTTACAGTCCTAGTCCTCAATAACCAGGGTAGTATGGCTCCTAGAAAAGCAGAATCTATAGGAGATGTTTATTCATTTGTGATTCCTCTCTCTTTCTCTTTCTCTCTCTGTCTCTCTCTCTGTCTCTCTCTCTGTCTCTCTCTCTCTCTCCTCAACCTTATTGGTTATAAAGAATCTGGCTGTTGTGATTGTGCAGATAGAGAAGGCACAGAATTGCAATTCTTTGAGACATTGTTCTAAAATGAATACACATTTCTCTATCATCTATCTATCTATCTATCTATCTCTATATCTATCTCTCTATCTATCTATCATCCATCCATCTATGAATGTCTTCTTGTTGAATGACTTCTCCATGGTGCAAACTTACCTCATGTTTCTAAAAATATTCTTTTCAATGAAGCCATCTTTGGTCTTTCCTCTTCTTGCTCCTCCTCTTATTCTACCTTGCAAATGTTGCCTCTGATGAGGATGAGTCGTGGATGGATGCGAAAGAAGGCTCAGTTATCCAGATGAGCATCTTGTGGGGAATGGGGATTTGAAAGGCAACATGGAGTACTGTGTCTCTCAGGCTACCTCTGAAGTGACTACACCATTTATCACACAAACCAGAGAATGCTAGTGTAAAAGAAGTCTTCCTCAGTCATTTAACTGGGGCCAGAGGTGTAATGTGTATCCACGAAAGCCATCATTGTGTAACAACCATCTCAGCCCACTCTCTACCCAGTAGAGTGCTGAAGTCAGCTGCAGCTTTCTCTTCTTTTAGATTTGGAGTGGTGTCTTTGTCCGCACTCAGGAGAGGTCATGAGATCATTGACAGGCATGCAGGTATTCCTGGCTCTCATCCCAAGAAGGCTTAACAACAAATCTTCAAATTGGTTAAACTTGACACTGCTGTGCTATGGGAGTTGTTCCCCTTCCCGGGCTGTTATTTATGGTGCAGAGAACGGGAAGCACTTTCATGATGGATTTGCTTTTATCAGATAAAAATGGGAGAGATGGCGAGAAGATCATGGAAAGGTGCTGTGTAGAATTTCATCGGGATACTTTAAAAATGTGTATTAGAGAAAATGAAATTTTCACTGGCTAAAGTAAATCCACTTACAGTCCAAGCATCCATATATTTATGAGTATTTTAGCCCTCAGAATAGTAACCTGAGAAAGAATAACAAACTGTCCCTCAATAGCCCTAATTTATCAGACTGAGTAGCTTAAAAAGGAAACACAAATGAGAGAGAGAGAGAGAGAGAGAGAGAGAGAGAGAGAGAGAGAGAGAGAGAGAGATGAGCTTCTGTGGGAGAAGGAACTGAAGAGAGGATACAATGTCTGGGAGGTCTCTATTTTAGGGAGCATTTAGCACAGAAACATCTTAGCCAGTTTAATTCACTTTAGTCCTTTCTGTTTGTTGACATTTTCCATTGACATGGATGGGCCAAATGAGTCTGAATGAACTCTTGAAATAGCTGTAAAAATAAAAGTTCCAAGAGATTGAAAACATTGTTCCTGTTTGTTTTTTTTAAGCGTTTTCAGAATGCCAATTATTATTTATATTTAAATATTCATGTTACAAAACATTTAATATTTATATTAAAACCATTCATTTTACAAAACTCTTATATTGAGCCCTGAGGGAGTGAAGATCACTTTGGCCCTTGGCCTGATGGGTATCATCTGGGTAAATAGAATTCCTGGAGTTTCTGTACTAGATTGATATTAAATGGGTGGACTGGTTACAACAGTTGGCCCTGGACCATTTGAGTGAACTTCATCTAATCAGCTGAAGGTCAGAATGGAGCAAAAGATCCAGACAGTGAAGGTTCTCTGCCTGTACTCCAGGTGGGAAGACAGTAGAATTCTCCAATTTCAAGCTGCACATTCCCATGTAGTAGCTCAAATGTAGGCTGGGTTACCGTCTGATAGTTCCCATTGGCCGTACAGCACTGGAATAAACTTGACCATGTCTTTTCATGGATCCATGTTGAAACTCATTGAATGGGCACCAGACACTTAGAGGAAAGTCCTAGAAATAACCGAGGTAGCTTTGCTGCCCAATAGAGAGCGGGTGGTGAATAGGACAAATTCACCAATTCAAAGACCAGTCAGGATCAAATAAACACATCTTTCAGTTCTGAGCATTTTTACAGGAAAATGTTGTGTCAGCCATGTGGTGTGTCATCGTTTAGAAAAATACCTGCTCAATGATTTTCAGCGGTATGGTGAAGACTTAGAAACATCTTAGCCAGTTTAATTCACTTTAGTCCTTTCTGTTTATTGAAATTTTCCATTGACATGTATGGGCCAAATGGTCCTTTTTTTTTTTTTTAACATTTTCAGAATACCAGTCATTATTTATATTTAAAGGATACTACCTTGTGTTTTGACATACATATAAAAGTGAGATGATTTATAGTCAAATTTATAATCACATTAACCCAGTTATCATCTCACACAACTGCTTAATTACTAATTCATACTATACTATAGCAAGATTACCTAAAATGTGGGGGTTTTTTGGTAAAAGTTTTGGATATGACATATATTATTAGCCATAATTTTCACATTGTATGTTAGATAGGCGTGGGGTGTTTTGGAAATATCTTGTCTTTCTTGGTGGTTGGTATATTAGGCAACAGGGGTCCTAGTTACCTAGTATCCTGTGATGATTAAATACGGTACATACTTGTGAGGCCAATTTACAGATAAAACCAGAAAGATGCATGCAAGGTCATGCAGCTTGCCAGTGGTCATGTAAGGGCATGGCTAAAATGACTTAAAAATGGATTTTAAAAAATAGTCATGAAATGTCTCCAGTGTACCAGGCAGCATACTGCAAGATCTAGTAGTTTAAGAAATAGACTTGTGGTCTCTTCTCACAGGGATCCAGCCTGGGGGACCAGCGAGGTGGTGGAAAGACTGGGAAGCATCTTCCACCCTGACAGAAGAATTAGCTCTGTGTGCAAAAGACTAGGAAAAGTAAGTTTAGGGAAAGTAGGAACTCCAGGGAGGAGGACCAGGCTGCGCTTGTACTTGGTGACTCTCGGTGTGCTAACATCCTGCGGAACTGTTCCTAGTGGGCCATTTGCCTGTAGTAGGCACCAGTAGAATCTAGGAAGGAACACAATGAACTCTTCTGTGTCCTAATGATCAGCTGGTCTTTACCTTAATTCTCATAAAATTTTTAAATTTTGTTTGGTAGTGATAGGAATCAAATGCCCGTCCTTGTGAATGCTATGTCAGTTATCTACCATTGTGCTACATCTCCAACCACAAAATTTCACTTATAATGTGTGGCGAAAAAAAAGAGTTCAAGTGTTTTTCTTCCTATAGTCAAGTCCAATCACATGGGTAGTGAATAAATGGTGGTATTGGCATTTGACATGCAATGGATCTGGGTCTAAATGACAGTTTAGAACTGGGCCTTATGATCTCCAGCCCAGAGGGAATTTAGGCTCCATCTGATTGGACACCCATCCTGAGCCCCAGCCTCATCTTCAGGCACTCTGGGTTGGTGAGAAGGCCAAGAGAAACTGAGCGGGTAGACACTGACCTGCTCAAGTCACGTGGAGCCACAGACAGCTAGTAGTGAGATTGTGAAGGCACAGCCTGATCTCCACTCCCCCGTGTCTTCATTCCTTTTATCAACATGTATTTAAGGATCATCCAAGCAGAGAAAACCACAGCTTTAAAGCAATTACTCGGCAGTGATCGGGAGGGGCTGAGGGGATTCTGCTTGCTTATTTGTGTGAACCTAAAATGTCTGATTTCTTAATTAAGCCTTTGACTCTAGGTCTTGCCACCAGCTTAAAACTATCTTCCCTTCTCCTTAACAGTTTTACCTTCCTTGACACTGCTGGCCTACACCCAGGAGGGCTTTGCCTCTGTCTGTCTCTCATACAAGCCTTCCACACCATGGTTACTGCTTTCGTTTTTGTCCCCAATCCCCTGCTTCTTTTAATTTAATAATTATCAGCTATGAGCAGTGTCATCCTTAGAGACCTGGGGCAAAGGATTGATGCAGGTATTTCCTTCCTTGTAGCTCAAGTCCCCTGCAGGGGACAGTCTTCCTTGATTAACACCGCGTTGGTTCTGATTGGTTCCCATCTGTCTAATATAGCCCTAAACCTTGTGGGTTTTACATTATATCTGTAGCAACTGGTGGAGCATCTGGTGCATAGGAGACACTTCATAAATGCTTGAGTAAATGAATAAAGGAATGCACATGATTACATTATCTAGACCTGATGTTTAGGTAGATGCAAATACCAAGAGAGGTAGTTAGTAATAGTCTTACCCTGTTGTTGGTGACAGTTATGTATATTTAGGTGTGGAGGAGTGTTTAATGATTTTATAGTCACTCATCCTGTTTTTTGAAAATACCACTACACTTAACCTTAAGGAGAATTGTGATGTAGACATCTTCCTTTGCCATCTCAGTTGTTGCTCAACCCTGTCTCGTATGATGAGACTTTGAGAACGTGGGTCTTGTTCTTGGCTTATGTCCTGGTCAGGCTTTTTGCTTCTTTGATAAATGCCTAAGAGATACAGCTTAAAGAAGGGAGAACTGATTTTAGATCACAGCTTTGCTTCCAAGGTGTCAGCCAGCCCATGATGATCAGCACCACTGTTTCTGGGCTGTGGTAAGGGAGAACTTTGTGGTGGGAAGGATGTGGCCTACAGCTGCTCTCCCCATAGAAACTATGAAGCAAAGGCAGTAAAGGCACCACCCCTAGGATGCTTCACCACAGTTGGCCTCACATAGCTAGCCTCTATCAGGTAAATTTTCCAGATATTCCAAGATAGTAATAGAGGAGGTGAATATTTGGGAGGACTTGTCATATTCTAACCATAGCAGGTCACAACTAACTCCCTTTTTATGGCTTATAATTATTTTACTATTACTCAGTAAATAAAAGTAAAACAATATCTTCTCTTTCATCTTCCCTTTTTATTCTATATATTCTTTATTTACATTTCAAATGATACCCCTTTTCCTGGATACCCCCTCCCCGAAAGTCCCATAAGCCCTCTTCCCTCCCCCTGCTCCCCAATCACCCCCATCCGGTTTCCCTGTCCAAGTATTCCCTACACCACTGCACTGAGCCTTTCCAGGACCAGGGGCCTCTCCTTCCTTCTTCTTGGGCATCATTTGATATGTGAATTGTTTCTTGGGTATTTCGAGCTTCTGGGCTAATATCTGCTTATCAGTGAGTGCATCCCATGTGTGTTCTTTTGTGATTGGGTTGCCTCACTCAGAATGACATTCTCTATAACCTCTTACCATAAATTCTAAATCTCTTTCTTGTTTCAGTTGATTCCCTTTGTGTTTTTCATTCACTTTCATGTTGAGAAGGCTGGGGGGGGGGGTGCGGGTAGCTCACAGGGGACACAGCCCCTGTGGTCCTCACAATGTTGCAAGCCAGAGAAAGTAGTATCTGAGATCATTCTGATGGGAGAGGGGTAGTTTCTAGAGGAACAGAATGGAAGCATGAACCGAAGAGAGAGGAAGTATTTAGGCTTTTAATTAAGTTAGACTATCTACTTAAGAAGTATATAGTCACCTGCTCTCAAACTAAATGGATTTAAACAATTATTTTGACTGATTTTACAATTCTTGCATTAGGAGGTCTGGGGCTTCTCTGTTTCATGTGGTGCCAAATGAGGTTAGGTGCAAACAAATCTGATTTGATTGGTTCAGAGAAGCTTCCAGCATGTGCCTAGTGTTTTGGTTGAGAAAGTAAAGAAAGTTATTTTTTCCATATGGTACCAAAGATTCTCCATACGTTCCTTCTTTTTTCCCTGTTAGGGCAGGCAAGATGTCTACTTGACTCATGTTTACTGAGCTCAAGCTCTGGGGCAGAGAGGAGGGAAGGGAACATATACCAGGTTCTTAACAAGCAGGACTTTATGACCCCTGGGTTTACTAGTTACAAAGGTCACACAGTTCCTGACAGACTGAACAAGAGAAGACACCGAGGCTTATAGATGGAGTATCAAAGAATTTGTAGCTACAGTTGATCTGCCATCTCAGAGGTTGGAAGTAAGGCCCACAGTTGTGGTTAGAGGGAACAGGACAGAACCAGAGCACTGGAATTCAGTCCTCAGAGGTTAAAGCTTTGCTGGCCAGCTGAGGTAATCGATGAGGCTACAGACAGAGATGGGCAGACATCAAGAAGAGTTCTGTTGAGCCTTCAGATTGAGTCTAGGATTTATCTCAAGGACAATGTGAGCCATTGAAGGATTCTGAGTAGGGAGGATATATGACTATTTTTCAGATTTAAAAAAAAAATCACTCTAGAAGCTATTTGGAAGATATGGGAGGAGATTTGTAAAGGTCTGACTGGAGCCACAGCTACCAGTATGGAGGAAAGGATCAAGGCATTCGGAAGAAAGATGTTGACGTTATCAAAAAAGGGAAGGGTGGTAACCAGACAGATGGCATGTTTGGGAAATATACACATGCAAGTGCTTGTGTGTCCACTCCCACAACTTTAAGGACCATCCTCTGTTCTCTCATTATCTCCAGAACTTTGGAGACCACACCCATAGCCATCAGAGATACCTTGGGGACTCTGGACACAAAGCCCTGTTCACGCAGCTATACAAACAGCCCTATTTTCATACTATGTTCTCAGTAAGCATCAGTCAGCTTCCTGTATGTGAAAAATGGGGACAATAATATTAATGTGACAAACATTTAACCATCTCTGAAGCCTGTGATCTCGATAACAGCTGAGAGGAAATGATAAAGTGGTAACAAGGACGGAAATCTGATTTCCTGTTGGGAAAGTGGATAAAGCATTTCATTTTTCTAAACAAAGGGAGTTTGGGATCAATCTGATTTATTTCAAGCTACCAGAAATGCAGTCTTCAAGCTCAGAATCTGAGAGGCCCAAGGGCTTCCTTGTCGTCAGCCTGGTCCTTAATTTCCTGAGATACATGTGACAAATCCCATGAAGAAGCATCATGGGTACATTAATGAGCTTGGACTGGGGACCCTCCCTCTCAGCTCTGAGGCTTTGCTTGTTTTCAGGGTGGGGTACGTGATTTCTACCACACAGCATTTGTGTGTCATCTTACCAGGTGCTTTATGGCTCTTTTAGTCTCTCATTAATGTGCAAACTGTGCAGGCACTTTGAGAAGTTAAAAAGAGGGGGGGGGGGGAGTCATGTAAAGAATAACTCTATATAAAAAGCAAGGGACATTTGTGTAAGACTGGCCACACTGAAAGCATTTTTTTTTCATCCCAACTTTTAAAATCTTGTGAACTAGTCATATGTTGTTCCTAATAGTCCCATCTTCTGCCTGAAAGCCAGGAAAGGGGGAGACATGATGCATATTAAGATCCCAAACCCTTCACTTCCCATTCTTC
This sequence comes from Apodemus sylvaticus, assembly GCF_947179515.1. NCBI lineage: Eukaryota > Metazoa > Chordata > Mammalia > Rodentia > Muridae > Apodemus > Apodemus sylvaticus. Next base: position 26,455,534 of record NC_067492.1, read on the forward strand.
TTGTAGCCCAAGGCAATAGCCCTTTGCCACAAGACTTTACAGGGCCTCGTGGAACTTTCTGTCCTAGCCAGGCATACCCTCCCTATGTGTGATCCCCACTCCCTTTGTGATCTACTACAGGTACATGCATTTGGCCTTCAGGTGTCCTGTGCTCGCATCTTCTTATTCTTCTGACCTGATCAGTCTTATAAGGTAGTTCTACAATACTTATATTGAGTCTCTGGAGTCTGGGAGTCCCTGTGTTACTATGGCAACCGAGGACCAACTGACCCTGAATGAACTTGTATTTCAAATCTCTTTCTTCTTAGAAGACAAAGGGGTTAAAGGTTAACTGAAGGTTAAGTTTTAAGGGTGTTCCAAACATGCCAGATGGGCAGTGGCTGGCATTCCTTTATTCTTCTTGTGGCTTTCAGCAATGCTCCTGCTTCCTTCAGGAGCCAGAAACTCTCAGGCAGTCTCTACATTTTGTTTCTTTCCACCTCCCTGTGGATAGCCTCCCAAAGGCCTCATTAGACTGCAATTTCATTCTTTTTTTTATTGGTGTAAAATAACAGGAGAAGTCCCAAGATTGTGTAAAGAATTAGCCAAGTCTTCCCTAAACGCAGAGCTGCATGTCCTACTGGGAGAAGTAGCCTAGAGCTGGAGGTATTGCAATTTACCCCAAAGAGATAAGAATTCCAGACCCACTCAGTATGTGAAGAGTTGTATAAATACAAGATCAGGGAGGTGGGTCCTGGTTCAGAGAACATACTGTTCTTGCAGAAGACCTGGGTTTGGTTTCCAGTGTGCACACAACAGTTTAACGATTTATAATTCCAGTTTCAGGGGATCTAAAACTACCTTCTGGTCTCCAAGGGCACCAGGAGTGTATGTGGTTCATAGATACACATGTAGGTAAAAACCCATATACACAAAAGAAAAAATAAAAGTTGTATAAATATAACAGACTGTCTCCTCTTTCTCCTCTCCTCCTTTTCTATCCCTTACTCCTCCTTTATCTTCTTCAACACCTTTTTCTTCTTCTTGCTCCATCTTTTGAGATAGTCTTCTAGGTAACCTAGAAAGGCTTCAACCTTGTTTTTCTCCAGTCTCAGCACTAAGTGCTGGAATTACAGGCACATCTGGTTTTGTAGTTTTTCTCTGAGCTTCGATGTGCAGCCATGATAAGGAACATCGAAAATTAGGGCTCTATCTCTAGGATGAGTTTGCACCTAATCACCACATGGGCAGATGTTTTGGATCTTATCACTTGATGCATCTCTTTATCTTTCATCACTAACTTAAATCCAGCCACATCCCAGCTTTCAAAACTGAATCACAATGGCTCCGTTTTATGCCCATAATGCCCAGTGTCTAGCCTTTCCAAGTTATTGGTTCTTTTTTATTTTTATTTTTTTGAGATTGTAATTTAATTATAACATACTTTGTATCTCTTTCCTCCCATGAAACCTTCCCATATATCCTTTACCACTCTTCTTCAAATTCATAATCTCTTCTTTCATCAATTGTTATTGTATACATACATATGCATATATTTATATAAACATATATATTCCTAAGTATAACCCCTTGAGTCTATATAATGGTACTTGTATGCATGTTTTCAGGGATGACTACTTGGAAGTGGACAACCAGTTAGTGCTCCCTTCCCTGGGGCGGACCACCTCTCCCTGTCCCAGCTTTCCTCACCTGCCCTTAGTTCTTTGAGTAGGCCTGAGGCATCATGGGCTTTTCCATGTCCAGTGTGGCATGTTCTTTGATGTCTTCCTTGCTCAGCTCACATGTAGGCAGTCATACTGGTCACATTTTGTGGGTGTAGCTTCTGACATTACCAGGAAGCACAATCCCACAGCAAATTCTCTCTGATCCCTTGGCTCTCAAAATTTTCTTTTCCCCTCTTCTGCAATGGTCCCTGAGTCTTAAAGGGTCCCTGAGTCTTAAAGGATATGGGAGTATGGCATACTGCCCTCATAGCAAGTTGTACGCAGCTTTGGCATGTGCAGGTGTGCTATGGTGGCAAGGGTGACTTTGAGAGTGGCCGGTACTTTGCCTTCAGGAGAGAGTGGTGGTACTGCTCCTGGCTCACATCTCAGAGTGTAAGCACAGCACCCTCACTATTTGCTTAGGGTTTTGTAGAGGCCCTTGCCAAAGATGAGACCATAAAAACTCCGAGCGACAATACCATTATTCAAGGTACCCAAAGCCCTTCATGTTCCTTTAGAAGCTTGCTGGTGTTTTATGTCATTAAAATATATTGTGGATTAATATTTGAGCAGCCACTTGGAGCTTGCCTCTCCCCGAGTCCCACATTTCTCATCTACTTCCATCCCTACATCACTCTGTTCTTTGTACTCTGCCTTAACCCTTCCCCATCTGGTCTGCATACTCCCAATCAAAACACTCTGTGCAGGCTCTGTAAACATCACTAGAGGCCCTTCTAGGCAGAGATAAACAATCTCAGCTCTATCACATCCCAGGTTTACTGTGCTGTCTCTGATTACCTCCCAGAATGCTGGGCTATGAGAGAATCTTCTTTCAGGCCCAGTTTTTTGTTTTCCTTTGGTTTGCAGTCTGTCCACACTTTGGCCTATGGAGAGGATTCCTTGCTATTTTGAAAGGCACCTTGTCTGGCAGACCTGCTGAGAGATGTCATGTCCTTATCTGAAGGTGTCTTCCCTAAAGCCTTTTCATGGCTTACATCTCATTTTGGTCCCAGGAGGCAGTGGCTTCAACTCCAAAATTATTCCTTGCAGGTCGCAGAACCTCCCTGAGCCTCTGGATTTCTGTGTGTAAAATGGGGCTGGTAATGGTTCATGCCTTTGCGGGAACCTAACTGTGAGGATGGAAAAGGGTGTGCTCAAATACAATATGTTTCAGAAGCTTCAGTGCCCTTTTGAGCTTTATAAACTTCAAAAGCCTCATTGCTATCTACTTATAAATCTGAGCATGTGAAAGAGGAACTGTTTCCATTTTTGACCATCTGCAGTTTTTTTGTTAATTTCATAAATTTTTAATTTTAATTTTTATTTCAGTCAATATTTGCTATTGGGGCTACCCTAGGGGCCAAGTAAAAATGAAAAGTTAAAGACTTATTTTTTTTTTTTTTTTTGCAATTCACAAAAGTTTTAAATGTTTTAAATCAACTTTCAAATGATGTCTTCTTTGGATCCTTATAGTGTCCATGACTCTGAAGTTACTAAAGCTGAAAGCCTCACTCAGCCTATTTAAAGAAATCTGTTGTATTTATCACAGGGGACAGGCTATCTCATCATCTGCAGCTGGACAGCATCACAAGGCCTTTCTATGATTAGGATTCGTTCCCAAACAGCCAAAGTGTGGTTTGCTTGGCCTCTCTTTGCTACCGAGTCGTGGGCTAGATGGCTCCCAGGTCTTTCGTCCATATTGTATCCTTAAGTGGCTTTTCTTGGGTTCAGAAGTGAATGCTCCACTATCATCAGTATCCTTTGCCAAGTGACCTTTTCCTTGTGGGACCCTTTTGAGCCTATCCATTGATCTGTAGACTTCAGCAAAAAATGGGGGCTTTGGACGTGGGCACCTATAGAAGCGTCCTAGGAACCTTGTACCTGTGTTCCATTTAGACACTAAATTTCAGCTCATCTTACCTGCATCTTTCCTCCAATCTCACTCTGTTTGATTATAATTCCACCACCATTGAAGGGGCACATCCTTGGCAGAGATCCCTTCTTTCACATTCTTCCCATAGTGCCCACACTGCTGGACCAGCATTCATCCATCCTTTTGCACTTACTTTGGTTGTGAATTTTAAAATTTACATTCCAATACAAAGTCACTCAAAGCATTTATTTCTCCAAGAGAACTTTGACCTTCATGTTTCCCTCCCCAGTGTCCTCCTCTCAATGAGCAACTCTTGAATGTTCCCAAATTCGCTATCCAGTGGTATTCAGAGATGAGAGAGAGACGGAAAGATGTTGGGGAGAAAATGTTCTACCATTGTGTACTGGCTGGTTTTGTGTCAATTTGACACAGGCTGGAGTTATCACAGAGAAAGGAGCTTCAGGTGAGGAAAGGCCTCCATGAGATCCAGCTGTAAGACATTTTCTCAATTAGCAATCAAGGGGGAGGGCCCCTTGTGGGTGGTACCATCTCTGGGCTGGTAGTCTTGGGTTCTATAAGAAAGCAGGCTGAGCAAATCAGGGGAAGCAAGCCAGTAAGAAACATCCCTCCAGGGCCTCTGCTTCGGCTCCTGCTTTCTGACCTGTTTGAGTTCTAGTACTGACTTCCTTTAGTGATGAACAGCAATGTGGAATGTAAGCTGAATAAACCGTTTCCTTCTCAACTTGCTTTTTGGTCATGTTTGTGCAGGAACAGAAACCCTGACGAAGACTCATAGCAGCTGAGGCTTTAGCTATCTTGTCTGCATGGGATAACATGAAACAGCTTATCCTTGAAGGTTAAATTTCTGACATTCCGGAGTTCCTCAGATACATGGATCTGAATCTTCAGGAACTACATATGGGTGCTTTAGCTTACAAGGGATGCCTGATAAAGACTGCAGAGTTTGTGTAGGAAAAACGTGGAGAGAGGCCAGGAGAGCCTAATGGTAACACTGAATCGACGATGCCAGGAGTCAGGGATTAGAGATTCACTGAGGTGAAAATTCAGTGACTGATTCTGAAAAATGGTCAAGATGATCAATATGTAGTCAGCGGTTCTTTGGTGGGTCCTAGTTCCCTGGCATAGAGAGTTGTATGGGTGTTGATGTTCTAACAAGACACTGAGCAATGAAGAAGCCAGACTGGACCCCAGCCATCGATTTTAATAAGGCGGGTCACAGCAGGATGTGGTGAAACAGCTTTTGATTAAAAGAAACAAAGTACTGGCTCAAACAGAGGTGCTTAGAATAGTTTTTGTTAAAGAGAGGGTTAAAGAAGATTGTGGTTTGCAACGCTTTATACTTTGTCCACTTCCTGAAGGTTGTGTAAAAATACATGTGACCTTTCTGTAAACCTGACACCGCATAGCTTTTCTACCATGTTGTATGCACCTCACACACCTTCTGAAAGTTGACTGCCAAGAAGGGTACAGCTGGATCCACTGGGGTCATGTCAGAGAGAGCATGTGGTGTTGGTGGCATGGAACTGGGACTCTGGAGTAGTTCTTCGGGTTCTTTTCTTCTCTGTTGTACTGAAAGTCTTTTGCTTTTCTGTTTTGCATAAAGACTGTCCCATTTTACAGGTGGGCCAAATAAGGCTGAGCCCAGAAGCGTTGGAGTTGAGTATAGTTGGACTTAACTCCATTTTAGCAGAGACAGGAAAGCAACCAAGGCCTTGTGAGTTGCTTATTCTAATTAGCCTATAATTGAGTTTCCTTTCCTTCCTTTCAGGCATCACAGTGACATTAAATTACAGGATTCAAACATATAATTTCCTAAACTTAAATGTGATTTATCTTAATAGGACTCTGTACCAGGTCCCTTTATCATTCTCAGTGTCAGGGAGCAGATCTATTATTCCCAGGGACTATTATTGAACAGGGAATCTGGAGCCACAAGAGACCATGAGAGGCCAGTTATGCCTTAATCCACTGTCCGTAGCTCTAGAAAGCCCCTGCTGCACATGAATACCTATGTGTGGGTGGATACAACTGGGTTTAAATGGCAAGAAAACGAGGAAGGCTCAACATCTGTACTTCTCACACTGTACTATTGGTCCTGCTGAAAGCATGGATGATTTGAGCCACCTGTTAGTTTACAGGACACTGAGAAGGTTCGATGCTACACATATGCATATGCTATTTCTCCCTCACCAATAATGCTTCTGAAAATCCTGTAGGAACAGAGTTTTGAGCAAGACCACGAGTGGTATGTTACATGGTTTACTAATTCATCAATTCACTGATTCAGCTACTTAGCAACTTCGCGATGCCCACTTACTTTATGGACAGAGGAACAAATTATATTTGGGAAAGTGACTTGCCTAAGGTCATGTGACAGGGTCACATAAGTCAAGATTGAAACCCAGGCCTCTCCAGCCCAGCCTCAAGTTTTCTTGTCCTACCACCAGCTGCCAACCAACAGATGTGTTCTTTGATGATAGCGATACGGGAGTAGATAGGTGATGTTTATCTCCTTGATGAATGGAATTCCAGTTGGCAACTTGATCTTCAGCCTTTGCAATTTGGGGAAGGCAGAGAGTGATCAAAAACATATATTTTTCTAATGAAAGATGACTGTGGAAATCCAATATACCACTCTGTCAGCCTGGCAAGATAGGGGAGGAGGATGAAAAAGATCTGTTGTGAGAGAGCCTGTTGTTGACAAGTGGATCTAAATGTGCATGGGCTCTGCAGCCCTCAAAGCTCCAACAGAATCCAAATTGTGCTATAGGAAATTCATGCAGAGACATGGGGCAAACATGGAAGCTCTGAGCGCTGGCTGTTAGATCAGCCTGCTAGAGCTCAAAGCCCCCAAACCAGTTTGAATGCTTGGTGTAATTTATCTGGGCTCTTTCATTTTATAAAGCAGGGAAAAATGGATTCCCTTCTCAAGTTGTCGTGGGGGTTAAAAACAATGAGGACTGTAAACTGGGAGGGGCTTCAAAGCTACACTGGACTCCTCTCTGTGCAGTCTTCACATCTGCCTTCTTCCTTAGGATGATGGCAGGCTTTGGTTGCATGCAAGCATGATCAGTAGTGTTTGTCTTGGTGTGTGATGATCATAGTCATGAGACTCCAAGAAGAAGATGGGGTGAAAGAAGAGGTTGTGGGGCTTGGGTTCCTAGGGCTTAAAAGGGAGGAAGGAAGTCCTTTTATTTCACTTTTCTCATTTCCCCCTTCAAAATCAAGGGGCAATTCTGCATGCTTGGAGCCATATTAATGCCATGCCTGTGAATGGCTCTTTAATCAGAGACTAGACAAGGCTGTCCTCTCTCTCCATATCTTTTCAATATAGTACTTGAAGTTCTAGCTAGAGCATTTAGACAACATAAGGAGGTCAAGGGGATACAAATTGGAAAGGAAGAAGTCAAATTATCACTATTTGTAGATGACATGATAGTCTACTTAAGTGACCTGAAAGCCTCCACCAGAGAACACCTATAGCTGATAAACAACTTCAGCAAAGTGGGCTGGTTATAAAATCAACTCAAGCAAATCAGTTGCCTTCCTATACTCAGAGGATACGCAGACTGAGAAAGAAGTTAGGGAAATGACACCCTTCACAATAGCCACATACAATATAAAGTATCTTGGTGTGACTCTAACCAAACAAGTGAAAGATATATCCGACAAGAACTTCAGGTCTCTGAAGAAGGAAGTTGAAGAAGACCTAAGAAAATGGAAAAATCTGCCATGCTTGTGAATTTGCAGGATTAATATAGCTAAAATGGCCATCTTGCCAAAAGCAATCTACAGATTCAACACAATCCCCATCAAAATCCCAACTCAGTTCTTCACAGAGTTAGAAAAAGCAATTTTCAAATTCATCTGGAATAACAAAAAATCCAGGATAGCTAAAACTATTCTCAACAACAAAAATTCTGGGGGAATCAGTATCCCTGACTTCAAGCAATACTATAGAGCAATAGTGTTAAAAACTGCATGGTATTGGCACAGTGACAGACAAGTGGACCAATGGAATAGAATTGAAGACCCAGAAATGAATCCACACACCTATGGTCACTTGATCTTTGACAAAGAAGCCAAAAACATCCAGTGGAAAAAAGATAGCCTTTTCAACAAATGGTGCTGGTTCAATTGGAGGTCAGCATGCAGAAGAATGCGAATTGATCCATTCTTATCTCCATGTACTAAACTCCACTCCAAGTGGATCAAGGACCTCCACATAAAACCAGACACACTGAAACTAATAGAAGAGAAACTGGGGAAAACCCCTTGAGGACATGGGCACAGGGAAAAAGTTCCTGAACAGAACACCAATAGCTTATGTTCTAAGATCAAGAATTAACAAATGGGACCTCATAAAATTACAAAGTTTCTGTAAGGCAAAGGACATTGTCAAAAGAACAAAACGGCAACCAACAAATTGGGAAAGGATATTCACCAACCCTACATCTGATAGAGGGTTAATAGCCAATATATACAAAGAATTCAAGACGTTAGACCCCCAGGGAACCAAATAACCCTATTAAAAAATGGAGTACAGATCTAAACAAAGAATTTTCACCTGAAGAAATTCGGATGGCCGAGAGGCACCTTAAGAAGTGCTCAACATCATTAGTCATTAGGGAAATGCAAATCAAAACAACCCTGAGATTTCACCTTACAACAGCCAGAATGGCTAAGGTCAAAAACGCAGGAGACAGCAGGTGTTAGTGAGGATGTGGAGAAAGAAGAACACTCTCCCACTGCTGGTGGGGCTGTAAGATGGTACAACCACTTTGGAAATCAGTCTGGTGGTTCCTCAGAAAACTGGACATGACACTTCCGGAGGACCCTGCTATACCTCTCCTGGGCATATACCCAAAGGATTCCTCGACATGCAATAAAAACACATGCTCCATTATGATCATAGCAGCCTTATTTATAATAGCCAGAAACTGGAAAGAATCCAGATGTCCCTCAAAGGAGGAATGGATACAGAAAATGTGGTATATTTACACAATGGAATACTACTCAGCAATTAGAAACAATGAATTCACAAAATTTTTAGGGAAATGGTTTGATCTGGAAAATATCATCCTAAGTGAGGTAACCCAGTCACAAAAGAATACACATGGAACGCAATCTCTGGTAAGTGGATATTAATTAGCCCAGAAGCCCTGAATACCCAAGGCACAAATAGCATAGCAAATGACTCCCATGAAGAAGTATGGAGAGGGTCCTGATCCTGGAAAGGCTTGATCTAGCATTGGAGGGGAGTATAAGGACAGAGAAAAAGGAGAGAGGTGATTGGAGAATGGGTGGAGAGAAGAAGGTTTATGGGACATATGGGGAGGGGGGATCTGGGAAAGAAGAAATCATTTGGAATGTAAACAAGGAATATGGAAAATAAAAATATACAAAAAAAAGAATACAAGAGGACATTCTGTTTAAAAAATATTGAGCTGAGATACAGGCTTATCTACCTGGGCACATGCTTGTGAATAGACTTCTGTTAGAGGTAAAAGGGACCAGAGGGTCACCAAGATGTAAGGGAGGGACACGGTCTGGAGAAAGCAATTGAATAAGGTCTGGTCTGGGATGTGACATTCCTTTTGAGTTGATCCTCAGAAAAGAGAGTGGAGGAAGCTTTTATTTTTTTAATTCAATATGACGAAGATGAGAGAGTGGCTGGGGAAACTGCCTAGACAGTGGCTCAGGCATGAGAGCATCTTGGCCCGCTCAGAGAATAAGGACCTAACCATTTGGCAAAGGGCCGGGATGTGAATGCATGTCAGTAAGCTTAATTTTTTTCTATGAGGACGGGCAGAGGTGCTGGGACACAGTGGACCTGGAGAGAGGTGACATGGAGTATTTGGAAAGGCTTGGCATTTGCTGCCTTGAATCAACATGTCAGTTTAGAAGAGGCAGTTAATCCATATCAGGGATCAGGAGAGCTTCCTGCAAGGTGTGCTGTTTAAGCTGAGGGCTGAAGGTCTGGGGAATGAATGAACAGGGCTGAACGGACAGCAAATTCAGAATCCTGAGGGCTAGAGACGATGGAGGAGGCAAACAGACAGCCTTGCTCCCTTAAGCTGGGAGTTTAAGGAAGAATGGAATAGAAATCGTAGGAGATAATGTCCGTGGGCAGAAGTTAGGGCGACATTGCCCAGTGGTCAGTAGAATCCAAGGCAGGTCACACACAGGGTCTGACATGATTGGAATTTCAGCTCAGAGCCCTGGATACTTCCAGGAACCTGCGCAGTACAGCCTGGTTTTGTTTCTCATAAGAATCCCTACATCCACAGGAGCACAATATTTAGATCCTGTACAGTTTGGTCAGTTGACTAATGCCTGAGGAATGTTTACCTGGGCACAGAGAAGGCCAGCCATTATTTATATTTTTAAAAGCACATAGCAAGCCCCCTCATCTCTGATCTTAATGCAGATTTGTGGCTTGTTCTGTGGAATTCATTCTGCAGTACAAGAGTATGACATTACCCAATGTTTATGGATGGCTGAGTCTAAAATATCCATTCTGAAGTCCACTGAAGGATGAAATTCCTTGTTACTTTCATAGATTCTCTTGTCTTATTTTCCCCCCGTGGAGGAACTAAAGCATTCATATTTTTAGCCCAGAGCTGGGTCATTTTTCTAATCCCATCTGAGTAAGAAGGAAGGAATATTTGGGGGAGATATGGTTGGTTTGATGAAAACATTCTCAGTTTAGAAAGAGTACCCCTAAAACATTGCCCTTCCTAATCAAGGTCTTTATTTGTCATGTTTCGGACATTTTGGAAGGCTGAGGATTACAACCCAGCATGGTTTGGCATCTGTCAATGATATTGACACTTATTGGGACTCAGGATTTAAATACCAGGCACTGGCTTCAGCAAACTTTCCACCAACAGAAAAATAGAACTGGGGCTGGATCCTGGAGCCCTGGGTCCTGGGTCTTCACTAAACACAAAATTTCTGAAGGATTTTTATAAAGTAGCCAAACATGATCTGAGATCAGATTTATGGTTAACTTTATCCACTGCCCTATTGTCATATGTATATCATGATTTGTTGATGCCTAGAAGGTTTTGCCTTATTGACATACAAGCCTTTCCTATAGGGTCTAGGTTGAACTACACACACTATTCACCCTCAAGCTCTCTGTATACCTTGCCTCTCCAGGACATCACTTACTGTATTGTACTACACTCACATGCCTATATTGTCTGTATTCCAAATACTGTCAGGTTTCTGCTATCCTCTATGACTTTGGAGAGTGTACTAGAGCCTGCCACATAAAACACATGCTACATGGATGAATAAACATTGGACCTACTCAGAGACACATGTAACAATAGCCTAGAGCCAGAGGTGTGTGAATGACCACACCCATCACTTGCCTTTTACCCATGCGCACATCACATTCTCCCATTTAATGATAGTGTGATTAGAGGACAATGCTTACTGTTTTGTGGGTTGGTTGTGATAGTGCTTGCAATGTGAATGAAAAACACAGTCCTTGCCTTTTTGGAGTGTGTAGTTCTGTCAAGGATACCCAATGAAAGAATGAATGAAATGAATGAATGAATGAACTGAAAGAATGGCAATACAGAAGGAATGCCAGACACTGCAGGAGCCCAGGACATATCTAGGAAGATTCCTCCCAAAAGTGCAAGTTATAGAGAACCTGAGGCCCAATTAGAAGTTGGTCAGTCCAAGGAGATGTAAGGAGACCAAGGAATGCAGAAAGGGCCAAGACCTGCTAGACTCTGGAGTTACAAGTAGGAACACACCGAATCTCTTGATTTGTAGTCTATAGTAATCTTAGATATATCCACCTTATTTCTAGATGACATTTCATTCCAGAGTCTGTTCCAAGCAGGTGAGTATGGGACATTTTTCTCCCTGTCCATTATCTCTTCTAAGCATTGTCTAGGCCAAAGTCTGGCCCATCTATGGACTCCTAATCCTTCTGCAGTGTCCCTTAGGCCCTGGCAGAGCCAGGTATTCAGGAGGCAGGCACATGGGACCAAAGTCTTCTATTGATCTCAATGTGTCAGTTATGTTCTCCGTGACATCCAGCTTCCTCCCTTAGAATGATAGCAATGCATATGTGTCCAGAGCGTGTTGGCAGACTATTACATTAATAGAGCAACAGCAGTAGTTGATCCTGGAGCACACTTCATAATGTCACCTGGTTCTCTTCTTTTCCAGATGCCCCAAGCTCATGAACTGCTCACTCAAATCTATCTAATTATAATAGATCTCACTGGTATAGAATGGTAGAACCACGCCATGCATGTAACCATGTTGTTCTCTCTGGAAATGTCACAATGCCCACTTTGCAGATGAGGAAGTAGAGGGGCAAAGATGTAAAGTTACTTTGACAGAGTCCCAGTCTACTGATCTAGGAATCCAGTTCAGCAGGAGGAGTTCTTCTACTTTCCCCTTTGTTCTTTTAAGGTCTCCTCAGTGTGGCTCAGAGGACAGGGGCTACAGATGTTTCTGTCCCTGTCCCTTCAAGTCCTTCAGTAATAATATATGGTTAGCTGCTGACCTGTTGCACTGGGAGAAATATGGTTGTAGGTAGGCTCTTGAGGGTAGTTTCTGAGCCTATATTCTGACAATAGTCACCAGCTCCCCAGTCTCCGATTTCACTTGGAGGAACACGTGCAACCTACTCAGAAACAAATTTGTCACAAGATGCAGGGAACAGTCACAAGCAGTTGTTGGTTCCATCAGAACATATTCTCAAGCCTTTTGAGGAGGTGGGCAGACTTGTGTTGCTGATATGCTCAATTCCCATTGGGAAAAGTTCTAATGCCTTTCCTCTAGGAAATCCCAAGGAACCTAGATCAAAGTCCCATGGTGACCTATTTGCTTCTTCAAGATTCAGGACAGGCAGGGGGAATTCATCTATTCAAAGCCTCTGAATGCCAGGTGAATCCTATGCATCATTTCAACTTGTTATCCCACAAATCCTGCTGGGGAGGCTTCATTGGCAAATAAATGAGTCTCTGGGGGACTAAGTGATTTTCATTTAAGTATCAAAGCTTTGATTCAAACTCAGATCTGAGCTGCCTCTGAGCTGTAAGGGCTGGGAGGTCCTTTTTGGCACAGAATGGTGTCATAGTAGGTGGCAAGAAAAATTCAGAAGTAGGCTTCTGTCTGTGATTTGCATGTCAATCACAGAATTGTCTGTCAGATGTAGTGGCCACTGGGCTCATGGAGAAGGTTAGAGAACAGGATGGTGGCCTTGCTACATAGGAACCAGGAAGGTAAAAGGAAGCAGTGTTTTGTTTCCTGAGTTGGCCATATAGCCAGGGACTCAGTCTAGTCCCACAGTGGGGTTGTTTTGCAAATGAGGCAGAGACTGAGATAACAGGAGAAGGGAGCGGGGTAAGGGTCCAAGATGTTAAAGTCTTAGGCTGACAGTAGACAAGAATGGACATCAGGTCCTCTGGGAGAGGTCAGATCTGCCTCTAGGCATACTGCCGAGCCTCTCAGTTGGTGCCATCAGCTCCAGCTGTAGATAGCAGAGGTGACAAGACAGGCAGACAGAGCATGCTACCCACCAGCTGAGAGTTTGATTTCTTTCTGGCCTCCTGCCCACCAGGTGGCTGCTGACCTCTTCATAGACAGTGGGGGAGGGAGGTTTGCTTCATGCCTGCACTTTGCACAGTTTGTGGTTTATTAAACTCCTTCAGATAAAGAAAAAGATGGAACGAAGATGACCTTTGCATAAACTGCTGAGAAGAAAGGTTGGTTTGCCTGATTATCAAGAGCTCTGGATTTTCCTAGCCACCTTACAGAATGATCCATTGTCTTCAGTCAAAGAAACACACAAGATCTGTTGGGATCTGACGCTAAATGGGAAGAAGAAAACCAAGAGTAACAGCCATCACAAGGGCCAGAGCACTGGCTGCTCTATGCTAGCTGGGTGCACTCTGGCCTCTAGGGAGGATCATGGTGGAAGCTATCCCTGATCTACACCAAGCTGTCTCTTCCCTGTACATACTTGACTAACAGTTTCGTTGTAGTTTCTTCATACTCAGTATGAGGCTCTTCCATGATGACATAGAGAATGGGCTCCATGAGGGATGAAATATTTCCTTCTTTTTATGTAAAAGTCTCTCTCTCTCTCTCCCTCCCTCCCCTTCTCCCTCTTCCTCTCTCCCTCCATTTGTCACTTCCTGAGGATTATCTTTTCCCTGATCATCCTTCCTTAGCCATAAATTCTCACTGTACTCCTCTGTATAAGCATTCTTGCCTCTATTTGCAAACGTGCTCAGCTCTAGCCCAGGTTCAACAGGCAGCACCACCATGTTTAAATCCTGGCTCCTTTTTGGGCTACTCGTCTATGCCTAGTTCACATCCTGAACACTTGTTTCAAAAGAACAGACCACGTATCTGTTCCATCATATCTCATTCTATTCCTGGGTAATTTTTACAACTACAATTCTATAAAAGTGATTTTCTAAAAAATCTCAGGGAGCCTGCATTCAATTTAAGGACACACCCCTTCTCATCCTACTTGACAACAGTGGATGGAATTATCCATTACTTTGAGGTCTGAATTCTTTTCTACCTTTAGTTTGGTAGCTCATCTCTCTTCTTATCCTCCCAAGTATCTACCTTTCTTTTGGTGTTGGCCTTTGACAAGGTCTCTTCCTTGTTACTTTTTTTACCTCAGTATTTCCATTGGGTCACCTTCATATCTATGGCACCAAAATCTCCTTCTTTTAGTGCAGTGTGCAGCTTTATGTAGCCATGTGTTTGTGAAAAGAGTTGTTGATGCTTGTGAGCCAGCATTATGGATGGCCAGAGTGGATGATTTAGAAAGATAGATTAATACAGGAATCAAATGGGTTGTTGTGAAGATGAAAAATAATAGCCTTTTGGTCTTGCTTAGACAGGAAGCAGAATTAAATTAGAACCTCATGGTTGTTTAGCTTGATTTGTCTACTTCCTAACTTATTGTGGGCGCTTAATAAAAGGCAGCTGACTCTACTGTTGATTAGCTAGCTGTGAGTACATTTTTTTCTCCTATTAGATGAGAGAAAACAAGAAATACATATCTTATTGTGTATGGTTTGCAGAAGGGGTGTTGGGAAAATGCTATTGATTGAATGACTAGGAGAACAAATGGATAAGATAATTAATTAACACCAAGGAACTGAGATCTCGCCACTTTTCAGTAATTCATCTGGCGTTGTCTTCTTGAGAGCTATTCATGCCAGAGTGCCCAGCTCTCTCCGCCTTTTCCTCACCTTGACAGGCTTCCCTGATTCTTAATTTGAATAAAGCCAACACTGTTGGGATGAGTGAGTTTCTATTTAAACTTGAAAGTTAGTTTTTAAATCCCATTTTCCTCCAACAAGATAGAGAAAGTACTGTGTAACTCATTAGCTCCAGGGGTGGGACCTAAACTGTCAAGGTCAGGGAAGGCAAAAGCTCTGGGCACAAAGGCCCATTCTTAAAAGCCACTCAGATTTTTGGTTTTACAAAGGTTCACATGATAAGACATATGCATAAAACCGATTATCTTTATTATACATTTTTAGTCTTTTGGTGGTTATCACTGACAGATGGCTGAAGGAAAGCACAGTGAAGGTTGAGTGATGAATACTAGGTTGCTGTGTGGCTAAGAAGTGGCTGATGTGCAATCCCATAGTAGTTATGTGTAGCTAGCAATTACATCATGTGACTTCTGAAAAGCCAGAAGAAAGAATTTTGAAAATTTTTGGCCTTAAAAAATAAATATTTGAGATCAATATGTTTAAGCCAAGTACAGGATGCATATATTAGAAATACCAAATGGTATCTCATTCATATGGCTAACTTTGTGTTTTCCTGTATTAGTTCACACTGGTTTAATTAAAAGACATTTTTAATTGCCTGTATGCAATTCTTTATGTTGCTGAGAATCATCATTCTATCTATGAATCTTACTACGTTAGGGAATTTATGTGAACATTATCATGAACCAACTTCCCTTCTTCCCTCCCTGCTTGTCTCTTTTCCTTCTTTCCTTTCTTATTTCTTTTCCTTTCTTCTTGAGAAAGGGATTCACTCCATAGCACAGGCTAAACTTAAAGCCATACCAGTCTTCCTGCTTGAGCTCCCCAATAGACATGAGCTCTAGAGTTATCTCTAGTGGTGTTAGTGGGAAGCAAATTCAGTAACTTCAAAGGGACAAAAGAAAACCATAGCTAGTGGTTAGCACCACTGCTTTCTGATACTCTCTCATGCATGGGGCCACTCTATGACATTTGGTTCTGCTTTTTTGTGTGCATGCTATGTACCTGGGTATATGGCAGTCTGGGTGCTGGGTCTTGATATGTCCCAGTTTCTGGCATAGAGGTGAGAAGGTCTTCCTTAAACCACACTCATCCCCAGGAACCTTCCCTCCACAGAGTCAAAACCACACTTTAGACTGGTTGATGTCTTTAAAAATGATGGTGGTGTCCCAATTTCTATTTTAGGACACAATTTTTTCTTAAAATAATCTTTTTCTCCAAAATGTTTATTCTAGAAATGCTGGATGCAACATGGAACTTTGAAATTGGGCAAATTTCAGAGTCTGTAAATCTATTTGTAAACGGAGATGCTGTCTAAAAGTTGAATTTATATGAAAAGAGCTCCTATTATTTAAAAGAACTCATATTGATATATTCATATTCTGATCATAACAGTCTCTCTCTCCCTCTTTCTCCTTCCTTTCTTCCCTCCCTTTCTCCCTCCTTTCTTCTCCCTGCACCCCCCCCCTCACACATACACAGTCTCCACTTGAGAGAAATGACTCCTGACTCTTTTGCCCTTGTGCATTGAAAACGTGCTCTATGCCTGCTGGCCTTCTGGAAACCTTTCAGGCTTGCCTCCCGCAGCCCCTGCAACTAGCTGAATTATCATTCTTCACCCTCAGCTGAAAGCCAGGCTGTTAACAAAGCCAAGGAGCATGGGGGCCAAGAAAGGCAGCTCAGAGGCTGGCTGTACCACGAAGACTGCAGCAGGATTCTAAATGGCTGTTTCTTTTTTCTTTAAAGGAGGATTTTAAAGGTTATCAAGTGACTCCCTTTCAATAGAGAACAGAAATACCAGGGACCACAGTTGTTGAGGCAAGTTGACTGCAAACTTAAAATGGTCAAGAGGCTTGGGAGAGGGTGTTATTTGGAGCATACTAAAAGGGCACAAGCTGAACTCGGTCAGGAAAAAAAAAATGGGCCGCTCGGTTCAGATTCCAATACTTCACGGATTTACATTAGTGAAACAGAGGGAGCACTGCTTCCTGTCTTCAGCAGAGAGATGCTCCGTTTGATTTCAGAGACCCTTGTTATAGCTCAGGACCATCACTGGAACAATGGAACTTTGAGTACTATGCTAAGGTATCTCTGTCTCCTTCCCTTAAAATGAGCATAAAGTCCCATTCCTCAGGGGAGGTTTGGAAGAGAAAGCCTTTCGCTCACACAAGGGTAGTAGATGGCATTCTTAGACTCTCAAGATGATGGCAACTAAATGTCACTGTCTCAAAATCACAGATTCCTCCTGTGTGTGGACCCCCAGCACTGTGTAGTGGTCACATTGTAAAGGGTCTCTTAGAGCCCCAGTAGACCTGTGAGTGGTTTCCCATTTTGCCTCCATTCATTTAATCTGAGATGTACAAAGGCTTTGGCATTTTGAAACAGAACAAACTCCTGCTTGTCCTGGTTTCCTTGAATGGTTTTTATTTACCCAACATATATTCAGTTTTCTTGGAGCGTGCGTCCTTTCCCTGCATTTCAAGGTAGAGGAGCCATTACATGTAATGAGAGTGCCTCTCACACTGGTGTGCCACTTAAGATGTGCAGGAGTGTGCTTGAATGTTAACCTTTCAATGCATCTTTGTAATGGCATGTCATCCTTAAAAAACGAGGTGTCAGCTTCCTACAATAGGCAATAGACACTGATTTTCAACCTGAAAACCACCAGCTATCCTTTCTAGGTGCTTCATTCAGGTTGATGATGTTATAAAACACCCTGAAATGAAGAGTCAGGATGGATGCTGCTTGGGGAAACTTTCCCCATTCTGCTGGAATTCATGCTATGAATGAAGTAAATACCTTACAGAATGATAGATTCTCATTGCTGTGAAGCACTTCTCTGTGGTCCTGTATCACCTCTTTGGAAGTGTGTAGTTGTCAAGTCTATTTGTTAGGTGGCTCCAATTTCATCTACAGGAACTAATATCAACAACGAAGACATTTTAAGAATTGATGGATCAAAAATAATTGTCTTCTGGTTGCTCAGAAAACTAGCTGGATTCACTCTTCAGTTTTTGTCTTCATTGTGAAGGAATCAGGCTCTATATCTCTCTTTACATAATTACTAATTAGCATTCTAGAACTTTCTCTATCCCATGTAGAGTTTCTCATTGTCATTCATTCAGACACCCCAGACTCTTCTGACTGATGAAATCCTGCTCTCTTTTTCAAGACCAAGTTTAGTGTCCTTTGCTCTGTAACGCCTCTCAGGTTCTCTGGGACAGGAACTCCTACTCCTTTCTTAGAATGCACTGGTACCTTGTTTACAAGTCAGTAATGGTACACTCTATTACTAAATTACAAATAGATGTTTGCATATCTCTCTTCTGTAGCATTGTAAACCCATGTATAAATGAGAACACATTTTGTTGATCTGTAATCAGCATTAACTAGGATATATTCGACATCCATGGAGCATAGCTGTTAAATGGTGTCAAAGCTGGTATGTTAGTTCTTTTCTTATTCATGATGCAAAATATATGACAAAACTAGGTAAGGAAAAGAGTGATTATCTTCTTAATTTAGAAGAGGATAATTTCCACATTTTTTTTGCATCCATTCTTCTGTTGAGGGATACCTGTGTTCTTTCCAGCTTCTGGCTATTCTAAATAGGGCTGCTATGAACACAAAAAAATGTGGTATATCTACACAATGGAGTACTATTCAGCCATTAGAAACAATGAATTCATGAAATTCTTAGGCAAATGGATGGAGCTGGAGAACATCATACTAAGTGAGGTAACCCAGTCTCAAAAGATCAATCATGGTATGCACTCACTAATAAGTGAATATTAGCTTGGAAAACTGGAATATGCAAAACATAATCCACACTTCAAATGAGGTACAAGAAGAACGGAGGAGTGGCCCCTAGTTCTGGAAAGACCCAGTGTAGCAGTATAAGACAAAACCAGAACAGGGAAGTGGGAAGGGATGGGTGGGAGAACAGAGAGAGGGAAGGGGGCTTATGTGACTTTCGGGTAGTGGGGAACCAGAAAAGGGGAAATCATTTGAAATGTAAATAAAAAATATATCGAATAAAATTTAAAAAAAAAAAAAGAAGAGGATAATTTCACCATGGATGAAAGTGCATTGTGGTGGGAACATGAAATAGCTGGTCATATTGTATTTGCTGTCAAGTATCAGAGAGAAGGATGTCTTCTTAGCTGCTTTCTCTCTTTTACTAAGTCTAGAATTCCAGCCCACAGAATCATGCTGCCCACATTCAGACTGGGTCAGTGGATCTTCCTTTTTCAGCTAAGCAGTGCCCTCAGTTATGTTCAGCAGTGTGTCTCCTAGGTGACCCCCCAATCAGGTCAAGTTCACAATTAAGGCTAATTATCACAGAGCCCGGGAATGGCCCTACTATAAGATAATCAGGGTTGTAAGAAACATTATTGACTTTATGATGAATCCTGTATGATAATCCTTGCATAGAACCAAAGAAAGGCCTTAAAGGGGAAGTTACTTGGTTTGGACCATACATGATACAGAGATAGGGTCCATTACTCTAGACACTAAGTCTCTTTCTACAGGGTGAATTTTTTAAACTATTTTTAAAGATTTATTTGGTTTTTGTTGTTGTTGTTGTTAGATATATTCTTTGTTTACATTTCAAATGTTGTCCACTTTCCTGGTTTCCCCCTCCCCCCCAAAATCCCATAAGCCATCTCCCCTTCCCCAATCAACCTTCCCCCGATTCCCTGTCCTGGTATTCCTCTACACTACAACATAAAGTCTTTCCAGGACCAAGGTCCTCTCTTCCCTTTGGTGTCTAACAAGACCATCCTCTGCTGCCTATGTGTCTGGAGCCATGGTTAACTCCATGTGTACTCTTTGGTTGATGGTTTTGTCCCTAGGAGCTCTGGGAGTACTGGGTGACTCATATCATTGTTTCTCCTGTGGCACTGCAAACCCCTTCACCTCCTTGGGTCCTTTCTCTAGCTCCCCCACTGGGGACCCTGTGCTCAGTTCAATGGCTGACTGAGAGTGTCCCCCTCAGTACTTGTCAGACACTAGCAGAGCCTCCCAGGTGATAGCTCTAGCTGGCTCTGGTCAGCCAGCACTCGTAGGCATCCACAATTGAGGTTTTGTCCTGCAAGAAGTAGGGTCTGTAAATCAAATGCATGCATATGCTGGAGTCTCTCTAAATGTAAGCCTCCAACTCCCTCTATAGAGCAGATCAAGCCTCATGGACAGAAGCTCTGGAAAGCAAATGTCCATATAGAACCCATGCAGTGAAGGCAGTAATGGCGTTTTCTCTGCTGGTTGCTGCTGTTCCATATCTCATCCCCCCTATTTATGCCCCAGGAGCCCCCACTTTTCATTCATGGCTGTATGCATTAGTAAGCAGAAATAGATTATATGCCATGGTTGGAGTTATTCATGGAGATCCACTCTCAGTTATTTTTCCCCCTGTAGCTGCGCTAAAAGACTCTGACAAAAGCAACTTAAGGGAGCTTGAAGAAGCAGCTCACATCACATCTACACTACAATCAAGAAGCAGAGAGTATTGATTAAATGCTGCTCCTCTTTCTCCCAGGGGAATATCTTCCAGGGTCCCAGCTAGGGAATGGTGTTACCCACAGTGGGAAGTTCTTTTCACCTCAATCAACAATCAAAATAATCCCCCATGGTCATGCTTACTCATCTCTTGGATAATTCTAGATTTTAACAAGTTGTCAATATAACATAATACCATCACATGGGCCATTCTGAGAGCCAGTATAGGAAGAAGTTTCAGTTCCCATCAGCGGCCTATGATAGCCACTCATAATACCCTCATAGTAAGCAGTAAATAAACAAATAAAACATAAATTCAATGTATAGTTGCCATTTTTAACATAGAAAAATACCAGATTTCAGGTTCTACTTTAATCTTTTTTAACAAAAGGTAATTATTTAATGTGAATTCCTCTGTGACAGTTTGAAAATGGTTTGGTTCCCTAAAACTCATTTTGAAATTTGACTCTCAGTGTCACAATGTTGAGAGGTGGTAGGGTCTGAAAAGAGATTTAGTCATTAGTGTTACTCTTCTGGGACCGAGTTCATTCTTAGAGGATTGAATGAGTTCTCAGTCTCTTGAGATTTTATTAGTTGCTTCCATTTGTACTATTGTTAATTCTCTCTCTCTCTCTCTCTCTCTCTCTCTCTCTCTCTCTCTCTCTTTCTGTGTATAGGTCAGAGAACAACCATGAGTGACATCTACCTTGTCACTTTTGTTGTTTTTATTTTTTGTTTTATTTGTCTGTTTCCTTTTGAGCAGACTATATGGCACTAGGTTATACCTTGTCTTTTGAGGACAGGTTCTCTCACTGGATGACAGGCTCTTGCCAATTAGGTTAGGCTGACTGGCTAGTGAGCCCCAGGGATTCACCTGTCCTTTCTCTCCCCAGAGCTGGGTTTACAATCACTTGTCACAGCACCAAAGATTTGTCCAAGAATGCTAGTGATTCAGCTCAGTTTCTCGGGATTGTGCAGCAAGCATCACACTTGCGTAGGCTGTCTTGCTCCTTTTCCTCTTCTCCTCATTTCCAGCAAGCCTTTCTACTTTCCCCTGTGACTTTAAGAAGTATGAGGCTGCTCTGCCTCAGTTTGGACTCCCCAGTTTCCAGAACCACAAAGAAAATCAAATATGTATTCTTTACAAATTTCCCAGAATCTAGCAATGGAATATGGACTGAGATGACAGGGTGGGACCTGTGCAGTTAAATGCACTATTTAGATGCCCATGCAACTTTTATGAGATTTATTTTTCCTGAAACAGCCAAGCTCTCAACATGTTTGCTTATAAGATACATGGTCTAGGAGCAGAGTCACACTAAGTATATTAACCTTCTCAGAGATCAGATGCTTTGGCTAATGATAGAAATGTATCCATTAAATGTGCCTACTCAGCCTCCCTTCTTCAAGGCCTACTTAGTCTTAAGCAACAATTTTTCTGTTTTTCCCAATAGCATTATCCTGTTACTCAGCCTCCAGTAAACTTGGCTTTGTTGCAAGATGTCTTGTCATTTTTTTTCCAATCTGCTTGAACATGGGGCTATAGAAACAATTTTGAACTTATATGAAAATGTTGTTAGTGTATGCAGGAGGGCTAGTTGTCTTGAGAATTAATGACTGGTCAACCCTCTGTTCATTCTGTTACCTAGAAAATTCACTGTGATTGTCTCCTCATCTGCATAATAATTACCTGACTCCTAGGGTTCTTATGAGAATTAAAAAGAGATAAATCTTATTGACTGATGGGCGTGGTGATGGCATAGGGGCCTTGTTCTTCCAAGGTAACTCTCCTTCTACTTGTTCCTGGGGGCAATAGATTTGATGTGCTCCTCCAGAAGGCACTGTACCACACTCTTGCTGTGTTGACCTCCATGGGTCTCCATCAGGCTAATGGTAATAATGTCGGGAGGAGAGAAGAACAGACTCAGAGCCAGGAGGCCTGGATTTCAGCCCAGCCTCCCCGCTGCTTACAAGATAATGAAGATTGGAGAAACAAATTAAATACAGGAAACACAGCAACTGAAATGAAGTGACTGATTATGATGATGATGACGGTAACAAACACTTGTGTAGTTTCCATCAGTTCAAAAGCTTCTTGGGGGGAGATTTATATTTGATAATGAGACGTGAAACTGTTTACTTCATTCAATCAACAAGCCTATTTGGAACGCTAGGGTTGAGCTAAGCATCTTCCTGGGTATAGGGGTGTACAGATGTAAGTAAGACTCAGGCTTGACCTTAAGGAATATCCACCTAGGAGGGCAGATGGCTGATAAACTCTCAGTGGCAGCAGCATACATCAAGAGCTAAGCAGATGTAATACAGAGAGATAGGGGCCTAGATCAAGTAGGGGGTCCCATGTGTTTTGTTCTTTATATGTGAGCATAATATTGTAGCAGAAAGAAAGCCAGGCACATGAGAGCAGAGAAACGGAAGTGCCTGCGTTCAGGGCTTGTCTGATCAGCTTCTGATTCAATAGCAATATTTGAAACCAGTCTTAAAATTTCTGCCTAGGATTTGGGGCCCCTAGCATTCTAAAATCCTTCTGCTATTCTGATAGATTAGATCCAAAATGGATAGCTTTGTATATATTCTTACAGTTTCTGTAAGAATCTTTAAAGTATAATAAAATTGGATGTCATATTTGTGTCTAGAGTGTACAAATGAATAGCAATAGAGTTAACAAATGATTCTGCATACTTTGATTCAATCTTAAGGTTTAATCAATAGAAGAGAGGGAAATGTTATTCATGTAAAGTCCACTGATCAGATTCATAACAAATAGCATATCCTAAGAAATTAAAAATAAAAACAGAGGGCACATTTATAATGATTTTTCTCGATCTGTTGTCTCATGTTCATGTGACTAGGAAATTGGTTAACTCAGATGTCTTAACTGCCCAGAAAGAGTAGATGAAAAAAGCTTTATTTAAGAATCTTTTTTTTTAGGTTTTTTTTTATATTTTTTAGTTACATTTCAAATGATTTCCCCTTTTCTAGATCCCCACTCCCCAAATCTTAAGTGGGAGAGGCTAGCCTTCATGCAATCTTCCCAGGGTAAGAAAAATTAGTATAGTGAACTGTCCCATATTCATGGAAATGGGGGCCTATGTCAAGAATAGCTTTCCAAAGAATACATGAGAAAATTGTCTTTCATTCATTCATATATTTTTTAGGATAGTTTAGGCCCTGTACTGGCTGGTTTTGTGTGTCAACTTGACAAAAGCTGGAGTTATCATAGAGAAAGGGGTTTCCCTTGAGGAAATGCCTCCATGAGATCAGGCTGTAAGGCTTTTTTTTTTTTTTTTTTTTTTTTCAATTAGTGATCAAAGAATGGAGGAGGGCTCAGCCTAGGTAGTCCTGGGTTCTATAAAAAAGCAAGCTGAGCAAGCCAGGGAAAACAATCCCATGAGCATCATTACTCCATGGCTTCTGCATCAGCTCCTGCCTCCGGGTTCCTGTGCTGTGTGAGTTCCTGTCTTGAATTCCTTTGGTGATGAACAGCAATGTAGAAGTGTAAGCTGAATAAACCCTTTCTGCCTCAACTTGCTTCTTGGTCATGATGTTTTGGTTTGATTATAAAATGTCAAGTCACCGGGTGGTGGCACACGCCTGTAATCCCAGCACTTGGGAGGCAGAGGCAGGTGGATTTCTGAGTTCGAGGCCAGCCTGGTCTACAGAGTGAGTTCCAGGACAGCCAGAACTACACAGAGAAACCCTGTCTCGAAAACAAACAAACAAACAAACAAACAAACAAACAAAAACAAAAAAAAAAGAGTCAAGTTAAAGCTCATGTGTGTAAGCACTTGGTTTTCAGACAAAGGTTCTTTGTATTTGGAGGTCATGCATCTCCTGGGGAAGGAGTCCTCACTTATAGAGGTCAGTCACTACAAGTAGACACTGTGAATGTTTGTGTGTGTTATATTCATGACTGTATGCAGTTGTTAATACACATATATGTATATATGTCTGGAAGGGCCAGAGATTGATGTAACAGGTCTTTTTCAATCTCTCTTTACATTGTGTTTTGAGACAAGGTATCTCTCTCCCTAGAGTCTAGGGTTGTGGCAAGGTCTTGCTTCTGATCCAAACCCTCTTTTTCCCAATGTGAGGACCTTACAAACTCCTGCACTGCTCAGTGAGCCACATCAGCCTCTATAAGATGGTGAACTTCTCCTTTGTCAGGTTGTGCTTGCCAAGGGTTTGGTCAAAGCAATGAGAAAAGGTAACTAATATAGATGCTCTCTCCTGTGATGCTTCAGCAGACTAGACTAGATATATTTTTGTAGTTGTCTCTATTGATTTTTAGCAGAGTGGGTTGAGGCAGAGAGTTTTACTTTAGACATTTTTTAAAAGTTGGAGTTAGCATTCAGTGGGGAATAATCTATAAAGCTATATTTAAAACTATGAAGCTATTGATTATAATGAATATGTCTAGAAAAGGGTGTCTCAGAAATGGGTCTAAGTTTAAACTCTGGAAAATCTTTCTCTGTCTCTGTCTCTCTCTGTCTCTCTGCCTCTTTCTGTCTCTGTCTCTTTGTCTCTCTCTCTGTCTCTCTGTGTCTGTCTGTCTCTTTCTTCCATATCTATATGAATGTTTGAAGGAATTAAGGTGAGAATAAGCTAATGACCAAGGGGAAAACAATGCTAGATTTGAGTGGCTAATTGTAATGCTGAACTACAGGGACTCTTAAATGTCTGCGTGTTTTCACTCATTATTGAAGATGAAACTTCCCAAGGCAAAGTTTTCCAAGATGCACCGATATCTCCACTTTTCCATCTCCCCAAAGACTTTCCTCTAAATATTAATTTCTACAGTGTCATTAACCATGCCTTAAAGAGGAAGTCAACTGTGTTGTATTATACCAGCCCAGGAGTTAAAAAGCAGGATTGGAGGGCTAGCTCTAATGCTTCGTCATTAGGTACTTGGACAAAAAACAAATCTTGAAAATTACAAAGACTTTTCCTCAATATATTATTTTTAAATTTTTAAACAAGAAATAAGCAGGAAATAAATGCACAATGAACATCCAAACACCTACAAGCTAGATTCTATAAGTCAGCTTTTTCTCGATTTTATGTATGTGTATTTTGATGTCATATATATATATATATATATATATATATATATATGTACATATCTATCAGATAGAAATACATATGGTCTGTCTATCATCTATCTATCTAATCTATATGAAGTTGTACTGATTTAACAATTCATTTTATTCTCTTTATTCTCTTTTAATGGAAAAGAATAGATTAATGGAACAGAGTTGAAAACTGGAAGGAATTACATAGTTAAGTAGTATACGTTATGATAGTGGGTAGTGGGTAGTGGGTGTGTGTGTGTATGAGTATGAGAGAGAGAGAGAGAGAATGATAATAGCATAATTGTATGTTGATGGGAAAGATTAAATAGTAAAGGTGATATTAATGATAGGCAAATTAATATTTGAGCAGACACATTTTTGTGGGTAGAAATACATGTGAATATGTTGTTTATCCACAGAGGAACCAGCTTGGATAATACATATACAGAGGACAGAAACTACAAGATCTGATGCTTAACAATATCTGTTACAAGGTCTTTGACACTCAGAGTTCAAGACTGGATCTCTTGCCCTGAGTTCCAGGACATCTACATTTGCCCTGGACCTGACTTCTATTTCCAGGTGGGTTTTTGTTTTTTTGTTTTGTTTTGTTTTGTTTTGTTTTTGTGGTCATGCTTTTGTGAAACTCTGGGAGAGTCTCATAACCAACTTCCCAGGTCTTCTGGGAGCTCAGCTGCAAACTGTGCAGAGTGATGAACATTATAATTATAGGGAGCTTGGGAAATTATTCTCTGAGGGTGTAGGCTCTGTTGTGAATTTTTTATTATTATTATCTGCATTTTCCCAGAAGACTAACAGGCTGTGACAACTCTGTCTCCTGACATGTATAACATCTTCTCTTCATCCGGAGATGCTGGATGAAGAACTTATGGCTTCACAGGCTTTATCAGTTTCCATGTGTTCCTTCAATATTTAAGGGTGGGCTTGAGTATGTCCCTCTAAACTTCAGGAATTCACTTTCTTTTATATTTTTTTTCTGGTGTTAAAGTTTGAACTCTACCCTTGAACTACCCGCTTTGTCCACATTTGCCTTTTGTTTTTTAGATGAGGTCTAAATTTTGCAGACTGGTCACGAGCTTTAAACTTGGTATGGCTAGGACTCACATTCCTATATCAACCTCCTAAATAGCTGGAGTTAAAGGCCCATTTTACCAGGCCAGGCCTTGTATTAGAACCTTAATTGTGCAATGAGAGCGTGTTAGGGGTTGGTTCTACTGGGAGATGTTACAGTCTTTGGAGTGGAGCCCTCAGGAATAGGTTAGTACTTTTCTCATAGAAGTGCACCAACAATTACAGATCTTTACTCTTCTCTCCATTGTGTAAGTGTGTGTGTGTATGTGTGTGTGTGTGTGTGTGTGTGTGTGTCTTCTTATTTGTCCTTCAGACTTTCACCATATAATGGAGGGGTCTGAGGTTCTCCTTAGATACAATCTCCCAAACTTGGGTTTTCTAGCTTCCAGAACTAAGAACCTTTAAAAGTTTATTTCATTAATATTCCACTCTCAAGTATTCTGTTATAGCAGCAAAACTGCATTGAAGAACCTGTTGGACTATATGGCAGGACAGGGAACTTTAAGGTGTTACAGAACAGTTGAGCCCTCTCTCCCTGGACCCATGAATGATGCTTTTGGACAGCAACTGTCTTTCATTCCCTGTGCTCCTTCCTCTTGCCTACAGAGCAGAGTCTAAGGCTTATAATTCATTATTGACTGTGTTTAGTTCCTGTTTATTCTAGCAGACACTGACTTTAGATACTAACATCTCTTTGTTCTTTTTTACAGCAGTCCACACCTCCTTCCAGTCCTGGGAGTTATTTATGTCTTCAGAGAATATTGGTGGCTGACCTGCCACAAGTAACCACACATAGTAAAGAAAGACTGAAAAAAAACCCAGCTATATTTAGTGCCACCTAATTAGAATTCACTATCTTCAATTCCTTTTCCTTTCTTTAGGATGAGGAAGGAAATGAAACCTTTTAAAATGAAACCCTAACCTCTCTCTCTATGCTTGCATTTATTTAGATGGAGAAGCCCCAGGACTTAAAATCATATGGATTGGATGGAACTGCATTGCTGTCCAGGGTCTACACTACTTAGCCATGTTACACTCAAGATAATGTTTTCCATACCAGGCTGCTGTGGACTTGGAGATCATGAATTCAGATAACCTTAGATATTCTTATGCCTAGAATAACATTCATGAGACATTAATGCAACAGATCAAGGAAAGGCAGCAATAAAACTAAACAAACGAGCGTAGTGGTAGCCATGTGTTTCCTATGTTCTAGACTTGGGGTTCTGAATACCTCATGCGTTAATCAATGCCAATGAAGAATAGAATCTAGTCTCTGAAAGTCTATTCCCAGTAATGAAATGTATGCATTAATACCCAATCAAACTAGGTCTGCCATCTCTGTTTCAGTAATATAGTTAAACGAATGGCTTCTAGTTCATTTTAAAATCATGATTTATTATTCACTTGTTTTTTTTACTATTGTTTTAATTGTCCTGATTTATGGAGTGCTATGAGGTAATTTCACATGTATATAATGTGTAATATCTAAACAATGAGGACCTATGATAGAAATTGGTCAATGTGCAGAGACTCCAAAACAGCAGTGCAGAAAGTACCCTTGCTGGGGTAAGCAATGCCAAAAAAGAGCTCTGCTTCCTGTTTTCCCATTGTCTTCTAAATGAGCCCCTCTGCCTAAAGCACAAAGGACCTCATGCCTGAATGGGAGGAGGCCACTGGACACCTGGTCCACTGGACAGACCAACTCATCTCCTTCCCCACAGCTTACCTAGTTTCCAACATTGAAAAGACTCAAACCAGCTGTTGGACTGTATCCTATTTCCTACCCCACAATACTTCTTTCTAAGACTCATCTCTGTGACCCATGAATTTAATTCTGTGAGTTTGCAAGACATGAACCCCCAAACTACCAGCTCAGGGTGGCTTGAGTTTCCAAGAGCCTAACTCTCCAAAATGACGCTTGTTCTCAAAGACATCTCAACATTCCTGTATTTAAATTGGTAGTTAATATCACCAAGTCCCAAAACATTAAAAAAATAGTTTATGAACATGTGATAATTATATATACTTGTGAAAATTCACATTTATAATATTTTAATACACATAAATCATTTAGAAATTATTGAATAATTTCCTAGTAGGCTTGTCAAAACAAAATATAGGAAACCCAATCAAGTTTGAATTTCAGATAAGTATAATATAATTTTGGTAGAAGCATGACCTGTGAAATATTTCAGAGAAACTTTCTTAAAATACTTGAATTTCTGAAATTCTAATTTAACTGGAAGTTATATATTTTTACTTGCTTAATCTGTTAAGCTTAGCCTAGAGGAAACACAATACTCCCTGTGTATTGTGTATGCTTCCATGTCAATGGTAACAAAATCCTGACCTTCTGTGTATAAAATTTGAGATGGGTGTGCATGAATAAAGGTCACAGTAACCTCCTAAGAGGCTGCATGTTCAAAGCTCTGACATTTACCTCAGGGCTGGATATCGCCCACATGTAACCTCTGTCCCTCTTTTGGGTCATATCCTCCACTCTAACAGTCTTATGGCTTCTTTAGACTTCAGTGAGGTTTACTATCTTCTGGGTTATTAGAATTCCACTGGACAACTACGAGTGATGTTACATCCACTCTTCTTCCCATCTTTCTGGCAGAGGATCTGTAATATAGTAGGTGGTCAATTTGACCTCCTAGTTAAAGGTTATCATTGTTATTTCTTGTGTATTTGTCTTAGTCTTCCTGCCAGTTCTTTAATCACTCAATAACATTTCGTTGACCACCTACTAAGCACCCTGTCCTCTTTCAGGCCATGAGATATAGTTTTTGACTTTGAATGGTAGAAGTAGTAACTAATATATTATTCCCTAGATGAGGGATACTGATGAAGACAGGGGTTTATTATTTAGTGCTTCAATTTAGCCATCCACAGAACATAATTGAATCTCCTTCAAAAATTTACATCAAAGACAAATATGTGTATCTTTTTTTTGTGTGTCTATGCCTTCTGCTGTCTATTTTTCTGTCTTTATAGTGCATATGTGAGTATTTGTGTCTACTAGTAAGCATTAGATTTACTAGATAACTATTTTTTCTTTTCCTTTTGCAATGGCCAGTTTTATATGAACCTGAGACACACTAGAGTTACTTTGAAAAGATGAGCCTCAGTTTAGAAAATGCCTCCACCTGACAGGCCTGAGGGCAAGTGTGGGGGTCATTTTCTTGACTAATGATAGATGTGAGGGGCTCAACCCACTATGGGAGGTGTCACTCTCCGAACCTGGTTGTTATGAGAAAGCAGACTGAGCAAGCCATAAGGAGCAAGCCAGTAAATAGCACTCCTCCCCGGCCTCTGCGTCAATTCCTTTTTCCAGGTTCCCACCTTTAAGTTTCTGCCATGACTTCCGTGAATGATGGACCTCAAAATGTAAGATGAAATAAACCTCTCCTTCCCCAAAGTGGCGTTTGTTCATGGTGTTTTATCATAGCAACAGAAGCCCTAACTAAGACACCCTTCTACTGTATTAGAAAGCTGTGGCTGCTTTGACCTTGTTTTCATTCTTCTCTGTTTTCTTAAAGAAGCCTTGACCAGGGGAGGCTTGTGAAAGCACATGGAATGCATTTACTTATTTTTCGGATAAACTTTGCAGAATGCATGCCCTTGACAGCTGAGGGGCCTGATCATAGATGCAGGCAAATATTGTCTCTCCTGGCTTGCAGGAGGTCTCTGAAAATAGGGTGATAATGATCTAATAAAATCTCTCCACCTTTCCCTCGGAGTTCCCACAGTTTCAGACAGGCTTGGGGAGGGGTGGCAATGAAATCTTGCAGATGAATCTTGTTTATCATGGGACACATGATGTGCAAGTCTGGAGTCAATTAAAACCCTGAGACTGACTGTCAAGAGCCAGGGAATTTGTACCAATATTAGACTCCTTGCTCCTTGGGAGGGTGGTTTTGACACTTTGAAGGATCTCTAGGGAGTTAATAATAACATCTCCTAACACATTGCTTTTGTATTTCGAGCTCATTGCTTTTTTTTTTTAAGGAGTTCAAAGTCATTCCCCAGTTATATGTCTTCAGGATGAGACTAGGTATGAAATGCAAACCCCAGGGTAACATAATGGTTTGATTGAGAATATAAATAGTCAAAGATAGGATGATTCCCAGAATAAAGCCATGCTAGCTCATGTGTGTGTGTGTGTGTGTGTGTGTGTGTGTACATTTGTGGGAACATTGGGTGCCCTTGGGAAGCTATATAGCACCTGTGAAGTATGTGCAACATGGGCACATTCGTATTGCCATGGGAACATGGTCTCTTCATTCCACTTGGTTGTACGGATGCCTAACTCACTTGATCCCATGAAGAGTGTCACATTCTTCATAAGGAGTTAAGATCTGCAGCTGTAAAAGTGACATTCCTGGAAACGTCCTCATCCCTCAGGCCTCCATGCACATAACTAGGGCACATGGGTTTCTGAACCATGACTGAGGAAGACTCTGAAGATTCACCCTAGAGGAACCCAAGGGGAAATCAGCCCAGACCTGCCGCTTCCTTGCCTTTCCATGGTCCATCTGAGGAGGGTCCGAGATCAGGAACTCCTCAGGTATTTTGCAGACTTCTGTAGCAAGACCTTGATCTACAATATTGGATGCATTTGTTTCAGCCTTACTCCATCTAAATGACAGTTCAGTTTAATATGGCTTTTCTGTTAAAACAAGAATGTCTTTGAGAGCTCCAGTTCAGAGCCTTTAATTCCAGCTGGAATAACTACAGGCCCCAGGCATTAAAAATGAGATGTTTGAAACAAGATGAGGGAACACGGGAGCCGAACAGCAGATCGAGCCTGCTCAAACAGAATATGGTGTGGCATTGCACAGGATTGGAGATTCTAATAATACCAGAGATACCTTAGATATCAACCCAAATCCACGACCACATAGTTAAATACAGAGCACTCTATGGTGACATTATTATAGGAAATTCTAGAAGCTTTTGGAATGAGATACAGTGGAGTCAGTGGTTTAACTGCTTTTAAAAGAATATGGATCAGACTGACAGCAGACTTCTCAGACAAAAAAGGCAACAGAGGAGCAATGTTCTGAATGTATAAACCTAATTTCCAAATTTTCATGCCTAAGAAAGTGCAATGTGAGTCTGAGAGTAAAACCAACAGATTTTCTAATTTTCTATTTTTTTGCCACGATATATTCTTTTCATAAGACTTACAATCAAGAAAATATTAAATGTATGAAGTATAAGTAGGATTACAAAAGAAATGCAAGCCTGTAGATTTAAAAATGTATTTTTTAATTTTTAGTGTGTTCAGTTTTAAAATTAAAATTCCTAAAAATTCAGTGGATTCTGATATGTAATTTGTGGGGTCTGGATAAAGGGGCTGAAGAAATTTAAAATGTCATGGTCCTTCCTTCATTATCTGGGTGATACAGATGCCAATTAACTTTGAAGTTGGGCAGAATAACTCATGTTTAAGCACATTCATCAAAAACATCAGGAGAACTTCAAGCAATAAATCTTTTATGCCCAAATTTAAACATATTGAAGTCTCAGTCTAGAATGGAGATAGCAGAAGAATCCCAGTCAACAAAAGTCAGGGAAAGAATGAAGGATACAGAAATCACAGGATGAGTGCAAATAGATTTAACATCTAAGTAGAGCAGTTTCAGCAATATTGTGAATGGGTTTATTTCACTCATTAAAAGCCACTGGTTCTTAGATGGAGAGATAAAACCTTACTCGGTCCTATCCATACTCAATAGAGAAGTAGCAAGTGATATGGTAAAGGTTAGCTGGTATTAAAGGTATTAAAGGGATGTAAATGCTTCTATGAATCAGAGAACACAGAGCATGTAAGAAAGGGTCAAAGGGTAGTATCCGGGACAGATGACGAAAAGGACTTCAGGGAATGTAACATTCTTGAAATCTCTTCTGGGTGAAAACTGGCAATAATGTAATAATTTTAGTGACTTGACTACATTTGCATTTAAGAAAGAATTCTATAGCAGTTGGGAAGGTTTGAGGTAGGTATGTTGGGCTTATGCTCAGGGAAACAGGAAGCAGGATCAAGGGGTCTATTCACGAAAGACTGATTCCGTGAACCATGTTATCACAGTGACAATAGTTATTACTGAGTTTTAAGAAGAAAGAACCAACACTTGAGTGTGGGGAGGTGTGGAGTGGGACTAAAACCTGACAGATCAATTTATTAAATGGGTGGTTGGAAGGATTCTGTGACTGTGGGAGACACAGGGAGGAAAATACAGGAAGCAGAAAGATGATGGGCTTGGGTCTTGATACCCTGGGATTTTCATCCACCATTGGGTTTTGATGTGCAGCATCACATTGAAGAAAGGGGTATTTATGTGAATTCCTGAAGAGAAATTGCACTATAGGCCTAGATGTACTCACAGGAAGCTGTTAGCATTCTTTAGAGCTATGAGTTATGAAGTTAGAACTTTGTCCAATGTCCTAACTTTCTCTTTGTATACAATGGAGAGGACAGGTTAATGAAAATAATCACATCTCCATAGTGCCAGTTATGAACTTGGGCAACAATGAGGGTCTCACTCATCCTCTGTCTGCAAATCCTTATGCTTTTGTGGTCATAGGAACAACAATAAGGTTCAATAAGGAACGATGGGGATTTAAAAGATAAAGAGCCCTTTTATTGTTCTCAGAGGAAAAGCAGCACCTTAGACAAATGGTTGCTGGTTATTCTTATATTCAGTCAACAAATTGAACATATTAATGACCTCATAGATGAAAAATGATAAGCTTTTCTACACTTTTCCTGGCAAAGAATCTGCTTCTATGTCATGACATACCTTCAACCATCCCTGGAAATAGATATGCATGAGTCACAACATGATTTGCTTGAAAATCCCCAAGATCACAGACCCTAAAACCTGAGTCAGTTCTAGCACTCTCAACACTGTTGAAAGTATTTCCTAGACTGAAGTGTTTCTCTTTGAGATGCATCCTATGTCCTGTGAAACACTGGTATATATACATCTTACTGGACTCCAATTCTTCTTACTTTCTAGGTCAAACTGCTATCCCAACTCAGTTGGAGAAGTTTAGATAAAGACCCTGTTACTGTCTCTGGTCTCATTGTACCGTTTTAAGACTTTTAAATGGACAGGCTTCTAAGAGAAGGTGTATTTTGAGTCACTGTTTGATGATTAAAGGCTTTCATTTAGAATGATATCAAACCATCTCATGGAGACCTGGAGTCATGCTTCCCTGTGTCCCCCACAAAATTGTGAAAATACTTGCATAACTATCCATTTAAGCAAATGTTTGTACCTTTGCGTTTGGCATAAGTGAGTGCAAATACTGTAGCAGAATAGATGGAAAAATTGGTTTCATTGTAAATATTTCTCAGGCTTACTGTGTTTTTATTTTGAAGCTTTCATTTTAACAGATGTGGATGTGGCACTCACACTTCTCAGGATGTGAAGTAACATAGGTGGAATGGAGCAGCCTGTCTGAATAACGAGTTAATGAGCATGGATGAAAAAATAGGTGTTCTCTGTAATGGTGATAGGTAGCAGGGCTGGGAAATCGCAGGTAAAGAGAAAGGGGAAGAGCTCTGATTTGGCTTCTGATCATTCTTTGTTCTCCTTCTAAATATTTCATTAGTTAGTGTGTGTGTGTGTGTGTGTGTGTCTGACTAAGTGTGTATGCAGAGGTCAAAAGAGGACAACAGATTTTCCTCAAATTGCACTTCTGTAGTGAGAACTGATGTGGGTGCTGTGAACCAAATACAGATCCTCTGGAAGAGCAGTAAGCACCGTTAACTACTGAGCCAACTCACTAACCTCAAGTCTCTAATTCCTTTGAGGAAACAACTTTATTTCTATTTCTATTCTGTGTCTGAAGACACAGGTAGAAGACATAGGTTATCTTGAGAGCTTTTGCACAAAGCACAGGGATTGAGAAAGTGAGTCTGGAATACCGATGCCCTTTAATGCAGATGCAAACACATTAGAATGGGGCGCATTTTGCAGATGACCAGGGCATTTTCAAGATACTATTAAGTCTTTCCTGTAATCCAGATGAGAAGGACATCATAGTTTCTCAGAGAGGAGAGTCCAGAGCTCCTTCCCAACTTATATATTTATCTGGTCCATTTATTCCTCACTCAATGCAGCCTTCTCCACCTGGGAAACTTCTCAAAAGTAAAGAGGGGTGATTACCAGGATGGTGGAGTCAACAAACACTGAATTTCTACCCAGACTATTTACTGTAATCTAGGCATTGCATATAGGCATAACAGGAACAACACTGAATCTTCAAAGTATCTCAAGGTAAGGGGTATTATTGCTATCTCATAACAGGCAAGGGAATAGAGACTTACAGATCACCTTTCCCTGACCATGAGCTTATGGGGATACACATATCTGTTTGTCATGTAATTTTAGAAGCCCTATTTAGAATTTTAATTTGAGGAACTGGAGATGTAGTTTGGCTTTCTACTCTTTTAGTGGACCCTAATTCAATTTCCATATCTGGTGACTCACAACTGTCTGTAACTCTGTGTGTCTAGAGGAGATATGACACCTCTGGTCTCTATGAGTTCTTGCCCTTATGCATATATACCTTTCCTACTCCCACAAACTACAATTTAAAAAATATTAAAAATAAGTATGAAAAGGTTTTATTTGTATTGCTGTAGAATAAGTGTTTCTAGATAGCTCATCAGACTCGGGGATCTGATACGAGAACTGGGGTCACCTTAAGGAATTGGGGTGAATGGGTAATAATTGGGGACAGTATTTGACGAGATGCAAAGACCAAGGGTCCTTCGGACAGGAAGAACAAGTACTCTAGGCAAATGCTAAAGTCTTGAGTATTGTACCAACAACACAGCCTTTATTCAAAATTCTCATCTTAGGAGCTCTGAGCTGGGCTGGGAATCGCAGAGGGCAGTGATTTTCAGTAGAGCCACAAGTAAGACCCCTGTAGGTTAAAAGGGCAAGGATTGCAGCCAAGTATTGAAGCCTAGGGAAAAAGGATTTGTCCAGCTTTTCATACAGCCTTCTCAGTGTGTTTTTGAAAAGTTGTAAACTCCATTGTGATAGCTTGGAATGGAACAGATTATTATTCCACAGTGACAACAAGGAAAGCCCTAGAGGGATGATGGATGCAGTGTCCCATAGCTCAGGGAAGCAGCCTGTAATAGAGGAGGAGCTTAGAGCGAAAGAAAAGCATGTCATAGGTCCACTAAAGCAATCTTTAATCAGCAATACCGAACTGGTGTGTCCCAACTTGAGCTGCTACTACTGTTGCTACTATTGACCTTGGGTGAATCATTATGTATGATAAACACATTTTTTTTATAACAGGGATTATAATATTGGTCTTAGGTGGCTGAAAGGAAGGTGCCTTGAAGATTCAATAGGGAAAAAAAAATATAGGTTTTGATCTTCTACTTATTTTCCTAGAAACAATGACTCTGAGTGATAGGACATAAAAAAAGAGGAACATAGCAGATGTATACTTAACTGTAGTTAAGAGATCTCCTTTCGAAGACACCTCATTGATATCATTAACAATCTCCAGGCCTATCTAGTAAAATAAGTACAGGATTCTAGGACTTGTCAAGGGTTAAATTGGTGCATGTATAACCATTGGAAATCCTTATATAGGGAATACTATTCACTCATTATTCACAGATCTAGGCCGGATTGTGACACACCCAGACCCTATTGGAGATGTAAAAGAAAACACAGACAAACAGGTTAAAAGTAGCTTGTTAAACACACACACCCTTTTATGCAGGGAAGAGAGTGGGTGGCAGATCCCAGGGGAAAAAAGAGGGACCATCTGCTGGTCAGTTCTTGGGTCAGAGCCCTGCTTTACTGAGCACCTCACAGCTGCAGCCCCTGGGAGAAGCCATTTGTCAACTTTATACCTTTCTGCTTTATGGTCTGGTGACTTAATAGGATTCGACCTTCCCTGGATTCCATTTCAGTTGGGTCAGACACCACACTTCAAATTAAAACTCAGGCTCTGAGACAGGGACTGAGAAGCTGCTGCTGCTGCTGCTACTGCTGCTGCTGCTGCTGCTGCTGCTGCTGCTGCTGCTGGTGGTGGTGGTGGTGGTGGTGGTGGTGGTGTGTGTGTGTGTGTGTGTGTGTGTGTGTTCAGAGATATCTGTGGCTTCAAATGACCTCCAAATCGATGTCAACAATCCCTATATTCACATTTCAACTCACCTGAGCCCTAAATACCTCTCTCCCATCTTATCTTCCCTAGACCTTTTTGTGAACCTCAAAGTGCAATGTGATTCTACCACCCACTTACCTGCTGGAAGAAGACCTCATGTAGGAATGGAATGGAACTTACTGGGAGGGAATTTTGACAGTATAAAAACTCCCTAAATTGACTTCAGAGAGAAAATGATCTTCAACTAAGAGACCATTTGACAGAATGCAAGGTAAGAGTACACATCTTGTCCTTTTCTGAAATCCCTTATCATCTCTTTGGGTTTTGCTTTTAATTCTTTGAGATGGGCTCTTCTTTAACCACCTTGGCCTTGAACTTGCTATGTAGGTAAGGATGGCCTTGACATCCTGATTTCCTTTCTTCACCTCTCCATCTCTCATGTGATGGTGTTACAGGTGTGCAACACCAACGCCCAGTCTTCTATGTCCATCTGAAAAGACAGATATCCAGCTGTGTGGTTTTGGAAGGTAAAATCTGAACAGTGCTTGCATCATAATAATAAGCCCAGTGCTAGAGTGGGTGGGGTTACCACAATCTCCACAGAGCAAGTCACAGTTTACAAGTGAGGTGATGGGATTTTTCGTGTTTACATGTTCTTCCACTTTTCTGTGGTTACCCTTGGAGATTCCAGCCTTATTTTTTATTGTGCCCCTGAGAATTAAGGTGAGGCTCTGTATCTGTTTTTGAAACTATGTATACATGGCTTTCAGCCACACTTAAGGTTCACATAGACATGATAATGGGGTTGCTGAGTTTCTACAGAGAAGATGGATGAGTATCAAATGGTTCCACTAGCTGGTTCCACTCTGCAAAGTTCAGTCCATCCTTTTCTTGCTGACATTTTCTCTCTTTACTCTGGTAAGTTGTGGTTGAAGTTGTTTTCAAGGGAGACTCGGAATTTACATATTAAAACATGATAGATTAGAAAAAACATCTCTCTTCCTCTTTTTTAAAAGATTTATTTATTAATTATATGTAAGTACACTGTAGCTATCTTCAGACACTCCAGAAGAGGGTGTCAAATATCATTATGGATGGTTCTGAGCCACCATGTGGTTGCTGGGATTTGAACTCAGGGCCTTCAGAAGAGCAGTCAGCGCACTTTTATTTTTTTTCTATATTCTTTGTTTACATTCCAAATGCTTTCCACTTTCCCAGTTCCCCCATCCCCATAAATCCCATAAGCCCTCTTTCCTCTGCCCATTCCCCAACCACTCCCTCCCATTTCTCTGTCCTGTTACTCCCCCACAATGCTGGATTAAGCCTTTCCAGGACCAAGGAACTCTCCTTCCTTCCTTCTTTGGTAATCATTGGAGGAATGGATACAGAAAATGTGGTATATTTACACAATGGAATACTACTCAGCAATTAAAAACAATGAATTCATGAAATTTTTAGGCAAATGGTTGGAACTGGAAAATATCATCCTAAGTGAGGTAACCCAATCACCAAAGAATACACATGGAATGCAGTCACTGATAAGTAGATATTAATTAGCCCAGAAGCTCTGAATACTCAAGACACAATTAACATAGCAAATGATTCCCAAGCAGTCAGTGC
The DNA here is from genome assembly GCF_947179515.1 of Apodemus sylvaticus. Taxonomy (NCBI): domain Eukaryota; kingdom Metazoa; phylum Chordata; class Mammalia; order Rodentia; family Muridae; genus Apodemus; species Apodemus sylvaticus. The sequence goes on from NC_067492.1 coordinate 26,493,872, forward strand.
TCTTAACCACTGAGCCATCTCTCCAACACTTTCTCTTCCTCTTCTTGTTCGTCACCAGTAAGGTATAACATATGGACTATCTACATATATCCCTCTAAAGGCGTGTTCCATACTACTCACAGTAACCATTGTGATGCCCCAGTCTTGTCTAGTCCATAAAACAAATATTGTGCATCTAGAAGAGGGGTACAAGGGGTGGATGGGGTGATTTTCATTCACACTAGTGCAGAATTATTTTGCGGCAAGAAGAAAGGTCACTGTCACACCATAAACCCAAAGCAGGTCAAACATTCATTACCAAGACATGCCTCACATCCCCTCCTGCCCCTCCCCCCTTACTGCATAAGAAAAGAGATACAGCCACATAGGAGAGCAAGAAGCCCCAGCAAGCATCACTAAGCTGTGGTCTTTCGGGAAGTGGCTTTGTTATGAAGTTCGATCGATGGGATTGATCCGAAGATGGGCTATTACTTTGCCAGTGGACCCGTTTTTAGGATCAGATGAATCTGGCTGAGATCTGGAGGCTTTTCTGGTAACTTTAAAGCCAAATCCAGCTCCAGCTAGTACCTTCCTAGAGCTTTGCTTCTTTCCCAGCCTGCCCCCATGAAAAATACAGTGTGGATATTGCAGTAGGTTTGATATATAAGTGTATGCTCTCTGGCTCATATTTCAGTAAAAATGTCGTGTTTTGGAATGGGAATTGGCTTTCATCTAAAAATCACACAGGTTATTTGTGGAAGAGCCAGGTGTTCTGGTTTCCTTATAATTATTCATGTTCCCTTCAATCAAACATAAAGATAATGCTGAGGCATCCACTCATGCTGCGTACTCAAGCACTGAGTACTCTGTCATGTCCTGGAGGAACAAAGATAGAGGTACAGTTTTCTTTGCTAGATGTGCAAGTGATACCCTCCAAGAACCTTATTTTAACCTAACCTCCGAATCAGGCATTCCACACTCTATGCAGAAGTCCTTTCAAAGGCTTTCTTACATTCACTGCTATATCTCTGAGACCTGGCACAGAGCCTGGTATCTGGTATATGATAGGGTGAGTATGCATTGAATGGTAACCCAGTAGACAAGCCAGTCAGTAAAGTCCTTGTCTTGCCAAGCATGATGACCTCAGCATCCACATGAAAAGAAAGCTGGAAATGGTGGCCTGCACTTGTAACCCCAGTGCAGAGATAGACGGGTCCCTAGAGCTAGCTCACCAGTTAGCCTAGCAACCTGGTGAGTTCCAGGCTGGTGAGAGACTAAGTCTTAAAAACCAAAGTAGACAAAACCCTGAATAACAAGAGTTGAATTTGTCTTCTGACTTCCAGGTGCAAACATATATACATGCGGTCTGGTAAATGTGTTCAGGTCACATGCGAATGCATACACAAAATATTTGTTAAGTGAATGTCAGCTAAAGGGTTGCATGATATGGTGTCATCTCGTCACAGCTGAAAGCGATTCTGTCTGTTCATAAAGTCAAAAGAATTGGGGTAAGTTTAGGAGAGGTTTCAGATTTTGGAGACAGTTGAAAGGAACAACAGGAGACTAGATTCCAGATAGAGAAGGCAGACCACCAGGGGGTCTGAGACTAGAATATTTATGGTGTTAGTAAGTTTAAAAAAAAAAAGCAGATAAAACAAATCATCTAAATGGAAGGAAGATGTTATGGCATAAGATTTCAGAGATCCTGGCATATGTTCATGTGGCACCATCGTGGTGAGAGTGGAGTAACGCCAAAGATTATGGCTCCAGAAGCACGTGAGGACGCAAGCTGCTAACATTATGGGCTGGGGAATAGAGGGTGAGAGAGGCAGGTTTCATTGATCTCTAGAGACCCACTTCTCCTACCTAGTACATTCAGCTATGAGCTTTTGAGTAGAATACTGATGATAATAATAGTGCTCTTGTGATCTCTCAATTGCACCGCTACCTGGAGACCAGCCCTTTAACACATAAGACTTGTGGGTAAAACTTCATAGTCAATGCAAAGCACATGCCAATGGCTCAGGAAGAGGATGATCCCAGACTTGTGTAAGATTAGAACCTCTCTTCCCAGTGCAGACTAAAAATCGCAAGGGAAGTGAAGGGAGTTGTAGGGTATGGGGATTACACTTTACTTTTTTTTTTTCTTTTTCTTTTTTTCTTTTTTTTTTTTTTGGCATGCGGGAAAGCCAGAAGGGGGATTTTTGCTGGACTTAAGCACTTCTGATCTGGGGAGATTGGGGATAAACTGAAGCAAACTTCTTGTTGATGGCTAAGATGTTTGACTCCTCTGAAGTAACATGTGTCTCAGATGAGAACCTCAAAGGAACGAAGCTAAATGTCTCAGTATGTTTTGTGGCAGATGCTGTCTGCTCTGGTGCCTCTGGTCCAATCTGGTTCCTTGGAATCCAAACAAAACTCAACATTCCTGTACTGCCTGCAGGAGGCTTAAGGAGTTCTCTCCCCTGAAACACTGGATTTCAGGGAAGGACTGGGGGAGTTGTGTGAGATGTGGGTACACATGATCTTTGCAGTAACTGGGGGAGGAGAGTGTATTGGGGAAACGAAAAAGAGATGAATATCTATAAATTTGGCGAAGGTAGTCTTGTGAAATAAAACCATCTGTAGGGAGAGTTAGACTGGAGTTTCACTCAGATGTTTTTCCTTGATATCTCAATAATATGGGATTTTCTGAACTTGTCTTAACCTTTAGTAATCTCATCTGAAAGATCAACACTAGATCCAGTCATATTGATATTATGATATTATGAGTTGAAGTACTCCCTACTAACACTAGTTCTTCTGCCTCCAATAATGAACTTGACACTTTAGTGCATGCCAAGAGGATGAGGAGGTATACCTGGCACTTAAAGAAGCAGACATCTATTGTAGGATGTTATTAGCTGTGGAATGAGGTTGGAGTCAATAACTAAGGTCTAGGTGTATGTAGGTCAATGGGTGCTTAGAGGATGATCTTTCTGCTGCCACTGGGTGAACCTAGAAAGGCCCAGGAAGACACCGAGAATTTTGACCTTTGGAAACTGGAAACACAAATGGGCAATAATCATCTAAAACCAACGTTATTCCTCTGTGAATACAGTGATTGTATGGTTAGATGGATCACACAGAGATAGAGGAGGGTAGGTTGTAAACCTTTCCACGTCCTAACACAGGGCACACAAACCTTACTGAGATCCATGGAATCCCAGCCAAGAAGAAATAAGAAAAAAATGTCTGCCTTCAGATTCCTTCCTTCTTTTCTTTTCTTCCCTCTGTCTTGGAAGGCAGCAAACTATTTGATTCCTAGGGATGACGTTTTCACTGGAATCCTCACTAGAAGCTGACTGGGTATGGAGATCGAAGCACAGAAGGCTCATTCCCATCTCGTCATATTCTCATCCTCCAAAACAATATATCTGGACAATTTCACACATGTATACAATGGAGTGATGGTCATATCCATACCCAATTCCCTATCCCACCCCCTCCCCCCGGACTTTTCTCCCAACACATTTCCTTCCCACATCCATCCTTTTCTTTTCCTCTTCCTTTTAAATTACCCAGAGTCATATTTGTGCTGCCCAAATACACAGAGACAGCCATAAACCCCAAGAATAATTGCTCCCTCCCCTAGTACACATCAACTCCTAAAAGCTTTTCAGCCTAGGGTGGAGCTTCATTATACTTTTTATTTCCTCTTTCTTTGAGTCAATGTATAGTACATGCGCTATGTTAGTCGGGAACTTACTTCTTAGCTCGGGCTTGCCTCAAACTCACGGTCTACCTGTTTTCTCTTCCAAATGCTTGGATTAAATGTGTATGACACCATGTCTGGCTCCTCTCCATCATTTTTATGACAATGGAAATCTCTCCTGTTATCCATGACTGACTCCCTACTTCATACTCTCCTGGACTGGGCCATCTGTGTACCAGAACCCATATATTGTGAGTTCATACGATCATACACCATTATATCCTAAGATAGCTATTTTTGTGCTCCTTCCTGAGGGGGTAACCTGAATTTTTGACCAGATCTTGCCTTCCAGAAGGTTGGGCCAGATTCCCAGTGGAAAGCCAGTGCTGACATTTAATTAAAAAGCCAAGATGTTACTTTGTGGTAGTTTGTGAAGTTTTATCTCAACTTTCTTTGCAACTAGAGCCTTCTTCTAAAGAAGAGGAGGGGCTTATGGAACTTTGATATACTTCTCTGATGTCTGTCCTGACAGTGGAAAACACATAAATAGTGTGATATCCATCTGCCTAAATAGAAGAGTGCTAAGCTAGAAGTCCCAAAGAACCTGTTACAAAGACACAAAGGACCAAATTGGTCAACAGACTCATTTACTCAGAGTGTGTTTGCTAAACACTTTCACTGTGGATGTTGTGATTCAAAGAACAAGGAATATAAGTAGAATTGAGTCTCCTCTCTGCTTAAGAACCATTCACATTCTTCCACTTTACTTAAATAACCTTACTAGGGTGGAAGAAATCTCACATATGCTTGCTTCAGCTTGGGGCTCCATACTTACTGTGTGCCCTAGTCCCACTGCTTATTAGACTTTCCAAGATATGCAAACACGAAGCACTCCCCTTGGCCCCAGGTCCTTCCACACTTCTTTCTTGAAGAGGCTCCTTTTTTTTTTTTGCTCTTCACACAGCTGACACTTCTTGTCTGCTTGGTCCTAAAATGTCTTTAGGGACACACCAGGTACTATTCATGTTCTTTTCTCTTCTAAAAAGCCAACTTCATTTCTTCCGTAGCTCAGATTATAACTAAATGTCATCTATTTACTTTGCGGAAAAAAAAAAAAAAACTTTCATTCATTGGATTATAAGCTGTGCTCTGGTAGATATTGGATCTGTTTTCTTGACATATGACTGCTACATTCCACATGCCCTGAGTATGAAGAAGGTATTACAAAAATGCATGTACACATACATTAGTATATGTGAAAACAGATACAGAGACTCTCTTGTGCCTGTCATGCGGTTCTTGGGAGCATAGTCAAGCATTATACTTTTAAGCCCATAATACTGTGGTCCTGAGGAGAGAGGACCTCTATTTTAGAAGACAGAGAGGGTTGTAGAAGGTTCAATTTTAAGTGTGTTTAGATGATTAGTTTCTCAAGACTCTATGTTCTCAAGAACACTTCAGCAAGGAGTATAAACAACACACCAGACTATATATATATATATATATATATATATATATATATATATATATACTGCAATTGTTTATAATCTAGGTGTGCTCCATTTAATACTGGGATATAAAAATTTTAACATGTTTATTGTTAGTCTGGAATTCCAACTGGTAAATACAAACACATACTATTGTATACCAATAAAAAGATAGCATAGTTGAGTTTAGGCAAAGATGAGGTGGGAAGAATAGACCTAGGATACCTTAGGATCAAGGGAAGGCAGAGTCACAGGTACAAAGACATTGGAACATAAATGTGCTCATGGGGACACAGACCATGGTTTTCATTTTGTAAACCATAAGCAAGAGTATGACCAAACCAGATCTTAAAATTTTTGATCAAAGATGTTATCTGCTCTTTGTCTAGCACAGAGAAGTCCCTCTCTAGATTAGAGATGATGATATACACTCCATTGAAGAAATCAGGATGTGCCTTGTTTAGGTGTTGATATATTATTATTGGTAGAAATATGTTTGGGTTCTGATTTTGTGGGAGCTGAATGAGTTCCTTCCCATCACTGGACATGGACCATCCCATCACTAAAATAACATCATTATCTTGATATCTCTAAGGCTTCTGGTTCTTTTACGACACTGAAGTCTTAAACTGAGATCCTGTGAAATACTCCTTTGTGCCCAAAGGATTGTAACACAAGGACTTTTCTGCCTAACCTCAGAGAATTTTGCTTCCTTAGAGATGGGGGTGAGTGTCATAGGATGATTTAGGAAGGGTGTGCTGTTTTAGGAAAAGAAAACTGAGGAAAGTACAATAGAATGAAAGAAAATAAGCCCAATACTGGTACTTACTCATTGGGAGACTCATTTGGCTTCATCTCAAGGAGCTTTGAGTTAAAGAAATGCTGCAGTTGTCCATCAGGAAGCAAAGAAACCCAAACAACCTAAAAATTAAAAAAGCAAAAAATGTTACATCTTCATTTTTGTTTCATGTGCACTGCATACCTACATACACACACACACACACACACACACACACACACACATGAACACACACACACACACACACACACACACACACACACACACACACAAAGTGCATATGCAGAGATCAAAGAAAAAGCCTTGGGAGATGGTCCTCTTTGCCCACCATGTAGGTCCTGAGGATCAAACTCAGGTCTTTGGACTTGGCAGCCAGCATCTTTATCTAATGAGTCATCTACAGGCTACACACCCTGCTTCAAACTTTCCTGCCTCTATACAGTCACTGGAAAAGAGCACTGTCTTTGCAGTTTACACAGGGTAGTGTAGCTTTCTGGCCCTCTAGTCATGTGGCTCCCACCAGTCTCAAGAATTTTGTGGCTGTAAGTCATGAGTAGCTAGGACATGGGCATGGTCTTTCAGGAAAGACATATGGCCGGGGTACTGAGAGCATCTCTTGTGGATAGTTCATTCTCTTAAGAAAGTTTGTGCTGTTGGAAGTGTTATGAAAGAGGAACACAAGACTTTTATGTATTACAAGAAGCATCATTTTGTCTAGGACTCAATATTTCTGTCTACAAAATGGGCAAACAGAGTCACATTTGTTCTAAGTAGTATTACTTTGAACATTTGCTCTGGAGTCTGACTACATTTCTTAAAGCTCTTAACTCTCCCAAGTACATGTTTATGCTTCCCCCAAATGAATATTTTCTGGTTTTCAGTAGTTACTGATGATATAAATACATACCACCTTACTATAGCTATCCTGTAAAATGGACTGATTATAGCACACCTTATGCACCATTACTATGGGGATTAAAAATTAATGGGACACAAAACTATTGAGTATGTATTCTCTTCCTTTCTCTAATATCAGCTATGTATACCTTAGTAAGAAAATTAGAGAATGCCTTAAGAAGCTCTATTTTTCTGGCTGAAGAATGAAGCTATATTCTCTGTGAGATGAAGCAGAGACACCGACAATCAAAGTGGGATATTAAAAGGTAGGGATAAAGTCTTCCTACATGGACTGTTACCATACTTCTAACCCTTGTGATTTTTGTGCATATTCTGACAGTGTCATGGGAGGCTTAAGGGACCTGGGTGGAACTTGTTCTTAGCATATTGCCTTAGGAAAACCATATGCAGATGGGCTTGTGCTGATCTGAGGAAACAGAAGGAAAATAATTCATGGTTTCAAAACTTGACATTTTTTAGCTTCCCACCAGATATGTCATGTGTACTATATTTGCTGTGCTTCTTGGCCTGACTTTCTAAGCTCAAGGCTCAGGAATTAGACTTGACATTTCCTCCTAACATGGGTGAGAGAGGCGTATGAAGAGGGAGGGTACTGTGGAACAGAAAGAGAATGAGATTTGGAGATGTCCAGACCCAGGTCCAAATTTGGACACTCGGTGTTGAGGGATATTGTCTGTTCTTGCTCAAGTCTCCTCATTCTGAGCCTTAGTCTATGAAATGGGATATTTTTTTTTTTTTAGTTCTCAAGGATTGTCCAAAGATTAAGTGGGGAGGGTGCATCTGTACAGCAAGCTCTCTCTCTCTCTCTCTCTCTCTCTCACTCTCTCTCTCTCTCTCTCTCACACACACACACACACACACACACACACACATACACACACACACACACACACACACACACACACACACACACATACATACACACACCTGGATGGACACATATTAAGTAACCCTGTGATAGATCCCTAAAAAACCTGTTCAGAATTAGCACACACTAAAGGTGGGGCACTGAGCCCTTTTCTCTTTCATCTCCTTCATTGATCACTCTCCTGCCCACCAGGCTTTACTTACCAGTTGTACAATTTTGGCCTTGGTGCCTCACGAACTGTTTTGCTAAGGGAGAATTTCTTGAATGCATGCTGGTAATCATCTTCCATAATGGTGCCTTGGAATATGCCTCTGACCTCCAATAGCCCTTCCCGAACAATATTTCTATCACTGACAAGGAAAAGCATCCAGAATTGGCAAGCTTCTAACTGATTGGCAGGTCTGTAAAGCAGGCTGACACATGGTGCTTGAACAGGGAGCCAAAGGTGGAAGAGTTGCTTCAATAGATTTGAAAAGGTCATACTTTGGGTATAATGTGAGAATTCTACGAGTCCCCACAGAGCCTGGTGGGTTAAAAGAGGCCAGAAAGAAAGACGCTTATTTAGGACAATGACCTGGGAAATCTACCCAATGTTTATGATTGGGTGTCAAGATGGTGACCTACATAGGATATGGGTCATATCCTTTAGGTCAAAAGAAGATTTGGTCCCATCGAGAGCATCATTGGTACATGGTGCTGGAAGAGGCTTAGGGGACAGAGACAGTGTCAACAAAGGCTTAGGTCGATGTGATTTCCCCATCATGGCTCTTTCTGTCTCTAAGCTTCTACTGGCCCATGATCTAGGACAACAGAATACAGAGGTTATTCTTGTCCTCCTGAAGGCAAGTGGAGTTTGCCATGTACAGTGTTGTGAGAGGCCATCACTAGCTCCCATGGTGCTGGGATGGTCTGTGTAGAAGACATGGGAATGGGACTCCCAAGAGGAGTTGGGCCAAGGCCTGAGGCTCACTCTAGGTACAGTGAGTTCTGATCTTGAAGGATAACACACTAAGTGATTGGTAGCTGATGAAATCTTTTCTGTATATTTCCATCTCGTGAACCTTCTATATTTCCTTTAGAGTAGCTTGGCTGCAGCTGTGCCAGTACACCTTGTCTCAGCTCTATCCCCCTTCCTGAGTCTCAGTTTGTAAAGTTTCCCCATTTCCTCCTTCAGACTCCTCTGCCCTGGCAGGTCCTCTTTGTGCCATGCTAGGCTCCATGGCTCACTTTCTTAAAATTTTCTTTATAGACAGAAAAAGGTCCCTCCCCTTTAAGTACCTTGGATTTTGTCATCTGTTCCCTAGCCCTCTTCAGGGATGCAGGTCCACACCTCCCCTCACAGCCTTCCCAGGTCGCATTCCCTATGTCTACCCCGAGGGATGCTGCCCATGACCCAAAACTGTCAGCTCTCTCTTTCACGCTCACTTAGAGAGCATTACAGGAACACTGTGCGAAGAGCTTCCATTTATGGAAAACATCTATGTGCGGTGTTGGTCTGTGAAGGCCCAGTGGCCTCTCCCTTTTATTGATTATGACAGGAGCTGCAGATTTCTTCCAGTCTAAGAGTGGGAGCTAAAGGCTGAGTTCTTCAAGGTGCAGGCTCACCAGAGGCCGATGAGCTGACTTTTGAACTGCTTTCTCTTGTTCAGGCTGTTCCCTTATCATTGTGTCTTCATGACCACTAGGCACCAGGACAGCCTAGTTCTATAGCGAAGATTCTTATTATAGCTCCATAGACATGTCCAGCTTCTTCAACATCAAAACACAGGACGTTGAAGTATCCTGGGATAGTTCAAGTTTAGAGCATTTAACATAGAGCCCTTTAGTCAGGGCCCTTTCAGATCTGCATGGTTCTTGCACTTGCCGTCCTCTGTGATCACTTGAATAAGGCTGTGTTCTGTGTCTTAGAGGAAGAGTCACTTCAAGGTCAAAGAGTGATAGTGGTTCCTTATCAATTGCATCTGTTTCAGCCCATTGCCATCTTGACGCTTTCAAGAATGGATCCATCCCCTTGCCTCTCTCCCTCCTGTCCCTCCATTTTCTCTTTCTGACATCTCCTTCTCCAGCCACAGTGACCAACCTGCAGGTAAAAGACTGACTGTGGATTCCCACTGCCATGAACTTGTTCATGATTTTCTGCTGAGCATTATTTCCACCCTTTCCATCCCCAGTTCCTTAGTTATTTTCAGGACTGACTATAGACCCTACCTTTCTGGCAAATCTTACCAAGAATCTTTGATTTGACCTTCCTCATGGGTGACCCTCCTCTGTGGTCACTTCTGTTTAGACGGATGGTGTGACAGTGATAGCTCGGACCACTCTGGGCATATTTGAACAAAACTCATAAATGTTTCCAGGGCTACTTCTTCATCTGTGTAATTGGGAAGTGACTAGAGCCTGCCTTATAGCCTGTAGTGAACCTGCGGCTGGGGAGGAGGGGTACAACTGTGGGTAGATACATAGGCTATGCCCATTTTCAGACATTGTTTTTATGTCTCGTGTTAGGGGATAGTGTGTGGCTTCTGTAGTCACGTTTATTTCCAGAGCTGAGTAGGGACTAAATGCTCAAAACAGAAAGAACAGATAATAATAAAGAAGAGCCAGAGAGAGGCTTAGGGTTTATGTTGGGAAAATACCTGAGATAATCAACTTAAAAGTCAAAACATTCATTCTAACTAATCTTTCAGAAGCCTGTAGAGGGTTCCAGTCAACGACTGATTAGCTCCTGTCAGGAAACAGCACTTAATGTCTAGAGTAAAACCACTCACCTGAGATCCAGGGGACAAAAGAATGAGGAAGGCTCCAAGGTTCCATAGACCCCTTTAAGGACTCAGTATATGAATATTTTGTACTTGCCCCATCTCCCAAAGACATCTTTTCCCAGTAGCGATTCTGAGAGACCCATTAAAATCCAAGATACAGTGTGAGTGCCAATAATTGTATGACCTGAACTCACAGCTGATTGAAGGCAGCAGGCAAGTAGGCTGTCTCTTCTGATGACAAGGTGGTAGATGTCACTTTGAGATCCTCCTTTTTTCAGTCAGCTTCTTAAACAGATGGATTATTTTACACTGTGAATATGTATTGTGAATATATGAGTGTGTATGGGTTGGGGGATTTCCCTGGCCTCATAACAGCAGTGGAAACCTTGTTTTCTTAGAATGTAACAGAAAGAGGGATGTATCCATGTGGGGGTGGGTTTAGCCTTCACAGGGGCTACTAAGAACCCATAATTCTTATGCAAGTGGCTGTGGGTTTGGAGTAAATGTCTGAGCTGTTGCTAGAGTCCCAGGATAGCTCAGGCCTGGGAAATGATGACAAGTTTGCCATATTCCTGAATAATTAAAGACCAATGTCCATTTGTGGGAATATACTCTGAAGCTATCACGATGTCTTAGTGCCCAAACAAGCTGCATGCGTGCTATTTTAAATAAAGAGCAAAAAACCAAAGCCAAGGAAATAAGGGCCAGTACTTTAAATAACAGTGTTCCCTACATATTAGCCACAGTACAAGAAATGGCATTTACTGAAGCCCTGTAGCTTTGTCAAGCCCATTTGCATATACACAGCACTTTTCAGCAGTTTTTTCAGCAAAGACATCCTGGAATGATCTGGATTACAGGGGTCCTTCTTGTGCCAGACGTGATGTACTTGTGTGATATACTTTTTGGTGTCAATCATGTTTTCCTTCTTTGTGAAATCATGGAGACTAGATTATCAGTTTCTTAAATGGATAACCCCATTGGTAAACAAGTCTCTTTTCCCCTCCCCTCCCCTCCTCTCCCCTCTCTTCTCCTCCCCTCCCCTCCCCTCCTCTCCTCTCCTCTCCTCTCCTCTCCTGCTTTCCCCTCTCCTCTCTTCTTTCCTTCTCTCTTCTCTCCTTTCCCTCCCCTTTCCCTTCTCCTTTCCTCCTAGTCCTTCCTCTCTCCCTCTCTCTTCTTCCCCCTCCTCTCCCCATTCCCCTCTCCCACTTCACCGCCCCTCAACCCTCTCAGTCTTTTTTTTTTTCCATCTTATTTTTAGTTTTCTACAATAGAATTGAAGGTGCCAGGCTTGTACATTATAGGGCTATGAAGGTGATTGGAACTAGAATATTACAGGGATATGAAGCTGGCAGAGAGGTGGGGTAGGGGACTCGAGTGGGGGAAGTTGGAAGTGGGTAGAGGGAGGAGGAGACAGGGGACAAGTGTGGTTAATATGCACATGCCGTAAGTGCATAGAATTTTCAAGGAGTAAAAAAATAGTATTAAAAATACTGTTTATAACTGGGCCATATAATAGATGGGGTTTTAGTGCTTTTGAGAGGCCTTCATGGTAAATTTCATAGAAACTGGGCTAGTTTACCTTCCATCCAACAGTGTGCAGATTCATTCTGACTGGGGAACAAAAGATTAGAAGGAGAAAGGGGGCAGGAAACTGGAGGGTGAGGAGATGTGAGGAAAATATGCTCAATCTAGGATGTACATTTGTAGGAGATCTTTTAAGTAAGAGAGAGAGAGAGACAGAGAGACACACACACACACAGAGAGAGAGAGAGAGAGAGAGAGAGAGAGAGAGAGAGAGTGAGAGAGAGAGAGAGAGAATGAGAGAGACACAGAGAGACAGAGAGACAGAGAGAGAATGAGAGACAGAGAGACAGAGAGAGAATGAGAGACAGAGAGAGAGAGAGAGAGAGAGAGAGAGAGAGAGAGAGGCAGGCAGGATATGGGAGTTCTCTCCTCCTTTAATTTTGAAGCTCACCTCTGTAGATGTTAGGCATTTCCCCCACCATGATTCAGTAAACAGGCAGGTTCCTGTAAACCTGCCCCATAAAGGATGATTTACAAGCACAGAAGTAAGCCAGCCGCCTACAGACCCTATTCTGAAAATTTCTCTTCGCTGAATATGAACTAGGCAAAGCTGGGCAGGAACAAGAAGTCACTTGGGATTCAGAAAGGTCCTGTTTACAAAGACAAGCCCCCAAACAATTCTCAGTAAAGAGTATGGCCACAGGTGTGATAAGGGGGAAAAAACCTAGCCAGAACTCAAAGGAGTGAAGGAACAATTCTTAGTGTTGATGAACACTGCCAAAAATGTCAGCCTCTACTTTCAGGGCTGATGGACAATTTTTATAATAAATAGAAGTTGCATATTGAGTAATCTGAATGTTGTTCAAAATGAATGTTCTTGGATTCAAATGGTCACAGACTGAATAGACAAATTGCTAGCTGGCAGGTAGGCAGGGATAAAATGAACTTTTTTTTCTGATGTGCCAATATTTATTTATTGTGCTAATATTTGATGTATTTATTATTTATCTATTTTGATTTTAAAGAGCATGAATGTATTTGTGTGGGTGCACATGTACATATAGGTATACTTTTTTGTCTGTGAGTCTGCATATGCTCATGTATATGCAGCAAAATCAAGAATAGATCCAGATTCATATGTGAGTGTCCCATCTTAACAGCTAAATTTGTACTCATAACTGGAGATATAACCAGAAGCATCTCAGTGTCTTGACCTGTGTCACAACCTGGCTAGTGGAGCAACCATCATATATTTTAATTATTGCAGAAAAGCAACTTCTTGATTGCATAGGTAGATTAAACATTTGGCAACTTCTTGCATGATTGCAAATGAAAAATGATTATATTAGGGTTGTTATTTTTTTTCCACAAGAATGACTTCCTTTGTGTGGCAGTAGGATGCTTTCAGAAAATCATTCTTTCTGGCTGTGAGGATGTTTAATATTGAGACGAACCTGCACTCAGTCTTCTAAAGTAACTTTGTTTTTCATGTTAATTGAATGAATTACTGTTGATATTTGACAAGGAACTAGAACATGGAACCTTCAGGAGAGTATTCCCGTGCACTGTATTTAAAGAGTCTGTATATTCTAGTTCATAGCACTCCAACTATCATTATCCAAAATCAAAGGTGATTTAGGGCAGACCTTGATAGGCTTCATGGGCTTGTCTTTTTCTCTATCCATGCAATACTCTAGTGTTTATATAAGTAATCAAAAGATGTTTTTCAAATTTACGGTGCAATCCAGTAAATATGAAACAGATGCCCCAAGTTTAACAACATCTCAGGTGAAACTTAATGATGCTACTTTTTACTAGACATATGTGTATCATTTATATTTCTGTTGATATCAGTATACATGTGGCAACTTGTTGACCAATAGCAATACTCATACCTAATGTGGAATATTGTTATTCCAGTACAACATGGCCACTGAACTATTAGCAGTTCATGCAGGAGCAAGTAACCATAGGTAAACTTACTGGTACATACTACCTGAGTGGGATTGTTTGTTTGTGCTACATTTAGGGAAAAACGATATTTGCCTATCTCTCTAGGAAAAGTTTACACAACAGTCTATATTTATATGAATAGAAAAAGAGAAAGTAAGAAGTAAGAAATAAAGACAAAAGAAGGCAGGCAAAGAGAAGGATAGAGAAAGGGGAGAAGAAAGAAGACAAAGGGAGAAAGAGGAGTGTGAACAGAGAAAGAAGAAAAGAGAGGAGAAGAGGAGAAAAAGAAAAGAGAAAGGAGAGAAGAGAAGAGGAGAGGAGAGGAGAGGAGAGACAAGAGAGACAAGAGAGACAGATGAGATTAGAAGAGCAGGGCAGGAAAGTAAATACTTGAACAGAACCAAGCTTTTGTGCTGTTTGCAGTGCTGTGCTTGGCTATTTTTGTACACTGGTCTACACTCTGCCTTATGCTTTAATTACAGTGAAAGCTTTCAAAGAAAATAGGTTTGATCACCACAGCTGTGATTGAGATCAGAGGTAGGTCAAGAGGATGTGAAACAGGATGCCCAAAACATCTGCCATTCTAGTGTACCAGAGACTGTCAGGAAGAAGGTCTGCATCTGGCATCTGTAGTGGCTACACGTGGACCCTAACTGCTGCATACACCAGGAATCCACAGATGTGTCCCTGAGACAGACTTCACTCCAGAAATTAGCCCCATGAACAAGTGTTCAGAAGTAAACAGCATGAAAGCCAAGTACAGATGGTTTGAAATGTTCATCTCTGTGAAGGTTCTTTGCTTGGCCTCTGGCTGGTAATTTGTCATCTGTATGTTTGCAACCACTGAGTCACCTAGACATATACTGACTTCTACCCGGGAAATTTCTGGGTTCAGTTTGAGGGCTGGAATTGGAGTTTGGGCATGGTGGAGATACTTTCTTCAGGGTCAAACATCCTTATAAATTTGAATTGAATTAACCTTTTATAACATCTTTACCTATCTATATGATAGAAAGAAGACATAGAATAGAAACAAGGTAAAAGAAAGGAGAGGAAAAAAGGGAGGAAGAGAAAGATCAAAAAAGGAAGGAAAAAATGGAGAGAGGGGGAAGGCTGGGAGGGGCAAACATACCACTGACTGGAGTTTCAAGCATAATCACAGCATCTTTGCTCCTGGCTGTTTTCTAGATTTTCCAGAGCTCTCCAAATACATATTTTTTCATTACCCAATCATGAACAGCTGTTGCTAAAAGATGGGCATTTTGTTATCACAGATAATTAAAAGCAAAAGAAGGAAAATAAGATTGTTGAATTGACATTCCAAATATAAGAAGTAACAGAAAGCACCAAACTGCAGAGAGTAATTTCTCTGACCTGAGGCTGTGGGGCCCAGAGGCTCTGCTCCCTCCCTCCTCAGTTGCAGGACTCATCAGCCAGAGCTCCAGAATGCCCCACAAGTAGGCAAGGCTATCTCATTTCTAGTTCTGCAATAGAGAACTTGGATGATTAACCATCTCTAATGAGCTTAATGGAAGACAATGACAGCTGTTATTTACCTTGGGACAAGTTAAGTGGAAAATGCGTGTTGGCT
Source organism: Apodemus sylvaticus (assembly GCF_947179515.1). NCBI lineage: Eukaryota > Metazoa > Chordata > Mammalia > Rodentia > Muridae > Apodemus > Apodemus sylvaticus. The sequence continues at coordinate 26,509,450 of NC_067492.1, forward strand.
GGAAATCTCTTATGCAACTTGTAAAGGGGATTGTGGTAGAGGCAGTTGGTGGTTGAGAATCAATTAGGCCTAAATCTAACTCTCATTTTCTGCTCATATGTAGGGTGTCTGTATCCAGGCAAGGGTAGCTTGCAATGGTAACTCACAGTTGCAGTCAGAGAGGGAACTGACATTGAGCCTCCAGCATGTGCTTTGAGCTAATTCTTCTAATTATTTTACTTTCTAATGTGACCTCAAACAAAAAGCTTATAAATGGTCATTTTAGAAATAAACAGAGAATAACAACAAAACAATGACTCCATTTCCTTGAGCAGATGCTGATTTAGTGAGCATTGTGTTTGCTTAATCCTTCTAAAATAAGAAGTACTAAGATGTTTAAATGTAGATCTGCATGAACCCCAAACCAAAATATTATTGCTTAGGGCAGTTTAACACTAATATTTACTCAGAATCAGTGGGTTAGGGTACTTTTGATCATGCATGAAGACTTAAGTTCAATCCCTGGGATCCATGTGGTAGAAGAAGAGAACTAAGTCATATGTGTTATCCTCTGACCTTTACCTGTAAGCCATAGCACATGTATACCTCCTCACCTACCCACTCACCCAAACCTAGGATAAGCAAATGAAAATGGTACATTATAAAATGAACGCTTATTCTGAGTGCTCATTTCCTAACTCTGCTTCTGGAGGAGATTTGTGTTATTTTGAGCAACTGTACCATTACCACAGTCTTGTTAGGCTAAACAGAGAAATTTCTTTTCCCACCATTTTGGAAGCTGTTACCTTGAAGACCAATGCTTGCAGGGCAAAGAGGCTCTCTTTTTTGCATGTAACCCCCAACATTCTCCCTGGGTGCTCTTGGTTTTCGTGGGAACGCTCTCATTTCTCTACATCTTTATATAAATATATAAGTTTCCTTGGAACAGAGCTTCACCCTTACTTAAACTCAGTTACCTCCCAAGAAGATTTTCTTCAAGTCAACTCTAGGGGTTAGAGCAACAACACAGGAACTGCAAAGGAATGCAATTCAGTCCACGGAAGAGATAAAGGAAATACATGAAGAGTAAAAAAATATTTGTATAATTGATAAGGTCTATGAATCTGACTGACAAGGTATATTTAAAGTCTGTCTGCTTCTATCTTCTTTAGATTTAGGCAGCTAGCTCTTTAATAAAACATGGATACGGATGTATAAGTTTCTCTTCCTATAGCTCTTTCCTTCTTTTAAAGTCTAGTTGGTGCTCTGTCTCTTTTAAGATCGGCCTCAGTCCTTGGGGTATGGCCCCGTTGTCTATCTCACAATTCACATCCTACATTGCTCTCTGTGTGTCTTTGTTTTTCTTCATTTCCCTCCTGCTGTGTTTTCTTCCTGTGCGGCTGAGTTTTTTCCTGAGAACAGAGAAAACATCTCATCCTTCTTATGTCTCTATTACTGGCTTCGGTAAAGATGGATGGCTCACCTACTGTTGGCAAGCTTGTTTGCTTTCCCCCTTGGAGATCGGAGTTGGGCAAGCAAGCAAGCAAGCATAACTTTGGAGTGCACAGAGCATGAGCTACTTTCTTGATGAAAATTTAGTCTTCCAAAGAATCCTGCAAAGGAAATGTGATGACTGAATGGGATAAGAAATAAAAAGTAGAATTTCCTCCATACTGTACAGCCACAAGGCTGTGTGTCTAGAAGTTGAGTGAAAATGGTTCTACCCATTGGCCTCTCCACCATGCTTGGAATTTTAAATGTTACTTTGACTTGGGGTACTTAGATTTTCTTTCTTATTTTTCATAGAACCTCATCTTTCCTGTCCTGGTGAGGCACCCAGCAGGACCATTGCTCAGGTATGTGCCATTCTGAGAGTATATTCTAAATCACTTGACCTAAGATAACACCTCTAGTCATATTCTTTCACTCTTCTGTGCACCTTTTTTTCATAAATGCTGACCATGATCTTTGCTTCATGTTTTAGTAAATGGGTTGTTTTCTTGTTTATTGTTGAGTCTCTAAGAAATTTCACAACATCAGAGATTGTGTCTACCTTTCCAATATCTTCTCTGTCTGAGAATGTTATTGTGATATAAAAATAATACTGAAGAAATTGAGTAATGTGTTGTATATTAAATAAAAATTAAATAAAAAATAATAATGTCTAATAGGAATTATCATGTGGTCATCATCTGGGATGAGCAGCCACATACCACTATAGAAATGCTCTTTTTTTTCCTTTTCTTTTCTTTTTTTTCTTTTTTTTTCCAAGACAGGGTTTCTCTGTATAGGCCTGGCTGTCCTGGAACTCACTCTGTAGACCAGGCTGGCCTCAAACTTGGAAATCCACCTGCCTCTGCATCCCAGGCGAAGAAATGCTGATTCTCAAGCCCCGGCCTCAATAGGGTTGATCACGGAAATTGGGCATAGGCTGTAGTCATTTACAATATCTCCATATTACCAGGTACCTGTGATGTTTGCTCAGACTTGAGGGCTACTGGTTCAGCAATGCTTTTTAATTTTTTGATGTATAAATGAGTCATGTGGGATGTCTCAAAGAATAAATTCTTGTTCAGGCCATCTGGGTGTGGGGTTGTGATTCTGTATGCCTAACAAGCTCTGAATTGTGCTCGTGCTGCTGTCCACGAACTTGCCACTCAAGTAATCTTTGCAGCCATCTGGGGAGCTTTAAAGATTACTGATGCTAGTCCCATCCTCAGGCATGCTGGTTTAATCGGTCTGCAGTGCAGCTGTACTAGGTTTTTTTAAAAGCTCCGTAGGTGACTCTAATGTTCAGGCAGAACCAAGATTTCAGGACCTTCAAAAGCTGTCAGATGGGTGTATCCATATAGTGCTGGTCATTGTCTGCTGTCCACACAGGTGGATGCACTCTCTGGACAGGGGTGAGGGCATTTTGGGGCAGAACATGAAAGGATCTACCCTGAGAAACATTGCTGTATAGGCAGGTGGAGCTTCAGAAGACCCAAATATTCTGTGAGGAATTTGAGACAATGAAGGAGAAACTAGAAAATGGGTGAGAAACTAAATCTCTCAGCCTGCTTACCAACACAAGCACTCAATATAAGGATTTGATAATGCTCAGTCAATACAGACCCAATGAGTACAAAAACCAATGGTTATTTGCTCCTTGAGATAAAACTCCCACAAAGAACAAATGTTCCAGGGATTATTTATCTTGGCAGGTTAATTAAAAATGACTCCAATAATTAGTTTTATGTGTTCAATTTCTTTGTTATTTGGATAGCTTCTTTTCATAGATTGCACAAAAGCTTCTGAATGGAGCCCCCGCCCCGACTTCCCTGTGCCTCTTTTGAACTTGCATTCTGAAAAGCAGACCATGCATTCAGAGCCTTCTTTAGTTTGAAATAAACCCTCCTTTTGGCCACCAAGCCTCAGATACATTAGGTCACATCTTGAGATAAAGAGACACAAAAGTGGTTTCTCTTCCTAGCTTTTCCTCTTGTTCGTTTGTCCTATGGGGCTGCTTAAAGAAAAGTAACCTATATTAGGATGTTTCAGGAGTGCTGTCCCAAGTGAACAATAATGAAATAAATAAAATACCGTTCTTAACACATTAAATTGCAAAATAGAAGAGTATGTATGTAATAGACAAGACACAAGAAAATGTACTAACGCTCTTGAAAAGTACCACATCTCATGCACTATTTGCTCTATTGTTATTGTATATGCTAGGGTCTCAGGCTACTGTAAGCATCATGTAGGATGAACAGGAAAGCTTCTGGAGACATTATATAGATACACTACCTTTGATGAGTCTGGGGGCTGGGAGTCGCATAGTATCTGTGGGGGAATCTCATTTATTATAGAGGCCAGGCCCGGCTCAGATTAAATGAACTGATGCTCTCAGTTCATGGATGTCATTACAGAATCTAAACCTGATTCATCAAATTATTTTCCATGAAAAGCATAGCATTATAGTAGGAAGACTTATATCCTAAGAGTACAGAAGAGGTAGTTAAATATGTCAGCAGAGGGAGTTCTTTGTCCAGATCCTTTGTAAAGATGAGAGGTGGTTCCTGGTTAGGAAGCACTTAACCTGAGTTTCAGTTGCTTTGAAAATCTCATCAACCACCAAATAAAAATTTTATTTTATTGCAATTAATCACATTGAAATTTTTTAAATTACTTTTCCATTTATAGTTTATCCCCATTGGCTCCTGAACTAGATAGCATAGTTCTAAACTTAAGGTCTGTGAACTTGTTCTCTAAGAGAGATTTTAGAGTCTCCAAAGCTATCTCCCTTACCAAGTTCTGGAGTCCAATGACTAATGGACATCTAGGAACCTTTCAATAAAACCCCAAATTGATTTTTAGCTAGCCATCGAAGGCCTTGAATAGGATAGTGTCAATTACATAAAAACATAGATATTACTATTTTGTAGAACAAGGTATTTCCATCATATTAAAGCATTACATTGTGAAGACGTTGGGTTTTCCCTTGCCTATGAAGTGTTCAACCAAAGTAGCAATCGACAGAGGTAGAATTACCATTGGAAGCACATCTATTAGCTCAAGCTAATTATCTCACTGACTCATGGGGACACCTCATATGAAAGTGTAGCTGCAAATTTAGCTACACTGCTTTGGCTCCTGGGGGTTTGCACTTCCAGCCACCCATCAGAGCCCTCTGGAATTGCAAATGAAAGACACACACACACACACACACACACACACACACACACACACCAGTTAATTTTAAATGTCTTCATTAGCTCAAAGTCTGAGCAGTTCAAATCCTTCTGGCTGCTAACAAACACTCCCCTCTGGTACTTGTGAGTTAACATCTTTTAAAAAAAAAATCTATGTTTCATTTTTGCTACCCCAAACACAATTGGGTAAGTGGCCCATGCAGCCACTTAACCTGATTCTCACATGTCTAGCCTTTCTTCTTCCCCATCATGGTGATCACTCCTTTCTTCTTTTCCAGTTCCTAGCCCACACAAATCCAAAGGTCATGCCTCAGTCTACCTGTCCAGCCATTGGCCATTGGCTCTTCATTGATCAATCAAAAACCAATTGGGGACAAGGACCTTCAGCATTTGGACACAAAGATTCCCAATTTGGGGGAGGGAGGCTGGTTAAATTCGAAGCATTAGAATGAATACCCAACACGAAAGTAACATGATAAAGATGACTCATGCCTGCCAGACCCAACAGCATTAGTTTAGGGAATCTGGAAATTTTACTTTATTATGTTTTACCTTCTCTTTTTTTTTCTAGAAAAATGGACAAAGCTGTACATACACTCAGTCTTGATAGACTCACGACAATATAGAGTTTCAGCTAGAGTATTCCATAGCCCCTTCTGTTCCTTCTAGATTCAAATAACTAGGCACATTTATGATTGCTTCTGTTCTATTGGCTGTTGACTCTTCACACTACAAGGGATGAACCTGCTATTGAGGAGGGCATAGATAACTAAGTTTCTCAGATGCAGTTCAGTGAGCATGTAGCTATTTCTTCTTGAAGTCAGACCAGATATAGACCATAGGCTAGCAAATAATGGGTTATTTCATTGAAAGTTGTTACAATTTGACTTGATGTGTGGCATAGGTGCATTTGAGCTTCTTGACATCCCCATGAGCTTTGGTTTTCCAATCACGAGCATCAGTCTAATTGGATGTAGTGGTCTCACTGTTCCAGCCATTATTATGCAATACAGAGGATGATCTTCCTAGTAAACTGTGAAGTATGTGTGCCCTTGGCTCACCATCATTGTTATTGCCATCATTGTGACTACTGCCATTACCATGTCACTACTGTTCCATTGATGACAGAACTCCAAGCCTCTGCAAGAGGAGACACATTGATTCAGCACTCATGGTTACTAAGCAGGGGAGGCAGAATTCAGAGCCATGTCCTTTGACTATAAGTCCAACAATTTGGATGGAAGAACATCTGCATGTGTTTAAGATTTTAAGGGAGCAGATGAAATACCATATGCTTCATACTTTGGGGGAAATAAACAAATAGAAGGGCATTTGTTGGGGGGTGGAAGGGGTCTGGATTTAAAGGTGTGTTGTTGAGTGTCTGGTACTCAAATCACACCTATGGCTGAAACTAATATCACAGTTATAGAAGAAGAGAACCGTTCCATCCCAGGGATCCCTGGGGAAGGAGCCTCATCATGTTGGCAGGTTACTATTTTTCTACATTTGATAATAGTTAATTCTTCAGACTTATATGCATTCAGTTCTTCTTACTGACATGTATATAATTCTTTGTTAACATGAAGTTAGGAAATAAGGAAAAAAGTTGAGTTAGCCAAGGTCACAGACATAGAAGTTGGCCAAGCTAAAAATTCCAACCTGGATCTCTCTTTTTGCAGAGTTCGTGTTCTGGAGGAACTGACTTACTTCTTTCCTCTATGCTGACTTTGAATATTTAATAAAGTGCTACTTCCCAGGTGCTTCTTTCTATCAATAGTGTCATATGAGGTGAAGAAACCAGAATGTTTTCTGGAGGTAGCATAGAGCTTGCCAAGAGGAATGTGGTGGTGACAGAATCAAGAGAAACCCCAAGTCTGGTTTTCCCAGTGTCTTCTGTGCATTTCTTCTCTGTGTTAACACCAAAAGGCCAAGTAATTTTTAAATTTGAGGAACAGGTGAGAGTAAGTGCTTTTACACTCTTTTCTGACCATATCTACTGGAACTCTCTTTATTCATCTTGGTAGTTTGTAACTAAGCCCTGAGCCAGAGGGAGTTCAGTCCTTTGGGAACATGAATCATTCTGACTCCTAATATCATTACTAGGTAAGAGCACATGGAAGGTTCTCCAGCCTTGTTCTTAGTTTAATCTTCTATAAAGCTCTATTTATGTATTCCATGTACAGGATAGAAGAAGACAAGTGTGAGGTTAAGTATTACATTTTCCCATTAAAGGTTACAGTCACCTCTTACAGGAACACCAGTGATTGACATAAGTGGTTTAGGAAGAGCTGTGTATTTGGACTCAAAATGGGATTCCTTCCAGAAGGCTCTGGTGTATCTGAAACTATGGTGGTGCTGTAGTTTGAATATGGTTTCTTCCCTCTGAAATTTATACTGGAGTTTAAACCCCATTGTGAGATATAAAACAGGCATTTTATAGAGAGACAAATGGGGAGACATGGAGACAGGGACATGGGGAAAGGCAGAGAGAAAGGTAAAGGTAGAAGGAGGGAGACAGTAAGAGGGCATCTACCATATGTGACCTTTACACATATAAGGCATAGGAAACCTTTTTTCTTTAAAACTTATGGTATGGTACTGTACTATTAACAATAGAAAACACTACGGTCCAGTACAGGGACCATTCAAGGGACTTTTAGAATAGCCAGGTGAGCTTATATGAAGTCTATTCATAGTCAAAGATTGGGAGTGACATGGATGTGAGGAACCCCATAATTGCTTCTTAAAAATAATTGGAGGCTGCTGTTATACTTACTAGGAGAGGTGCTTCATTCCTGTGAAGATGATCATCCACTGATAATCAAATTGTTTAGTTTGAATATCAATGAATTAATATGAATAAATAGATGTGACATAGAATGATATGTCCCTCTTTGTGTGCCTGTGCCTCTGTGTGTGTGTATGTGTATGTGCTTATCTAGACTGAAAGTCTTTTGCAAAGACCAGAGCCTGTCTTTGCCATACATTCAGTGTGTGACATTGTGTCAGTTATACCAGACAACCTTAGCTAGTGTTATTTATAGCAATTAGACAATGTCCTAAACAATTATTAGACAAAGGAACTAAATTTAGACAAGGAACTTAGTAGGAATCATCCATAGTAATTTCCTGCTATGGTTGCCAGCACTGTGACTGGATGTTGTCTACCAGGGACCCTAAAGTCACTTATCAGGTAACCTGACCCTATGCGAAATGCCTAGGCTGCTATTTTTTCAAGCTGAGACAGTGTTAGTAAATAATGGACATGTTGTAGTTTAAAATCACTGGTTTTATCTGCCTTTGGATCTGATTATGTTAAAGAAGTGATTTTAGGGTCTGAATGGGAGAGTGACAGAACAGAAAAAAAAAAACTCACTTTGCAGGAGGATATAATAGAGTCAACTAACTTTAGGGACAGTTTGATTGTGACTCAATAGGCAAAATTGCTGTCACCAAGCCTGATGACCTGAGTTCAGCTTCCAAGAAACTGAAGAACCTACTCCCTCAAACTGTCATATCAATTCCATGTCTGTAGCATGTGCACAAGTGCATACACACATGTAGATACATATAATAAATACACATAATAAAAGAAAAATAAATTTAGTTTTAGATAAGTAAGTTTTATTGTTGTCTAGGAATCAAATAATGTTATTTTTTCCCTAGAATTTTCTTGTGTATTCTGCCAAGATTTAGTGAGTGATTATTTATTGAGTGTGGTTGGGACAAGAGAAGAGTTTCCATCTATACCAGATAGACATGGCTGACCTGACAATCAGAGTATTTTGTTAATTATCTTTCTATAGGTAAAAAAAATGCTTCTATTCCTTGAGTCAAAATTTCATACACCTTTAATGTGATTATAGAAATTCATGCATGAATGTATGTATCTCCATCCATCCATTCATCCATCCAGTCCCTTCTTCTTTCCATTGTTCCTGGAAAGCACACTGTAGTGGGTTCCAAATAATCTGTTAGAACTTCTATGTGTCTGTGTCCAAGTCACTTAACTCCTGTAGGGTTTGTTTAGTTGCCACAGAGTGTTCTTTTATTTTATATAGTATCATCATACAACCTCTATCACAAGTGCATGCAGAATAAGGAACACATCCATTTCTTAATCCAAGGGAAATATGGACTTCAATTTGGACAATCATATGAATGAAGATTAAAATCAGTAACAGAACTTAATGACTTAGAAGACAATGACTGTGTTTGAAGAAGTGTTAGCCACTAGTTCAAAGGTAGATAGAAATCTGATTTGCATTGTTGCTGGGTTTGTTTCTCTTTTGTTTTGTTTTAAAAACTAGCCTTGGTATCTTCCTATGGTCCAAGTTATTCAAGTGATTCTAAAGCAAGAATAACATGAGTTTAAGGGCTGCTTGGCATTCAAAGTGAGTTCAAAGCCAGGCTAGGCAACTTAGCAAGGCCTGGTTTCAAGCTAAAATTTAAAAAGGCTAGGGATACAGCTTAGTGATACAGTGTTATTCAATCAGGCACAATCCCTATAAATGCAATCCCCAGCATTGCACACCATTCCATCAAAGAAAGCTGAGTTTTTATGGGTAAGTGACAATGAATTACAGAACCAAGGCAGAGTGGATTATTAAAGTGGGCAAAGAAAACATGTTATGCTTTGCATCATAAGTATTGGAGAAAATGAAAAACAAATTAGTCTTTCTTTTCTTCATGGGGATGAGACATGAGATCAGATACGCGCCATTTTTGCATTCCAGGCCAAGGACATAAAACTTTCCAATCAAGGCAACTGGGAATCATCTATTGTCAAGGATGCCAATAGTTTATCAATAGATTTTAGGGAAAATACTCTGGCATCATTTAGGATTGTGAACTGATTGGACGGGACACAGTTTGCAGACAGAGGAACTAGATAAAAATGTCCTATATCTTGTTGGTTTTCATTTTTTCCTGCTTAAAAAAAAACCCCACACAAGCACATATTCACAAACAACACAACACAAAATTCTTAGCTTCCAACAAACTGTCTTTTATTACAACCCCAGAGCTATAAAAGTGGTGATGTATATAAAAGTAGTGCAGGATGTTTTTAGTAGCTTTATGAAATCAAAACAGCAGTAGATAGTTAGAAGAGGAATGCCCTGAATCACTTTATAACCATCTGAGTTCTGGAAGTTGCAGAAGCAATGTAATCATACTTTTATAGCTCTATCCTGATCTTTTTTACTCATAGCTGAAACCCTAGCAAACTAGCAACATTCAGCAGCAAAGTATTCCAATCATTGAATGTTGCTAGGAATTCAATGGTCCAAGAAGCTATATGTTTGATAAAAGAGTCATTACTTCATCAGTGGGCTGTGACTACAGTTGAGAGTGACCCTTCCAAATCAAGTTCCCAGACCAATGGCAATGCCAGTGAAAATTAGTCATACCACATACTTCAACATCTATGCTTTTACTTGATACCTCTCACAATCTGGGGCGGGGAGGGCGGGAAGTACTTTCACAAATTTTTAGGACGAGATTTTGGTGTCCACAAAAGCTGAAAAACCTGCCCATGATCAAGTGGTAAAGCTATTGTATTTATGGATATAGCCTTGGATGGATTATAAATTATATGCCTCATATAACTATGCCATACAAAATTTCCATAAGTGTTAATTTTTCTCTTTGCATGTTGTGTAAATCATTACTTTATGATGCTGTTCCTTGAGGGTTATAGAATGAAGTGTTTAATTAAGTTATTTCCCTATAGCTGAGGCAAATCATACACAGGGGTTTCAGTAAGGATGTGGTTCCATTTGTTAGCAAAATTGTCTGTCTAAGGTCTTTTGTAGACTAGAGATGACAACAAACATCCTAATGATAACACAGTCAGCTAAAGGGAAGTTTACTTGAAGTAAATTTGTTTGTTCCAAGATGTTTGGAGGGTCACCAGGAACATGGATCCTGATGGCACTACATGACACCTTCTGTATCTAACAATATGTCCTTTAACTTTGTTTCCTATCTTCATTCTAGCTCGGATTAGTCAAACACTCTGTTAATCTTTACAAATTATGTTAAAGCATAGATGAAAGATGAGAGATTTGAATACATAATAATCTTTTTCAATTAATTAATTTGTACTTAAGTTCTTATGGTTTAGGAAGAAATCCAAGGCCTGCAACAGTAATATTTTTGGATGTACAAATGTGCTCATAAAGGTTTGAGAAATGATCCAGTGAGTAAAACATTTAATATAGAAGTATGAATACTGGAGTTTGCTTCTCCAGAACCTGCATTGAAGTAGGGCAGGCCTGGTAAATCCCAACACATCTATCTAAACTGCTAAGAGTTGATGAATTCTGGGTTCAGTGTGCATCCATGACTAAATGCATAAAGTGAGGAGTGATCAAAAAAGATTCCTGATGTCGACTTCAGGGCTCCAGACACATGTACACACATTTGCACAGGTACACGAATACATGTGTGTCCACACCCTTGTGAATATCTATACATGCATGCATGCACATCACATACCTACAGAATAGAAAAACCTTCTGAAAATGTAAAGCTAAGTTGGGCTTATTTTCATGATCTCAGTAAACTCTTGCTATTCAAATTCTTATATGCATTCACAGAGATTTCAGTTTGGTAACATCTGTGAGTTACACTAATGAAGAAACTGATGACATCCAAATCAGCTATTACTTTAGAGCACATCAAACAAACTGTAATAAAGGTAGAAAATCTGAAAGAGGAGAGGCCTGGGCTTGAAAATAACTTGGCTCCTTAGTCAGCCAATGTGTGCCTGTTCACTCTGATTCAGTAGCTAATGTTAGTTCAACAAACCCTTAAAGATATTGTAAGTAAGAGTTAAATTCGATAGTATGTGTAAGTTTATCTCTATGCTTGGCACCTACTGAAAATTAAAATCCTGATTGCTATCATAAATAGTAATACTAACAATAAAGTATATACTGAACACTTACATTGCAATAGACAGTGTCTTCAGTGACTTATGTATGTAAAGTTATTCAGCCTCTTTAGGTAAGAGTTATAGTCTAAGAATTTGTAATCATATAAATGATGTCATTGTGATTTTTATTTTATTCTTTAAAAAACAAGTCTTGTTATATTAACCAGGCAGGTCTCAAATTGATAATCCTCCTGTCTTCTATCCCTAGCAAGGAATACAGGAACATGGCTCTGTGTCTGGTTATTGATTTCTATAAATATTTTTGCATTAAAAATTTCAAAAGAAAAAAAAGGAGTTATAGTCTTAATTATAAATCAAGGAAACTGAGGCTTAGAGACATTATGAAGTTTGTTCAATGACTCCTAGCCAGAAACGGTGACCTAAAAGTTGGGTTTCATAGTATATTTATATTACTATTATGATATGCAAGTATGTTTGTAATAGCAAGAGGCATTATACATTCAGCTATTATGTAGTAATAGCTAGTAAAAGGAAGGAAATGTCTAGTTCCTACAGTGAGAGGTCAAATCTGAATCCAAATTAGGGAACAACTTAGGGTACAGAGTAGAGACATTAGATATTATTGAGAGCATCAGATAAGATTTAAAAATACAGCCAGTCTGACTGGAGACTTGAGAGATGAGTCTCGATGTATACAAAGAATGAGGTAGCTTAATCAGTGACATGAGCTTTCTTTATAGAAAACCCACCTAGATATCTGCAAAATCTCTATCATCCCACTTCATGCAGACAATAAAATAGTAGCTGTGATGTTCAAATAAATGGATCTGTATCACATTTGTCCGATTTGTGAATTCTGGTCTTGACTTAGACATCCACATCTACCAGTCAAAAAATGGGGTTGTCAATCCATTTCACAGCAAGGTCAAAAAAATGAACGAAATGCATAAAGTACCAGCATGGCAGCTGCCTTACAGGTGTGTTCCAGTGAGTTTGGTCCTCCAGATGAGACCTATGGCTATTCGGAAAAACATAAGTGTGATGCTTTTGGATTTGCTCAGACAGCACTATCTTCCCAAGGAGCACTCTATTGCCAGCTCCGATTAGCATCTTTCACTGTGGACATCCATGAGTGTCAACACCTAGGTCAGAGTCATGGAAAATTATCCTAAAAAAACTCTATAGCTTTCAGTGCTCTGTGTTCTTCTAAAACTGTAAAAATAAGTCTCCTAGTCTTACTTTTAGGTTTCTAAGAATGTTTCAGGAAGAAAGACATGACTATCTACTTCTGAAAGGTGTGTTTTTATGAAGGTGCTTGTGAAGAGCCTTTGACATATCAGTCTCTGTCTTCTGTTCCTTGCCACCTGAGCCTCCAAAGGCGTGCTGTCAGATAAAACACAAGACGTACACATAAATTGGCATGGAAGAGAGTCAAGAAATACATTTTAAAGTACTCTAGTTGAGATATACTTATCCTGAAAAATGCATGCAAGCATATTTGCACAAAAACTATTTGTTGCTTAACTGAAAAGCAAGTTTAACTGGATATTTATTCACTTTACTTCATATCCATACTAAGATCTAGCAAGTTTAGTGGCATAGAACAGTTAAAAGAAGACAGATCTGGGGACTCAAATCCTCAAGTCACTTTTTTAACTATATGACCTTAAAGTGGCAATTTCTTGCAGGTAAAGGCCAGGATAAGGAGATAAGAACACATATCTTTGAGTTACTATGCTGGATAATATAGACTGCCAACTTGGTGGGATCAGATCTGTACCTGGGAGATTCATTGGAATGCTCACAAGGGACTTTGAGGCCTTGGTTAATCAAAGCAGGACTACCAGCCCTGATGTGAGTTGGCACTATTCCAATGGAGTTCCAGGGAGAGAGCTAGATAAACCCAGATCCCAATTCTATCCTTTTCTACTTACTGACTATAGGTGCAATGTGACCAACCACTTCATGCTCCTGCCACCAAGACGTTCCAACCCCAATGAGTCATGCCATAAAATTGTAAGCAAAAAAGCAATACTTTCTTCCAAATGTTGTCAAGTATTGAGTAACAGCAAGGTCAAAGGCGATTACTGCAAAGATAAAGTAAACTTGGAGTGCAGGAGAGAAATGTATACTTCTCCAAGTGATGTTCTGCTCTGTTTGTTGAAGGGCTTCATAGCTAGTATGCCTTCTTAAAGCCGCACAGGCCTGTAACTATTCCCATTTCTCTAGGCCGCCCAGTAGGTAGGTTCCTTTGTCTTTGAAACTTGCATACAATTCTGAAAGTTTTATGTCCTAGTTTCTCACCAGCAGCCTCTCTGATACAAGCAAGCATCTTCAGTCTATGGGAGGAAGACTATGGGTCTGTGATGTGATATGTTGCCATGGCTTGCTTCAACATATGGTCCCCCGGAGCTGGCTTCCCCAAGAAAGCATTTATTCATTTTGATTTTGTTTTCAAAGATGAAGGATAAATTTTAGGCTGAGGTATATTGGTGGTGAGAGACCCCCCCCTCCCAACTCAATGTTTTTAGACCTCTAAGCAACTAGCCCATCACAGAGTAACTTGTTTTTCTGCTTTCAGCTTGAGAAAGATAGCCCACCCCGTTCTAGTTCCAATGTTTAACTATAGAGTGCCCCAAGGATGTTTGCTCCAGATAATCTCTAACCTTACTTCCTCATTCTGTACTTCCCCATTCCTTGCATGTTTTGTCCTCCACCCCTTACCTTGCAAATTGTGTCCTCCAACCCTTGTCTTGTGATTTTTCCCCCTTTAAATACCCCTGGCTTCAGTTGCATGGGGTCCTCAGTTCTCTACCCCTGCATGGTGTATGACTGTGGGACCCAGAATTCTGGAATAAAGAAATCCTCTTGCTATTGCATCAAGACCGTTTCTTGTGAGTGATTTGGGTGCCGCCTTCCAAGGCGTGGGGTGCTGGGGCATCCTCGGTTTTTGGGGTCTTACAGTGGTGTTACTAGTGGTGTTGATATTGGGATTCGTTTTTTGCCCAGTGTATGGAATCAACCATGGAGTGGAAACCTCATGTTCGTCCGACCTTGAATATAGGAACAGTAGCACTCGAGATCCTTGAGCAAAGGACTGCATCCAGTTATGAGGGAAGCTATTGGTACTTGGTTGAATTAAATGATCTGTTCCCAGATTATACAGACTGTAAGTGGGCAGCAGGGACAAGATTTAAACTAAAGCCTGCCTCACATCAAAGAGCCTCTCTTTTCCTCCTCCAGCACTACTTTTGCATGTTTACTCCCATTTTATGTGCAATGATAAGGAAACAAAGCATCTGGTTTGTGAGCCAAGAACTTGTGTCCACTGACTCTCACTCCACACTCACTGACAAGGGAGAAATAAACAGGGTCTTGTGAAATCTTTGCAATACACTTAGGGCTAGTAGCCAGGAATGTTAGTCTGACTGGACATAGAATGCCTGGAGCCCTCAGCATTTCTCCTTTTACATTTCCTTAGCCACAAACCTATTCATTGCGACAGAGGCTGTAGTATAGCTGGTTCCTTGTTTCAAGCCTGAGAAAACTAGTTAGGGTCTTGCTTTGGTGGCTGCTGGGGCCACATGAGGCCATGCCTCCTGACTGCTGGGACCACAGGCATGCTTCACTGCTCCAATCCAGATTTATTCATCTTGACTGCAGTTATGTTTTCAACTCTACGGTCCAATGCTTACATTTTCTAGGAATGAAATATTCTCTCTCTCTCTCTCTCTCTCTCTCTCTCTCTCTCCTGTGTGTGTGTGTGTGTGTGTGTGTATGATGAATATATGTTCATGTGCTACAGATATATCCATATATGGTGCAGAGGACATATAAGGTCAGAGGACAACCTCAAGTGTTGTTGCTTGCCTTCCTCCACTGTGTTTGAGACAGGGTTTTATGGGTGTACTCAGCTTTGTGTTGGTTAACTGGCCAGTTCACTTCTGACCCTCATCTTAGTGGTGAAGCACTGGACTTACAGACTTGCGTTATCATGCCTGGTTTTATGGCAGAATGGTAGGGAGCATCAGGGAGATGGCCCTGGATCAGAAAGATGGGAGCAGAGAGTTGCTGGTGGAAATCAGGTGGGGATAACTTGCTGTCAGAAATCAGTGAAAACAAACAGTTGTAGCCTTGTGCCTTGAGAAAGAAGGAGAGCGATATGATTCCCCATTCTATGCATAAGAACTTTCAGGGCATCCAGTTTGCTAGTAAATCTTATGCATTCCAGGATGTAACTAGAGGCTTGAGGTATCTGTTAGCACCAAGGGGACTTTCATTTTGCATGAAGAACATCAGATCTGGGAATCTGACCTATGGCCTTGACTGGTCAATGGCTTGCCAAATGTGGTTGTTAAAATGTCAGCAGCCTTCTTTTTTTCCGTGGGAATCCTCCTTCTTTCTCAGCCCCTGGCATGTGTGCACCCCAGGAGGGAGTCAAGAGGTCATGGGTAGTGCCACAGTTCCCACTTCCTACTGTTCCTGGGACTAAAGTATGGAGGCAGGAAATTGCAGAATTGGTGGATGTGAGTTGCACCAACTAAGACCAGAAGATGTGCAAGTAGAAACAGTGCTCCGGTCAGAAGTCTATCATCTTTCCAGATGTCAAAAAGTCTCAAGGATGATGTTCACAGTCCCTACTGTTTACTTCATATGCTTTGCATACCTGGCTCTATGCTATAGTCAGGGAGGGTGGTGGGAGTCAGGCAGAAGTCACAAAGGTAAGATTAGGCTAAGCCAAAAAAGTCTTTCATAATTTCCAGTGCCTGAACCCATTTACACTGAATATTTCTGCAACTATTTTTATCTTTCGCATTCAGCAACTTCAGTGGGTCTTAAACATGAAGGAATTTAACCTCCTATTCCACCCTGAAACAGATGGGAAAATTCGACAAAACCAAAGACACTTGATAGTTGCAAGAAATGGTGGGGCATTAGTACCAGCACCTAGTAGTGGGGATCTGGCTGCTGATATACACTTCAGAATATTCAGGAAAGGCTCTGGAACAAAGAATTATCCTAGCAAAAATGTCAACAACCATTGAGAAACCCTAACCACATACAGGGGACAAGGTGACCATTTAAAGAAATGTTTGCACACTGCAAGAATGGTAATTTTCTCCACCCCTTTTCCTTCCTTTCTTCTACCTCTGGTGGTTTGTCTGATCCAATTGTAAGGCTTTAGTAGTATCCCCAAGATAGGTGTCTTTTTGTAGTTCAGCATGTTCTTTAACCAGGAGTGAAATCACACCCTGTGGTTTTCACTAAGATGATCGTTGGAACATGGGCAGAGAACAAATTCCCTTATAGAACAATCTATTGTATATTTTGGTACTTTTAAAAACTTAGTTTGGGGGGACGGGGAGTTAGCTGAGAAGTCTACAGCAGAGGTAGATCTCCAGGCACCAGAGGCTCCACCCCTGTGAGATGGACACCCTAAGGAAATCAGTGTGATCCCAGAGAAAACAATTAGAACCATGTGGTTTTTTTCATTCGCTACTGTTTTCAGAAGCCCTGCCAAAACATTTGCTATGAAGACAAAAGGGTCATTCATGCCCAGCAGTGCACACTGGGGAAACCAGTGTCCCCTGGATGGAGAGAGGCCGGCAGTCTGCCGGCTCCCACCGCTAGGTTTTATTAGTGGGGCAAACACAATTTAAGGAATCAATGAGGGGGTCACAAACTACTGCTAGTTAGAGAGGAATCCTGGAGGGCAGCCCTCCCTCAGTGCTGGTGAGCTTGGCAAGGAAGGGCTCCCACCTAATTAGTGTCCTTCTGAATGTTTAAAAGCAGAAGCCTATGAGGAATTTCTATGACTATTTAATTATGGTTGGATCTCTTTTGTCTCAAAATGGGCTAGAGTCTGCTAGTCTAATGCAGGACCACAGGGGAGCTTTACAAAGGGCCCCAACTAGTTGGCCTCTCCATGTTTCTGCCATGCCCCAAGAGTGAGGGAATTGTATTTCCCCCAGAAAACTGTCGCATAGATGTTGCAAACGACTGAACCATAGGGACCTCAGGAAGTAATGAGATTCTCATCAATACAGCAATTCAAACAAACAGAATATATGTAAAAAGAACCGAAGAAAGAAATTGAGAAAGAAGAGGAAGAGAGGGTCATTTACATTTAAATAATCCCAGATTTGGGATTATTATCCTGTCTCTAAAAAAAAAAAAATGCCTGTTTCTGATTGGGATCATTTTGTTTATTAAGTGATTAATTGACTGAATGCATTGAAATAAGCTGTCGCCTCAAGGTTTGGGGGATGCTTATATATTAGAGAATTACCTATAGGAATACAATTCTTCCATGAGTTTAAAGAGTGTTTCAAATCTTCCCTATTTAATGTTGTTTGATTGTGAAAACAGTGCTGAATTCTAGGGAATCAGTGCATACTTTTCCATTTAAGGCTCTTATAATTTCAGGAAAGACATTTGCAAATAGTTGTTCTAAGATTACAGAAAAAAAAAAGTAAGACAAAGAAATCATTGCGGTTCTTGTTGTTAGAGAAGGTTATTAGGTCCATACTGTGCTGTTATAACTTGGATAAGAAACTGAATAAAAATTCCCAAACAAAGGGCAACCTAACCCAAGCTGATATGCAAGTTCAAGGAAGTTTCCTTGACTTTTTATTTAAAGCACAGTAGCTCAGAAGGGTGTACAGAAAAGTGAAGTTTAATGACCAGAAGTTCAGGGATTTACATCGAGGCACTTGCAAGGCACTTGTGTGTGTGTGTGTGTGTGTGTGTGTGTGTTACAAGGTGGCCTTGAAAAATGGCTTCTTCTCCAAAAATCCATTTCTTCTTCTAGGAAACTGAAAGAGTAAATTATGTTCAACCTATTGTTTTAGATACTTTTTAATACTACAGAAAATAGTGCCTGTTAGCATTATTTAAAGATGATATAACGCGATAAGAAATTAAGGGTTTTGTCATGTTTTATGGTTATATTATCTTAGCATCCAAACAAATATCAATTAAGTTCTGTATGAGTTTCATATTATAAGAATTCCATTATTCCATATTCAGATTTCTTTTAAGGTTTGAAGAACATGTTTTGTTAATATTATTATTATTAATGACGGAGCACTTACATTGTTTCTTTTATTTTACTTTTGAGTGTCCGATGAAATAGTCAAGTGAGGGAAGGGGCTCTCGACTAAGAGACAGAGAATGGCTGATATGCTGATTCTTCCCATTCTACTGTTCTTCTCTTTTCTTTTTTTATGTTCTTGTTAATTCATCTTGGCCTTCTCCCCTACCTCATATTTATACCAACAACACATATCAACAAAGGTTAGTGAGATGGACTCCTTGAGCTCGGGGCCTTTACAGTTTACCAGTGGTGAAAGTCTGGTTAATAAGAAATGAAAATAAACTATCAAATACTTTCCCCAGCAAGCCTGTACAGAATCAGTTGCGAGAAGAAGCTTCTTAGAAGACGGAATGTCAGGGCTTTGAGGGGTAAGTGAGGGTTTAGAGGATGAAAGGACAGAGGACAGAAGGGTGTTCTAGAGCACCTTCTAGGAAATGAGGCAAGGTAGGTGGGCCTTCTCAGCCATGGATCATTCTGATTTCACATGATGGCTACCTAGAACAACAGGCAAGCTGAAAAAAAATCAAGGTTGTGATATGATCTAGATCAGTGTATCATCCATGGGAAGCACAGTTAGAATGAGGAAGAAGGAGGTGGGAAGTATAACTTTGGGATGCACAGAATGATAGACCTTACCGGCAGTGGCTTGTCCTCAAGCTAAGGATGTGAAAAAGTGAGCATGGTCTTGAGGACAAGTAAAATGCCTTCCCAAATGGTACTCAGAGGGAGCCGATGGTCAGGGCTGTAGCAGAGCCAGGCTCTTTCTGGTTCTTTCTCACCTGAAGCTGTATGTCACGGAAAATAATTTTGTTTCATTTAACAGTACTTTTTCCAATCTGTAGAACAACCAGTTTATGTAGCTCATTTTTAGAAGGCAGTACATGTTCAGGGCCCATATGGCTCCATTATCTGTTAGAGAACATTCTAGGGAAAGGGATAATTACTTTGTTGTTCATTTGTTTCTACAGATGAGATCACGTGATAAGAGGATGAATTTGGCCATTTCTGTTTCTTTTTTTCTATGTTTGGAAGCAGCATCTCCATCGTTTTGTTGCTATTATAGAAGAACAGGTAAAGGATGGATTTTAGCCGGACACTTAGCCTTAAAATTTGCAAAATTTTGTTATTTTTCATTGGACAATGCAAGTATCTTGTCTGTAACTCAATTTTATGATGACACCTTCAATTCTGCTCTTCCTCTTATCTTTTCTTTAGTAGTGCTCTCATGCACCCCCACCCCCGCCTCCCACCCCCCCACTTCCCCACTTCCCCATCCTCCCACCCCCCACCCCCACCCCCTACTCCCCACTTCCTCACCTCCCCACTCCCCACCCCTACCTCCCTATCCCCCACCCCTCTACCCCCCACCCCTCTACCCCCCCATCCCTCTACCCCCCCCATTCCCTCACCCCCCCAATCCCCCCACCCCTGCACTCCCTCTGGCCCCTGAGGTGCTGTCACATCCCAAACACTTAACATTTTGGGCAGGTTAGAAATAGCTATAGCTCACTAGTGTGTATTTACAACCAGTTGTGCGGTTTATTTCCTAGAGGAGATATTTCTTTCAAAGATACTTCTTGTTTATTTAATGGTAATTCTTTTCAAACACTCGGTCTCTTACGGTCATTTTGTTGGACCTCAATAAGAAGCTCAAACTTGGGAGTATTGTGTGTAGAACTACCTTCATATTATGGCTCTATCTTTTCCAAAGATCAATTAATGAAGCTGGTAGTGGAAGAAATGATGGATGTTAGTCTGGGAAAAACTCAAAGTTGCTAACTAGAGAATCTAACCAATTCTCTAGCAGAAAACCAAAGACTTGTGTTCTCCAAGAATGTAGATAATTTTCTCCTTTGGTGCTTTTATCTCTAACTCATGGTGTGACAAGCACATGTTCTGAAACTCCAATTTATGCAGATGTAAAATATAAATAGTCATCCATCTACCTCTCAGAAATATTTTCCAGATTCAAACTTATACAAAAGTTAGTAGGCCTGAGTATCAGTCAGGATTACTTGGGTTCTGTTGCAGTAACAGTTAGGTACCACTTCTCAGTGGGTTTGAAAGTGATTATTTTTCATGGCACATGTCTAATCAGGTTTCAGTGGGTTTTCTACTTTCTATACTTTGGAAGGATCTAATCAGAGAGAGGTTTGACCATCTTATAAAGCTAACATCTCAATATAAGTCTTCAGAGTAACATAGATAATTTACAGTCATACTTCATTTTATAAAGTAGAAATATGATCATGTATTTCAAAAATCAAGAGAAACAATCTTTCCATGCACTTGGATATATAGGAGAAGTAGACACATTCATGTGTTCATAAATGCCTGAGTATAAATAATTGAGTCTAAATAATTTGGCTGTCTCTCACATTCAAAAATGTATCAGATGCATACCAACAAGAGAAAATGTCTTAAATTCAAACACATGTTTATGAAAACAGTGTTTACTGTATGTTACAAGTGTGTATGTGTATGTGTGTGTATGTGTGTGTGTATATGTGTGTGTGTGTATGTGTGCTGAGGGTATTGTGAGTTGTATATTACTAGGGGTGGAGGAATAAGGGTCACAGAAGAGACATATTGTTAACAGTTATTGATTTTCAGTTACATTCATAATATGCCAGTAGCCTATAAATTTCTGGAGGCTAATGGAGTAAATAATTAGTCTAAAATTTTACTTAATGATGCATTTTGAATATATATTAAAGTAATTCCAAATAAGATGCTTAACACGCAAAAGACACTTTGGCACCACAAGAGGAGCAGAAAGAGCAGGAGAAATCTAGCAACATTCCCATATTCCTTTTGTCATTATCAAGAGGGAAAGCAAGATTTTAGAACTGGACGGTGTTAGCCCACTGTGAACTGTATGTTAGGTAAATTGCAATATCTCTCTGAGAATAATTTTTCTCAGATATGAAGCAGGAACAGCAATACCCTATTTGGCTCCACATTCTTGTACTTAGTGCATTAAATTTCCTAAATATGCTTAGACTCCCAGGGTTGGGAATAAATTACATTGATAATAAGATACAGTTTAGTGCTGTGCAATGTGAACTCCTAGAAAGTTATTTCCTATGCTAAGCCAAGTTCTCTGCTTCATCCCTCATTCAAATAAGTAATGCATCTTTTGAGCTATGCCAGTCCTTCCAGAAGTATTTTAATTTTGCCCATGTACTATCTAAATGTGTCCATTTCATGTATCTTCCCTTGGTATGCATGACTTAAGACTAGTTCTCTGGCATGAAGATCATATGGATATTATATATGTTAAGAACCATGTTAATAAGCTTTATATAAGACAATGGGTGGAAAAGATGAAGAGAAGTATAAAACATAAATGTAGATATAAAAACACATGTGTGCACATGTGTCGTGTGTGTACAGTCTATTTCTGAACTCTCCTTTAAGTGCTATTGTAGGGCAGGGGCTAGATAATCATTGAATAAGTTCTGCCCTGAAAGGATTCAGTCTCACATTTACCCCTTGAATTCCAGACACATAGTTTGTGATTGTGGAAGTAATCCTACTATATATTGGTTGCTTGTTCAAAGCATATATGTTTTAGTTGAAGATCTCATACTCAACTGGTAAATACTGATTCCCAATATGTATCATAACTGAACATTTAACAGACTATAGTTTTCTTTTGAGTAGAGGACTTACATTGTCAAGCCATCATATTCCATAAGAATAAAACAAAAGCTGCATATCTTTTGTAAGCTGAGTTCCCTATTCATCTGTAATTCAGTGCGTTACTTTAAGGGTGCCTACAATGTTCTGTTAGCCTATGGATAGCAGTTATGACAGTACACAGGGGCAGGAAAGATAAATGTCTATGAAGAACATGCAGCTATTCCAATAAGGGCAAACCTGTTGTCCTTTCTTTAAAGTGAGAGATTTGACATAACAAATATGATATGACATAACTCTCTTGACTGTGATGCAATTAAAATGATAAAATAAAGCCATTCAGTTGCTGCTGTGAGAATCTTAATATGGTCATATACCTTAATCCAATAAATCGTGTGTGGAAATTTACTCTAAGAGAAATAAAATATAAGAAGTTTCCTCCTACCTAAAAGAATCAATTAAAGAATTACCTGCCTAGTCTCCTACTTTGGGGTGGTGCAGGTAAAGGGTTTAATCATCTACATAAATCGAGGAAACACTACACTGAATTTAACAGCAAGGAAGAAAGCAGCAAATATGGTATTAACACTAAGTCAAAAATGAATATCACAATAATTATGTACTTAAGGTAACATTATTAAGATAAAGAGAAGTCTATACATAAGCACAAATAAAAAAACTTAAAAAAAAGAAAGAAAATCGTGTAACAAAAATCAGTTCCTATCCACAGGAAGAACAGGAACAAAAATTGGAACAGACATTGAAGGAAGGGCCAAACTGGTAACTGTCCCACCTGGGGATCCATCAAGTCTGCAGACCAATCTCAACACTGTTGCCAACACTGTGGTCAAGAGGTACTTCCTGACAGGAACCTAGTGTAGTGGTTCCTTGGGAGGTCCAGCCAGCAACTGACTAAAGCAGATGTGGATTCTTGGAGCCAACCAACAGACTGAGCTCAGGGAACCTGATAGGGGAACTGGCAGATGGACTGGAGGATCAGAGGGATTACAACCCCATTGGAAGAAAAGCATAGGTGGGCCTGACCACCCAGTTCTCCCAGAGACTAGACCACCAACCAACGAGTGTATCTGGAAGGATCCATGGCTCTAGATATGTAGCAGAGGATGACCTTGCCTGACAGCAAAGGGAGGGGAGGCCCTTGGTCCTGGGAGGTTTGATGCACTAGAGTAGGGTAATGCTGGAGCCGTGGGGTGGGAGAGGGTGGGAGCGTAGGGGAGCACCCTCATACATGCAAAGGGGAGGGCAGATGTGGGATGGGGTCTGGTGGAGGGGGTAACCAGGAAGTACGATATCATTTGAGATGTAAATAAATGGAATGATTGATTTTTAAAAAAATCAGTTACTTATCATTTTCCTCTGTCTTTCCTCTCTTCTTTTGTGCATATTCTAACTATCCTGGGCAAGGTTATATTCTTCTACCAGTCCTACTTCAACTCCTACCAACTCTCATCCTACTGACAGAAACAGCCTGAGAATGGCGCTGCCCCGCCCCCCCATCCCTGCTGGCTGCATCCCTATTTAGATACATTCTCTATGATGTAGACAGGGATTGTTTACTTATTTAGACAACATATATTGCTCTGGCCCAGGAACACGCTATGTGGACAAGGCTGACTACAAATTTGCAGAAAGCCCCCTGCCTCTGCTTCCTACATGCTGGCCTTAAAGGCACGTGTCATTACATTCAGCTATATGGGATATGTTTAAAATACAAATTTAATTACATAATTTTCTTTGCTTAAAAACCCTTTATTGGTTATCCATTGCTTTAACAAGAAGGTATGCAATGTTAGTGTACTTTAAAAGACTGCCTATAGCCTTTTGTCCACAGTAAACATCTGTAGTGAATTCACTTTTAACCTATGTTTCCAATCACCCCCGGGTCCATATTCAGTTCCAAATTCAATCCATATGCCTCTGCTAAAAAGAACTAAGCCTTTAACCTTGACTGTTAGCATTAGTAAACTTTAAGTGAAAGACTGAATATTTTATGTCTTTCTTTTTACTATCTTGTTTTGTTTTTTTAAAATATTCTTCATAAGCTAAGAAGTGTGGTTAAGTCAAATATAATTAATACAAAGATAATGAGCATCTTTTAAAGGACGCATTCCATTTTCTTACTAGGCCAGGAGGATTTATAAAAGGCAAATTATTTCAAGAGTTGGCTAATCTGACTTTGAGTTTCAGGCAGAATGCCTACCACTGCCCTGAAAGAGAATGAGGGACAAGGTATCCATGTCAACCCCTTGTAATTATTTCATAATTGTAAAAGAAGTCGAGAAAAACATTACCATAAGTTGACAGGACTCAGAATAAATCAACATAAAAGAATACCAAGTAGTTTCTATGACAAGTGTGAAAGAGGGGTGTATCCTCTTCACTAGGTTTGAGGTAAAAGTGTTCTACTCCCACACACAGCTCCCCAGGGGTCCTGCCCCTGAGGCTTTCTGCCTCCCACTATTGCTTACTCAACAGGCATTCCTGGTGGTGACTCCCTAGGCTCCAAGAAAGGGGAAAAAAATCCTGGCTTGCTGATGACTGTTACTGCCAATAGCATTTTTGATCTGTAAAGGAAGTCTTTTTTTCCCTCTAGTTCTTTTTTTTTTTTTTCTTTTATTAAGTGGATGATTCTTGGATCTTGTCTTTTCATCTTATTTTAGTTCACTAGTATTTAAAGATGCTAGAAGTGCCTCAAGAACTTTAGTCCCAGACTTCTTCATCCTTAGTTGGTTAGCATATCTGGCTGTGCTTTCTCTTTCCCCCTTGTGGTGGTTTGTATATCCTTGGCCCAGGGAGTGACACTATGAGGAAGTGTGGCTTTGTTGGAGTGGGTGTAGCCTTTTTGGAGTAGGTGTGTCACTGTGGCCATGGGCTTTAATACCCTCATCCTATCTGCCTGGAAGTCAGTCTTCTCTTAGCAGCAGCCTTCAGATGAAGATGGTGACCTTTCAGCTCCTCCTGCACCATGCCTGCCTGAATGCTGCCATGCTTCTGACTTGATGATAGTGGACTGAACCTCTGAACTTGTATGCCAGCCACAATTAAATGTTGTCCTTTGTAAGAGTTGCCTTGGTAATGGTTTCTGTTCACAGCAGTAAACCCTAACTACAACACTCTTTAACTTCAATTAGAGACGTGTTAATTTGTAGAACTGGTATGGTAGATACATTTACAGGCCATGGCTAGAACTAGAAAGGGCTATGAACGAAGGCTTGTACCATACTATCAAGCATATTTCTGGCCTCTCTTGCAAGCACAAGCATAGGCAACTGGTCAACTAAGTGGTAGCTTCTGCAATGACCCAGTGGCAGTTTTAAATGCTAGCTGCATTCTTTTGCTCTTGGGTCATCTCCATGGATTTCTTTAATGGGTTAAAATTAGCCTGCTATAGGCTCTCGTAACCATATGTTTTCCTTATGTACGATTTTCATTACATGATGTTCCTCAGAAAGAATTCTATCTTCATTCACTTACTTCACTTCTTAAGCCACTAACGTCAGAAACAACATAAAACCATTGGTAAGTCTTTGCAGTGGTTTGAGTAATAATTGCTCCCATATGCTCATATATATTTGAGTGCTTAGTCACTGGGGAGCAGTGGAACTCTTTGATAGGATTGGACGGATTAGGAGGTGTGGCCATGTTGAAGAAAGTGTGTCGCTATGGGTGGTCTTTGAAGTTTCAAATGCCCATGAATCCTATTACTTTGCCTGCAGATTAGGATATAACTCTCAACTACTTCTCCAGCACTAGCCTGCCATGCCTGATGTCAGGATCCCTGACATAATAAAAGTAGACTCATCCTTTGAAACTGTAAGCAAGCCCCCACTTAAATGCTTTCTTTTATTAGAAATGCCTTGGTCATGGTGTTGTTTCACAGAAACAGTGGTTAAGTCATAAATGATTGTTGACTAAATTAACAGATAAACTTACTGAAGGAGTTTAAGTTTAGGTACCGATGCTCACGTTAGAGTAATCATTCCTCTGAAAGCAATAAAAATATGAGCATAGCACAAGTTTTCAAAAAGTGGATAAATTAAATAGTGAGCAAAGAAAGGAACAACTACTATGAATTTGATTCTTGAACAAAGTAAATGTCAAAGATGAGAAGTAAATGTATTCTTTCATGGACTGTATTGAGAGAAACAGAGTGGGAAGCTAGAACCCAGGCTGCAGATTTCTGGGTCTGATGAGTTAGAAGACAGAATCTTTCAATTTCCTAAGATCACAGGACATTCTGAGAAAGAATAGAGTGAGAACGAAGTATCCATATATGAATCACTCAGGGAATCTTTGTGAGATGTTTAAATATGCAGGTGTGGATGAGACCCTATAGATGCCAGAAGCAATATTAACAGTTTAAAGGAGGAAGGGTTCTTGCCAGATTTCCTCTGCTACCCACAAGGAACTTTGGGTTAGAACCGTGCTACATGATCGAATTTCACTAACATCTTTGGCATTGAAAATATACAGAGGCCAAATCTAGAGACTATAACAACTTCTGAGAATTAAAATATCTGCTCTGGGCTAAGAGAGAAAGCAAGATAGTATCAACCTAAAACCTTAACCTTAAGGTTAAGCAACCTTAGACTAAATGCTACAGTATCTAGGTATTAGTGAATATACTCACGTGCCAATGTTTCAAACAAATGAACAGAATTAAGAGTCTCTATAGCAGAGCCCAACAACAATGCTTAGCAGTTTTTGTCCCTCTCTTTTTTTAGTACTAAATATATGAAGACATAGGAAGATTTTCATCGTGAGGAAACAAACCAGTAAACAGATGCACAAAAAACCAGAGATTAGAGAAGTGCTTCTCAGCCTTTCTAATGCTGTGACTCTTCAGTACAGTTCCTCTTGAAGTGGTGAACCACAACCATAAAATTATTTTCATTGCTACTTCCTAATTGTAATTTTGCTACTGATATGAATCATAATATAAACATCTAATATGCAGGATATCTGATATGTGACCCCTCCCCCATGAAAAGTTCATTTGATCCCCAAAGGGGTTGCAACCTACAGGTTGAGTACCCTCTCACTGGGTTAGAGTTAGCAGACAATTACTTTAACTTACATAAAAATATCAAAGAAATAAATATACAAAAGAATTGCAGTTAGGGAGTCTTATTTGAAAACTGATCAATTCAAAAGTTGAGGTAGACATTCAGTAGTTGAAATGAAGATTAATTTGGTGGGATTAATGGCATATTGATTCCAATGAAAGTATCCATACAGTTAAAGACATAGTAGTAAAATACAGACAGATTATAGATAAATACAGATAAAAAATAAATGTTTGAAAAATAAAACAAAAACACAATTGAGTTCAAGAAAAGAGGGATAATTGGAAAGACCATATTTTTAAAATATTAGGCAAACAATTTTTGTGTTTGATCAGACACAATGACTCTTAGATTAAGCATCCAAAAAAAACTCTAGATATAATGAAAACCATACATGGAAGTATGTAGTGAAGCATCTGTTACTGAAGTAAAATAAATGCCTTAGAAACATCCAGCAGTCAGAATATGTGAAGAAAAATCACCAAAATTGTAATGTTTTAAAATAAAAAAATTGTAACAATGAAATTAAGAAGATAAAGGGATGATATCTTAAAATGTCAGGGGTGTAGGGGGATTGTGTGTGGAGAAGCATTATTTTGCAGATAATTTAGCCAGTACAAACAACTTTCAAGTAAAGAATAAAGCTTTCCCAATGAATAGAATCTGAATACACACACACACACACACACACATGTACATATACATATATGTATATACAGGCTCACACTAGGAGAAATACAAAGGGAAAGACTTCAGGGCCAATGTAAATAATGTAAAATGATCACTAGAGTCTAAAAAAAAGAAGGAGGAACTAGCAATGGTAGCTACAAAAAAGGTCCAGTTTTCTTTCAAATGCTGTAAAAATGTAGTGAAATCTAATTCCCTCTTCTCAGTGAGATTCAAGTGAGCTCCCTTGTGCCCACCTCCTTGTTACTGACCTTCTTTTAGTAATCAGAGCATGGTTGTCTTGTGCTTTATGACTAATATCCATTTATAAGTGAATACATACTATATTTATTTTTCTGGCTTTGGACTGCCTCACTCAGGAAGATCTCTTCTAGTTTTATCCATATGTCTGCAAATTTCATGATGTCATTGTTTTTAAGGGCTGAGTACTAATCCATTGTGTTAACGAACCACATATTTTTTATCCATTCTTCAGTTAAGAGACATCTAGATAGTTTCCAGTTTCTCGCTATGACAAATGAAGTTGCTACGAACAACAAAGACAAGCAAGTGTTCTTGTGGTACGGTGGGGAATCTTTTGGATGTATACCCAGAAGTGGTATAGCTGGGTCTTGAGGTAGACCTATTCCTAATTTTCTGAGAAACTGCAAGATGGTTGTACAAGCTTGTATTCCCACTAGCAATGAATGAGTGTTCCCCTGGCTCCACATCGTCACCAGCATGAACTGTCACTTGAGTTTTTGATCTATCCCATTCTGTCAGGTGTGTGATGGAATCTCAGAATTGTTTTGATTTGCATTTCCCTGATGACTAAGTATGTTGGACATTTCTTTAAGTGGCTCTTGGCCATTAGAGATTCTTCTGTCAAGAATTCTCTGTCAGATCTGTACTCTATGTTTTAATTGGGTAATTTGGTTTGTTGATGCCTAGTTTGTTGAGTTCTTTATATATTATGGATGTCAGCCCTCTTTCCGATGTGGAATTGGTGAAAATCTTTTCCCAATTTGTAAGCTGCTGTTTTGTCCTTTTGCTTTACAGAAGCGTTTTCAGTTTAATGAAGCTCCATTTATTAATTGTTAAACTTAGTGCCTGAGCTACTGGCATTCTGTTCAGGAAGTTCTCTCCTGTACCAATGCATTCAGACTATGCCTCACTTATTTTGTATCATATTTACCTATCTACCTTTATGTTGAGGTCTTTGATCCACTTGTAATTAAGTTTTATGCAGAGTGATAGTTATGGATCCATTTGCATTCTTCTACATGCAGACATCCAGTTAAACCAGTATCATTTGTTGAAGATGCTTTCTTTTTTTCCATTATATAGTTTTGGTTTCTTTATCAAATTCAAATGTGCACAGGTGTCATTTACTTCAGCCATTAAAAACAATGGCATCATGAAATTCACAGACAAATGGATGGAACTAGGAAAGATGATTTTGAATGAAGTAGCCTAGACCCAGAGAGGCAAACATGGTATGTGCTCACTTATAAGTTGATTATTAGTTACAAAGTACAGGATAACCATGTTGCAAACCACAGACCAAAGAAGGTAAGTTGCAAGGAATGTCTAAGTGGGGATGCTCTAGTCTCACTGCAAAGTAGAAGTAGAGTAGATAACTGGGTTGAATGGAAGGAGGGGACTGACTTGGGGAGTAGGGAACTGACTTGGGGAGGAAGTGGGGATGTGACCAGGAAGGATGTTTTGAGGGGAGAGGCAACTGGAGTGGGAGAGGGACATCTCTGGGACAAGCTAGAAACCTAGGAAAATAGAAACTCCCAGGAATCTATGAGGGTGACTCTAGCTAAAATCCTAGCAAGGGGGATACGGAGCCTGAAGTGGCTATCTCCTGTAACCAAGTAAGACTGCTAATGGAAGGACTGGGACACCAACCTAGCCGCAAAACCTTAAACCAAGTATTTGTCCTGCCAACATGGTGTGTAAGGGGAAAAGATGGCGCAGAATGAAGCAAGGGCCAACCAATGACTGGCCCGGCTTGAAACCATGCTACAAAAGGGAGCCTACCACTGACACTATTAATGATGTTCTGTTATACTTGCAGACAGGAACCTAGCATAACTCATCTGAGAGGCTTTTCCCAGCAGCTGATGGAAACTGATGCAGAGATCCACAGCTAAACATTAACTGGAGCTTGGGGATGCCTGTGGAAGAAGGGGAGGGAGGACTGAAGGATCCAGAGGGGCCAAAGACACCACAAGAAAGCCTCTAGAATCAACTGCCCTGGGTCTGTGAGAGCTCATAGAGACTGAACTGCCAACCAGAGAGCATGCACGGGATAGATCTAGGACTTCTGCATATATGTAACAGTTGTGGAGCTAGGTCTTTGTGTGGGATCCTGAGCCAGGAGCAGGGCTGACTCTGCATACATTTCTGGCCATTGGATCCCTTTCCCCTAACTAGGCTGCCTTGTTGACCTCAGTAAAAGAAGATGCACCTAGTCCTACTGCAACTTGATATGCCAAGGCTGGTTGAGATCCATGGGGGGCCTCCCCTTTTCTGAGGAGAAGGTGGGGAAAGGTGAATGTGGAGGAATTGGGGTGAGAAGGAGGGTCTGAAAGGATAGGAATTTAATCCATCAGGATGTAATCAGAATGTAAGGTAAATAAATAGATTAATTTAAAAAGAAAAATGCAGTGGACTGTTTCGAAGAAGATTTACAAAAATGAGGACAGAGCTGGGGAGAAGAAACACTAGAAGAGAAGAGAGAAAGAAATAGAAATAACTTAAAGCTCCTTCTGTTCATGAGAAGATGCAACGTCAACTCCAAACTGACTTGAATAAGCTCAGAATGTATTGTTATCTGTGGAACAGCCACTACTAACCACCAATAAAAACTGATTAAAACAAAAAGCCCACCAAGAAGACTGGTTAACCAAAGAAAATCTGGCTGGAAGTTAAGTGAAGAAAACAGGAAACAAATACAAAGTAACCAGATACTCAGCCCAGAACACCCACAGATAGAAAAGAGCCAGCCATGCTTTATGAAAGGTGAATGAGCCAACGTCAAAGGCAGTTCTTATATTGCTCTTAAAGAAAGATTCAACGAGGAAAGGTGTACTTTTCAATGACACATTTTAACTCTAGCATGTACGAGAGGAAAGAAAGGGGCCGAGATGAACCTTCACGGATATACTGAGAAAGCCAATGTTTTCTATCAGGAAAGCAGACTCAGGCCAGGAATTATGGCACAGGTGAAACACATTATTGTAAGGGTTTTTCTTGTGAAAGGGCATCTTGACCTTGGGAACCAAGAAGTAACACAAAGTCACACCCCACAACAAACCTCACACAAGAGATTGGTTTGGGGGAGGAGCAGAATGGTCTCAGAATGGGAAGAGAGAGAGAACAGAGGGCTGGACTGAGGGGAAGGATTTTCTGATAGTTTTTTGAGGCCATGCACAGTTAGTTTACTGGGTAAGTGTTATAGGATAAGAAATATTGCTTGACCATTAACAGATGGGGTGAGGATTTCAAGCCTCAAGCTTGGAGGCAGGATGGGGCAGGGTATTTTTCCTTTGGCCCTTTTACCCTACATTTGCCATTATTAATACAATGATTGTTCAAGAATGCTAAGGAAAAAATGTGTGTTCCATGAATAAAACTACTAGAAAATCCACAAAGAAAATCTAACAGAAATCAAGAGAAAAAATAGAGATTTAAACACCACTCAATTAGAACTGGTTAGTTCTAAAGTAAAGAAATATGTAAAAATACAGTGTAGCTGTGGGCCTTTCTATGCCTGTCCCAGGTCCCGTTGTTTCTGTTTCCTAACCTAATTATTCTGTTTTACTAATCTACGTTGTGCCACATTGCTGGTCAGTTAACTCTCCATCCTTCCCAGCCTGCTTCTTCCTCTGTGTTGCCTGGACCTGAATCCTTCAAGAGTTCCTATCCTCCCCAGAAGTCCCACCTTCTACTTCCTGCCTTTGCTATATAGGCCATCAGCTTTTAATAAAACAATCTGAAGGTGAGAGAGGCACTATTTACAAAACACTGAGACAGATGATGCTTAACAATACCA
Source organism: Apodemus sylvaticus (assembly GCF_947179515.1). Classification (NCBI taxonomy): domain Eukaryota; kingdom Metazoa; phylum Chordata; class Mammalia; order Rodentia; family Muridae; genus Apodemus; species Apodemus sylvaticus. Next base: position 26,541,575 of record NC_067492.1, read on the forward strand.
AAGTCTGCCTTGTAATCAGATCGCTATTGGTTCAGAAATCAGCATTTGTATAATATAGAGACAATCTTTAGACAGTGCATAAAAACATCACTCTAACAATACAGAAAATTTGGAAATTATTTTACTCAGCTCTACTATACTGACATTTGTAGATCAGATATCCAGTGACTAAAACGTACATATTATTACAAGTATATTGGGGACATTCATCAAGATAGTCTATATGCTAGTTTTAAAAATACCTTTCAGAAAATGTCATTTGTTGGAATCATAGAGTATGTTTGCTGGTAAGAGTAAAATAACATTTGAAATCAATAGCAAAATGGTGTCTGGAAAAAATATGTACAAATATTTTGAAAGAGAAGAAATAACAAGGACAGTTAAAACAGTTTCAAATGGATGGTAGTTAAAATACTAATAGTACAATCGGGGGTAGGGCAAGAGAGCATGAGGTCCCAAGTTCAAATTCACAGCATATATGGCTTCATATGCCTGAAACCTCAATCCAGGCAGAAGGGAAGCAGCAGATTACACGAATTCATCCATTAGCCAGTCTGGATAGCAGGCTTCAGGCCCAATGAGAGACACTGTCCTCAGGCAATAAGGCAGAGAAGAATAGAGAAAGATGTTTGATGTCCTGCTCTGGCCTCTTTATGGCTGCTCATGGTCATGTACTCATACAATCAAGGGAATGCAACACACACACACACACACACACACACACACACAAATATACAGACCAATTATAAGAAGTATCAAATATACATAAAGATAAACACATATTTCAAATGCTGATATGGGAAAATGTTTTAAATAATTGATCTCCGTCTCATCATACAAAATGTGAGAAGTTAATTTCATGACATACGAAAACGCCAGTAGAATCTGACACTGACCAAGAAAGCGAACAAGTTTGAGGCTGTTCTTTTAAAGTTTCTTAGACAAACAGGATAAATAGAAAATATAAATTACTAATAACAGTATGTTAGAGAAATAAGTTTGATTTTGCTGATGTCCACATTATCCTCAAGTTTGATGATTCACAGTCTACAGTACTCTATACCCAGTTATATTCAGGATTAAAATGTATTATTATTATTATTATTATTATTATTATTATATTTCTTATTATTACTGTGAGTTTTTATTTAGCATCTCATGTAAGCCACACTGGCCTTGCACTTACTATGTAGGATAGGTTGGTCTTGGACACCTGATCCTCTTAGCTCCACCTCCCAAGTGCTTGGACTACAGCATGTACCACCTTTGTCCAGTTGTGATGGTTTGCATATGCTTGGCCCAGGGAATGGCCTAATTAGAAGGTGTGGCCCTGTTGGAGTAGGTGTGTAACTGCAGATATGGGCTATAAAACTTTCATCCTAGCTGCCTAGAAGCCAGTATTCTGCTAGCAGCTTCAGATGAAGATGTAGAGCTCTCAGCTCCTCCTGCACCAGGCCTGCCTGGATGCTGCCATGTTCCTGCCTTGATGATAATGGACTGAACCTCTGAACCTGTAAGCAAGCCTCAATTAAATATTGTCCATATAAGAATTGCCTTGGTCATGGTATCTGTTTACAGTAGTAAAACCCTAACTAAGACACTAGTCGGTGGCTAAGATTTTTTTTTTGTTTTTTGTTTTTTTGGTACATGCTATGATTTGAATGTGCCCCCTACCCCAATTCATGTACATAAACTTTATAATAGGCATTGTGAAAATGAACCTTCAAGGAGTGATTAGGTCTTGAGGTTTCTCCTCGTATGAACTGTTTCCTTAAAAGAGCTTAAGTAAAAGGGTTTCAATTCAGAGGTAAAGCCCCGACTGACATGCATGAAGGTCCTGTATTCAATTTCTTGCCCACACATGAATATACCTATGCACCTGGCTTGATGTAGAGTCACTCTTTGGCCATGTCTTCTGTCTTATTATCATGCAAGACACCAAGGAACTATGAAGGATGTAGGAGCTCTACGTTTGAAAACAAGTATTCGAGTGAGAGACTAATGTTAGAATCAAAGGTATTCAAAGTTATAGTCAGCATTCCTATGATACATAGAATGAGTTTTCATATATATCCGTATTCATGGTTATGTATTATTATCGTGTGTGTGTGTGTGTGTGTGTGTGTGAGAGAGAGAGAGAGAGAGGGGGGGAGGGAGGGAGAGAGAGATTCAATGGAGGAGAAAACGTCTTCAAGAAATAATTTTGAACCAACTAAATATTTGTTTGGATAAAAAACTGGTCTTAAATCTTGACAAACCATTCATAAAATTATTTTGATCTAGATTATAGACCTAATCATAAAAATGAAAACAATACAATTATACAGGAATGCTTGTAATAGCTTTATTGATAAGAGCTAAAAACTTTTATGAAGCCCAATATCCACTATGTATGAATGGATAAACACACTGTGATTCATTTATGTAATGGAAAACAAAACTAACTTTTATGGTGACAGCAAAGAGACAGGTTACCTGAGACAATCAGACATGAGTAAACTGTACTACGTGGTTTTTTTACTTATATGGAATTCCAAAACAAGCAAAAACCCATCTTGTAGTGATAGAAACCAGAAAGGACATCTTCATGTATAAAGCAGGTGAAAAATTTTTAGGCATTAAAAACCACCAAGGAGGGTCTCAGAATGGAGCCTACCTGGTAGAGTGCTCACCTAATAGGCAGAAGACTTCATGAACCAGAAGTCTGTAGTCTCTGCATCTAGAAGGTAGAGTGATGAAGATCATGAATTCAAGGTCATTCTCAGTGAGCGAGGCCAGTCCAAGCTACATGAGACCCTACCTCTAAAAACCAAACTAAACACACACAATACCAAATCAAAACAATACATTGGGCTTTAAGAAAATTACGTGTTGCTTTTGAAAAGCAATACCATAAGGGAGGACATGTGTAAGAAAAATTGAAATGGAATTATAATATATCTGTAGTCATAGTCTACCAAAAGCATATGCGATGCAGTAATAACATGTGATCCAGTAAGAAAGTGGACAAATTGCTTTCCAAAGAAGGCAGACAGCTAGCAGTAAGCATACAGGAAGATGCAGCATGTGAGTAGTCTGCAAGGAGTTGCACATTAGAACCAAGCAAGACATTGCCTTGCAGATGGAAGACTAAGCAAATGAAATACCCAGGCCGAGTGAGCCCATGGTATGGCCTGGAACTCCCCCGCTCTGCTGCTGGGAATGTGAAACAGCTCTAATACCTTGAGAAATGAATGACTTGGTAATTTTATATAGAATTAAACCTACCTTCATTTACCTAAGTAAAATGAGTGCTCATTCTACAAAGAGATTAGACAAGAGTCCAGGCTGGCAAGATGACCTAGTGTATAGAGGCATAGCTTTATTGCTGCCAATCTAATCTGTGTGACCTGAGTTCTATAACTGTAGCACACGTGCTAAAAAAACTCTTGAAAGTTGTCCACTGATTTCCATAGAGGTGCCATGGCTTGTACACACACACATACACACACACTCACACACACAAGCTACAGAGATGCCTTAGTGGGTAAGCTCTCATTCTGCTCCCCCAGAAGACCCCAAATTCTGCTTTCAACATTTGCAACAGGTGGCTCACATGCACCTATAACTCCAGCTTCAGGATGCCCCCTTCCTCTTCTGGACCTTGTGAAGGCAGTCATGAACATGCATAGGCCCTCTGGCTGACACTACACATTACACATGATCTTGAACACTACACACACACACACACACACACACACACACATTTATTAAAACTAATGTTTAGAAAATAATAAATATATATTAAAATTGAATGTTCATAATACCTTCACTGATAATAGCTGGAAAACCTCTTTTTATCAAGTTCCATGTCCACGTACAGATAAGGGGACCGAGCACACTGTGATTTAATCTTGTAACACAACAGATAATTGAACTAACTTCTGTGATCCACAACAGAGACAAATGTTAAATGCGCTCTGCTGCATGAATAAATCGTACATAAACGATAGCTGCAGTATGACTTCATTGAGATGGAGTTTCCCAATAAACTCAAGTGACCCTGTGGTAATGAGAAGCCGAAACAGGGATTGCTTCTAGCAAGGAGATGGGGTGGGGCGGACACCTACGAGGCCAAAAGTAAACTTTCTGAGATGATAAAAATTCCTGTCCATATTCTGTTTGAGACAGTGTCTTTTGGGGGGGGGGTGCAAATGTCAAAAATTCAATGAACTGCATACTCAAAATTGGAGAATTTTGTTGTGTTTAAACAAAATTTCTGTAAGAAAAAGATCATGGCAAAAAGGGGTTATCCCTTTGGAAGTCGACTGGAGGAGTTGGGCCAGGCTCACTGAGTTGGATTGCTGGTTCTTAATACCGTGCCCTTTTTTGTGTGTGTCTTAGGGTTCTAACCTCCTGCCCTACCCCTCCTGCCCTACCCCTCCTGCCCTACCCCTCCGGTGCCTCGGACTTGGCCAGCACTCATGTGCTCCCAGACCTCTTTCTGGCCAAGCCCAGTCTTGCGATACCCACAGAATACCGGTTCTCTGCCTCTGATTTCACAGCAGGTTGATGAAGCCACTCTGCTCAAGCAATTCCCTGCCTTTCGCCCATATGCTTGCACAAATTTGCAGCTGATTTCTCCCCCGGGAACAATCCCCACTTAAAGTCAAAGGCGCCAAGGGGCTTCTCTAATCTCCAAGCATTTGCAGAGCTGAACAGTGCTTTCAATTCCCAGAACATCCTGCCTCCTGCATGCAGACAGGTACCCCAGTACTCCCATTCGCTGTACTGGGTGATTCTGAGCCTCTGCTTATAGGATGGTGTTTCTCTCTTTAAGAGAGAAAAGCCACAGGCTCCCCTCTCACTCCTCCTCAGCTGCAGCTAGGGCTGAGGATTTGACATTCTGAACAGTCTACTGGGGCAGACAGCTTGCTCCCTTCCCAGCCCTGTACAATTTGTTGCATCCTTCATAAACAATCACTGATAATATTTTCCTTTTGGACTGGTGCCTGCCTTATTCAGAGCCTGCTCCACTCAGTGACTGCACCTGAGCAGGGCCCTCAGCCTCCAGGCTGCCCAAAGGCAAGCTAATCTGAATGAGGGAAATGGCTTAGAAAGGCAGTTTGGGAAATCAGAACTGGGATGCAGAGGCTTCTGAGTGTATGTGTCCCAGAGGGAATGTCTGACGATGCACAGTATTTTCAGAGTCACTCACTTGTGTGTGTGTGTGTGTGTGTGTGTGTGTGTATTTAAGGGAAGGGTTTTTTTTTTTTTTTTTGCTAGCCTTTGTGTAATGCAATACAACAAACTTTCTTGCTTTAGGCAAATGCAGTTTATGTTTTGGGGAGCTCCTTCCTGCAGGCAGAGATGTCCATGAGCAGGGGGTTAGTTTGGAAGTCAACAATCAAAGCTGAAATTGGGCACGATGGTAAATACTTGTGATCTTGATCCCACCAGCACTCAAGAAGTTGAGGTCGGAACGTTGTGAGTTTGAGACCAACACAGGCTCCATAACAAGCACCCATTGCATCCAAGACTATCTATCCCAACAAAAATGTTAAGGGAAGACCCACCTTATTCCTCTCATCTGTTCTTTAGAGATGAGTGTAGAAACTCAGAAATTGTATGACTGCCTGAATCCGAGGCAAGTTCTTTGAGGGCAGGAAATGCAACCTGGTGTTCATAGCAAGATGATTAGACAATCAACCAGACCCGTCACCAGACACATTGATACTGGAGAAACTTGGGACATCCTGGTATCTGACGTATTTTATTCCAAGGCTGACAAACCCTGGAGACCCAGTCTATGGACACAGAGGGACACAATATGTAGCCAGGCAGAAAGAATGCCAGCTTCCATCTGACTATAAAGTGAGATTCCCCAGCAGTTACTTTTATTACTGCTATGACCAAAGCAACTTCAGGAGGAAGAGTTCATTTTGTTGTTTAGTTTGAAGTGATATAGTTCATCTTGGCAAGGACAGCACAGTAGTTGGGGTGTAAGGTATCTGGTAATGTTGTACCTGCAGTCAGGAAGTAGAGAGTTGGGGAAAGGGACAGAGCATTTAGCACTCCCCACCGGTCCATTTCATTCAGTTTATCATCTCAGCCCTACAAATACTGCCACCTGCATTTACAACCTACCTAATTTAGAATGAACCTAATCTAGAAACTCCCTCACAGGCATCTTCAGAGGTTTGTTTCCATGGTGACTCTAATTCCCATCTACTTGATAATTGATATTATGCATCATGGGTCCCAAGTGCCAATTCAAACTCTGTGCCCATTGCTCGGCTTTGGAAAGTTCCACAGACCTCTGCTAACTGCCCGTAACATTCAGTCCCTGTGGTCCTTGCCTGCTCACTAAAGGTATGGATGCAATGGGCTTCCTATTACCAGGAGGGGTTACAGAGTGGCAAGTAAGTAGCTTCAGAAACTGAGGTGAGGAACAGTGAGAAACACGGAACAGTATATCCGAGGAAGCCCCAGCTCAGGGGTAATGCAATTGTGCATTTGAGATCCAGATGTGCCACTTTCTAGCAGTATGCTCTGGAAAACAGTAACCGTACTGTGGGTGCTTCTTCCTTTGTAGGTTGAGGAAAATATATCCTGTAAGTTTGTTGTGAGGATCCAGACACATGCTAGATAAAATACATTCAACTCTAGGCTTGTCATAGAGTTCCTATGAAACACATGGTGGTGATCTTCAGTTTATTTTTTATTAGATCTATTCTTTATTTACATTTCAATGATTTCCCCTTTCCTGGTTTCCCCCTCCCCAAAAGTCCCATAAGCCCTCTTCCCTCCCCCTGTTCCCCAATCAACCCTCTCCCACTTCCCTGTCCTGGTATTCCCCTATAATGTTGCATCGAGTCTTTCTAGGACCAGAGGCCTCTCTTTCCTTCTTCTTGGGCATCATTTGATATGTGATTGTGTCTTGTGTATTCTGAGCTTCTGGGCTAATATCTACTTATCAGTGAATGTGTTCTTTTGTAATTGGGTTACCTCACTTAGGATGATATTTTCCAGTTCCAATCATTTGCCTATTAATTTCATGAATTCATTGTTTTTAATAGCTGAGTAGTATTCCATAGTGGAAATATACCACATTTCTGTATCCATTCCACCATTGAGGGACATCTGGGTTCTTTCAAGCTTCTGGCTATTATATATAGGGCTGATATGAACATAGTGGAGCATGTGTCCTTATTACATGCTGGGGAATCCCCTGGGTATATGCCCAGGAGTGGTATAACGGGGTCCTCTGGTAGTACCATGCCCAGTTTTCTGAGGAACTACCAGACTGATTTCCAGAGTGCTTGTACCAGCTTGCAATCCCACCAGCAGTGGAGGAGTGTTCCTCTTTCTCCACATCCTTTCCAGTACCTGCAGTCTCCTGAGTTTTTGATCTTAGCCATTCTGACTGGTATAAGGTGAAATCTCAGGGTTGTTTTGATTTGCATTTCCCTGATGGCTAAGGATGTTGAACATTTATTTAGGTGCTTATCAGTTTATTAGATTTAATTTTGGGTCATTAAGCTTGCATTGAGGCCAGCCATGATACTTGGGATACTAATACAGAACACTCCCCCACCCCCTTTATATGTCTGTGTATGTGTGTCCATGTATGTATATGCAGATATAGAAACCTAGTTGTTGACTTACAGAATTGTGTTGATCAGTTTTTGTCACCTTGACACAAACCTGAGTCACTGGCGAAGAGGGAATCTTGATGGAGGATTCACCTCCATTATATTGGCCTGAGAACCTGTAAAGCAATAAGAATTCTTCCATGATCTCTGCTACTGTTCCTGCCTCCATGTTCCTGCTTTGAATTCCTGCCTTGGCTTCCGTGAGTGATGGGCTGTGATCAGGATGAACAAGCTAAACAAACCCTGTCTCCCCAAGCTGCTTGTTGGTTATGGTGTTTATCACGGCAACAAAGAGCAATTCAGAAACACAATCTTCTTTCCTGTCCTTCCCTACTTTTGATATAGCATCTTTTCTGTAAGGCAAATCTGACTCTTTGTTGACTAGCCTGCCTAGGCTAGCCTCTGGGATCCATCTGTATTTGTCTTCCCTTCTTGCTCTGGGGTTATAGGGAATCATTGCTAGGCTTTGATCTTATGTGGATATTGGGGATCCAGGTTTAGATTCTCATGCAGTGAGCACTTGACCACCTGAGCCACCACTGCATCACCCCAGAAATATTTCAAACCTCACTTTTCTTACTTAAAAGATGAAAGTGTTTTATCTTTGCAATCATAGAACTATTGTGTCTATAGGAAACCTTCTACCAGACCTTCATGTGTGGATGGTGGCTTCTCAAACTTCAGTATACACTCTTGATTCTGTGTCTGTTTCTATGTCTGTATTTTGGCATTTCGAGCAAGCATCCAGGTAATACTGATGCTACAGGTCTGTGGACCATACTTCCTTTGCATATACTTATATCCCCATAGTAATCATGTGTGTGTACATATACACATCTTTTTCTAGGTCTCCTGAATCTGTGAGCACCTACGGGTGATGGTACAACTGCATCCCTGTCTTTAAAATGAATATGCTCATTGCCTCAGGCCATGGAGTTATGAGTCACAGCTTCACCAAGGAATGGGTGAAGGGGCAGGGAAGAGGTACAGGAAGAAGTGGTGATTGTTAAGGAAGAGAGAAAGAATAGAAAGGAAAAGGTTCTCTTGAGATGTGCAAGGTGCTCCAAGGGTTGAGGAGACTGGAGAGAATGACTTCCAGGGTTAGGGAAACTTTAAAATACTGTGACTCATGCAAGACTGCTTTCAAATTGCACAGCCCCCTGCCCCAAATAAAAAAATACTCACACATATGTGCACACCCATACCCACATCCATACAGACTCACACCCATTTACACATATTTGCATACACACATACATACAAATGTTGGGCACAACACACACACACACACACACACACACACACACAAACACACACAGATATACTTATCTCCTAAGCATAGCATCAGGCTCAGTCTGAACCAAGACCTGTCTTCTTCTGTCTCTGTCTCCTGGTTTATCTAAAGCCATCGGTTCCTTGTTGCCCTCTGCTTTTTCTCCACCATCCTCTCCCTCTGTCCTTCCTGTCTGTGTTTCTCTGATTTCTCCTTTTCTGTGTTTGTCTTTCTCTCCTCTCCATTCTCTCGCTCGATCATTTATTTCCCCATCTGCCTGCCTCTATATCATCCCCTTTCCTCTCCTTCTCTCCCCCTCCCATTTCTCTCATTTCTTCTCCCAAAACTTTGAAATTCTCTGCTTTCTATCTCTCTTTCTCTCGTGGGGACTACACAGTGTATCTACATATCCAAACAAAACTAAGAAATCAGAGAATAGTCTGCTGGGTTCTTTTCTCAAAAACCTAAAAATCTGGCCATGATCTCTGAAGTTGTCCAAACTGTGTGCTGAGCCAGCAGGCTGCATTTTTTTCTTTGCTATGGAGGAAGTTAAGGCACTGCCTGAACACTCCTCTATCATGCACCCCCATTAAACACGTTCCATTATACAACCCCCACCCCCAACACACACTCCATTATACAGCAGGAAGTAGGTGGGATTCAGCACACAGCCATGAGGCAGGCAGCTCTGAGGCACCCATTTTCCTCAGGCTTCTGCTGTGCCCCCTAGCATTCACATCTTCTACACCTTATATTACTCCCTCAGAAGGAGGAGGAAGAAAATCTTTCCTTTGCTCTGACTTTACCATCAGCACCTGAACTGGTGTTTCTGGAGGAAGGGCTTCCCTCTGTTTGTTTCACCCTTTCCAAATGTGTTTATCAGTCATGGTGCTAAATTCCTGAGAAGCATATTTAAAGGAGGGAGGAGTTGTTTTGGCTCACAGGTTCAAGGTTTGAGTCTAAGCTCTGCTAGATGGGTTGCTCTGGCCCTGGGATGAGGCAGAAAGAGCTTAGCAATGAGACCATATGGTGGAGGGGCTGCTTACCCAGTGACAGACAGAAAGGAGACCGCAGGAATGAACTAGGGACAAGATACAGCCCACAAGGACACGCCCCTGGGGAACTTACTGCCTCCAGCTAGACCTGACATACTAAAGTTTCCAACAGTTCCCAAAATAACATCAGCAGCAGGGGAAGCAACTCTTCAGCGCAGAACCCTCGGGGGATATTTCATATTAAACTCATAACAAAATAACTTACGGTGGGCCTGACTTTTCTTCAAAAGAAAAATAAGACATGATGAAATAAATTAAATGAGTGATTTGAACTAAGTCATCTTTGGGGCCCATCCTTATGATTCCACTTTCTGTGATGTTTCATGAGTTTGGAAACTCCTAAACTCATATGCACAAGTACACACACACAACACACAAACACACACGCATGCGCGACACATACACACACACACACACATACACGTACATGCACACGCACACATATGGACACATATACACATGCAAATACAGCATTGCAGCCAGTTTAACTCTCTACAAGAGAAGCTACACAGAGAAGTACTTCAGCTTTCTTTGATGCTTAAAAGGAAGTATGTAAGATTTGTGATCAATACTTTAAAGAAGGGATAGCCAACCAGTGTATGATTGCCTCCTGGCCTTAAAATCATCCAATTGCTCTTAGCTTTTCTCCAAGAAGTCCCAAAGCTGTTGTATTAGGGGGTGTCACAGTATTTAAAAACCTACCTATGTCCAGAAAAATACCTGAAGTCTGTAGGTGTTACGGGCGACATCAAGAATACTGAAGCTGAAGATGTTCAGTATTCAAGAAGACTTGCTTTGGTTTCTTAGTCATTGCAGAAGAGAGGAGCAATGCTTATAGTATTTGTGGACACATTCTATTGTATTCTTCATAGCATCATCAAAATAAAATGCCCAGTCTAATTCTCAGTGCTGTACATTACACTATCCCACAATTAGCACAGTGACGGGTGATCTGGCAGCCTGAATAAAATTGCTGCGAGTGACCTATTATTACCCGCAGATTACATTTTACATGGAAATTAAATGAATTCTGTCAGAGCTCTTGGAGAGAAGAAACTGCTGCATTGTTCAGCTCTGTGAACTGGAGAGACTGCACGTGGCGATAAAGAGACCTGTGTTTGTGCAAACAAGGCGTGGGCTTCCACTTCGAAAGATGCATTTGTTACACCAAAGCTTGAAATAGGAAATATGTGTGGGCAGAAACCACGGAGATGAAAGGGGAGAAAACTAATTATTATTACCAGAGCATTTTCAGATTGGGGTATTTATATAATGTGTTAAATTTCCTCTGTCGGGAAAATGTTTGTCATACCAGTTAGAATGGAACTCTACCTTACAGGGGGTATTTTAAGGCTTTAGCACTTTTAGTTCAGTTCGATTTTCTTTCTTGAAACCATCTCTTCTAGTTTTCTTCGATGAGTGGTGCCTTTAAAGCATTGTCTCGCTTTTGCAGTCATAGTGAGCTTCTTTTTCTCTCAGCGAGCATGCTTTTGACTTGTCTTATTTTCCTCAGGTCTGTTCCTTATGTATCAGCACTAAATAAACCATGAGGGGCAACCAGAGCACTGCCATCTTTGGGGTCCTCCTTCTTAGCGGTAGAGTGCAAACCTCTGTCTAGTCTTGGTGGTCTTGTGCTAATCTAGTCTGTGATTGGAAAGTAAAATTGGAAGCCTTAGTAGCATGGCTTTGGGAACTCGGAGTGGATGCTTCAATGATAGGAAATACTAGGAAGGAGGTAGAGGGTCCTTCTGCATATGTTTAAGTAAATTCTAGTAAAAACCACATTTATAAACTCAAGTGATGACCTAGACACTCTGAGGTTACATGTCTATGGTGTTTCTGGTTTGGGTTTTGGGTTTTCTCTTGGCTTTTCTGGTGTGTCGTGTGTCATAAGCAATATAACAATCAGGTGTTAGAGAAAGAACAATAAGAAAATATTTCTTCATTTGTAGTGGAAATATTAACTGGGAATGTCATTATGGTCATTGGATGACTGGGACTTTGGGGAAATCATTGATGTTTTAGACTAATCCTCCAGAAAGAAAGTACAGGGGCTTCAAACTTCCCGTGAACCATAATCACTGGTAGAAATGGGAAAGCACGTAGGTTCTGGGAACTCCTAAAGGATTTGGTCTGAGACATCTGTGTACATAACAGAGAGGTGGCACGGTGACCTGACAGCTATGTAGGCTGAGGAAAACTCTGGTATAGAGGAGAAATGCTTAAACTTTGCCTCTGATTTGCTAATGGATTTTGTATAAGATTCTGAAACTGTAAGCCTAAAATTACACCTATAAGACGTCCCAATATATTCTCCATGATAAATGCAAGCCCCGCCACCTCTACAGCAATGAGAAAGCATCAGATGGCTTAATTCAGATGAAACCCTGCAGTCTCAATCAGCAGTTTTGAGATACAGAGCAACGTAATGGATTGATTAGTTTTCGGAGGTATATTATAACTCTCACTGACAGTTCCTGGGCATAACACATCATCACTGCAGAAGACTATGTTTGGGAGTCTCGCATGAAAATGTGAACCAAGAGCCCAGAGCAATGATAGCTCTACATCAGGACTTCCAGCTTTAAAAAGGAGGGAAACAATTGAGGAGAAACAGCATCCCTAACAGGGAGCAAGAAAGGTGCAGTGGTCTTTTATGAGTTTCAGTGCGACTTGGAGGCATGTTAAGGCCATTTAATGTATTCAGAAAACACTGAGAGTTCAGATACTCCGCACACGTAGTTATGGACTCTAGATATCTCATTTACAAATCACTGCTGGGGCTCTGTGTCCCTTCCTTTCTCTATTATTAGTTACCTAGCTTTGCAAAACACTTCTAGTAAAAGTTTACATGAAATGGGGTAACTATGGACTAGAATTTATTTCCAAATTGAAAGAACTTATGTTCAACTTTAGACTGTTGAGACCCTATAGGAAATCATGGAGTTAGGTTCATTTTTTTCCAATGAGCACATTTCATAATGAAAATTGTATACACAGATGTATGAGTATATAGATATCTGGGTAATACATATACTTTCAAAGATTGCATAAATCATTTTATAATTAATTTCCTTAGTTTGGCACAAGATCATACATGTCATACTGGTTTTCTATATTAATTTCATTGTTTTTAAAATCCCCAAACATGCTGCTTTTTAGCTGGTTCTATCAATTTGGGCACAGATATACCATTTACAACGAGAAATTTCCATGTAGTCTACAACAGAATGACAATTTTCACAGTTTATTTTCTATGGAAGAATAAAAGGCTTAATTCTCTATTTATTAGTTTCTTTTTTTTAATGAATATTGAGCGCAGGGAATGAGCCTGAAGCCTCACAGGTATAAAAAGATGTTTTCAAAATACCAGTACCTAAGTGTGGGTCCATCTGGTGCATCCTTAGATTTTCAGCACCTTCTATCAGGGGCTTAACGGCTTTGTTTATGTATAATTTCCATAGCAGTCATTTTATTCATACAAAGTACACAATGCAATAGCTACAGAATATTCATAGGATCCTGTTGCCCTCACCATAATTTGATTTTCAAAAATATTTGTCACGGCCCAAAGACACCTACATTTACCCAACCACTGACACTGACCAGCTTTCAGTCTCTATACCAGTTATTCTGAACAGAATCAATGCTTATAGACTTCACATTCTGCATAATGTTTTCAGCTTGTCTCCAAGTTGCAACACAGACCAGAGCTTTCTCCTTCATCACTTATTTGCATCTTAAGAGGATTCCTCACTTTCCTTGTCCCTTCCCTTTCTGGTGAACATTTGGGTTGTCTCAGCTTTTGGGCCATTATGAATAATGCTGTTTTCAACATTTGCACACACATTCTTGTGTTTACATCTGTTTTCGTTTCTCTTAAGTATATACCTAGCTGTGGAGCTGCTGGATCATATGGTAATTCTGAATTTCACTGTGAGGAGTTGGCAAACTTGTATAAAATGGCTGCATTGTTCTGCATTCCCACCAGCATTGGGTAAGGATTTTAATTTCTCTACGTCTTTGCCAACTTTTTTTTTTTATTTACTTTCTTTTCAAAATTAAACCATCTTCTGGCTACAAATGGGATCTAATTGTAGGTTGATTTGCATTTCCCAATGGCCAATACTGTGGAACATCTTTTTCATACAGTTGTTGCCCATTTATGTATCCTGTTTAGATTTTTCTCCCAACGATCTAAAATAGCTTTCAGAACACTGAAATCACTCACATGTGAATGTAGCTGATAGCTAGGCTTAAACTTCTTTTTTTTAATTTTGAGGTCTTTTTTGAAAGATTTTTATTTATTATTTTTAGTTTGCTTTGGTTTCCCTTGAGACACTTTCACTAATTAGCTCTGGCTTGCCTCAGACTCCCGAATGCTACAATTATAGGCATGTGACACCATTTCTAGCTTGATATATATGTTTTTAATCTCAGAAAACATGACTAAACTATTATTGTATATACTTATCTCCCACTATCTGCTCACCAATACACATATATGATGTATCATGATCAAATAACACTAATTAACACCTCTCATCTTTTAAATGTGCCTTTAAATATTTTGAATTGTGCAATAGTAATTATGGTAATGCAACAATAAATAATATAACTTTCTATTATTATGCTAATTTTGATCATTTACCTTTTAAAAGGAAATCATAAACTTCCATTTAGTTTTAAACTAATTTATTAAGTTGTATGTATTATTTCCTTTAACTTCTTTTCTGCCTGTAGTAGGTCCTCTACACAGGAATTCTTATTCTTTCCATAACTAACTTCCTTATTTGTCTTCTTTTTGTCTCTCCAAGGAAATAGATTTTGTATTTCATTATCATTATTGCTTTAAATTTTTAATAATTATAGAGATTATTAATTCCTCCTTCACTCTGATTTATGTAGCTACTTCTGCCTCTTTATACAGACGAGTATTGTGTCTCTTAACATTTCCTTATACTTTAATTATGAAAGGAATAATAGTTTTGCCGAACTAGGGCCTCACATATGAATTTGAAAATTTTTGATCTGTGAATTTACTTTGTGGTGTGTGCCTTGAATTCAGTTTTCAGCTGACTTTCATAGAACTTGGCATGGAATGGTTAGCTTCTTCTCTATATTTTAAGTTTATTACCCAGTTATTTGAGGCTATAGTTTTTGACTTTTAAGTAATTTTAGAAATATTTGGGTAAATATTTCTAATTGGATCGTATTTTGCTAGGACAGTATAACTAATAAAATGTTCATTTTTAATTTGAGGTGAAGTACATGCTGGTAGTACTGGCAAAATAATGTGAGGGAACAATTTGTCAGTGTCTAACAATACTTAAGTCTAGATGTAATAGTCTAAAGTATATTCCACTAATGGTTTTATATGAAAATCATCCATATGTACAAACAATAAAGAAATGTATGTGAATATCCACACAAGAAGTGTATATATATATATTTATTTGTACTCATTTGTGTATATATGTATATATGTACACACACATACATACACAAACTTATATGTATATATGCAAAATTGTAATTTTAGGAATCTTAAGCAATCTAAGCTATTTGTAAGTCTTTTATATAATGGGATTGGGTAAGTAAGCCATGGTTAACTTACACACTGGATTTCTGTACAACTAAAATGAGCTAGTATACGTGAGTAGATATATCTTACAAACAAATGGAAAGTGAAAAGTAAGGTGTCAAATGTATGCATGTTGTGGTGGCATTCATTTAAATATTAACTGATTGCCACAATATTACAATGCTAACTGTGGAAGTATCTATTTAGAGTAGAAAAACCTGTACAGAAATATTACATATCGGATTCCAGGTAATCCTTTTTACCTTTGGGGTGGAAGCAAGAATTAAAGGGATGTGGTAGGATTTCAGCTTTCCAAACTGTTTATTCCTTATCATAAAATAGAAGCAAACAGCAGAACAACAATATCCGTTGGATCTGAGATTCATGTATCTGAGTTTCTGTTTACTGCTGGGTTCCATTTTTGCTCAGTTATTAGGCAGAAGAACGGCTGGATTTGCCTACCACAGTTTCTTCCCCATGAAGTAGAGATATGGATGACAGTCAGTTTTAAATGGAAAGTTTGGAAGTAACCTTCAAGTTAAACCATAGAACAAACAAATGAAAGACTATGATTATTATAGCCTGGAAGACAGAGTTGATCAGGCTAGAATTACCTTCTAATAAATTCAGAGATTTTTATCCTTCTGAACGGAGCTTGAGAGTTTGAATTATCTTATGTGGCTGTGAATCAAATGTAGAAGTAGAAGTTGGGAACTGGGAAACTGTAGAATTGAGGCCGCTGTTGTGTTAGATCAACCCAAAGCCTGAACTAAAGAGAACAAGATCTTCTTGTCAGTGGTGTTTAAGCAGAAACAAAACAATTCTTCCAGTGGCATGTTTAGCATGGATTCTTGTTAACAGATGCCAGCTAATACTGTTTATTAAGGAGTGTTTCCATTAGGGTTAGTATTACTGTGATAAAACACCATGGCCAAAAGCAATTTGGGGAGTGTTAGGTCTCAAACCTAGGACAAAGGGCTGAGGTGGCTATTTAACTATTAAAGCAGACATTGGCTGCCAGGTTTTCCCAGCATCCCTCAGTCCTTACCTGTTACAGGGCACTCTTGGCTAGCATATTCCACTGGCTCCCAGCCTTAAATTTCTTCAGCCTGGGGTCTGGGCTACCCTTCTCCCAGCTGCCCTTCCCTTGGCTACCTGTCCTTTTGGTCTGCTCTTTTGTCTACCCTTTACCCTTCTGACCTCTTGGTCTGGCTCTCTTTTTCTCTCCCCTCTACCTCTTCTCAAATGGTCCAGCTGAGTCTGGTCACATTCACTCTAGACTCTCCCAGATGTCTGCCTCACTGTCTTCCTTTTCTTTACAACCTAAAACCAAACCAAAACAACTTTTTTTTTTTTTTTACCAAATCTAGAGACAGTCCTTTCCTTTCCTTTCCCTTTCCCTTTCCCCTTTCCCTTTCCCCTTTCCCTTTCCCTTTCCCTTTCCCTTTCCCTTTCCCTTTCCCTTTCCCTTTCCCTTTCCCTTTCCTTTCCCCTTTCCCTTTCCTTCCTTCCTTCCTCCCCCCACCCCCTTCATTCATTTGGTGCCAAAACCCAGGACCAATCATGTCTTTTCCTTTTTTATTTCTTGTTTTTATTCAGGGAAAAAGGTGTTCATGTCACTAATACTTCCATGTAGTTCCATGGTCAAAAGCAGTGAGGGCAGGAACTCAAGCAGGGAGGGAAGCTGGAAGCAAGAACAGATGGATGGAGGCTATGGGAGGGCTGCTTCCTGGCAGCTTGCTCCCCAGGGCTTGCCTAGCCTGCTTTCTTATAGAACTCAGGACTACCAGCCCAGTGGTGGCTCTACCCACAAAAGGCTGGGCTTTCCTATATCAAGCACTGATTAAGGAAATGCTCTAAAACCTTGTTGTCTACAGCCTAATCTTATGGAGGCATTTTCTCAAGTGAGCCGCCCTCAACTCTGATGTCTCTAGCTTGTGTCAAGTTGACTTAACACTAGCCAGCACAAGGATTTACTAGGTTTTTAAAAAGTATTTTAAACTTTTTTTAAAATATAGGAATATAATGACTCTTGTTAGTTATGGAGCTTGAAAATAACACCAGAGATGCATGCAAAGCCACACACCATGGTCTCTCATTTTTAATATCTCTCAAGTACCTAAGTTATAAATGTTTGATTTCCAATCCTGGACGAGGAATTGAAGTGTGTATTTTGCATATCAAAGCAGACCTGGCCTCCAGGTTCTCCCACCATCCCTCAGTGCCTACCTGGCATACTCTACCCTCAACCCTGAACTTTCCAACCCAGGGCCAGGGCTGTCCTTCCCCAGAGGCTCTTTCCTGTACAATTCAGACATTTTGGGGGCTCTCTCTTTTTTCTCTCTGCATGTATGCCCCATATCTCCCCCAACTCTTTCTCCATGGCAAATTCCCTGGCCTCCTTCCTTAGAACCAGTGAACTTACTGGAAAGCAGCTCCCTAATAAACCTGCTGTTAATATAGTCCAATCAGGCTTGAATTGGTTCATTTCACCTGTGTAGAAATAACCTATTAATAAAAAGCTTTATTAGATATATTTCTTGAAACAAACGGAAAGGAAGAAATACTGGAAGGAAGAAAACAAGCAAACAAGCCAGAGAAAGAAAGAAAGAAAGAAAGAAAGAAAGAAAGAAAGAAAGAAAGAAAGAAAGAAAGAAAGAAAGAAAGAAGGAAGGAAGAAGGAAGGAAGGAAGGAAGGAAAAAAGGGTTAAGTCAATCAACTAAAGGATTAGAACAGATCAATTCAGAGAAGAAGTCTAACCATAATTCCTGAGCAGCGGTCATTTTTCATATGCTCCAGATAACTTCTGCATGAGATAGTCAGGGATAGAAGGAGCAGGGATGAATGTGATTAGGTAAAGTTTGGTATTCAGTGACTATTAAAGTAAACCTAGGTTTGGGGAAAGAGCAAGGAACTTATAAATATGCAATGCAGTGGTAGTAATGTCTTAGTCTCCTTTCAGAGTCTCTATGTCTCTGTCTGGACAAGTATGTTGGTGTCACTCCATTGTGTGTCTCCTTTTTCTACAAACTGATGTTCAGTCCTCGTGTGTGGTCTGTGTGGTACAACCTTAGAAAATCAATGATCCAAATATATTTAATGGAGTTAGCAAGTGATTCTTTAGTTTAACACTGTAAGATATTCCCCGGTATTAATCATCAAAGTGATTGATACATTGCATCATATGTGGCTGTGTCAGACATAGCTCTGAGTTCATCAGGTCATGGAAAGTATTTGGGTATATAATATCTACTAATTATGAATTTATTTTTTCTTCTTTTTTCTTAGACATTTTCTTTATTTAACATTTCAAATGTTATCCCCTTTCCTAGTTTCCCCTCCCAAACACCCTATCCCATCCCCCCATCCCCTTGCTCACCAACCCACTCCAGCCTACTTCCCTGTCCTGGCATTCCCCTATACTGGCCATCAAGCCTTCTCAGGACCAAGGGCCTCTCCTCCCTTTGATGTCCAACAAGGCCATCCTCTGCTATTTATCCAGCTAGAGCAATGGGTCACTCCATGTGTACTTTTTGATTGGTAGTTTAGACCCTGGGAGCTCTGGGGTACTGATTGGTTCATATTGTTGTTCCTCCTATGGGGCTGCAAGCTCCTTCAGCTTCTTGGGTCCTATCTCTAGCTCCTCTATTGGGAACCTTGTGCTCAGTCCAATGGTTGGCTGGGAGTACCCATCCCTGTATTTGTCAGGCACTGGCAGAGCCTCTCAGGAGACAGCTTTATCAGGTTCCTGTCAGCAATCACTTGTTGCCATCCACAAATTTCTAGTATGTGGCCCACAGTCTCTGGTGATGAATCAGGCAGCTAGACATTGGGACTTTTGATCAAGAGCACATTTCTATATCATGAAAAATAAATTAGAGGAGACAAATGGTGTCCGACGTTTAATGGAACCTGGGGAAATGGCTAGGTGATAGATCTTTTTTGCTAAGAACAGCCCCCTAGACAGAATGACATCAAGGGGCGCCCAAGAGAGTTCACAAAATGTCATTGAATTTCTCCTTAACACTCTTGTTTCCTTCTGCATTTACCTCCTAAGTGTTTCTAACCTCTTCTTTGATGAGAATACTACTCATAGCAACAGATGTGAAAAGCTCTTCAGGGTCAGAGACACCACAAGTAGCATAATTAAACAACATATAGAAGGATAGCTGTTGGGAGGTAGTATTCTGCTCTCATCATGGTCCTTAATACCCAAGGAAGAGTTATTAGAGGTAGTAGCTATCTTCACATGAGAGATGATACATCTAGTTTGTCTTTGGCTTTGAAGTCTTTGCTTTCGCCAAAACTGGAGAACATTCCGACATTTAGACAGTTGATTCATATCATACTGGGGACGAGGTCAAGGTTTAGACTCCAAGAAATTTGGACCATTTCTAGTAACATTAGTATTTGCTGATACTAATACTAGAAATGAGATTGATACTAGAAATTTGGACCATTTCTATTAACATTACTATTTGCTGAGTTTTCAAATGAATATTCTAGTTACACGGGATTCATTTATTATTTCAGTTAATAATCTCCCTACTATGTAAGTTCTAATATTCCCATTTATGGACGAAAGCTCGAGGCTTGGGAGATGACTTACCTCTTGAAATGGCTTGATTGGCAGTAGTGTCAGAAAGTTAACAGTCATGCTTATAATCCTCATGATTGCTAATGCTCACACAGCTCTCAGTGTCTGCTATGCTGCTGTTCAAGAGTGCTTTGAGATACGAATTCACTGCATATAACAAAAGGGAGGCAAGATGGCATTGCACTTCACATTTCTTCAACAAGGAAGCTGAGGCAGGAAGGTTATGTATTTTGCCCCAAATCAGGTAGTTTGAATCAAAAGATAAAGAGAATTGAAACTTGAACTGTGGCAGGTAGCATTAGCTACTGTATGTATAATGTCAGCTCTAAAGTGAAACACGTGAAGGTAGGTGGAGCACATCCTTTCCCCGGGTTCCACTGAGTGCTCTTCTTGACACACTTGTACCTCTCTAAGTCATTGAAGACTAAAGATTTCTCTCAGCCTCAAGGGCACCTTGCACTGAGTTTGGCGATTCTGCAATCATTCTGCATATTTCCTGCTCCTCTCTGAGTATCACATATGGTTGAGCTTACTTAGCTAACATTTTGCCTTTGTTTTATACCATAGGCTACAAGAAAGCAGGTAGAGGTGGTGGAGCTTCCTTGTTTATCATTATACAGTCCAGGTCTAGAATAATGTCCATACAAATCAAACTAAACTTGCAGATGCTTGTCAACTATATTTCATAAAATATTCAATAAGAATATTAGAAATTTGGAAGACATGTTTGGGATGCTCTATATTATATTTTAATATATACTATTTTTCAAAGTCCAAAGCTCCTACTGATTTGCTTCAGGGGGTACCATAAAAAAATATAGGCAGCCTCATTCCTGAGTTGTAAACATTGAAATGCAACAAGATGCCCCAGGACAGCTGAATGAAAGAGAAAATCTCTTCATCCTATGTGGTATGGAAACAGCAAACAAACTGTGCTTTCTCATATAAGCTCCAAATCACAAGGCTATGTGCCTTGACTCACAATCAAAGATTCTCACCATGGTAATTCTATAAAGCATGTTTAGTGCTAAGTAGAAAGTACCGTGTATTATTAATGATAGTGGAATGACCATCTGCAGATGATGAAATGAGGATACGATCAAATAAGTGGATGAAGATAATGAAGTCAGGTTTCTCTGAAGCTGAGTAAAAACTGAAACGATGCTTTCTAGATATGGTCACATCTAATGCGATGCTGATGTCTCTGTTTCTGAGGTAACTTGGTGTGTGTGGGCCCCTAGCTCAGAGCAACCCTATGTTCTGAGGAGGAGCATGCACCATGGTCTTCATTTCACAAAAGGAAAGGGAAGGGCAAAGAGGTTAAGAAAGTTTTAAAACAACGAACTGTTATTTTGCAGTTTCTGCTTTTCAGCCTTCAAATTCTGAGTACTTTTATGTTAGGCCCTAGAAGAACAAAGAAAGTATATATCTGGTGTTGAAAGGACTGAACAGTCTACTAAAGGGGGTCCAGAAACCTGGGCTAGCTGAAGAGCAGAAGCTGAACCGGGGGAGCACTTACTAAGCCAAGATTCCCAGCACTTAGAACAACTGTCTAGAATGTTCTCAGAGCCTCAGTGCTGACCCAGTTTCTCTTGCTGGAACTTCCCATGGCAGGTTTGTCTCCCCATGCAACAGATCCAGGACACTGGAAGATATGGATAAACCCAGCGGCAATCTGCTGCTTATAATTTGCCTTTGACAGGGAAATCTGTTTCATTAGACATGGGTTTGTTTATTCCAGTTTCATCCCTCTCTTACATTTTCTTAATGACTTTTAAGCTTAGACTATTAATCTTCTTGCACAAGTTAAACCTTTCTCTCAATATGTTCTTTTATAGATATCTCCACACTCAAAGGCTTACATTGTTTTTGCCCTCTGTGGGCTTTCTTGAGGACAATAATTAGATAGAAACTCTTGTTGTCAGAAATATAGAAGAAAATGACTGTGAATTAGGTGTGATCTGGGGCTCCAAGCCTCCTAGAATATTTGTCACTTTGAAGAAGGCAGAATCAAATAGTTTTATTCAGTTTTACTCCAGTAAAAGAATTGAGTTCCTTTCAGCCTTGCTCCTTTGTGTGCTGGGAAGTTAAGTACACTGAAGTCGCCATCATACAAGGGGCAGAGTGGAGAATCGTCAAACTAGAACCAGATGGGCACGATGGTAGTTTATAAAAGAGTTACAAAGAGATCAAGAATTTCCATCAAAGCAAATTATAGGAAAACTTCAGAATACAAATAAACATTAACCCAGGTGTATGGTACAATGTGGAGAAGAATAACAACATTTAAGACCGAATGAATAATAAGGGGCAAAGAAGACAGAGGGAACTCTGTATATATTGTGATAAGAAGCTCCCTTCTGCTACTGTTCTTTCTTTTGCATGGATGTAACAAGTTCTTTTTCAATGCCTAGTTCTTTTTCAATACCATGATTCCTTCTGCTCACAACAGCATCCTTAAGGCCACTCTGCTCACTTAGCTACTGATTCCTTTAATTTTCAGACTAAATATCATATTCTCAAGGAGGCTTGTCTTGGCATGCTAGACATAGTTTTGTTAAGCTGTGCTTCCACAACACTTTAACAGTCCTCTTTGTTAACTCTTATTCTTCTTGCTGAAGTCATGCCTTCCTCAGTCATGTGTGAGGGTGTGATGGCTGAGACTATCTATTTTGTTCTCTATGTGTTTTCAGGACCAACCTGAGACCTGATATCTAATGAACTCTTCATTAATTTGTATGCTTAACCAGAGGAAGGGTGGAGTATTAATTGTGTCATGAGATACAGGTAAAGAGGCTAGAGAATACAGAGAGGGAAGAAGAAGAAGAAGAAGAAGAAGAAGAAGAAGAAGAAGAAGAAGAAGAAGAAGAAGAAGAAGAAGAAGAAGGAGGAGGAGGAGGAGGAGGAGGAGGAGGAGGAGGAGGAGGAGGAGGAGGAGGAGGAGGAGGAGGAGGAGGAGGAGGAAAAGGAGGACGAGGAGGAGGAGGAGGAGGAGGAGGAAGAAGAGGACAGAAAAGGAGGAGAGAGAGAGAGAGAGAGAGAGAGAGAGAGAGAGAGAGAGAGAGAGAGAACACAGAGAAACAGTGAGAGGAGAGGGACTTGGTACAGACACTTTGATTTCTAAGAGAAAAGCAAGAATAGGGAAAAAAAGCACATCAATTTTTCAAGCTTTGAAGGAAGATTTTTAGGAAAGGAAAATAAGATAAAAGATTTGTAGTTGATAACATACATACATTGGTAGCTATTTTCTAGGAATTCATCAAAACAAATAATTCCTCCCTTCCAGAAAGCAGGGAACAATTTTTCAATATGGATACTGTAATAGCAAAAGGGGAAAATTGGTGGTGGGGGTGGGGGGTGTGGGTGGGAGTGTGGGACAAAATAGGAATACGTTGGATTCCTATTTGCTATAATTCAATCTAGACATAGACATGAATGAAAATGCATGCCACGTCACATTTGATAGATTTAGTACTGTAACTACTGATTGATTGATATTAATTTACTCAGTGAAAGTTTAGGAAACATACTCACTTGGAATTACCAGAAGTCAGTACAAAAGTTGTAAGCTTGACCTTCTCAAATTAATCACCACCAAAAAGAAAGTCATCAAAGAATTAAGGCAGGATCAATTTACCACCATGGCAAGGAGTACTTTGAAGAAGAAACCCAGCTTGAAGGGAGCCTGACCAAGTGACCATGTCCCTTAGAAGGTGTATGAAGGTTTCTTTGTACCCGGCATCAACAGAGGTAAGTCAACCACTTAGCATGTACTTCTCATGGGGTTTCACTGGCTCACTTGGGTGAAGCCTATAAACCAAACTTTAGAGAGGCAACAGTGTAATTACAAGATTCTGGCCTTAGAGGTGTCCACAATATGTCTACCAATACTCATACATCAAATGTTTGTTCATTTTTTCAATTCTCTTTGTGCTATAAATGATTTTTTGCCATATCTAGTGGGGTCCCTGCTTGAATATGAAATGTCTCCTACAGACTTATGCTCGAAAACCTATGGAGGTTGGTCTGGTACTGCTATGTATTCAAAGACTTACTACTGGCCCCCAAGATCTGGTTGCTCCCCTTCCCCTCCCTCCCCACCCCCCTCATGAGGAGATCCTCAAGGACAAAGAGATATTCATGTATAGCACCTCTTGTGGTATAAACCTTGTCTCTCGAGTTATCTGTGATGGGTTAATAAAGATGCCTATAGCCTGGACTGGGCAGAAGAGATGGGGTGGGGGGCAGAGTGAGGGTTTTCAATCTTGGGGTTCCAGGCAGAGACAAGTGAGAAAGAAGGAAGAAGTTGGCATGAGGTAGTTGGATCCTGAGGACTGGCCTGCTAGTACGAGGTAGAGCAGTCTAGGCAGAATATTTCTAGTGATAATTTGGGATTTTGACAGGGAATTAGACAAAATAGCATAGAGGGCTGCTATTTGCCAAGCTCTACAGATTCAAGGCTTATTATAAATATAAAGGCTTCTGTGTCTTTTATTTGGGAACTAAATGCTCAAAGCAGGGTAGAAACTCCAAAATAATATTTATAACAAAATCGTACATCCTCAGCTGGTGGGGTTATTTGAGAGGAGCTGGGAATTGGTAGCTAGCTGGTTCCTGGGGCCAAGAAAACATGGGTTAAACCCTCTGAAGCTGTCAAGTGAAGTGCACGAATCCCCCTCCTCAGGTGTCTCCTCAATCTCATTGGTTGTAACTATGCAAAGTAATCAGTGCAGTCTTGATGCTTCAAAATGTTCGCTACAGTTTACAGAATTTTGTGGAATGGATGACATCCTATGGAATCAGGATGTCACCCACTGTAAATATGAATTCTCAGTGGCCGTAGGACATTCATTTCCTGAGTCTGGAGTCTATGCCATGACCTTCATATGGGATTTTTTATAAATATGATGGCTTCCCTGGGCCAGAGTAAGAAAAGCAGTCTGAACATACTGACTAGAGGTCTAGATAACCTCAAAATAGTCTTTTAGCCCCAAACCAGAGGGGCAGTCCGATCATCCTTATGTTCACTGACCTTGGGGCCAAAACTGGTGTGAAAGATGATACCCTGTTATTACTTGTGATGATCTCCAGCCAGTGTGTCAAAGCTGGGGGCAAGTGCTGATTTCCTGAGCTAGGGGTGGAGTCCTGGCTTCTGCTGATCAGTTCATAATTTGTAATTTGCCTTAGTTTTAATTTGGAAGTGAGACTAAATTATAGACGTGGGTTCTGAGGGCCCTAGAAAGCTAGTTTCGGGGCTGTAGGTGCATCTAAAACCAACTGAGTTAAACCATATCCGGGTCAGACAGACAGACAGACAGGCAGACAGGAAGACAGATGGACAGACAGACAAAATAAAAGGGAGGCTTTGGCCCAGACTGCAAAGTCCTTTTTGGTGGAGTACCTTCCTGTTTAGGGTATGCCACTGGTCACAGGAAGGCCTGATGCCTGATTCTGGGAAGGACATAGTACTACAGCTTGTGGAGGAAATGGGTCTTAGGTCTATGCTCTGGTGAGCATCATAGGTACACAGAGAGCAGAGAACTGGGAAATGATAGCAGGAGGCACTCATGCCTACTGCATATGATATTCCTTTATCTGACGTGCTTTGCAGCACAATTGCAATCCATTTTCCTGTGTGGATCTCAGTCTGTTGTGCATAGATATTCTACACACAGACTGCTGCTTTTCTTTGGACATTTGGAAATATGCTCTGCATGTGTCAATTCTATATGTTCCTGTAGCTCAGCTGTTCGGTCTGATACTAGAATAGTTGTTATTGTAAGGGTGTGTGATGCTGCTGTTTATATTCAGATTGCTTTAAGAAAGAGACCCATCTCCATCACCTCAGTGAGCCTTACCTGCTTGCTCACTTGAAACCTCAAGAACAAAGTTGCAGGTTTTCTGTGAGGTGGGGATTCTCCCCATGAGGGGAACAGAAAGAATCCTGCTGTGGGGGTTTCCAGACAGATGCACCGTGGAATTTAGTCTCAAGACTGCAGCATCAACTCTGACCTGAATCTGGTGGCTTGACTTATACATTTCAGACTTTCCAGGCCTTGCAGTTTCAGGAGCCAAGTCCCTAAAACTAATCAGTCTCTCAACCTTGCTCCCTTTTTGACTGTGTGTGTGTGTGTGTGTGTGTGTGTGTGTGTGTGTGTACATACAGATACTATGTCTATACCTATAGATGATCCTCAACCTATGAGCCCAATGGGATTAAAGCCCAATAAACCCACCATAAATGGAAAATATAATAAGAAACTAATGCATTTGCTCCAGCTAACCTATTGAATATTAAGTCTTAGCAGTAGCTCAGACAGTGCAGTGTCCAATGCTTATTACTCTCATAGTTGCATGGCTGACTAGGGCCTGGGGCATTTTACTACCAGAGAGCAGGGTGAGAGAGTATCCTTGTGCATATGAACAGCCTATATGAAAGGATCAAAATTCAAAGTCTAAAGTACAAGTACAACTGAATGTGTACCACTATAAATGTAAATCATATGGTGTGTATGTGTGTGTGTGTGTTTGTGTGTCATTTTCTGCTTTTCTAGAACCCATTGGCATTTAGGCCTCCTGTTTTGGAAAGCTGTTCTGTTTTGCTTTTATTTCAAGTAGTGAGGACCTAGGATGGTGTCTCTGGAGGTGGTCTTAGGCCATTTGGTCAGTAGAAATGAATTGGTGTCTCCTTGCAGTAAAACTCTAGGACAAAGTTTTGTCACAAAAGAGTGACAGTCCATCTCTCCTACAAATGCATGCCAGCTAAGCTTGTCCCAGAGTGTCTGCTCACTCACAGGCTGCCCAGGTGGCTCTCTTCCCCAACCTTTCTGGCCCTCGCCCCTGTTTGCTGGTCTGACCTATCTGTCATACCTCTCTGGTCAAAAGAGGGATTCAGGGAAGAAGGGAGACTTTCCCAGCTCTGCCCTTGCAAGCCTTTAACTTTGTTAAACTTGGGAGTTTAAGATGGCAGACTCTCTCCCCACAGATTGGCTGCAGAAGGGAGCCTGGAGAGAGGCAATTAATGGCAGATCACTAACAGCTCAACGCAAAGGCCTGTGTCCAGAAATTCCCCCTGCCAGAGGTCCTCCCAGCATTTGCTGGAGAGAAACAGAGTTTGCAAATAAGCACTTTTCTTTGTGAAACCTCTTTTCCCAAGCTCTGTGAGCTCCCAGGTCTGCTTTCAGCTGGGAGGGCTGTCTTTTCATCTTGAACTTTACATATTCTTCTAGTTTAGCTCAGTCACACGGAGCCCTTTGGCAAGCAAGCCACTCTCTCTCCCGCTGTGAATGGTTGGGGACTGCGAGGGAGAGTGAAGTTTGAGTCAAGCAGCTTTCCCTCTCACTCCGCCTCTCTTTGTGTTCAAAAATGGAGTCCAAGAGGGGAACAAAAGTTCCAAACAAGCTGAGCAATTGAGAGAGAGGGAGAGAGAGGGAAAGAGGGAGGGAGGGAGAGGGAAATGGAGGGAGGGAGAGGGAGAGAGAGGGAGAGATGGAGGGAGGGGGAGAAGGAGAGAGAGAGGGGGGAGAGGAAGAGGGAGAGGGAGAGGGAGAGGGAGAGGGAGAGAGAGAGAGAGAGAGAGAGAGAGAGAGAGAGAGAGAGAGAGAGAGAGAGAGTTGGCACAGTCTTGCTTTTCTCTCCATTTCCTGGTTAGCCCTGTAATCCCCAGCAATGACTGCCATTTGACTTAGTGGTTTGAACAGAGTTCCTTCCAACTCCTTCCTGGCATTCTTAACCTCTCATTTTTTTGCGGAGACAATCAAGCCAAATATCCTTTGTACATCACCCTCAGACCTGACTTCTGCGCTTACTCTCAACTGGCCACAGCGAGTAACCCTGGCCAGTTCCTGTTCTTTCCTGGACTGTCCCAGAGTAGCCTGCCTTTTCTCCTCTTCCTTGTCCCCTCCAAGATACTGTTTCTGTTGCAGCTTCTATGCTGCTCATTGTAAACAAGGAAGTGTAGGCTTCAGGAGCAGGCTTGGGGGTTCTGACCCCGCCCACTTCACTCCTCAAATCATGCTCTGAAACACTTTCCCACTGCCACTTTGAGAAGTGTGCGGTGCCCATCCCTGCTTGAATTCTGTAGGTGGCTCTGTTCTCATCTCAATTCCATTTCTCCCTGTATTCCCCTGAGTTCTGGTCAAGTCCCTCCACCTGGAGATAGTGAGAAGTTTGATGTCATCATTGCCCTTTTCCTTCCTTACTGCATCACCTGGACTGCTCCCCCTTCATGAGTAGCCTTATAACCTGGCAGGGGACATAGCCTATGTGTAGTTGTGCTTCTGAATCACAGGGAGGCATGATTCAGTATGATCTAGGTGTTATGTACCCTGCCTCTGTAGCAAGAGTCTTGTTTATTTTCATCTTGGTATTCATCGTCTGAGGCTCCATCTCTAGCCTGTGAAATGGACAGATGTATATCAATATCAATATCAATATCAATATCAATATCAATATCAATAAACTGATGGTTCAAATGAGCAAGAACAATGAACGCTAAGTACCCAACTCATCGATAGCACAGACCAAAACCTCCAATAGTGACTAATTAGAAACAACTGCTAGTCCCACAAGCCTGTGTCGCCCGCCACCCCTCTCTTCAATCTGCCTCTTTCTATTCTCATTGCCATCCAGCTTGCCCATCCATGATGCCGTTTAAGTACAGGGAAAGGAAAGAGTTAAGCTTGCCTCTACTCACCGCAAATCCACAGGCAGTAAATATGGCTCCGGCATCCAGGCTTTAAGTATGGGCTGCAGTTAACTATAAACAGCTGTTGGAAGATAATAGCTTTCTACTGGTAACATAAGGCCAGCCCCCTCCCTCACAAGGATGTTTCTGTACAGAGCCTTCAAGAACTGATGGATCTCAGGCTAACTGTCCTCAGAATCAAGAGACGGCCATGAAACATGTCACCAGGCTTCCCAGATCAAGCTGACACGTATATAGCAATACTATTTCTGTTTTCCAAAGCATTTCCCTGTGTCTTAACTGCTATCCTCAGCTGTTCTTAGGAACAATCGGTGCTGGTCCCCACTGCTCCCTTCCTCTGCACATTAACAAAGAACTGGACAAAGGGTAAACCTTAGCCAAGGGGGCACATGTGCCTCTCCTTGTGTTACCGATCTTTTTCCACCCGATCCTCCCTGCCCACATTAGGAAGCTAAGTGTGAGTCAAAGCTGAACAGTGTGACTCCACATGGATTGTAGGCACTGTTAGGTCCATTTCAGAATTTGACAAAGGCAGAGTTTTTGTTCTGTTCCTCCCTTTACTGGCTGCACTCCTGGGCTTGGCTTCCGTGACTGGTAATGCAAAACACTGTTTCAGGATCTATGCAGAATTCGTTGCCTATAAATCTCATGCCGTGCACTTTGTTGGTAGCTAGTATGCATGTGTTCTTCTGAGCACAGGGAACACTGTGTGTGTGTGTGTGTGTGTGTGTGTGTGTGTGTGTGTTAAGGAAGGAATGATTGTTGGATTCAGAATCTTGGAAATGAGAACTTTCAGTATGTTGCCTGTCTGCTATAAATGTCCTCTCTCCATCCCTTCCTTCTTCAAAGCAGATTGATGAGGCCCAAGAAAATGAAGTATATCTCAAGAACAATGAGGTACTTAGTGGTAGAGACAGGGAATGCACTAGTCTCAGACTCCTGAACCATAATTTTAATTAGCCCATATTAAAAACTTACTAGACTAAAGAAAAGGTCCCTGAAGCTTGAAAAAAAAATATTGCACAGTAGGAATATTTGGAAGCAGCAGCAACCGGAAGTTTGTGGTTATTGTCTCATAAGTAGAGAGTAGTTGTTGCCTTCCTTTTCTAGCTCAATAATAAATCTCAGAGAGCCTCACAAGGTCTGGTAAGAAGTGCAGCTCCTTTAGTGACTGAGTGGTGACCACGCCCACTGCTCTGAGGTATACTTTACCTCTGAGACCTTGCAGCCACTTTTCCCTGGCTAGTTCAGCTTAATATAGACAGACTGGGGTGTAGAAAGATTGTGAGCCTTACTTATTATCACCTAGATCAGATTCTAGAGCCAAGTTTCAAAACTTTATTTTAGCGGCCTATGATGATGACTCAGCCTTGTGGTTTCAGCATTTTTCAACCCCATGGCAGGATTATTGCTGTGAGTTCAAGGCTAGCCTGAGCTATATACTACTGTAAGCTCTGGGCCAGCCTGGATCCCACAGAGTGAGATCTTATCTCAATAAATAAATAATAACTAAATTAAATAAGAGCAAACCAACAAACCAACAAAGGAACCAACCTTCTGTATTCTGACTAGAGCTCAATCTGTTGACCACTGAGAGAGATGCCTTATTGGACAAGGTAACTAAATAACAATAACCACAAAGCAATTCTCTGCTTACAAGTTATGCAAGCCATGTACTCACATGTTCAAAATTATGATCCCAAGATGTTTTCATCACTTATATCCCACAAGGATGAAGGATGAGGTGGTGTTAAGATGCACATCTCGTTGGAGTCCACTCAGCCCCCTTGATAAGAAGCAGAGGCTTCTAAAACCAGCCCAGTGCTTTTCATATTATTCTTTTATGGCGGCATTACTTTCTCCCTGGAAATTTCAATCTATATTTATGTTCTATTTTTAGCAAACAGAGGTTTGCAAAAGTCAGGGTCACTTTTCAAAAAAATTAATTAAGGTATTACAGGCATTACAGTGATTACAGAATTTCAATCAATGAGCAAGAGTTCAGGAAAGGGTGTGTCCCTGGGCAAGTGCAATTGGTAACTCTCATCTATCTGGAGGCTGATGTTAGACTGCTTGGGAAACTGTTCTGTGTTAGAATGGATAATGTCAGCTCAGATGAATTGGCCCTGTTTGCTATTCCATGTGATGATGATGATAACAATAAGAGTAATAGTAACAACAACAGTAATAATAGTAATAATAATAATAATGATAATAATCTTCCTTTGTACTTTGCTCGCTGTCCAACTGGCCTCAATTGTCTAACCAGGGGCTTCCCTTACTTATCCTCTGGTTTCCTGGTGGATGTGGCATATGCATTAGACAGCTAAGTAAAGGAGAAAGAGACATTGGCTGTGGTCTCTACTTTCCTGTCTCTCTGTGTGTGAGACCTTGGTTTGATTTAGCCTACGGATAATTACAACTCCTGTCAAGAGAATCCTCGCTCTCAATTTTCTCTGTATGGATTCCTTCCTTCCTGAATATATGAATCCTGTTGCTTCTTCTCAAACTTTAAGGCTTAATTCAATGCTTTTTACCTCCAGGAGCCCCAAAAGTCTCATAGAGCAAGAAGGATTTAACTATCAGCCTTTCATGCCGTAAAAAAAACTCGGCGATCCAGATCCCTAGAGACAAACTCTTAAATTAGATGTTGAGTTTCCTGAAGACAGGGATCAATATTGTTTATTTCTTTCTCCTAGGTTCCTGATGTACAATTTACACACAGGAAAATGTTATTGAGTTAATGAATTATACTGGGCTCTTCTGCTTTCCATTCATCTATGATTTTCCTAAGATAAATGCTGAAGCATTTACTTATTTTAATTATTTAGAATAAAACACAACTTAAAGGCAAACAAATGCAAAACAAAAGGGTCATCCATAGAAGGAAAACATAGACAACACAATAAACTTGTTCTGTAAATTAAGAAATAATTTGGTAACATTGTTTTCAGTACAGTTTAAACAACAGTGCTTAATACTTCCAGGGAAAACTTAGGCACACAAGCATGTTGATCCTAAACTACTATCATATGATTTTATACTTGGAAACCTCAATGCCTTGTTTTTGCATTGTGTGCTCTATCTTCCCTGCTTCCTGTTTAGTTACATACTATGAGATATCAGGTAACCATAGACATTCAAATTCTTTGTAAAAATAAGAGCAAATATTATCTATTATGTCTAAATACTGAGAAATCTGCAGAGACACTGCTATGATGTTTTATACTTTGCCTTTAATGGTGGTCTGTATGCTAAACATCCTCCACAGACTAAGGCATTGGAACACTAGTCCTGTCTTATTAGTGTTGTTTTCAGAAGTTATGGGAGATGTGACCTTGTTGTAAGTCATTAGGAAGGTTTTGAAGGTTTAAAACCTTGTTCCACCTCCAGTTTCCTCTCTCTTTCTGACATTACATCTGTCTGCTCTGGGTACCATGCCTACCTGCTTCTCATGACCCCCTGCCGGGATGGATGCTTAGATCCATCTGGAAACATGAGCCAACTGTCTTAGGATTTCATTGGTGAAATTCTTAGGTGATGAGATTCTTAGGTGAGGAGACGCCATGACCAAGGCAACTCTTATAAAGGACCACATTTAATTGGCGTTGGCTTACAATTTCAGAGGTTCATCACGGAGGGAAGCTGGACAATATGCATGCAGATCTGGTGCTGGAGAGTAGCTGAGAGTTCTACCTCTTGATCTAAAAGTAGCTAGGAAGAGACTATCCCACACTGGGAGGAGCTTGAGCACTGGGAAACCTGAAAGCCCATCCATATAATGATGACACACCTACTCCAACAAGGCCACACCCACTCCAACCAGGGCACACCCACTCCAACCAGGCCATGCCTCCTAATAGTGCCACTCCCCATGGGCCAAGTATTCCTAATACATGAGTCTATTGGGACGAAACCTATTCAAATCACCACCCCAGCATAAATGTTGCTTTCTATTCCTTGCTTTTGGCCATGGGGTTTTGTCAGGAAACGAGAAAAGTAACTAAGACTCTTTTAGTTTCTAGATGTTTCAAAATTGAAACATTGTCACCTCAGAATGTCTTGGGAAAAGAAAATGATCAAGCATCTGCTTTCCTGGCTAAAGATGCTCACCTGGGCCTATAAGAGCTTTGGGAAGTTTTAATGACTATATTTTTATCTCAGGTCCTTCAACATAGATACATACAGGAATCAGAAATGAAGAAGCCCATATACATTGCTTTAGATTGTCACCTGTCATAAGAGCATTTAGGGTGCTGTTGTCATGTAACTAAGAGATGGAAATGGTAATAATCATTATAAGGGAGAGGAGGGCACAGCTGGGTCCTGGAATTTAGTTCCTTCTTTTTAGGGCATGTCAGATGTAATTCATGGCCTCTTTGACCCTCAGATTCTGCTCTGCAAAATGGAAATGAATGAAAAACTGGCTTGAGAATTCCAAATGGTCATAGGAATGAGAAAAATAGGCAGAAGTGTTTTATGAGCATATATGTAACATGAGGTTTTGTCTCTCATGGTGATGGTGATGAAGAGGCTAATATCCAGTACTCCGAGGGAAGGTCATAGACTTGTGTGGACCTCTGGGGAAGATATTTCCAATTGATACATTTAATTAACTAAACTCTGAGGCACATTAAGCATTTCTTAGTTTGAGTAACTAGGGCTCTCACACTTGGCTTTGGCTGAGGTAGTTCATCAAGTTCCCCTATGTTTTACTATCTTGAGTTCTAAGAAGCAGGAAATAGCTTTAATTATCTTAAAGCTTGATGCTTTTTCTTAAGATTGAACAAGGATGCTCTCTCTCTCTCTCTCTCTCTCTCTCTCTCTGTGTGTGTGTGTGTGTGTGTGTGTGTGTGTGTGTGTGTGTGTACCTGTGTCCATTCACCCACACCTGCACATGCATGTACTGAAGAGTAAAATGGTAAAGCATCATCACTGTCACAACATAGCAAGGGAGGGCATGTATTCTGAATGCAATTCATGCTGTTTTCTACTTGAATTCCAGAAAAATCAAAAGTGACTTTGTGACACAAATGAAACAAGTAGGAAGTTATGCCCCCCTTCCTAAAGACAGAGTATCTAGGAAAATCATATATATCATCTCCCCATGAAAGACCCATATTCCCTCCTCCATTTATTAATTTAGTCAACTATTTACTTAGATGAGTAAAAACTCAGAAATATTAATTTTATAATTGATGGTTTCATCCAATAATGGCTGATTTTGATGTTCTAATTGTCACAGACTGGGAGCTCCTTCCAAAGAAACAATGTGGAATCCCTAATGCCACTTTCTCTGGTCTTAAGGACTGTATCCGCACATGTTCTTCCCACTGGCGGCCAGAGGCAAACTCACACAGTGCAGACACACCTTCCTCTAGTTTCCCGGATGCTTGGGGCACACTATGCTGCATGCTTCTTTCCATCCTTGTGGCTGTAGGAGACTCAGGATGGACTGGAGCTCTCAGCGGAGCCATTGGATCCTAATAATCTCTAAGTTTCCACTCATTACTTTCTTCTCTAGATCTTTTTTGTTGAGTTTGAGTCTAATGCGAGAGTCGTCTTCTAAATTTAAGCTAGTTCAGCTCATCTTTATGGGTATGAAGTAGGAGTGAATACTGAATGAATGAGAAATAGGTGAGGAACATGAATAGATACAACTCTAATTTACAACATGTGACCGTTAGTGTATATACTTAAAACTCAACTTAGAAACCATCCCAGGAAGGCAGTCAGGTTGAGACAAAAAAGTATAGCCACATCGTAAGTTCATACATGAACACCACTGAAGAGGATAAGAACAGATATGAAACAAAGCAATGTTGGAGATGAGCAGTCTATAAGAATCAGAGCACTAAGAATCTCACATAACCACTCACAGAATCGGGTTGGCAGTGTTGTTCTGCAAAGGGCTATAGGTTAAATTTTTGATACTGATGTATAGTTAACCTGGAATTGAACAATTAAGCAAAATCTGTTACAGATGGTATAAATCTGCCAGGTTGCCTGTTTTGAAAGTAGAAACTTACAGATAACTGAGAGAGTTGCCTGTATAGACTAAGAGAGAGTTAAATGAATCATGCTGTAATGAATTAGAGTTGGAGACTTCAGTATTTTTTAGCTTAATGCAAATATAATATAAATGTATATGGAGATGGGTATGTATACAGATCACGTACATACAGATACATACATACAAATACATACACTATATACACACACACATGCACACACACACATGCACACACACACACACATACACATGTTTTCAAATTTATTTTGCTTTTCTTAGCCAATTGAGAAGGCCTGAAAGAAATAACACTTCAACGCCAAAGTGAAGAGCTAGGTTCAGATCTTGGGTTCTAATACTATACTCCTTTAAAAGTTAAACAGGACCGCTTGAATGAACGGATGCCTCTAGGATTGAGGCAGGAAACATGAAGGATGATCCTAGAGTAAAATGTAGGAAAGGCTTAAATTATGTGTGTGTGTGTGTGTGTGTGTGTGTGTGTGTGTGTGTGTGAGCACATGCGCACACGAGCACTTGTGAGCATTGCAAGGCATCCAGGAG
The DNA here is from genome assembly GCF_947179515.1 of Apodemus sylvaticus. NCBI lineage: Eukaryota > Metazoa > Chordata > Mammalia > Rodentia > Muridae > Apodemus > Apodemus sylvaticus. The sequence goes on from NC_067492.1 coordinate 26,576,997, forward strand.
CCCATTGAAGTAGCTCCCAATGGCCAAGTCTGTGACAATTTGAATATCAATATCAGCCATTATTGGATGAAAACACCAATTATAAAATTAATATTTCTGAGATTTTACTCATCTAAATAAATAGGTGGCTAAATTAATAAATGGAGGAGGGAATATGGGTCTTTCATGGGGAGATGATATATGTGATTTTCCTAGATACTCTGTCTTTAGGAAGGGGGGAATAACTCCCCACTTGTTTCATTTGTGTTGCTTTTGCAAAAGTTACTTTTGGATTTTCTGGAATTAAAGTAGAAAACAGCATGGATTGAATTCAGACTACATGCCCTCACTATGTTGTGATAGTGATGATACCTTACCATTTTACTCTTCATGCATGTGTAGGTGTAGGTGAATAGATACAAGTACACACACACACACACACACACACATACACTCTCACACACACAAAGAACATCCTTGTTCAATCTTAAGAAAAAGCATCAAGCTCTAAGATAATCTAAGCTATTCCCCGCTTCTTCTTAGGACTCATGATGTTAAAACATCGGGGAACTTGATGAACTACCACAGCTAAAGCCAAGTGTGAGAGCTCTAGTAACTCAAACTAAGAAATGCTTAATGTGCCTTGGAATTTAGTTAATTAAATATATCCATTGGACATTAATTGTTAGAAATGCACAATAACAACACAGTATGCTACTCACACTGTTATCTCAATTTCTTTGGAAATCTGGAACTGCTTTTTAAAAGCCTCTTTCTAAAGATAAATGAATAACTAGTTATTGATTTATCTTTACAAACTATTGAGCATCCAATGATTGCCACATTTATTATGTTCCCTGAACTGTTAAGTTCGGAGGGTGGTTGCTATTTTGATTTGCCTGTTCATTTAACTTGATATGTTATCTGAAAAAAAAAATGTGTCATGGGAATTTATGTTCTGTCGGCTGATAAGTGACATAGCTGGAATCAAGTGGCCATTCATGCTTACTCGGGTCTACAGTGAAGAGAACGATGGTGATGATGGTACTGGGGTTTCTCTGTGGATCACCTGTGTTAAGGAATATTCAGCTTGAAGGTGCCACGAAGGCCCACCTGCATCACACTAAGAGTGGTCCAGAAAGTATTTGAAGGCAAGGCATGAAGGGTGAAAAAGACACCATTCCAGTAAAGGCATCCATTGAATCCTAGGTCTTAAGGCGTCAGACAGATTTTCAGGACGGATTCCAGGTACCCAGGATCTGCCTTTGTTAAAGACAATTATGGGTATCTACATGATGGAAGAGAAGCAACACTGGGGTTGATCCACACTAACCAGGTGAGAGAAGGCACTGGGCCCAGGTGCCTGACATCCCTGCTGGTGACCATAACGTAGAAGAAATGCTGAGAGTCTTTTCTCTGGAGAGAAGGAGTTTGCTATTTGCTTCCTGAATAGGCTCACTCCAGCTGTGGTGTGAAGTTGGATCGGACAGTGAGCAGGTGGGCTGTTCACAGCCCACAGCACCTGAAACTGTTTAAAAAGTTTCACATTTTCTTGGGGGGGGGCAGTTATCCCCCCCTTACTTCCTAAGTCAGCCACACTTTTGTGAAGTGCCGTTTAAATATTCCCTTTTTGAGTGCTAGCTAGAAAGGTAGAAGCAGCTTTGGCATAGAAATGGATCTGCAAGGCTGGGTGAGTGAAACGTTTCCTTTTATGACTAGATCTTGTTCCAGCCTTCTTTGCCAGGAAGGAAGAATGCAGGCTAGAAATGAAGAACTGGTACCATTTCAGAAGTTGCCATTTCAAAGCTCATCCACTTTTAGACGGAAAGCTATTGGGTTGTGAAAAGACTGAGGTGTTGGTTTGTCTTCCCATACAGGTTTACCATGGCTAACCAGAAACTGAACGTTAGAAACAGGCTATTCACTTAGAATGATGGGAGGGACAAGAAGCTATGCTTGGTGGGTAAGCATCGGGTTTCTTACAGCCATTTCTATCCCTAGAACAGCCGGGGATAGAAATGTTTTCTCTAGATGCTTGGTAGCCAATTTAAAGATTTCTTAAATACAAAATGTATCCACTCACCCTTACCACACTCACCCTTACCACACCCACCTTACCACACCCACCCTTACCACACCCACCTTACCACACCCACCCTTGCCACACCCACCTTTACCATATCCAGCCTTACCACACCCACCTTACCACACCCACCCTTACCATATCCAGCCTTACCACACCCACCTTACCACACCCACCCTTACCATATCCAGCCTTACCACACCCACCATTACCTTATCCAGCCATACCACACCCACCTTTACCACCTCCACTACCCTTACCACATCTAACCTCACCATGCCTAGCCTTACCTTACCCACCCTTACTACCACCATCATCCTCTTGTGTACCACCACCACCATCACTGAGACTAACATCACATTCTTATTTATAGATCCGACGTATTAAAAGGTATAAAATATAACTATTAATACAAAAAACTGAATTTCTCATCAATAGAAATGATATAATGACATATGAATAATCCTGAGGATTACAGTTATAAGTTTAATAAACTTAATGCCTGATACATAGTAGGTACTTAGATATCTGCTGGGTGGAACTCTGTTGATATTTTTGTTTTACTGTGCATTCCTCTGTATTGTGTGTATGTTATACTCAACAGTGGGTAAACAAGGTATCCTAACTATAGATGTTTCCCTGACCTGTAAAGTAGCATAGATTAAAGAAATTAAGTAGGGTTTCACGAAATGTTGAAACAATTTCAATTTTGTTATTAGGGATTCCATGGATTTGGCTCATTAAAAATTAAATCTACTAGATAATAAGGAGGTTTCTTTATGAAATATCTGTCTATCATCCATATATCTGTTCTCAATTAATTCTATCTATCCATTATCTCTCATACAACTAATCTATTTACTTTTCTTTTTCCAGCTATAATTTCTATGTTGTCATCTGCGTGTCAGGCCAAACTGTTTTCTCCATCACAGATTCTACATTTTGTATTTAATATCCATAGTTGCTATGTGTTAAAACTGATCTCCTTTTCTTTTCCATGTTTTCCAATGTTTCCATCATTGTTGTTCTGGTCTTGTTTAGGCAGCCATGTTGAGAAGCATTTGTGGGTGTACCTTCTATTAATATTTCTAGAAGATACATCCCAGCTAACTTCATGTTCCTCTGACTCTTACAGTTCTAACCCTTGTTTCTCTACTGATACCTGAACCTTAGGTGCAGAGATTGTTTTGAAGATGTATCACTGTGCACCACACTTTGATGCATCCACATTTTGATCAGTGGTGGTTTTCTATAATAGTCTCTGCCTGTTGCAAAGAGAAGGGTTTCTGAAATTATATATACACAGGAAACATTATAGAGACTAAGCAGTTATGTTTATGTATTTAGAAATATAGATGTATATATGTAATAACAAAGAAGAGATTTGAGAGAGAGCATGGAAGAAATTGTAGGGAAGGGAAGAAATGATTCAATTGCATTAAAATTTCCAAACTAATTGATAAATGTCTCAAAGCAATTCTTCTTTCAATGTGGGCTACCTGAGTCCCTCACTGGAAATGGCTTTCCCCCTGTCAGAGATGCCAGGGGTAGTTTCAGCAGACTCTTCCTTCCAACAATAGCGAAACCAAACAAAATTTCATAATCAGGTTTGCAAGCACAATTTGAAAAAAATGGTATGCACAGAATGTTTTTAGCAACATCTCTCAAGCCACCTGGACCGTAGATTAACTCCGTTCTTTGGATATTTGGATTATAACCTACGAGGCAGCATGGCTGCTGCTCAGGAATTGTTACCAGGGCAAAATCCCATGACCAAGTTTGACCCTAATCAGTCACAGCCTTCATTTTCACTAGATGCAGGTGATTCATTTGAGAATCACCGATCATGTCCAATGCTTGTAAACCTTAGTTGGAGACTAGGATAATCTAAAGAAGTTTAAAAAAATATCAATACCAGGATTCCATAGCTAGAGATTTAGATGTATTTGATCTGAACATGCTGTCTGAATATTGAGCATTTCCAAAAGCTTCCCACATCAATCAAATAATAAGCCAAGGTTGAGAATCATTGATCCAGCCCAACTTTCTCATATAAAAATAGTTAAGTCGTTACTTCTCCAAAGTCAGAGATTCACCTCCGAGCTGCCAGCAGTGCCCCATAGAGAATGGGAACCAAGCAATGTTTACTTCAATGCCTCAGAAATATCTTTACGTTTCTCTTCTTCCTCGGAGGATCAATTTGTGCTAATAACGTAAACTTCTCCTACCTTGCATTGATGACCCACAAGAGCTTCTAAAGGCTATTTGATTCTCTGTTATTCCACTCATCAGCCAGAGCTGGTTAAAGCAGGTATAGACTCCAGCTGTGAGAATCAGATTTTATTCTCTAGGTATTGATGGTGGACCTTTGGGTTGGTTCTCCAATGGGTACTGTGGGGCTATCTATTCCACCATGGGGATTAGGAGCAGAGAAAGGCTGCTAAAAGGTGCAGATGAAACAATGAATCAAGCGCAGTAAACGGGGGTGGGGGGAGGATGGAAAACAGAGACAGTCAATTATGAACCTTATTTATGCCATTAGTCCCAGGCCCTTTCCTGGTCCCCATTGCAGTTGTCATCCCATTATTGAAGGCAACATCACCATTCATGACAGAACACCGTATTCTTCCTTAAATCAGCTCAAATTAGGTGTGGCCTAAATCATTTTTAAAAGTCCTAACTAATTCACTCCCTTTATCTTTTTCTGCTCAACTCCCATTAGCACGGATGTCAGGTCATCAATGAAACTCATAGTTAAATGATGAGATTCTAAATCACCCAACCTAAAGAGGGAATGAGGGATATCCACACATCAAGGTAGCTCTTTCTCCCCCCCCCCCCAACCCACAGAGACATTAACGAATCTGAAAAAATGCCCATGACGGAAGCTCTGAACTATACTTTTTTTTTTTTTTTTGTAAATGCTTAAGTTTAATTCTTTGCAACATTCTCAAATGTTATGGAAACAGAAACTGGGGCTCAGATTGGCTAACTGGATTCCTCTGGTTATGTAGCTAGAAAATGGCCACTCTGGGACTCAAGTAACACCACTCCCCTAAATATTTATTTTTACTCTATATGTATTAATGTTTTACCATGCCTGTAAATCTATATACCCTTCGAAGGTTATAATAGGGCACAGGATCCCATGGAACTAGGTGGTTTGAGACACCATGTGGGTGCTGGGAATCAAACCTGGCTCCACTAGAAGGACACCCAGTGCTTTTAACCACTCAGCTGTCTCTGCAGTCTGACATAGATTTTGATTTAAATGCAGATGCAGGATGTAGCAAGGTTAATGAGTAGGGGGGTGTCATAAGTAGGCAGAGGAGACGAGCAAGGGCCATGGATGGAAGATCTCAGCATCAATTCGAAGCCTGATCGTGCAGATTAACCAAAGCGTCTTAAAGATGCGCTTGCCCAGGTCTCTTTGGAGGACATGCTGACTTTTGAAGATCTACAGGATGACTTGACTATAAACAATGAGTATATTCAATATGTTTGTTCTGGGCAGTGAACCAAGTTGCTTTTCCATTACACTTTCAGACTGAACATTGTAAGAGACCCTTTGCAGAGTATAGCAGTGAGCCATTACCTTCCTGATGCTTGATTTTCAAAGAATATTTATGTTTTAAAAAATATTTAAATTGATGTCACCTTAGACTATACTTTATCCCTTGAAATAGCCAGTAGCAAACTTCTATAAGAGAAGTTCAGATTGATTTACCATCGTTTTTTACTATTTGAGCAAAAAGCTTTTGAAGTCCCAGCATTGTACCTAAATGGGCTTTCCGTGTCTCTACTGTTTCAGTCGCTGGGCCCTGCTGACTTGCTAGGCAGGCAGACATAGCTAAGGGGATGCACCAGTCATGCACCCAGGACCAGATGTTTATAGAATACTATGGCCATGACACGTTTGCTTCCTTGGAGTTTGAACAGAGGATCCAGATTTCACAGGTAAGGCTAGGATCCATGAAAAGCTATTTCAATATTTATATTCCATTTAGGTAATTATGAAGAGAGCAGATCTTATTTTGGTTGTGTCAGTTTGGGAATTTGCTGTTCATGAACCTAAACCCTTTGATTCCCCTGGAAGCGTTTTCTGAGGCCTGACTCCCTGACTCTGACTTTGTTCAGGTTTGGATCTACAAGGGTTAGTGTTCTGCGGAGCATCTCAGGTCATGCTGCCAGGCATCCATCCGCTCTAGGGGATTTCACCTTGCCGGACAAGGATGCTTGAGTAACAAATGCTGGCTTTGAACTTGATCCTCATCTTGTTATTTGCGCTTTCAATGGACAGTGCATAGTCAATTGCACCGTGATTCAGTGCTAGCAGATTGCTGGCCTGCTCACTCATCGTCAGTCTGGGCCAGACATCATCTTTGTGTAAAGACCTGAGAACCACGGAAGTGGGGAAGGCTTCTGTTTTCTCACGGTTTCAGAGGTTCCTGCTCATTGTGGTAGGGATGGAGGCTCTTAGCATGGCATCAGAAAAGGAGAGTGCATTCCTATACAAGCACTGCACATTGGAAATGGAGAGAGAGAGAGAGAGAGAGAGAGAGAGAGGAGAGAGAGAGAGAGAGAGAGAAGGAGAGAAGGAGAGAGGGGAGCAGAGAGGGAGACTAAGAATTAGTTATTATACTACAGGCTTTATTCCCTTTCTTCCCACCTAGGATACCCCCTTACAGGACAATGCTATCCAAAGTCATGATTTGCCCCCTCCTCCCTTTGTCAATGCTTTTTCCAGTACTCTCATCCCACACTTACCTGGAAGGGTGCTTTATGAATCTCCTAGGTATGCTTCACTCCAAACGAGTTAAGATCACATTGCCAAATTCATGGAGAAGAATAGCACTTACCTTTAGTCTGAGAAGGATTTATTTATTTATTTTTCTATTTACTCATTTATTTACTTTTGATTTTTTACACATTTTTTTGTTGTTGTTTTGTTTTTTTGAGTAGCCCTGGCTGTCTTGGATCAGGCTGGCCTTGAACTCACAGTGAAGATGCCCCTACCTCTACCTCCTGAGTGCTGGGATTAAAGGCATGCACCACAACTCATAGCCCCTTCAGGATTTTTGATAAACAAGGGTATAGGAACACATGCAGCCTTCTCAACAATGTGTGTGTATATATACATATATGTATGTATACACATTTAAACTTTCTAATTATGAATTGGCTTACAAGTATCTAGGCACAGAAGGATCTCTCTCTCTCAGCTGTACAGATTACCTATTGCCTGTGAAGGAAACTAACCAGGAGTGCCTAGGTCCTTAAGGAAACAGGTGTCTCCTCTAGCATGCAAATCTATATCATGCTTTTTTTGTTAAACACAACTCCTAAAGACTGTCTATATGTCTGTTTATATTTTTAAAAAAAAAGAAAGGCAAAAAGCCATTATTTTAACTAAGTAGATTCTGAAAAAAGTAGTATATTCTGAAAAAATAATATATATCTTTTTGGTGAATATTGAAAATCATAGATAATAGATATATTTTCAGGCTGAGATGCTTATGATAGTAGCAAAACTGTGTTATTAATATTCAGTGTATTTTTAAATGTTTTAATTTATTGAATGCTATTAAATTCTAGTAATTAGATCCATTTTACACAAGGAGAAAAACAAGGCCAAGAAAGATTACAAGACTAACGTGTTCAAAAATCCAATTACACATCAGGAAAGCTAGAGCTCAGCACTACAGAGAAAGTGTAACGTGCTCGCATCATGGGTCATCTTAGGAGCCACAGAGTCTCTGGGTCCCAGGTCTGCAGCCTGTGAATGAGCAAATGCGACACCGGCTCAGGATTGAGGACCCCTGTTCTCGGCAACTCTGCTTACCCTGCTCCTAAAGAAACTGCAGCAGCCTATTCCCTGTCCAGAGAAAGAGCTTGGAAAGGCATGAAGAAAATATTCTGAGTTGTCGGAACCCCCAGACTGCGTCACTTCCATTTTGGTTGGCTTTGAAGGTTAACAGGAGTCACCAGGTAAAAGGTTCGTGGACCATTTTATGATTAGATTTTATTTTTCTGTATATTTTTTGTTTGTATTCAGTCAATAATACAGTAAGGTTAATCAATGCATGTTCTTTTTAAAAAACCTCACTGGTAAATATAGATGTTACAAAAGAATGGCAGGAAAAGCCTCCCCAGCACTGAGCTGTACATTGTGTCTGCCATGAACGATGCTAAACAAATGATTCTTTCATCACCCAAGGAACTGCCCCTCCTCTCCTTAAATTGCCAGCATCCATCACCGTCTGCGCAGACATGGTAGCTTTTCAATTCAGAGCCCCGGTGCGATAATTGGTATAATTTCCCTGAGATAATGCCGAGGTTAATGAGGTGCACGGAGCTCTAGGCCATCCACTTTCATTTGCAACTCAGGACAGGAAGCAAGAAAGGCCTGGACTCGGAGGAGAATGGGAAGATCAACAGAAGGAAATGCGTTGCAGGAGCACATTGGGTGCCAGGCTGGGCCCAGAGAGAGAGAGAGGAGCCTCTAGCTGGTCAGTGATGGCCTCTCCACTCCACAGGGGATGGCCCTGCTTCTCTCAACCTAGGAAAGTATCCATGGTTTATCTCAGGACAGTCTGACTCTGTCTCTTGTCTAGTGTCTGATATTCTTGAAGATTAAAAACAAATGTGCAATTTAAAAAAACACACTGGTTTCTAGGTCTGATCCATGCATCAAGGGAAAAAAAATAAACTAAATAACTACCTAGCTAAATAAATAAATAAATACCAATAAAGATAAATTAATAATGAGCTTTATTTTAAAAGTTTGGAATGTCTACCTTTTAGGTGTTCTTGAAAGCAGTTAGGATACATAAGTCTCTTGCAATCCACTGAATAGAAACATGCTGACTGTTGCTTAAACCAGCCATGTGAACTAATGTACCTATGGAAGCCTTTTTTGTTTTGATTTTCTTCTTCCTGAAAAATTCAATGCACTTTCTCATCACTTCTAATAGAACCACTGCGCTGTAGTATATTTATTGTAATGTTACCTGAGAAATTCCAGCATAAACAAAAGCAATATCTCTAAACTACACTGTGGAGCTCATGAATTCGTTCATTTGTCCAAGTAACAGAAATTGGTCCTGTATGCTGTGCCCTGGGGCAGGTATTGGAGTTAGGGACACAGATCTACTAAGCACTGTATCCATTAAAGACTTCATAGAAAGGGAAATAGAAATGTAAGCAAACAGTAAGGGAACAGAATGGAAGGTCTGAGGTAGAGGTACGCCTTTGTCCTTCTGAGGGCACAGACTGGAGTTCCTCTTACAGATGCAAACAGAGGACCTGACTCTCAGGAAGAGAAGTCTCCAGAGAACTGGGGAATGACCTTCAGATCAGGTGGCAGAGCTCTGAGAGTCTAGGGCTCTGCATTCGTTCCTCTGATTGATTTGTGAGTGGAGGCCAGTAGTGACAGCTGGTTTGCAGAGGCTGTGGGATAACTGTAGTAGTAAGCCACTCGATAAGAGGGTGCAGAGGTAGAGAAGAGGGCGTGGTTCTCAGAGGCTTAAGGAGGTGCAGGTGAGCCACCATGTGGGTGCTGGGATTTGAACTCATGACCTTCAGAAGAGCAGTCTCACCTGAAGAACTTCTGATGGCAGAGAAACATCTTAAAAAATGCTGAACTTCATTGGTCATTAGGGAAATGCAAATCAAAACAACCCTGAGATTTCACCTTACACCAGTCAGAATGGCTAAGATTAAAAATTCAGGAGACAGCAGGTGTTGGCAAGAATGTAGAGAAAGAGGAACACTCCTCCACTGCTGGTGGGGTTGCAAATTGGTACAACCACTCTGGAAATCAGTCTGGCGGTTCCTCCGAAAACTGGGCACCTCACTTCCAGAAGATCCTGCTATACCACTCCTGGGCATATACCCAGAGGATTCCATACCATGTAATAAGGATACATGCTCTACTATGTTCATAGCAGCCCTATTTATAATTGCCAGATGCTGGAAAGAACCCAGGTATCCCTCAACAGAAGAGTGGATGCAAAAAATGTGGTATATCTACACAATGGAGTACTATTCAGCCATTAGAAATAATTGAATTCATGAAATTCTTAGGCAAATGGATGGAGCTGGAGAACATCATACTAAGTGAGGTAACCCAGACTCAAAAGATGAATCATGGTATGCACTCACTAATAAGTGGATATTAACCTAGAAAACTGGAATACCCAAAACATAATCCACACATCAAATGAGGTACAAGAAGAACGGAGGAGTGGCCCCTGGTTCTGGAAAGACTCAGTGAAGCAGTATAGAGCAAAATCAGAACAGGGAAATGGGAAGGGGTGGGTGGGAAAACAGGGGGAGGGAAGGGGGCTTATGGGACTTTCGGAGAATGGGGGTCCAGAAAAGGGGAAATCATTTGAAATGTAAATAAATATATCAATAAATTAAAAAAAAAAGGAGGTGCAGGTGACGCAGTATGTGGACGAGGAAGTGGAGCATAAGCAAGCTAAGGAGCCACCCAGGGCAAGTGAGGGGAGGAGACAGGATGGGTTTGCTCACTGAACAGTGTTCGCTGTTTTCTGGGTTGGGGCAGGGGTAGGAATGTGATTAACTTTATGCTGTAAGAATTAGACATATTTATTTGCATCTTTAAAAACTGTGTGTTATACCTTGAACTGGAATATCTATGACAGTTTACCATTGCTTGGGAAAGGGTCCTTTTGATGTAATTAGTTAAGATGGGGGTCATTTGGGTGGGCCCTGAATCTGGTGATGGATGGCTTCCTAAACAAACAGGAAGCACATAGAGACCAGGGAAGAAGGCACAGGCAGATTCTAGGGCGAGGTGTTGAGTGCCAAGGAGCAAGACAACTGCCAAGAAGCCTGGGGCTGGGGGGGGGGAGAGAGAGAGAGAGAGAGAGAGAGAGAGAGAGAGAGAGAGAGAGAGAGCACAGAGTCTCCTGAAGAGCTTCCAGGACAGGAAGCGTAGCCAACTCCGTGGTAATGACATAACCCGTATAGGGTGCCTTCTTATGCAGTATTTCACAGGGTTCTCAGACTGTAGGTGAAAGATGTGATTATCTGATGCTCTGGAAGATTTTGTTTGTTTGTTTATTTGCTTTTGTTTTTTGTTTTTAAATATAGTGGCCTCCAAACCCTGAATTCTAATAGTGCTACCAGGTACCTTAGTTGTGCCAAACAAAAATGTCCTAAAATATTGACAGGTATTCTCTGGGGACAATCTCTTCCTTATTTATTACCACCGTATAGAGACATTACTTATTCAGTCAGTTGCTCCTACACTCAGGTATTCATTCATGCAAATATTTGCTTAGCCCCTGTTCACTTTATACTATTTTTAGATTCTGTTAATGCCAAATAGAGACAGCTTTTAACTGTTATACCTCACTTTACATTTATTTATATTTATTCATCTCTCTCTCTCTCTCTCTCTCTCTCTCTCTCTCTCTCTCTCTGTCTCTCTCTGTGTATGTGTGGGTGGGTTTGTCTAGGTGGGTGGGTAGGTAGGTATGAAGGTATAGGTGTATACTATAGTGTGTGTATATGTGTGTGTGTGTGTGTGTGTGAGTCAGAAGAGAACTTGTGGGGATCATTTCTGTCTTGTGGATTCCAAGAATGGAGCCTAGGTCTTCTGGCTTGGTAGCAAGCACTCTTCTCCAGTGGGCCATTTTGTCTGCCCAGTGGAGGCAGTCCTTATGTTCACAAAGCTTGCACTGGGGATGAATTTCTCAAGTTCTAATGAAGCAAGCATGAAAATTTATTTAAGTGTCCACAGGCAATGGAAAGAGTTCTAGGGATGTGTATAACCGAGGAGGCCTACCCAGATAATAGGAGGGAGCTCTGCCTGGGATCCTAAGACCATTAGGGGTGACGTAGCACAGATGGAAGGCAGAGTAGTAGAATGTGCAAAGAGCCTGTGATGAGGAGGATCCTGGAGAGCCCAGAGGAGATGGAAGGAAGATGAAGGAGGTTATGTGCATGCCCAGAGAGATAGGAAGAAAGAGTGAGACCACAACAGAAGGGGCAGAGAGGCCCCTGATAAGGTGTTTATTCACTCCAAAGACTGCATTCATAAACCATTAAAAAAGAAAAAAACAAATCAAAGCAAAACCATCTCTTCCACAGGGCTGTAGGTTCCTGGTTCCATCTGTGAAATGGGTGCATGTGCAGTTTCTGGTAGAGGTTGTCTGTTTATTTTTGTTTTTGTTTTCTTTTGTTTTAGTTTAATGAAAAGGTATCTAGAGGCCACCATGTTGCCTTATTAAAAAATGTCCAGAACTCTTTCTTTACACCTGGTAGCTCTCTGAAGAAAACAGCACATTTTCCTACAAGATAGATGCAGCCAATCCTTCCACGGTGTATGGTTTTCCCTGGAAGGCCCTTGTGGAGATGGGTGCCCTGTGTTGCTGCTACTTGAGAGAGAGAGAGAGAGAGAGAGAGAGAGAGAGAGAGAGAGAGAGAGAGAGGGAGAGAGAGAGAGGGAGGGAGGGAGAGACAGAGAGGGAGAGACAGAGAGGGAGAGAGAGAGAGAGAGAGAGAGAGAGAGAGAGAGAGAGAGAGAGAGAGAGAGAGAGAGAGAGGGAGAGAAAGGGAAAGAGAGAGATGGGAGAGATAAACAGAGAGACAGGAAGACACAAAGAAATAGACTCATAGAGATCAAAGAGACAGAGAGACAAGAGAAAGAGGAAGGGAGAGATAGTTATAGAGATATATATATGATACATATGATAGAGAGATATAGATATATATGATAGAGAGACAGAGAGACACAGAGTTCAGAGAGACCGGGAGAACACAGATGAGAGAGAGAGGAGGAATCATGAAGGAGAGAAAAGGAGAGAGAGAGAGAGGGAGAGAGAGAGAGAGAGAGAGAGAGAGAGAGAGAGAGAGAGAGATCAGAGAGACAGAAATGGAGAGAGTCATAGATTAGAGAGATGGGTAAGGGAGATGTGGAGAAACATAGATAAGTGGATGAATGGATAGATAGATAGATAGATAATAGAGAAGCACACAGAGATGAGAGAAACAGAGAAATAAGAGAGGGAGACACAGAGGGAGGACAGAGAGAGGGAGGGAGAGAGAAAGAGAGAGAGAGAGAGAGAGAGAGAGAGAGAGAGAGAGAGAGAGAGAGAGAGAGAAAGCTTTGTTGTCTAGTGGGGGACTGGAGTATATTATGTCCAGTTCTTACTGTCCAACTCTGCAAACTCTGCAAAGGCCTCTCAAGCAAGGGTTTCCCTCTGAACGTTGGTGATCTTTCTCCTTGCTAGGAAGCACCTGCTCAGTGCAGATCTTTGAGGATTGACCCCACAGCATCTTAGCTTCTCAACTTTAAAACAGGGTGAAATGCCTCTGACTTAGCAGCTTCACAGTTCTGTTCTCAGGTCAAATGAGAGTCCCATGTGTGACTATTCTAGAAAACACAGCAATCTTTGCAATACATGGTTCATTCTGGGGACTGATGCAAGCAGAGGTCGAACAATAGACCCACTATTACATTTTAAATGTGCCTTACCATTGTGAGCCTCAATTTTGTCACCTGTAGAAAGAAAATATTCCTTATTCCTATAGGAATGTACTGAGAGGCTTTAAAATGTGTGCATGCAAGATCCTTAGTAGCACACCTGATTGGATGAATAGCTGTAATTACCAAGGATACTGCGAGATTTAGGGAGACATACAAGAGAAAATGGAAAGCAAGTGGCTTTGGAAGCTGAATGGTCTGCTTTTCAGGCATGGGTACATATTGGTCCTCGTTCTCCTGTCTGGGCCGAATGCCCTGTCAAAGCCTCTGTATACCTAAAGCATATAATACCACATCTGGCTCCATCCCTCAAGGGATTCTTAGCCATGTTTCTCTGGGATAAGGTTCCCCAGCTATCCCAATGGATAGAGACCATCTCTTTTGTGCCTCTAGTGCCTTGGGATTTTACTCAACCCATTCTCACACTTTTTTTAACCACTTCTTTCCATTTCTCACCTGTGTTGCAGCTTGCTTGCTTAGACCATGAGGTGGTCCAGGCAAGGGCTATGAATGAGGGAACCAGCTACATCCTTTTCATGGCCTTGGAGAGCATGCATCCCAGAACGTCCCTAGTGGTTTACCTGTACCAAAGCTCATCCTGTGTGGTTTAACAAGCTGAATTCAGAAGCAGCCAGCATTCAGGACCATGCATGGCCTCAGGAGAGCCAGCATCTTACAATATGAGATCAAATACACAGGATGAAAATAAGTGTAGTCAGGTACCATTCAAGAAAATAAAATAGAATAGTCCCATAGACGCTGTTAAGAGGTAATATTTTAGACTAAGGAGCATAAGCATCCATGGGGAGCTTGACATGATGATTATGAATGGCTATTCTATTCTTCTTCTTACATCTTGGAATCTTTTCCTTTCCTAGAAATCCAAGCCAAGGACATCTGGCCTCTGCAGCATGGGAAGTGGCTTCCTTGGGTTGCTATATGCAAAGACCGGAACCTGGAAACATAAAAGAGTAAACCATAGAGATTTCTTCTCTCACAGTTGTAAAAGATGAGTTTTAATTCAAAATTTCACCTGTGATGAGCTCCCCATGAAGACACACATGGAATGCCCTCCTATTCTTCTGTCTTCCAGGAGTACCAGGATTTCCTTTGGTGTGCTAGCTCCCTCTAAATATCTGCCTCTACTGTCATATAATTTATCTATGTCTGTGGGTTTTCTCTAGCCTTCTATTTTTTTTTCAAGACAGGGTTTCTCTGTATAGCCCTGGCTGTCCTGGAGCTCACTCTGTAGACCAGGCTGGCCTTGAACTCAGAAATCTGCCTGCCTCTGCCTCCCAGAGTGCTGGGATTATAGGCATGTGCCAGCACCGCCCAGCTTTCTCTAGCCTTCTAAATATTTGATAATAACAGTTGCCTTTGGATTTAAGCTATTTAGATAGCCAAGGTAACCTCACCTGGAGATTTTTAATTATGTCCACTGAAACATATTCTCCTATTCTTGAAGACAGGAACCTAGTGTGACTGTCCTCTGAGAGACTTCACCCAGCAGCTGAGAGGAAGAGATTCAGAGACCCACAGCCAAACATTTGATGGAATTTAAGGAATTCTGTGAAAGATGGGCATGAAGGATTGAAGAAATCAGAGGGGTGAAGAACACTACAAGAAACCCTGCAGTATCAACTAACCTAAGCCCATAGGGGCTCACAGAAACTGAATCACCAACCAAAGAGCATGCTTGGAACAGATCTAGGTTCCCTACATATATGTAATAGATATGTAGCTTGGTCTTCATGTGAGACCCTTAAAAATTGGCTGTCTCTGACTCTGTTGCCTGCCTTTAGGCCTATTTCCCCAAAATAAACTGCCTTGTCTAAGCTCAGTAGGAGAAAGTGTGCCTAGTCCTGCTGCAACTTTATATGCCAAAGCTGTTATCCATGGGATACCTCCTCTTCTCTGAGGAGAAAGGAAGTGGGGATAGAGGGAGGGTAGGAGAGAGGGAGGGGCAGGGAGGAGAGGAGAAAAGAGAGGCAGAGACCTGGATATAAACAAACAAACAAACAAACAAACAAACAAAAAGACTGTCTTTTCAAATGAGGTCAGAGTCTCTGGTTCTAGAGGGGGATTGTGATGTTCAATCATTATCAATCTGATTAGGTTTAGAATAATGTAAAGAATTTTCTAGAGTCTCTTGTAAGACCATTCCCAGGGAGATCTAATTAAGTGAGGAGATCTATCCTGGATGTGGGTGGAAACATTCCATGGGCTGGGAGATCTCAGGTCAAATATAAAGGAGAGAGTGGGTGAAACCCTAACATTCATCTCTTCCCATTTTTGACTCTAGATGCAACCTGACCAGACAGAATGTGTTCCTGGTACCACGGCTTCCTTGTCAGGACAGGCAGGAAGCCAAAATTCCTTAAGTTGTAAGTTGTTTTTCTAACCTTTCCTTTTTACAACAAAAACAAACAAACAAACAAATCTCAGAAAATTAGTGCCAAAAAGTAGGGACATTGTTATTATACATCTAACCAGGAGACTCTTAAGCTTTTGCAACTATTGCTTTTGGGGAGTATGGTGGGGGTGGATTTGGCCCTTGAGCTAGAGAAATCCTAAAGTTTTTAACTGGAGCTTAATGGGCCATTCGCATGGAACCTTGGAAAACTGTGATATTGAGAATAATCCTGATAGTACGAACACAGTTCATGAGGTTTTTAAGTGCGGGGGGCGGGGGGGGGGTCAGATTTTATTAAGAACTGGACTAAAGGCTATTGACATTGCATTTTGGCAAATTATATATATATATATATATATATATATATATATATATATGGATGTATTCTTTACATGCTCTAAAATTTTGACTGAAGCTGATTTTAAAGATAACAGACTAAGTAGTTGACTGAGACAATTTCAAGGTAGCATTGACATGCAGACTGTGGTATGGATGATGTTCACTGCTTTTAGTCAGGTCTACAGTGGACAGGAGCAGAAATAGGTGAAAGTTGTGTGGTTCACGGGATAAGAAAGGAGTGTGAGCAAGTTTAAACTGAAAACAGGATAGGTGCGTAGTAGCAGCTATAATTATTTTAAGAGTATCATTAAAACAAAACCTTGTGCTGGGCACTGGGGCCATAAGAAACTTATAGAGAGAGTTTGAGAAGAGGAGTCCATCAACTGATAACTCTGACATATGGAAGGGCCAATTCATTAAAGAACCAGGAGTGTACTGGGAATACCACCATAAAGCTCACCTGCTCCCAAGCATCCACCGAGGGAAATGGTCCCCTACACTTAACTTTGAAGGCATGTTGATACTGCTGCAACTGGCAACTGTGGTCCAAAAGAAGGCCAGGCTGCATCTTCAGCTGGCAGCAGAACTTGTCAGAGGTATTCATATAGCACTGGTTTTTTTCTGGGGTGGGGAGGACTTGCAAAATGTAAGAGAGAAAGTCTTACTTCCCCTGAGATCAGGCATTGAATAGTAGAGTCAGATTTCATGAAAGGAAGCTATAAGGGGTCCTGAAGCTAGGGAGGAAAACCTAAGCTGAGAAAGATACTCTAGGATGTTAGAGATGCCCAGAAAATGAGATATCTCAAAAAAGAAATCTTCAGGCACAGACTGGAGCTGACTCAAGAAAGTGATCATGTGTGCTGTGCGCAGGAAAGCTGAAGGGTAGGTCTACCCAAGGCCATGAAAGCCAAGATGATTCCATTATGAATCCCAGATGTCAAACACTGAATGCAGAATTTCATGTTTTCCCTGCTGGGTGTTAATCTTGTTTTGGCATCATTTTTTGCCATGCATTCATTCTTTCCTTTTGGAATGTAAATGTTTATTCTGTGTCATTGAATATTGAAAATACATAATATATTTATTAATTTTAAATATCATTTTATTATTTGATAATTTAAAGTGCACACCCAATATATTTTGGTCATATTCGGCACCCACTTTTCCCTTACCCAGACACACTCCTCCCAAGTTCACATTGCCTTTTTCCTTTACAACCCAATCACAAAATCCATTCTGTATTGCCCATATTCATAACTGGTCTGTCAGAGGCTATCACCAGGAAGAAAACCAACTCCTCTTCCCTAGTGATCATCAGTTACCAATTGGTCATCACCTAAAGATGGAGGCTTACTAGCCCTTCCTCTTCCATGCTAGGCAGTCAACTGGATTGATCTTGTGAAGACAGCCAGCGGCTGTCAGGAAAAGTAGCAATCTTGTATCTAGAGACAGATTTTTATTCTTCCTTGTAACCTCTGGCTCTTGCAGTCTTTCTGCCTCCTATTCCACGATGCTTCCTGAGTCTTGGAGGGAGGGGGCTATAATATAGTTTGCCACTTATGACTGAGGGCTCCATGACACTCTTCTCGGTGTATTTACCAATAATTTTCCAGGTTAAATACTGTTCATTGATAAGGTCTAAGAGTTGCAGCAATCTAAGTATATAAAGATATGAATTTAGAGGGCAGTTTCACACTATGCAAATTTATCAAAATAGCAGCAGTTGATGCACCAGTGGGCCCTATGGGATCCTCAACAGTTGGTTCAAATTTACAGTACTAGACATCTATTTCCTCTTATGGAACAGGCATCAAATAGAATTTAAATAGGCAGTTATTTACTCCCATAGCATTTATGCCAGTATCATATCTATGGGCATATCTCACCATGATGGTCATTCTTGTAGTTCACATGGTTCATAGTTGGTAAGATCATGGATGACTTTTCTCCACCAGTAGCCTGTATCTTTCTGTACCATGAAAGCTAGCAAGCAAGGCGAGAGTTTCCTAGTCAGTATCAACTTGATTTCTTCCATAGCCTGTTATTCAGTGTGTGGTGCCTTCAGCAATAGGGTCTTACCATCAAGTGCTAGTAAATATCAAGTAGTCTGTATGGTGGTTAGGAGGTGTGCAATATCTCTGACCAACAGCTCTAGAGGAGGTACCTCATATCTGAGCCTGGGTTTTTTATTTGGCATCTGGAAGAAATATTGTCCCGTGTGTAGGACAACTCCAATGAAACTCATTTCTATAAAAAGAATATGAAACTAATTAAAATACTTTTCTCTATGACTCTTATGAACATCCTTAGAGTTAGTTACTCTCCCCACCCCTCTGCTCTGCTCCCCATTCTCATCCTCGTAGACTTCCTTCCTCACTATTCCAACCTCTTCTTTTAAATAGTCATCAGTAGTGAAGAGTTTATTGAGCCTCAGAAGAAAGACACGCTGGCCTTTTTGAATACCACTGGAATTGTTCAGAGCTATGGGGATATTTTAAATGGACTCAATGCATTTTGCATTAAGTGATGAACACGAACCTTTGGGGGAATTTTGAGTTGAATATTATAATTTAAAAGTGACTCATTTGGGTGTAAAATTGACAAGGGAGTAGATATTGATGATGGATAATCCTGTGTGACCACTTGACTGGATTTAGAATTACATAGGAAACAAACCTCTGCCTGTAGGGTGAGTGTTTCTTGAGCGGTTTAACCATAGTTGGAAGACCTAGCCTGAATATAGGTGTTAATATTCCATATGTTGGGCATTCTACACAGAATAAATGTGAGAAATCAAATGGAGTACCAGTGCTGATTTCTCGTTGCCTCTTAATTTAGATGCAATATGACCAGCTACCTCATACCATTGCTCTTTGTCTCCTTACCAGAACGAATTATCCCTCAGTAGCAAAATAAAACCTTCTTTCCCTAAAAGGTATCCATACCAGCTGTCTTGTCATAACAACAAGAATATTAAGCAATACACATATAGATGTATCTTGGGGACTGCAATTACTATCCAATACATTACAGCCAGTCAGGGCAGCGTGTTTTTCCTTCCCTCAAGTCAGAATCTATATACCCAGAGGATTCAGGCTTCTATGACTTTTACCAACATTTCATTTGGATTTAATGTATTTCTGTTTTTATTTAAAGTACAAAACTTTGGCACCATAACACATCTGTTTCCTTATCAGGAACTGACAGTTCCTCTCTACCTTCTTAAGGCTCCCTTACCTCTCTGAAAGACACTTACCCATGCTCATCCTTGAATACAGCATCCCTTCTTTAAGGGAGGGTGGATATCTTTCTACAGAGCAGGCCTTTGGCCTCTGGATGGATATGAGCTCTGTCCAAGATTGGGGCAAGAAAATAAAATGATTTCCAGCTAGAAAAACAGCCCTGCTGCCAAGCTATCCCAGAACTCGAAGATGGGGCTCAAGTGTCAGAGTCAGATCTGCCTTTGCTTTCCTTCCTGGTTTAACTAAAATTCCTTTTATTTCTGCAACACACATACACACACACACACACACACACACTCACACACACACTCACACACACTCACACACACACACTCACACACACACACACACACACACACACACACACGAGAGAGAGAGAGAGAGAGAGAGAGAGAGAGAGACAGAGACAGAGACAGAGAGACAGAGAGACAAAGACAGAGACACAGATATCCAGAGAACATTCAAACAGTAAAGACAACTATGAAATAAAATATAAAATATAAAATAAAACAGCAGATAATCTTTGTTCTGGTTTGTTTCATATTATATTCTATAAAATACTTGACATATTCTACTCTGGAAGCCTCATATACCTCCAAGCAAGGACTTGTTCATTTACATACTTAGCTGGAGGTTGTTTTTCTTGTTTGGATTTTACATTTTACACACACACACACACACACACACACCACACATGTATACATATTTATCCATGTGGGAAACTATCAGAGCTCATGCTTTATCAGAGCATTCACATTTCATTTCCATGGTCATGGGAAAAATGAAAAGATTTTTTTATTTGAATGTACACATATGCCTCATTTTAAACAGTTATAGGGAACTTCATCCCGAGGAGGGATCAGAGTCTGTGCAACCGTCTTAAAAAGCCTTTGATAAGGCTTAATTGTCTAATTCTCACCCAAATATTGTCTCCTCTGTTAATTTTTCACACAGCAAACCTAATTGGAATGCTGAAAGCATTTATAATAGTATTTATACACATGACAATCCATATGATATAAATTATTTAACAACATATTATACATAATAATTTACATACATCTTAAGTACTTACTGTGTTTCAATGTGACTATAATCATTATTCACAAGTAATCAAATTCTTAGTGTAAACAAAATTCATAGCTCTGAGAAGCCTTATTAAAAGTTAAGGACAGTCAGACCCATGTCCTTCACATGTGATATTGTGCCCAGTTTCATTGGTTTATCTTTTTCTTGGACAATTAGGTCCAGAAGTATACTCTTTTGTCTGTCTCCTAGCATCTTCTCATTTTCTCTGGCCACATTTTTCTTTTCCAAGTCAGTCCTCCATCCTTAAGGACCAGCAGGAATGTAAACATCCTATGGCTGAGTGAGCACAGAGGGATGACGTGTCAGGCTTGGCTGGCTTCTCTGTGGACTGTGACCCCTGCACCCTTGGGGCCTGTGTGTGTCTGCAGCACTTCCTCTGCAGTCTTCTCCTCCCACTCTCACACTCAAAGGGAAAAGGAAAATAAACTTGGCACAAATTTAGCCTGTGTTGTCTCCTGGGTGGGCTTGATAGTTGTGTGACTGAAACCAGTCCACTCCTGACACCACTTTACCATCTCCTCCTGCTCTTTAGAGTGGGCATTGGAGGGGAGCCACTACACGGTTCCCACTGTGACATAAAGTAGGATTTGGTAGCATTTTGAGAGCTGGGATGGTATAAAACTCTGAGTCCTGTACTCTGGAGGTCCCCATCTTTGTAACTTTGTAAATCCTCTGGTTAATGTGAGCCTCTGTATTTTAGTCATCAACCGAGTGGCCAGTATCACCGGTGGGATTTTCCTAGCCTTTTAAGCAGTTTGCTGAATATAGTTCATTTGAAAGCAGAAAATAAAGACTAGGAAAAGAAACTCTGTGTCCTGTGGGACTGTGCTTCAGTTCCCTTCAGTATGGTGCATGCTTAAGTCTCCGAGTGTCCCTTAAAGCCTGGAGTGTCCCTTTCTCCTAATCCAAAGGCACAAAAGAGACCTTCATGAACACATGAGAACAGCACAGGTTTGTTGTAGAATGGCTAAGAGAAAGGATATCAAAGCTGGTTGGTAGGGTAGCTGCCTGTAATCCTAGCACTAAGTCAGAAGCACACAGGAAACGATCACGAGTTTGAGGCTACACCGGGAGAAACCATTTCTAATTCATATGGCGAACCTACCTCAATGGCCACTTATTCTTCTATTCTGTATAAGATCTTTGTGAACAAACACCCAGTGTCCAGGTTTAGCATTCTATCTATCTATCTATCTATCTATCTATCTATCTATCTATCTATCTATCTATCTATCATCTATCCCAATCTCCTGCCTGCACACCACTACCCTTTTCCATTGCTAGGAAAACCTGGATATGGGGTCACATGTTCCACAAAAAAATGAGGAAAACAGCAATCTGCACCCACACACACACACACACACACACACACACACACACACACACACGCGTGCGCGCGCGCGTATGAGAGTGAATGCATGCACCTGTACCTGTAGGCATCAACAAATGTTTGCAGATATTGAATATATATGTGGCAGGAATTACAGACTGAGAGGGGGACAGGAGGAAATCCCTTGTACAAAAGGAGATACATTATAGTATTATGATAAAAAAATTCTACACTAGAAGGTGCTTATCTTTCATCATCATCATCTTGATCTTCCCTGAAAGACATTGTTTACTCTTGGTGTATTAGTTTTTAAGGAGAATGAGCATAAAACTGAAGGTTAAAGTAAAGATTGGAAGCAATACAAGTAAAGTTTTCAGTGCAGTATGTACTCATTTAATGTCATATTATTATTATTATTATTAGTAGTAGTAGTAGTAGTAGTAGTAATAGTAATAGTAGTACTTTTGTTTTACGAGACAGGGTTTCTCTCTGTAGCTCTGGCTATCTTGGAACTCACTCTGTAGACCAGGCTGGCCTTGAACTGAGAAATCCACCTGTCTCTGCCTTCCAGTCTCTGTGCTGGGATTAAAGGTGTGTGCCACCACTGCCTGGCTTAATGTCATTTTAAAAAATCATTATTATACCAACCCGTTCAGCAGTATTCATAGACTGAGAACCTCAGAAGAGCCATCTCCCTAGCAAGCAGCAAATTTCCATTCAAAAGTGTTTATGGATGAATGGAACTAGGCTGTATTCCATACACGGAGGGAATTTTTGACGAATAAATCAGTAAAGACATAGGAAGAGTTGGATTAGAAAAAAAAAATCTGGATTTTGACAGTGCCATCCAGGGAGAGGGGCATGTGTTTGAAAGCAAGTACAAATGGATGTGCTGCGCTTTATTAAGAGAAGGAAAAATGTTGCCAGTAGCTCTCACATGTGATTTTGCCCAAAAATGGACAGAAGGATATGTGGACCTGGAAAAGAAACCACCTGGTTGCTATTAACACAGTCTTCTATGTGACATTAACTGCCTTAACTGAAAAGCTCTAGTGGGAGACAAGAAAAAAAAATGAAACAAAAAGGGTCTTTTGGGAAAAGGATTGAAAGAAATTTACAACTTCTTTAAATGCCATGAGCAGATCATAAAACTGCAGTAGCTATTCAGTAGTGTAAGCACACTAGACTGGTATAAACATCAGTGTAGTGTTCATGTATGCACTTGACCACATACTAGTCACTCAGAGTAAGTCAACAGTTGGACACCAGATAGGTCTCAAAGCTCTTGTGTCAGCATCCCAAAGAACCCTCGTATTCCCATGACATCCTATCCAGTCTCTAGTGCATATATGAAGAAATCTAGATTCACTGAGGTCAAGTAACTTAGTCCAGGTACTGATAGTTAGTTTGAATTTATAAGCCCTGAATCTATTGCTTCAGAATACACTGACAAAATTTCAAAGCTATGAATCAAGCAGAGTGGACATTGGAAAAAAGGTATCTTAGGTCCCAACATGTGTGAGTTCCATGTTAGGAGACTCCTGTAAAGTCCAGTGTCTCTCTGATCAAAGGGCTGGCATGAATGGCAGAGCCAAGATGAGGTTGGGAAGTGGGGCTTCACGAAATGCAGACTGGGGGTCAGTTTCCTTTTCTTCCTTCCTTTCCTTCTCTCTGACTCAAGCTCCCCACCACTTTCATGGTAGCTTGGTTTTACTTTCTTTGGCTTGAGAGCAACGTCTGGAAGACCTCAACAGTCCGGAGACACGGAAGACAGTCAGCCAGAGGAAGACAAACAAAACTGACACCGAGCAAAAACTGCAAAGGCATTGAAAATGTGAGCTCTAATTTTCACTCCCCTGCATGAAGCCTGCCAGACACAGGGCTCCGAAAGAGAAAAGAGAAAATAAATCTGATTTGCTCTAAAAGGGGGCCAAAAATAACCTTGCTTTATCTTGCAGAAAAATACAGAAAATCTTTCCTTTCTTTCCATGTGGTTGCCCTTTCTCCTAGGCTGGGACAGAGAGTGGGAGCCCCAGGCTCAGGCCTAGAAGAAGACAATGGACCAAAACAGTCTAAGGGACAAAGGGATGCTCCGGTGTGAGCAAAGCTGTTGAGGAAAAGCCCTGAGTTTGGCTAGGGATAGCATGCTTGAGGAAGAGGCAACTGCTGGGCTAAGAGGTTCTCATTTGCATATGCTAATTACAAGTAATTTCTGATCCTCCCCCACCCCAGACCCTCCAAAGTGTTTTCTGTGTCCCTGCTTCCCATTCTCACTGACCCTAAGAGTTTCTGACTGTTTTGCTAAGTTCTCTTCTCTGGACTCTGCTTCCAGGCTATTTCTATCTTCCTCAGGTTTTCTAAAACACAACTGTGATGTCCCTGTCTTCTGGTGACACGTCATCAAGCCCAGAAAACAGTCTCTATTAAATCCAGGGCAGCATTCGATTTGTCTCCCTCTGACCTCAGCCCCTCAGCCATCTTTCTCAATTTAACCACCTGTTTTATTTTATTTTATTTTTTTCTTTTTGGGTTTGCCCATAAACCTTCTTCATTCCCTCTGCTCTGCGTCCAAGCCCCTTGTTTTATCTCCCCAGTCCCCAGGACATTATTTCTGCTCCAATCGTAGTTTTGCTCCGAGGGAAGAATTCTTTCTGCAAATGATATCTCAGTGTCTTAACATTTCATTCCTGGGGGGGGGGAGTACGATTTTCAGAAACCTACTGATAAGGAACCCAAGGTCAGAGAGGAGACAGACCATATTCAAAGTCACAGGCTCATCAGAGGCAAAATAGATGCACACACGCCATGGAACTGGGATGCGACCTCCTGTGATTGGCAGCTGCCAAAACTACAGGTATGAGGTTCCCTCAGTTCCTGAACTCTCTAAGTGGCATGTTGTTGCCGCTTCTGGAATAGCAATGCTGTGAGAGAGTCCAGGTGTTGCTTCTTCTGGGAAGAGAACTGATGATGTTGACCTGCGCTGTCTTTGGCCTCTTAAATTTCTCCACAATACAGAATCTAATTTTAGCTCAGAAATCAAACACAGTTTTAAGGTTCTTGCCAAATTTCTTTTCTTTCTTTTCTTTTCTTTTTTTTTTTTAAAGAAAAACAAACATAATATCCCATTACTGTGTAAAGGAAGAAAAAAGTTATGACTATGCCAAAGAGAGTGCCCCTGAAGACCTGGGAGTTCAGGAAAGAGGTGGAGGCTCCACAGTGAGTGTGTTCAGTGTGGAAGAGGGAGCTGGGATGTATGATGAGAAGACTTTATGGGGAAGACCCTGTTAAGTGGCTGTGGGTTCCTGACCTGAAGGAATCATCTCAAAGTGAGTGAGTCTCACTTACTCAGTACCAAGGCACGGCAGAGCCACTGGTTTGAATACACAGCATAGAAGCCAACCCTTCTGAAATCTCCAGCCATGTGGATATATAGCTATATATATTGTAATATATGTAGCATGAAAATGAAAATTCTAAAGCCCTACTTTGGACCTGCCAAGTCAGAATGCCTAATACTGAACTGAGTACTGCCTGTATTCTTTTTTTTTTTTAAATATTTTTATTTTCTATATTCTTTGTTTACATTCCAAATGATTTCCCCTTTCCCGGATCCCCCCTCCCCATATATCCCATAAGCCTTCTTCTCTCCATCCCTTCTCCAATCACCTCCCTCCTTTTTCTCTGTCCTTATATTCCCTTCCCATGCTAGATCAATCCTTTCCAGGATCAGGACCCTCTCCATACTTCTTCATGGGAGTCATTTGTTATACAATTTGTGCCTTGAGTATTCAGGGCTTCAGGGCTAATTAATATTCACTTATCAGAGATTGCATTCCATGTGTATTCTTTTGTGACTGGGTTACCTCACTTAGGATGATATTTTCCAGATCAAATCATTTGCCTAAAAATTTTGTGAATTCATTGTTTCTAATTGCTGAGTAGTATTCCATTGTGTAAATATACCACATTTTCTGTATCCATTCCTCCTTTGAGGAGCATCTGGGTTCTTTCCAGCTTCTGGCTATTATAAATAAGGCTGCTATGAACATAATGGAGCATGTGTCTTTATTGCATGCCGGGGAATCCTTTGGGTATATGCCCAGGAGAGGTATAGCAGGGTCCTCTGGAAGTCTCATGTCCAGTTTTCTGAGGAACCTCCAGACTGATTTCCAGAGTGTTTGTACCATCTTACAGCCCCACCAGCAGTGGAGGAGTGTTCCTCTTTCTCCACATCTTCACCAACACCTGCTGTCTCCTGAGTTTTTGACCTTAGCCATTCTGACTGGTGTATAACCCTATTAAAAAATGGGGTACAGATCTTAACAAAGAATTTTCACCTGAAGAAATTCGGATGGCCGAGAGGCACCTTAAGAAGTGCCTGTATTCTTAATAAGATTTTTCATGGACCCTGATGCTGTTTTGTTTTGTTGTTTATTTGGGCTTTTGTTTTGTTTTTGAGAATGGATGCTGAAATGGTGGGAAAGGGACAGATGGAGAGTGAGCATTCTACTCTGTTCCCCTGCTCCCAACAGGAGCCTACATAATATTATACACTGTCCCTTAAACAATCCTGTCCATCCCATCTGATCTACACACAACCCTATCTTCACAGAATTTGTACAACCACAGAGGTTTTGCACGTTTCAACCCTGACATCAGTTCCCATGTCCTCCGGGAACTTCTCTCATAAAGGCAGCTCAGCCTTTCTTTGCAAATTGGACATGAAGTGCCTTGCATGCACAGTATTTGCTCAAGAGAAGTTTCATCCTGCAAAAGGGCAATGATGTCCATTTTCAAAGAAGGGAGTGTCTTGCAGAAGGGGCAGGACACTGTGTGGTACAAGATACGCACCATGATACAGAAATACATGGGGCACTGCCTTGTTATAGCAAAAGGAGTCAACTTTGCCCAGCTGACAGACTGAAGAGGAGAGGGAGAGAGCAGCTAAGGGAGACAGAGGGTGAGAAGGAGGAGGGTGAGGGGAGACAGAGGAGTGGAGTGAAGAAGGAAAGAGTGGATCGAAAATAAATAAGGGTGCAGGAAAGAGGGGAAGGAGGGAAGATTATAATGAATAAAGGAAACAAGACAGAAGGAAGGAGAGAATTGGCTTTCACTTTACTTCCCTGAAGCCCTACATTCTTTTATAGTCACCTTCAGGACTTAGGAAGAATTTTGAGACACAGTTTATAGCTAAAGGAAAATCCTCAGTGCTCCCCAAATGCAATTTCCTCCAAAATAATATACTCTATGGCTCCTCCCCATACCTGACTGTATTAGACTGGGGTGGAGAGAGCAGCCCATCCTCTTATGTCTTGTCAACACTGACTTCAATTTCTGACCAATGGTTGTCTACCCAGACTGCATGAGAAAATAATCCACAGAGCTCATAAACTATGTTCTCACAGGGATAATTTGTTTGGGATCAATTTCTGTTCAGTGAGACAGAAAAGCAGCTATTCTAAATGGCTTTTTCATTCTTAGCACGAGCGAACATCTTTTCTGCTTCAAGACATAGTCATCTTGTTGGTGTTTCAGCAACTCTTATTGGCCAAGCTGTCTCCCTGTGATGGTGGAGCGAGATGATGGGGAGAGGTTAGACCAGTGAAGATGTCAACAAGGCTCCTATCAGCTCTGAACTCCATCTTCTGTATTTAGGAGTCACGTGTCTTTTGAACATGCCAGTTCTGCCTCATTTTCTTTATTTGTAAACTCAGAATAAAAGTACTCATCCTGGGTGTGGAGAGGTGACTCAGTGACTAAGAGCACTTGTCGCTCTTACATAGGAGTTCAGTTTGGTTTTCAGCTTCCTCATAGTGGCCCACAGCCATTTCCAACTCCAGTTCCAGTGACTGAAACACCCTCTTCTGACCTCCGGGAACAGTGGTAACTCACATCCTGCCAGCATACATGCAGGCAAAACATTATTACATAGAAAATAAATTAATCTGAAAAAGATACTTATGGTGCTGTAAGGACTGTGTGGGTAAACTGCCAATCAATTCATCTGAAATCTTAACAACATTCCCAGGACTGAAAGACATGAAATGATACAAATATCATTTAACTGTTAACCTGTGCTGTTTAACCTGTGCAGTGTGGGGTACAGTCATCGCTCCCCAAGTCTACAACCTTGCTACTCCACTTCTTATCATGTAACATTGAGATTGTATAAAATTTGGCTTGTTTGGGAGCTTTGGATTCATTCTTTTGACTTTGTATGATTTTATCTCCTTTTAGTTCATTGTTGTTTGTTTTTAATCTTGGGTAGCATCAGAATAAGACTTTAGCACATGAACTTTTCTGAAGGAAGGCAGCCCTCATTTCTTCTGCTCTCCCATGAAGGTATAACTAGTCCTAAGTCTGATAGGGTGCTGGTGGTCCAGGCTAGGATGGGTACTGCCCACTCATTCACTTCCCATGTCCTATTAATGAGAACTAGATATGCCTCTTATTGGTAAAAATGGCGATTGCATATGAATCCCAAGAGATGACAGCCAGACATGTTCCCACTAGAATTATCTTCGAATACCTGTTTCCTTCTCTACAACCCACGAGGGTGCAATTTTTGTGGTCCTTCCTTCTTACAGATATCTGGGGTACATCACAAATACCTCCTCCTGATCTGGAAGGTGCAGAAATCCTAGTGGAATTGCCAATGAAATGCCAGAGATGAGTTCTGTGGCTGAGTTTCCTCCTTTATGTTTGCTCACTTCTATCCTAGGGGAGTTCATCAGGGTTTGGATGTTTATAAAGAGGCTGTGGGATTTTTAATTTGCAAGGTTCTTAGATTCCAAACTTAACAGAAAAAAATTGTTTCTCAAGATGGCAACTCCTAATTTATTTATTTTCACATAAAGAGGTTTCTCCCAGGGTGAAGGTTCTTAGTGTTTGAATAAAATAAGTTCTCTTCTACTATGCCACATTTTTTGTAACATTCAATTGTCTTCTGGGCTGGATGAAAGTCTTCAAATTTTGCATAGCAAAGTTTGCATCAATCTTTTATTTCCACCAGATAGCTCAAGGTTATGATGTTCTCTTGTCTTTGAAAGAAAACAAGGCCAGGCTGAGCAGAATATATGAATCAGGCTCAGCTTTTCTCTGGGAGGAGTGGCCTTTTTTGTTGTTGTTCATAATTCATTATTAGAAAGATTTATAAAGCCTTTTTGTAAGTGCTTCAGGAAGCAAGTTGGGACAGAAACACAATCTAGTTAAACCTACTAAACTGCTGATATAGGAGAAAAGTTAGGTTGGGCTTAAGGACCCAAGTGTGATCAATGATATTGTCTTCAGAGTCTGTGTCTAGAACCCTGCTCTCTCGGGTCCTCGTCTCTTCTGCTCTGAGTACCAGAGCAATGACTGGAGTGACAAAAATCTCTATGGCTCTCAGATCCTGTTCTGGGACTGACTCTTTCTAGGTTCTTCAAATCAAAACATTCTCAATTCTTACCTCCATTCCCTTGAAGAATCTTTTAAAGATTTATTTGTTTTTCTATGCATGTATGTGCATGACTGTGTATGTGTGCCATGCACATACAGGTGCCAATGGAAAGAGAGCACCAGATGTCCTGGAGCTGGAATTATAGGCAGATGTGGTAAGTGTAGGGGACAAAACTCGGGACCATTGGGAGAGCAGCGATTATTCCTAACCACTGGGCAATCTCTCCAGCACCTCTGTTTAACTTTTGATAGCATCCTCCTTAACTCTCGGTTTAGATTCTTTTAATTCTTTCCTTGTTACATGTATCTGAGAAATCTTTTTTTGCCTAGATCCATTTCCATGTTTTGAAGGACCTTTATATGGCTCCACCGTGTGCTAAACTTATCTATCCACTCATCTATGAGTCCTTCCATAGAACGGCATGTGGGGAGAATATTAGGATAGCTTAATCACTCCAGTTTACTTCTTGATGGGGAATTTAGCCTGATATGCTAGGCCAGGTGTTAAAATAAATGTGTCTGATGAACAAGAGTTTCCACATTCATACTTTCCATCTCAAAGTGCCCCCACTGACGATGACGGCCTTTCTTCTCCACTGTAGGGATCAACTCTAGTCTGTCCCTTGTATGAAAAATAATCTCTGTCCACCCACCTCTTTCAATTCACCTCCTGCTTTTCCTTCCCTCTTTGGACATCATACTTCCACATGCTATAGTTACAGGCTCAGGACTGATAATTTTGGCCAGGATCAATGGCAGAATAGTAATGAGTATTAACACTAATTGAGCTGACATCAAATTGTATCTACCATGTCTCCCTGAACAGAGGCACTTTTTACAGTTCCCTGAATTTGGAATTAGAGAGTACTAGCTTCCCTTTTCCTCTTTCCTGCAGCTGCCATCCATCATTCATCCAACATGAAGTCTCCCACAATAGTGTAGAAAAATAAATCCAAGTAGCACTTCAGTCAGGTTCCCCAATTCTCTTCATATACTCCTGATGATCTACTCTGCTAAAGTATTCTTTAAAGTAAACTTTTGAGATTGAGATCGCCTTCACGTTCCATGATCACCTAAAATACTATCCTCTTCATTCAAAAGGCACAGTGTGATAACTACAGCCTCTTGCTCTTCCAGGAAAAGAATATGGTCCAACTGGTTATAAATTTTGCACTCATTTCCTTTATATTTACGAACATTCATGAAAAATTGAGAAATCTCATGAGCTATATGGATGGGTCACTGTATAATTGCCTACAAAGAGTGAAAAGCATTGAGGATATAGAAGTGAAAGAATGATATATAATTCATAGTACAGAGATGAAAGGAGGGTGAATATGAAGCAGCTCTTCCCTGGAAATGTTTAATCATTTTTTAATATCAACACACCTTATTATAAAGACAACATGGCTTATCCAAATACAATCAGTAAAAGTACTCCTGTCTTCAATCCAGTGATTACAGAATTCTCAAATAGTCCCTAGGATCAAGTGTTTTATGAATATGGTGTGAATATCAGTTAAATACAGATTTCTTAATAGTCAAGCCATTATGTAATTAAAGAATATTTGTATAATGACAATTGTGTATTCCATAAGTGAAAGTTGGATTTAATGAGACATTTATTGGCACAAATGATTAATAATGAACTTCTCTGTGCTGAAAGTAATTTATACACGTACGATGTGGCCAGGAAGAAAAGCTCATTTTAATGCTTACCTTGCGTCCCATGCTGCCTGCCTTATATCCAATTCAAATCAATTCATGGTTAAAAAACCTTACTCTTAAGACTTAATTCATTATGAGAGAGACAATGGACAAAGGTACCTTTGAAAACACACTGCTGAGGTTATGGAAGATTTGTGCCAAGATTTACAACTGGCATTACGTTTTGCTAGTAAATTGAACTTTAACCCCAATAATTTAAGTAAAAGTGTCTCAGAGACCAAAATAAGAAAATTTCTTTCTTTCTCTTTTTTATTCCTTCTCTTCCTTCCTCTTACCCTCCTTTCACTCCCTGTTTCTCATTTTCCTTTCTTTTATTTTTCCTTCTCCTCCTCAACCCACCCCCATCTGTGTCTGTCTGCCTCTGTCTCTGTATCTCTGTCTGTCTGTTTCTCTGTCTCTCTGTCTCTCTGTTTCTCTCTCTCTCTCTCTCTCTCTCTCTCTCTCTCTCTGTTATACACACACACCCACACACCCACACACACCCACACACACCCACACACACCCAAACACACCCTGTCATTGAAAATTAGATAATTTGATTTGGTATCATGACATCATACATAACAAATGTCTGAATATATGATATGCACTAAGCCCTTGTGAAGCACAAAACATACTGCTGGCTACTGTAATGTGCCTTGTCAGAGGCAGAGAAAACCTAGGATTATTTTAACTTTATTAATGGAAGAGCATCCTTACTAGACAACTGTCAAGCAAGTGATGTCAGCCTTATACTAGGTAAGCCATATTAAGTACAGTGGGTCTTGGGGTATTCCACTGTTTATGTACATAATTTATGTGTAACCTTTTCTGTGTCCTAGTTTACATTACAAATCACTAAAATGGGCTTGAGTCTTGGACTGACTATTGTTCTTTGCTGTTGTTTCATTCAGTTGTAACAAAATACCTAAAACAAAGGTTATTTTTAAATAATTTAAATTGTATTCTCAATTTCCAGAGTTTGAGAAGTCCAAATTCAATGTGCTGTTTTGTTTTTATGTTGACCTGACATCTCACTGGTGGTAACGGGTTCATAGAGGAGAAACATTTGTGTCTTTGTGTGGTGGAAAGTGGGGGAGCAAGAGAGTCAAGGAGTATGTAGACTTCTTTCAAAAAAGACATTAATCCCATACACAGGTAAAGAGCTCTCCTTGCCTCATCAAATTTACAACCACCCCCTTTTACTACTGTTGCATTAACCATTGAATTTCAGCACTTGAAGTTTAAATAGATTCCATTCAAACTAGCACAGCTGTAATTTACCTTCAGTAAGTCTCTACATGCCTAACAGGATTGGTTACTTTTTAGCAAAGTGAGAATTACTGGTGTTCCATTCTCTCTCTCTCTCTAAATACACACATACATGCACACACACACACACACACACACACACACACACACATATATATATATATATCTTTGTAAGAAGAAATAAATAAGTCAGTGACCCCAGATTGCATTCCCATTGCCCATTTCTTGGCTCTAAATGGAATGTAGAGAGCAAGATATAATTTATCTGTGTCTTAACCTACATGTAGCACAGTATTTCCACAAAGAACACACATGTAAATATAGGGGAAATTATTAAATATATTAGTTGTACTCTGTCAAATGTATTACGTAATCTCTGCAATTCTATGGCAAGAGAGAAAGGAGAGTCCCCGTGTTCTGAGACACTCTTCTCTTTGTGACTCTGTCCCTTTCATAGAACTGACATATTGCTAGGACATCAGTCTTGGCCACATCCCCTTTCCTGAAGTGAGGAACAACAGCACTGAGTTCAGAATTGCCAAAATTTACTATTTTGCCACAGCAAACAGACTTGTCAGTGAAAGCAAAGGTTAAACTTATCCTGATAGTGGATGAATTTCTCCAAAGTATGAGACTAAGGAGTTCTTGAATAGGATTCTGAAAAGGAGAAACAGACTAGTCATTTAATAATGTAGCAAAGGAAATTTATGGAGAAGGAATACTTGTATGGGTGAGTTAATTATTCATTTGCATTTTTCTAAAAATCCAATTGTAGTATTAGTTGGACAGACAGACTAAGGATTCTTATTTACCTCATTCCAGATATTTCAGGCAGGCAAATATAATATTTTCAAATAGATTATGTGCATTTTAGGAGTCAGCATGTTCTCTCTAATGCCAAATACTGTCAAGAGTTTTGGGACAGTTTATTTTGGAGCAAGGCTTCTACATTTGGTTTCATTCAAAGAATCTGTTTTCTTTCTTCAGAGAGTTTCTACAGAGGAACTATGTGACCTTGGAAAAGTCCTTAATGCCTTCCAGGGTTGGTTTGCTCACCTAAAAATATAACAACCAAATGTGGTTACTGAACTTAGAGCTTCAAGTCTGTTCTAAATAATTGAATACAGATTCAGTATTTCTAACTCAACCAACCATTCTAAAACAAGTGTTAGGAATGATTTCTCTTTTGTTATATCCTAACCTTTACACACACACCACACACACACACACACAAACACACACACACACACACACACACACACACACACACACACACAGATAAACTAAATTAGCTTGCCTCCTTTTGGGAGTTGAAAGCCATCTTATATTAAAGTCAAATGAGATTAATTCCTATTTATGATTGAATCTCTGTTTCTTAAAGACAGGCCTATACTCCACCTAAAACTGTAACTACATATGATTCTGTACTGCCTATTTCAGGAAAGGACAACCATGCCTTTGTTTCCAAAAGTAGTTATTACCACATTGTAGTGACTTCTTTGTAACAACCACCTTGCAACCATGTCTTTGTTTCAAGAGGTTGTTATGAGCAACTTGTTGTGCTATGTTCTGCTTCTGTAATGCCACCTGCTTGCTTGCCAATCACCCATTTGGAAACTCATTGCTTCTGAAATTATATAAAAAGTTTTGTCTTTCCCATGACCAAGGTTGATCTCTTGAATTCTTCCTTTGGGGAGAAACTGCCTATGTACACATATTTAAAAAAAATCTTTCTTTAATTAATTTGGTCATGATGATTTAGGTCTCTTCACATCTATGGGATAAACAACAACAACAACAACAACAACAACAACACACACACACACACACACACACACACCACTGAGGTGGGGAATAAAGTTTACTCAAACTCAAAGATTACTCAAACTGATACATCCCTAGGACATCAGTCTTGGCCATATCCCCTTTCCTGAAGAGGGGCTAATAGGAACAACAGCACTGAGCTTTTCTGGAAAACTCAAATATTACTCAAACTGATACATCCCAGGACATCAGTCTTGGCCATATCCCCTTTCCTGAAGAGGGGCTAATAGGAACAACAGCACTGAGTTTTTCTGGAAAACTGACATCATTCACACATCCATGAGGAAATCCATTCCTTAAACAACATTAAATTTTGGATCTTGTATCATTGCAAATGCAAAGGGATGCAGATACATCCGTTCTAGTAGACTTTAGTATCAACATATTTGTCCATCACATTCCAGGTCAGTAGGTCCAGACAGACCCAACTCATTACTGTCAGTTGAACAGCAAAAAAGAGAGATGATTTTATTAAGATATATAAAGATATATTGCATTGTATGAACCAGACAGGAAATGACATCTGTGGGTACCTTGTCATGACTGCATCCTTTTAAATCATGCCTGAAAAATGTGGGGAAAACCTCTAGATCTTCATAAACTCTGTTTCTTTTTCTGTCTGGGAATGTTGCTGACCCATGTTTCTCAGACTGCCTAAATGGAACTTGGTTCTAAGTTGACATTAATAATGATCTAGGAGCAGAAAGCAACGAACCATCTAATTCCCAGCAGATACAACCTCCTATATAACTAAGAAGCCTCTAGTTCCCTAGCAGGGTACAACCCATCAACATAGCATGAGATCTAAGAGTAGGAAAGCCACCAGCTTCTCCTGGTTTAAGTCTCTGACTTTGGTACACAAAGGGCCACTACTAAACACCTGTTTCTACTTTATACCTATGCAAGAAATAACCCACTTTAAAATATTATATACTTTTTTAATTAGATATTTTCTTTATTTACATATCAAATGTAAAATTTCCCTTTCCATGTTTCCCCTTTGAAAACCCCCTCTCCCATACCCTCTTCCCTGCTCACTAACCCACACATTCCTGCTTCCCTGCCCTGGCATTCCTCTACACTGGGGCAAATAGCCTTCACAGGACCAAGGGCCTCTCCTCTCATTGAAGTCCGACTGGGCCATCTTCTGCTACCCATACAGCTGGAGCTATGGGTCCCTTCATGTGTACTCTTTGGTTGGTGGTTAAGTCCCTGGGAGCTCTGGTGTTCATATTGTTATTCCTTCTATAGGGCTGCAAACTCCTTCAGCTCCTTGGATCTTTTCTCTAGTTCCTCAATTGGGGACCTTGTGCTCAGTTCAATGGTTGGCTGAGAGCATCCACCTCTGTATTTTTCAGGCACTGTCAGAGCCTCTCAGAAAGAAGTCAGGAGTCATGGCAGAGCCTCTCAGGAGACAGCTATATCAGGGTCCTGTCAGCAAGCACTTGTTAGCATCCACAATAATGTCTGAGTTTGGTAACTGTATATGGGATGGATTCTCAGGTTGGGTAGCCTTTGGATGGCCTTTCCTTCAGTCTCTGCTCCACATTTTGTCTCTGTATCTTTTCCCATGGGTATTTTGTTCCCCCTTCTAAGAAGGACTGAAGTATCCACACTTTAGTCTTCCTTCTTCTTGAGCTTCATGTGGTCTGTGAATTACATCTTGGGCATTCCAAGCTTCTCTGCTAATATCCACTTATCAGTGAGTGCATACCCATACCGTGTGTGTCCTTTTGTGATTGGGTTACCTCAGTCAGGATGATATTTTCTAGTACCATTGATTTGACTAAGAATTTCATGAATTCATTGTTTTTAATAGAGGAATAGTATTCCATTGTGTAAATATACCACATTTTCTGTATCTATTCCCCTGTTGAGGGACATCTGGGTTCTTTACAACTTGTGGCTATTATAAATAAGGCTTCTATGAGCATAGTGGAGCATGTATCCTTATTATATGTTAGAGCATCTTCTGGGTATATGCCCAGGAGCAGTATAGTTTGGTCCTCAGGTAGTATTATGCCCAATTTTCTGAGGAATCACCAAACTGATTCCCAGAGTGGTTTTACCAGCTTGCAATCCCACCAAAAAATGGAGGAGCATTTCTCTTTCTCCACATCCTAGACAACATCTGCTGTCACCTGAGTTTTTGGTGTGAGGTGGAATCTCAGGGTTGTTTTGATTTGCATTTCCCTGGTGACTAAGGATGTTGAACATTTCTTTAGTTGCTTCTCTGCCGTTCAATGTTCCTGAGCTGAGAATTCTTTGTTTAGCTCTGCACCCTATTTTTTAAAAGTGTTATTTTATTCTCTGGACTCTACCTTCTTGAGTTCTTTGTATATACTGGATATTAGTCTGCTATTGGATGTAGGATTGGTAAAGATCTTTTCCCAATCTGTTGGTTGCCATTTGTCCTATTGACAGTGTCCTTTGCCTCACAGAAGCTTTTCAATTTTATGAGGTCCCATTTGTCAGTTCTTGATCTTAGAGCATAAACTATTGGTTTTCTGTTCAGAAAATAGAAATAACTCACTTTAATATACTAATCTATTGGGGTTCTGAGCTCGTTGGCTATATAGTATTCAGGTCTACTAAGAAAAGGCAAACCTGGATTTTGCCCAGTGATAACAGAAGCTAGATATTTTGGCAAATTCCTTTCAGAGTTAAGCACATTTGCACATGAAAACAGAGTTCATTGACAACTGTAGGTCAGGGACTTGAAACACCAAAATGGACTTCAGAACTCAAGAGCTCTCTGCCTCTGAAGGCATCTGCTCCATAAGCAAGACTCCCAGGGTCTTTTGGGGGCTGACAAAGCTTTGGGAGACAGAAAAGATCCAAGAACAAACCCCTGCCCCACCCACACTACCACTGCTGTCCTAATCATTACTTTCAGAAAGCAATAGCACCTCCACTGAGTATTTTTAGATCAGCTTAATTTCTAGAGCAAGCTACATCTAAGTTCCCACACTCTGATGTGTTCACTGCTGTTGCTGCCTCTGCTTCTTAATTTCCATTATTAATATTTACCACAATATGATTAGCCTAGTTCTGGGCTCTGAATTAGAGCTTATTATTACCTTTTCCTCATATGATGCTCATGAAGAAAACATTTTTCTTTTTGACTCTTCTCAAAAACTCTATGGGATTTGGATATGGAAGACTTCTGCCTCAGAGGACATATAATTGAGAGAGTGCCATGGTATCTCTTCCCCTGGAAGCCTTCACTCATTATCCCAGGGCTGGCGTTTACCATTTTGCAGTATCTGATGGTAAAAAAATAACATTTATTTCAGTGAGAATAGATTATAACTGTTTTATTCTCCCTTTTCTAAGCCTATATGCCTCTTAAGGGCAAGAGCTTGGTAATAATGTTTTTCTTTTTTTGTCCAGTGCCTGAGATCCAGCTTGATGTGTCTTTTTAAACATGCTCCAAATGTATTGAGCTCCTGCCATGTGTCCAGCATCGTGCTTTGCACCAGGAACTGAATAGATAGTCAAGTATCTTGTTTTCATGAAGCTAACAGGATAAGAGTTATCAAAGATCTGTTCAGGCAGCCAAAACATCACAGAGGAGTTCAGTGATCTGGGGGGGAAAAGTATGATTCAGTGAACTATCTTATTGAAGTGAAGGCTACGTGGGTTTGGCCTAATGCTGTTTGTGTTATAATGTTAATTTTGCTCCCCAAAAGTACTTCTAGGAGTGTCAGCAGGTGAGACATGGAGGGACCCTGCTCTCAGTTGGCTCCAATTGGTAAATAAAGAGGCCAGCAGGCCAAGGGCTGGGCAGGGCAGACAGAGGCGGGACTTTAGGACTCTGGGACCTGGGAGAGAGAAGGGAGGAAGACGAGAATCACAATGCGAGGAGTGTAGGAAGATGACTTCCTCTAGTGGCCACCTCCCTGATGGGATCTCAGGTAACAGAGATAAAATAATAGATTTTAGAGATGTTACCTCCAGAATACTCAGGGTGTTGCTAGCCACAGGAAGGATTAGAAATGCCAAATCATTAAACTAGTCAAGGCATACTAAAATTAACTGCTGTGTGTGTGTGTGTGTGTGTGTGTGTGTGTGCTTCATTTGTGAATCCATGTAGCTCTTGGCCAGTTGTGCACACGAGACTAGAGCACAGAGTGGGTTAACTAACTACTATCTCTTATAGTAACATCTCCAGAATATACCTTCAGGAGACTTTGAGTGCACCAGTACTTAGGCAATGATTTCAGGAAGTCCAATGAAAAAGCAGAGAATTATGGCAGGAAATTGAGGAAAGCTAATAAAGTTGATAATAAATAACAGATTAATGTTGTGGGTGACAGAAGTTCAGCCCTACTAGGGTGGAAAAGAATATGCCTGAGAATAGGCCTATTGTTGGGACTGATTCAAATGCTGTGTCTTATTCATTGAAGAATGTTTCCATTTGTTGAACTTCCTCACATCCCTGCTTCTCCTGTGTTGGATAAGCATGTTCTTCCAACCACAAAGACACTAAAGAGAAAAAAAGAGATGCAGAGGGTTTCTGAGGGAGAATTCTGGCATAATCCATACGCAATGGAGAAGCTCTTCTGTGATGGACATGACCAGAGTCCCTCCTGGGTCCATCATATGCCTGGGGGAAGCACATAACATTCATGTCAATGAATGTGGCCGGAGACTGAAGATGTCCTGCGTCTGGTGTGAATAGTAAAGTTGAGAAGAGATTTGAAGGAGCTTATGGATAACCCAGTCTTGTAGCCCTCCTCACTAAGAGCAAGGGAGGGAAAGGAAGACACCGAAGGTCCTAAAGCACAAATTAAGTCACATGAAATGATTTGTATTTGACAACAGTACTGTTGCTACCATTTGGGAGACAAGTTAGTATTGCACTGTTTAAGTGAGAGATTAGAGAAAGTGTAGAGGGTAACACCTCAGAGATGAATGCAGAGGAAGAAAAGTTCTAAGGACAAAGTATGTCTGCATAAAATAGTAAAGGACAGTAAAGGTCCCTAGTGTCTGGAGAATCAGAAAACCCTGGAAGGAACTAAACTGGACTGATAATCCAGGATTTGATCCTATTAATCCTAAAAATGCAAGTTTTAAATTAGCCAACACGAACTACTTCAAGTAGGCTTTTTAAGTGGTTTACATGGTATATACCAATCAGACTTCATTGTGAGAAATATGTGTGTGAGACCTTGGGTCAAGGTGACAGTAATGTGGTAAGGAGCCATCACCAAACCATGGAGGAAGCCTGGGCTGTAGTAAATGAGAAAAGGGTCAGGTATTTTTTCTCATTCTCCTTGGCTGTCTACTTTATTTCTAATTTGATCTGAATCCTTAGGGACAGATTGCAAGTGTTCTGAGTGTCTGTTCCTACAGTTCCCACAGTAACTAGTGTGGGTCTTAGGGGAAAAAGTCAGAGGCTGAGAAATGCAACTGGATGGGGAAGTGGGGAGGTGGTTAGATAGATGAGTTGATAAATCTTGAATGCTAGGGCCTGGAAGATTGATAAATTCAGCGCAAGAAAGCAAGTATTGAAGGATGAATACCATGTAGGTATATACATTAAAGAACACAATGTAAGGTATTTGACTGTTGCTCCAGCTATGTGTTCCTACACTAAAAGCTTCATCAGAATACAAATTTCCTAAGTGTCACGGAGCAAGATACAGACCTTTGATGGAATATTCTTATGCTGTGAGTGGACTGTTGAAGAAATTTCAAATTATTCAGGAGTGATTGCAGTTCAATGATGTTATACCCAGTATGATCCTTCTGGTCTGTAAACAAAGTCAGTGTTTCAAATTTACCCATTCTGAAGGTTCTTTATCTTTCCCAGAGGTGCCAGCATGGCCCAGTTAAGCCTGTAGATAAAAACATAGTGGGAAGTGAGCCAAGGAGTATCACAAATCTGCCCTGGCTCTCTGGAGAAGAAGGTGAGATATAGACTGAGATGTGACTATTTAAATACAGCTTTTATATCCTAGACTTTCTCATCTCCAAATATCAAATAACTATACATTAATTTTATTCACTTAATATGTATTTATTAAGCATACACAAGTGACTTAGTGTTGAGATTTCCATAGAGATCCCTCCATAATAAATGATGAAGATGTTCTGAATCTATATAAAATTATGATACCACAGGGGACAAAGAGAGACCTTTGACATGACTCATCTGAGAACTTACTGTACTGGGGAGAGGGAGAGGGAGAGGGGAGGGAGAGGAAGAGAGGAGGCTTCTGCAGATGGCATGGGTGTTAAAGAAACAGCAAGTAAAAACACAAAAAAGTTTAACCAGGGACAAAGGAAGTAGATGAAAGTACAAGAAAAATAGTGCTCTATTTATTTAGAGATGAGGCAAGAGACTTGGAAGTCAGGAGAAAGAGAAGAAGTAATTAGCCTGGCTGGAGAAATGACAAGGGTACAGATATTTAATATTGTCTGTACACTGTTTTATTACACATTTCAAAACTTACTCATTGGCTGAAGATTAAACAGATTTTATGAATTAGAGTCTCAAAGTTCAGAGAATTCTTCCATTAAAAAATCTTGAAGGCACTGAAGGAATTTCCTGATTTTGCATTCAATTGTCTTGGCAATGCATATTACTGACTGAGTGCGCTGTGCATGGTAGTTCATGGACAGGCACTTGGGAAAGGGAATAGATTGGGAAACAGCACATGGAGAAGAGATCTGGTCAACACTGGATTCTGGAAGCAATGCATAGACTCCAGACTAGATGATTTGGGAATGTGACTGGCTAGAGATGCCCCATGTGTTTTCTCCTACTGTATCCTTGGTCTGTGTAGGGTGGGCATGAGAGGAATTTAGATCTGATGATGCTTTCCTGACCAAGGGGGCCTCTTATTTTTCATCTATAGGGCATCACTAGCTTTTCCAAAATGGGAATAAGTCTGGAAATCCTTATACCATATAATCTTTATGGGACATTCCAGGGAACTGCTTACTGAATGTATATGTTAGTTAATATGAACATATAACATTTAGTAAATGTTAGTTAATATGAATGTAGATAATGGAAGTTTTTCTTGGGAACATGAAGTACATAAGCAGGGCTAGAAAAGTATAGAAAGGTAATACAAGGAAGATTGTTTGCAAGACTCACAGCAGCTAGCCAAGGTAGCACATGCTTATAATCCCAATGCTTGTGAGGATGAGGCAGGGGGATTGCAAGTTTGATGCCAACTTGGGCCACATAAAGAGAACCTGTAAATAAATGTATAATTATAAATATACACATATATGAGTCATAAATTTATAAATATAAAACCACGATATTGTGAAGTAAAGAAAAGGAAAAAGCATAGCCCTACTGGATATCCTGGTGGAGGGGATGAGATTTAACCATTTAATCTCTTCTGTGTCTCCCCCTTTCCCTACTAGCATTCATTCTCTGCCTCTTCCCTGTAGCCATTGGGGAAAGGCCCCATGATAACTGCTTTTTCTGTCTGTATATCATGGGAGCTTTAGATGCCTCAATTTTACCTGAGTCGACTTGTCAGCTCGAAGAGGCCTGAAACATTATGTCGGGGCTGGGCTGGAAATGGTTTCTCTTAGTGGTCCAGTTATGCTTCTGGGCAGTGGATAGCTTCAGTCAAGCAAGCTTTCCTGCTCTGTGCTGACCACTAAAGTTTATGCTCCATGTTCATCCTGAATCGTGGTCCTGCTTTCAAAGCTGTGATCAATGGATATGGACTCCTCCCTCTATCCAAGGTAGCTCAGCTAGGCAGAAGACCAGAAAAATCTGCTCTGCATATTAGCCTGGCATACTAGAGAACAGCCATAGGTCTGGGGATATTTAAGGTATTCTTGCTTGGAATTTTTGGATTCTTTGGGTTTCTTTATGGATTTTCCCTAAGGATCAAGGTGATGAAATGATACCCTGACTTTCTCTCCTCTCTTCCAATTGTAGATCACACACCCTGATAGTTTAGAAGTCTAATGTTCTCTAAGAAGGTTCTATTTGTCTCGTGATGTCTGTCCCAGCAGAATACATGGTCTTTTTAGGATAAAACATTGCTAGGTAGTATTCTGCAGGCAGAACAGAACTAAGGAGCACAAGTACTAGCTTTGGGACATGGGCTTTGGAAGGACCTAGTGCTAGGGTCCAAAATAGAGGCTGCTACTGAATACCTCCCTCTCCATATCCAATACTATATCCAGTACTATTCTGGTAAGGGATTATGGCAACTTGACTATATTTGTGTTGTTTGTGTTTAGATTAAAATATTAGCACAGCCGGGCAGTGGTAGCACACGCCTGTAATCCCAGCACTCTGGGAGGCAGAGGCAGGTGGACTTCTGAGTTTGAGGCCAGCCTGGTCTACAGAGTGAGTTCCAGGACAGCCAGGGCTATACAGAGAAACCCTGTCTCGAAAAAAAAAGAAAGAAAAATAATATTAGCTCAGATATTGATTCAGATACAATAGTTTGTGGTCCTTCCACCTTCCTTCCCTGTAAAGAATAGTTTTTAAATCCTAATTTTTTCCCAGACCAGAACATTGATTCTAAGACTAATTAGTTATTTTCAAATACTTAGGCCATTCCCCAGCTAGCTGTTAACTTATTTAACCACTTAATCTATTTTGTGTCTACCACTTAGTTGCCTGCCCTTCAGTCCCAGCCACTTCTTCCTTCTTGTCTCCTAACTGACTCCCTCAGGTCACCCTCAGAGTCTTTCTGACTTCTTTTACCTGCAGGTTTAGTACATTTTCTCAGTCTGTTTACCATCTAGTCTCTCATCTCATCCCTGACGGCTCTCTTCTCCTTTATCTCTTACTATTTCCCAGAATCCTCTCTTCTTGCCAATGTCCCACCTCCTATTTCCTGCCTCAGGTTATTGGGTATCCACTTGGGGGGCAGGGGATGGGATAAAACCTCTTGGAAGGGGGGGGACCAGGAAAGGGGGGCAGCATTTGGAAAGTAAATAAATAAAATAATTTAAATTTTATTTATTATTACAAAAATAATTTCTATTATTATAAAAATAGAAAGTTCATTAGTTAAAAAAAAGAGTCCCTCTACACTTCTCTCTCTCTCTCTTTCTCTCTCTCCCTCTCTCCCTCTCTCCTTCTCCCTCTCTCCACCCCTCTGCCTTTCTTCCTTTCTGTGACAGAGTCTAGCAGTATAACTAAGCCAGACTTAGATACTCCTGCTTCAAGTCTCCTGCGTGCTGGGATGATAAACACAAAGCAGTAAGGCCTGCCTTGTCCTTCCATTTCTTTACCTATAAAACAGGATTAACATTTTGGCTACTAGCATAAAAGGCTATTAGAAGAAACAAATAACACTTCGTTCAAAAGATTCAAAACATTCAGGTAGGTGATGCATGAATATGTAATTTCCTTTGTATTCTTCGGTGTTTTGCTTGAATTTACAAAGTGCAGATCTCTTCTGATTGTTCATTTGTCATTCCTTCAGCACCCATTGTCTTGTGTCCCCAGCATCCAAAGCCCCAAGCTAAGGAAAAGAGATGAAGCCAGCCTCCCTGACCCTGCAGACAATTTTAGCCT
This sequence comes from Apodemus sylvaticus, assembly GCF_947179515.1. NCBI lineage: Eukaryota > Metazoa > Chordata > Mammalia > Rodentia > Muridae > Apodemus > Apodemus sylvaticus. The sequence continues at coordinate 26,620,747 of NC_067492.1, forward strand.
TGGGCTTGTGGTTATGAAGAAATGAGTCAGGTGTCAGAGATCTCGTTTGCTCTTGTAGTTTTATGACTTTCAGACTGTTCCCTCAAAATTGCACTTAATTTTAACTTCATTAACTTCCTGTTCTGTCACAACAGTTGAACAAGGATTTCTCCATGAGCAGTATTCAAATCAGCTTTTAATGAGCTATTTAATTAAAGGCTAATTGAGGTGAATTCATTAAAGATTTCTAAATTATGCTTATCAGGCTAGCTATGTTTTAAGATAAGTTTTAAATATTTGTTTTATATTGCATTGTTTGATCATAAAAGTATGTATAAAATTACTTTTAAAAATTGCTAATTAGAATGTGGGTACATTTTTTTCTCCCTTTACCCTTAAGTGGGACACTTAACTAATCAATGTAATGTATGTTCAGTGCTGGGATGAGATGAGGAGAGATTACTTATGACTGTGGTTGAGATTATTTATGACTGGGTTTGGCCCATGAACCATTCCCAGGTCCCCTGAGATAAAGCACCGCTGGGCAGCCTTTGGTGTTATGTTCTAGCTGCTGTGCAGATTGGGGCTGCTTAGGCACAGTTTTCACCAAGCTCTGGTGGATTCTGAGTTTTCATTTGCCTTTGTAGGGAAAGGACTTGCAACATTCTAATGAGCAATGTCACTCAGGAAATCAATGTGTGAGATAGAATATGACCTAGAGATAAGAGGTAGATAGATAGATAGATAGATAGATAGATAGATAGATGATAGATAGACGATAGATAGATGATAGATAGATAGATAGATAGATGATAGATAGATAGATGATAGATAGATGATAGATAGATAGATGATAGATAGATAGATGATAGATGATAGATAGATAGATAGATGATAGATAGATAGATGATAGATAGATAGATAGATGATAGATAGATGATAGATAGATAGATAGATAGATAGATAGATAGATAGATAGATAGATAGATAGATAGGTGATAGATAGATGATAGATAGATAGATGATAGATGATAGATAGATAGATGATAGATAGATGATAGATAGATAGATATAGATAGATAGATATAGAGAGATAGATAATTAGATTTGCCAGCATAGTCCTAATCTACAGGGTCCTGTGGTTGGGAGGGATGAGAGTTGCTCAATAAACACCCATTGGAACTTACCAGCTTTCTAGATGCTGGGTACTGAGAATTTCATAGAGATCCCTTACTTGTAGAAGCTGCAGATTCTATACAGATCTGAATCTATACAGATTTATGATACTACAGAGGAAATAGTAGAGAGTCCCTTGATATGGCACATCTGAGTACTTAATGTACACTGGAAACACACACATGGACACATGCACACAGACATATGTGTGCAGGTACATATACACACATAGACACATTGTCAGGCACAAGTACAGAGAGAGAGAGAGAGAGAGAGAGAGAGAGAGAGAGAGAGAGAAAGAGAGAGAGAGAGAGAGGAGAGAGAGAGAGAGAGAGAGGAGAGAGGAGAGAGAGAGAGAGAGAGAGAGAGAGAGAGAGAGAGAGAGAGAGAGAGAGAGAGAGAGAGAGAGAGAGGAGAGAGAGAGAGAGAGAAGACCTGGATCTTCAGGACGCTGAGTAACTAAGGCCCATGATTTAATTGGAATTATGTTGGTCTTTACCTAGTAGCCTCTTCTCTGCAGTTTTTTTTTAATAGTAAACAGGCCCATGTTTAACCAGAGTCTAAAAATGTTTAATGGAAAATTATACAAATTATTGGATTTAAACCATGGGCTATTCTGAGTGCTATGATAGAACCTTGTGCTGTCCCATACTGTCTGTTCACTACTACCCTGGAGGGATAAATGACATCCTTTGTCTGAGTAGCCATACTGCATAACTCTTTGTCTATTATTTAGTGTCTTAGCTGGGTAACTACAGGAGTATTCGGTTTCTGTGTTCAGGGAGCCCTATGGTTATAACACTAGGTCACTGCAGATCATTATGTGGACATTAAATCACTTCACACTGGTACAACAAAAAGAGGACATTGTCAAAAGTCATTCTAAGGAAAGAAGAGAATGGATTCATATTTATATAACATTTAGTATAGGAGACTATTATAATTATAATACTTTATTACCTTTCATTGTCAATATTTTATTGTACCTAAGTCATAAAGTTTGATAATAGGTCTATAGGAAAATGTAATATATGGATATCATATCTAGATTCCAGTGCCACTTGTGTTTTTTGACAAGCATCCACGAGTTTTTGACAAGCTACTAGAAGCCTTGGAATATTATCTTGTGGATAGCAGAGGACCAACAACAACATCCTACACTCTAATGAGCTTGTCCTTTAAGGCAATTTCTAGGTCTTATGAGATTCTGTTAGTGAAGTGCAGTCAGAAAGTCAGAACCAGTCCTTTGAGAAATAAGACTGTCAACATTGCTGGGGTAAGTACGTGCCACCCAGCAGAAAGGTGGGGACGATATGCTTCATGGGAAAATCAAGCCCTGTTAGAAGGAAAACTGACCAAGTTTAAGCTTATATAAAATTCACAACGTTCAGGACAAAGGCAGAGATGGTAGATGGATCTAGGGCGGAAATTAAAAACTAAGGAGGAATCCTCAGAGACAGGAAAGGGAGTACATAGAGAAAAGGGGAAGAGATGGGAAAAATAACACTAAGGATATCTGAAAAAGCCAGAAGAAATAATGTTACTATGAAAATAAACATACTACAGTACATTCAGCTCCATGTACATAGTGACATATATAGTTTTAATGAACTTTTCTCATCTTGATTGATGGTGCACTCTCCAAGACCCATAGGCTATCTAAATCCCAATAAAGGTACGAAAAGCTTTCCATTGAAGTAACCAGGGTTGTTCAATAGACTTGCACAGCATAAGGCCTGTTGCAGTTGCCCTTGGTTACCACATCCTAATGTAGAATTTAAGTCCTTAATGCTTAAGACCCCATACACTTCAGACACAGGGTTCAGAGATACCTGAGACTTAGCCAACCTGAATCCTCCCTTCCCTGAGGACTAGTTTCATGGTAAAAGAAGGCGTCATCAAGCTTCCAAAGCACAGAGATTACCAACACTCCTATCCCGGCGTGAAGTCTATGAACTCCATCAATCATCAATATGGCACAGTAACCCTAAGGGTGCCATGGTAGCACAAATACTTTGATAATAAACAACTGCTTTCTAATTGGGCTTAAGATCTGATCAATGAGAAGCAGCTCGTACCTAGCATAGAAAACCTCGCTAACTACTCAATGGTATTGAACTCATGTTTCTTGGAGAATGTCTTGGTCACTGTTAAGAGACACCATTACCAAGGAAACTCTAATAAAAGGAAGCATTTAACTGTGGACTTGTTTACAATTTAAGAGGTTAGACAATTATCATCATGGTGTGGAGCATGGCAGCAGACAGGAGGATGTGGTGCTAGAGAAGTAGTTGAGAGTTCTACATCCTTGATCCTCAAGCAGAGACAGACTCTGGGGTTCTTAGCCTGGCCTTTTTAATCTCAAATTTGATTCCCAGTGATGGATGTCCTCCCACAAGGCCATACCACCCAACCCTTCCAATCCATTCAAATAAGGCTAATCCTGGTGACTGAGCATTCAAATACATGAGCTTATTGGCATTGTTGTTATTATTCAAGTCACCATGAGGATAATTTATAACCACTAATTTACTAAACCAATATAATCCATGTGTTGATTTACATAAGAATGCCCCCATGGACATATATTTGATTGCTTAGTCTCTAGGAAGTGGAACTCTTCCCTAGGATTAGAAGGATTAGGAGGTCTAGCTCTGCTGTATATTACTGAGGGTAGGCTTGGAGGACTCAAAAGCCCTTGCCAAGTTGAGGTTCTCTCTCTCTGCTTGTAGATCAGGATGTAGCTCTCAGCTACTTCTTTAACACCACTCCTGCCTGACACCATGCTCCTTTTTATAATGATAATTGACTAGGCCTCTGAAAATGAGAGTTGGATCCTAATTAAATGCTTTCTCTTATGAGTTGTCTTTGTCATCATGTCCCTTCACAGTGATGAGAGTTACAAAGCCAGTCCTTAACAACAATCTGTAGACATTTGCTATTATACCAAATGGTAAGTGTAGTCTTCACCTCTCATCAAGAGAATCTTTCTTTGTAACAGACAGTAACCATTACAGAAAAACCACAGCTAATCAAAATGAAGAATTGTGGAGCTCAGGCCCAGTGAATACATTTACAAATCACTCCTTCACTTAAGGCTCAAGGAACAGTGTAGAAACTGGGGCAGGGGAGCTAGGCAGAAACATCATAAGATCCAGGGAATAAAAGAGTTTGCTGTGTCTCCTAGCAATATTAGAAGCTTCATCCATAAAGTCTCAACAACATTACTGCCTAAATGTAAGCCTAATGAGGATGACATTAGTGAACTAAAAATAAAATAAAACAAAATAAAATAAAATAAAATAAAATAAATGAAAAGCTCATGAGGCCTCAGCTCTATAGAAAGAACAATATGTAACAGAGGAAAGCTAGGAATGGGAAAGGGGTCTTCCTGAGTGGGTCAGTACTGGGATAGAGGAGAATGTGGTGATGTAATAAGCATCTCCTCTGAGGAAGGATAGAAGATAGGTTGGAAAATGACTTTTTAAAAGGAGACTGTTGGTATAAATGATAGAGCGTGACTGGTGGACTTGCATGTCACAAGGCACATCTAGTGCTGTAATCGAACCGTACTGTGGATCCCTGATTGTACTACTTACTCAAAAATTTGCGCCTCTCTCATGGGAACTGGATCTATTTTCTTATGCAGCCATAAATGAGATGAATGGGGAACAAGTACGGTATAAATACTATATTATACTATACAGCACTATAAATACTATACTATACAGCACTATAAATACTATACAGTATATACAAATACTATACATTGGTTAATGTCATAAGCCAAATTAAATAAAATTTTGTTAAAAAAATCAATCTTGAATTTACATACTGAGATACTCAAAGAATGGAATGTTTGTGTAGGGAGTAGAAGAATGGATTATCTAGTATGTTGGCTATTCTTAGTAAGACATTCTACATAGTGATCTCTTGTCACTTTCTTACTTGACAGGGTCTGATGAGTGAACAGGAAAACATGCATGGTCATTCCCTTACAAATAGTACAAGAGGCTCTTCACGGCCACTATACCTAAATTTTATGCCAGGAGTTCTCTTCTTCAGGGGACAGACAGAAAAAAATGGATGATTCGCATCATTTCATCACCTTGAGGACAAAGTGATGGACATGGTTCTTACAGTGATTACCAGCCCAGCTTCTTTCACTCTGTGCATTTTACTTATACATTCACACATTTATTGATCCAGTCTTTCCTTATATTAGTGCACTGATGGCTTTCTGTCTCCTATCCCATCCCAGCCATATGCCTATAATACTGTTCTTTTTAACTTCACTCTATTATATTCTCTCTCTCTCTCTCTCTCTCTCTCTCTCTCTCTCTCTCTCTCTCTCTCTCTCTCCTTCCTCCCTCCCTCCCTCCCTCCCTCTCCCTCTTTCTCTCCATGTATCTCCCTCTATCTATCTCTACGTCTACGTCTACATCTACATCTACATCTACGTCTATCTCTACCTCTATCTCTATCCTTTTCTCCCACTGAGACATAGTCATACATATGTACGTATGTAATCTTGACTGGGCTCTAAGTTGGAATTTTTCTGTATCTAACTCCCATCTCCCAAGGGATGGGTTTAGAAGGATCACCATGCCCAGACCATTTGTGTCTCTTGGTTAGACACTACAGCACTTTCTAACTGATCTTACCACATCTATTTTTGCCACCCTAATGTATTCTCCATTCTTTCCTTGAAGCGTTAGTTTTAAAAGCAGGCTTAAAAGCCTAATGACTGGTTTATTACCCATGAATGCCTCTGGAGCACTTAGAGAATCCAACCACTTTGGCCCTTCAGGAGTGTTGCGGACAGACTGTGTCCTTCTAAAATTCATAAAGTCAAGGCTACCTCCCAAATCCATCCTTGCAAACAGGTTGTTTTGAAAGGTAGCTATGTTAAAACTATGGCATTAGGGTAGTTCTCAATCCAATATGACCTATGTCTTTTTAAGAGAGAAAAATCTAGATACAGTGGAAAGGCTAGCTAAAGATGCATGGAGATGGGTATTTTTAAGCTTAGCAGAGGGCCTCAACAACCCTGACAATATCTTGACTTGAGATTTCTACCATCCAGGATTGTGAGAACATAAATCTCTCTTTACAGAGCCACCTAGTCTCTGGTAGAATTGAGGAATAGTCTCAGCTAAGAGAGATGTACCAATTCCTACCTGAGCAGGAATTTTGTGGTTCCAGGAATCTTCTCCTCTACTCTGTCCCTATCCCTCTAGAATCACTGCAATGTCAATTTATCAGGAATGCTTTTCTAACCCTGAGCTGAGGGAAGCCCTCTCTTCTAGTCTCTCTACCTCACAATGCCTACTCCTTTTCCTTTTCTTTTTAGCAATCTTTATTGCTATGTGTTCATTCAGGTTGCCCTTGGGAGTGTGTGCTCTGTAAGGACACAGCTTTGGATGTTTATTACTAGGGAATATGAGTTTATCCTAGTACCTAGTTCATGGCACATAACCTCTTGACTTATTGAAATAACAAATGGAGGACATTGTACTTAAAGGCGTTCTATGGCAGCCCATAGCCTGCTGTGAGGAAAAGGAAGGTGGGTAAGCTAGACTTTGTCTGCTGTGATTTTGTAGGTAGATTGACATAAATAAGTAAATATGATGAAGTTCAATGGGGGTTGACTTAGAGGAAATATCCAAGATTTCACTAAGGAGGACATCTTTGTCTGTCTTACTTTTATGTGCCAGAGAGATTTTGCTGTGGACTGGGGAACCATTTATTTATTCCTGATGAATGTGGATTTATGAAATAGTGCAGCTCTTGATAAGCTACCTTCTCATAAAGAAACATTTTGATTTGAAACTGGTGGAGATGCTTTTGTATACCCCACATTCCTTTTGAGGTACATGTGTGAGAATTTAATTCCCAGAGGAATTGGCAAATGAAAGTGACACAAACCAGAGAAGTTGACTTGTTGTAGCCACAAGTGTGTGAAGGGAAAAAGGAGGCCAGAGAGAATTTTACTTCCCTGAGAGGCAGACTGATTTGAAAGAAGTGTCAGGTGATTTCATTTGCATTTTTGTGGGAGTGGATAGAGTAGAAGGAGAGATACCTCTCAGGGAGATTGGCCTTATCATTTTTCTACTACACCTCAATCCAATTTGTCTCCTTGCTTTCCGAAGTAACTACCTTGCATAATCCAGGAAGAGAACTAATCAGTTCCCTGGTTACATTGGTTTTGCTTATTCCCTTGGTAAAAATGGCAAAACCCACGTACAAAATCCTAGCGTTCCTTTCTCATTAAATCAAGCCATTTTTATCTCCTTCCATCTAACCAAGTTATGAGAATGGAGTACTTTTCTTTCTCTTGTTTTCATCTACTTCCATCCCTTTGCTGATAAGATCCCAGGCACTGTGTTCTTTCAGAGTTTTACCCAGCCTTTGCCAACTGCTCACCAGAGATGGACTTGAATTAGCATCAGTCATCATCAGATGGAAAACTGCCACCCAAGGGAGAGCCATGGCCCCATGAAAACGAAAGTTTCTTGGGGATGCATATGGACACAAGCATTTCTGCACGTGTAGGCCTTAATTGAATAGTAAAACAATTAGCTTTTAATACTTTTGAAGTAACAGAGGGAAGCACTTTTATTGGATGACTGGGAAGAAACAGCCATATGCGGCTTCATTTTTAATAACACTGAGTTGTGTTCATGCTTAAGTTTATTAAAACATGAAAGTAGAACATAGCAGGGCACTAAAATGCCATTCCACTGATTATTTGTGAGCCACTTTTGTTCCTTATTCTACACTCAGATGCAAAACACACTCTAGAAATGTATAGGGAGGGAGGACGGGAGGCGCACTTGTGTGTATCAAGCAATTCCAGCTGTTGGTCCCACAAGACTGTACACCCAAGGGCTTGAAATTGCCAATGCAAACAGATTTTTAACACCGTCTGTGAATTGACCTATCTGTCTGTTAGGTAGTTTACAGATATATGTGCTGTTCTGGTTCTTTCTCAAGAGAACATGTATCCAAAATGATTGCAAACAGATACTTGAGCCTCCAGTCAGCCAACCTCTTTACAATTTATATTTAATTTTCCTTCACATTCAGGAGAAAGATCTTTACATTCATCATCACACAATCTATCCAGGGATTCTTAAACACTGTAACACAGCTGATTGATAAATCGCTCCAAGAAATGGGTTCAGCTCTCATCTCTCTTCATTCTCAGCCCACTCATTCCCAAGTCATAGCCAACCTCACTCATTGCCTTGTGCTGATTTTATGGCCTCATGTTTTCTGCTATTTCCCTCTTCTTCTGCATCGTTCTTGCTTATTCTCACAGGTTCTGTTAAAGACATAGCCGCTTTTTAGAACTCCCCACTGGAGATTATTTGTTTCTTTCCTGAACTTCATTTGATTTCATTCTACATTTCTGATTGCTTCTATGTGAAGTCTATTTTGGACTACCTTGAAATATCTTGGAAGCAAAGGTCTTGGCTTAGGCATCTGGCATGCTGTAGATATCCACCAGGATCCATGAGTAAAAATGTAAGTTAACGATAGGCCACTTCTCAGTACTCTATGGAAACATCAAGCAAAGGAAGTACTGGGCAGAGGCCAGGATATTGTGGGGAGTTTCATCATTATCTATATCGCCATGATATGGTCAAAGGACCACATGAAGAAGCCCATTTCATTAGTTATTTATTTTATGTGACATTAATGAAAAAATAGTAATGAAATGAATGATTTTTCAGTAAAAGCTGAAACCCTGGAGAGCCTTGGAAGCCATGGAGATAACATTTCTAATGTTTCTCTATGGAAATATTTTTTCATAAATGTTGTTAGCAACCACACAAATTAGAGCACTTCGGTCTCAACTTTAAAATCTTTTTCTTGTTGTTGTTGTTTTTCTTTCAATGTTTACTTAAAATGAACCTTAAATTATTATTTATCCCCATTGTTATACTAGAGGTCAGTGTACATACAGAATCAGAATAAAAGTTACATCATATTTTGAGTTGTAATGTTGCCTATGGATCTGTCTGATGATGAAGGCTGTAGAGTTGTGACATTAGGCTGGAGTCTGTTCATTTTTTTTTTGTATATCAATATATGTTTTTTTTTAAATTTTATTCGATATATTTTTTATTTACATTTCAAATGATTTCCCCTTTTCTGGTCCCCCACTCCCTGAAAGTCAAATAAGCCCCTTTCCCTCCCCCTGTTCTCCCACCCATCCCTTCCCACTTCCCTGTTCTGGTTTTGCCCTATACTGCTACACCGAGTCTTTCCAGAACCAGGGGCCACTTCTCCATTCTTCTTGGACATCATTTGATGTGTGGATTATGTTTTGGGTATTCTAGTTTTCCAGGCTAATATCCACTTATTAGTGAGTGCATACCATGATTGATCTTTTGAGACTGGGTTACCTCACTTAGTATGTTCTCCAGCTCCATCCATTAGCCTAAGAATTTCATAAATTCATTGTTTCTAATGGCTGAATAGTACTCCATTGTGTATATATACCACATTTTTTGCATCCATCCTTCTGTTGAGGGATACCTGGGTTCTTTCCAGCTTCTGGCTATTATAAATAGGGCTGGTATGAACATAGTAGAGCATGTATCCTTATTACATGCTGGGGAAACCTCTGGGTATATGCCCAGGAGTGGTATAGCAGGATCTTTCAGAAGTGACGTGCCCAGTTTTCTGAGGAACTGCCAGACTGATTTCCAGAGTGGCTGCACCAATTTGTAAACCCACCAGCAGTGGAGGAGTGTTCCTCTTTCTCCACATCCTCACCAACACCTGCTGTCTCCTGAGTTATTAATCTTAGCCATTCTGACTGGTGTAAGGTGATATCTCAGGGTTGTTTTGATTTGCATTTCCCTGATGACTAATGAAGTTGAGCATTTTTAAAGATGTTTCACTGCCATCCAAAGTTCATTAGGTGAGAATTCTTTGTTTAACTGGAGTCTGTTCTTGAGTCAGTAAAACAGAAACTTGCACATACAGGCTTGGAGTCAATGATAGACAAATCTTGGCCCATCTGGCCCTTATTTTTCTTTTTTGTTGATTTTGGTATGGTGATGGTAGGCATGGACTGTGGTGGTGGAGGTGGTGTATATATGCAGGTATGTGTCCATATATGAATGTTTAGGCGTATGTGTGCATGAATGGAGGCCAATGGACAATTTTAGGTGTCTTCCCCAATTGATCTTAACCTTGTTGTTGTTGTTATTATTATTATTATTATTATTATTATTATTATTATTATTATTTTGATAAAAGGCTTTTCATTGAATCTGGAAAATACTGATTTGGCTACTGATTTAGATGGCCTGGTCACCAATCTTGAGGGATATTTCTGTCTTTACCTCTACAGATCTCAGATTACAGGAATCCCCTGTCATGTATAGGTTTTTTGCTTTTAATTTGACTGTGGCTATCTGAGCTCATATATTCTTCTTTTTTTATGGCAAGCATATTACTAACTGAACTATCTCTACAACCCTGGATCTTGGTTCACCTATCTAAACACCATGATGGTGAATGTGATGACATGTAGAATCAAATACAAATTTCAGGTCGATTTATTTCTCCTCAAGTCTATCTTAGTGCATGTAACAAAGATATGCTTTTCCTTTGGGTGCCCCTCCGACCCAATGTACATCGCAGAAAGAAATCATTAGTTGAAATGGTGATCATAAAATCATCTGAAGTTCTATCATGTTTCCACAGTGAAGGAACAATTAGTTGTACATAAAAGTCTGAACCAGTTTAATAAATATATGTTTACCCCCCTACCCCCCAGATTTTCTGCTGGTACTATAGTGACGTGAATTATTCTAAAAATAATCAAAGTGTTTCATAAAGGATTAGGCTTGATAACCCAGGAAGACATTTTTGCAACTATACAGTTTAGGAAATCAAGGCTCCTTCCTCACTGTGGACAGATGTGCCATGTGAGGAATTGCAACAATTACATTTTAATTGCACTTGGACATCTCCATTTTCACCTCTGAGGAAGCAAAAGCAGAGACTTGAGAGCACAGACACTACTGGCTTGTTTCTCTGCAAAAAGTTCAGGGCATGCGATGTCATAGATCAAGTCCGTGTATTGGCCTTTCAGTCTGCCACTCTTTGGGATCTATGCACCAGCCACCTGCCCTGTAGACAACAGTGAGCCATTATGGTGCTAAAGTTCAGCCGCTGTCAGAGCCAAAGTAAAGAAAAGCAACTGTGTTTATTTTAAATACATGATCAATCATAACCCCGTGAATAGCTACTTTTCTATTAATGCCTTCATATATCATCTAAAGCCCTCTGGCTTCTGTATAACTCTTTTTCTGTCAGGTTCCTTGTCTTTTAGTTTTCAGTTTCATTCAGGGATAATGTAGGAGTGCTTCTCCAAACAAGCCTTTGCTCTGTATTCTGTCTTTAAGACTGGTGTTAGCAAGAGAACCTTTTTCTATAAATAATGCAGATGGAGAGCTGGCTTGGAAGCACTCAAGCTGCAAAGGATTTGTGAGCAGGGGAAATAGTAGATGGCTTTTGAGGAAGGAGCCTAGGGTCTGGGTGGTAGTGAAGTTGCCATTTAATATCTCTGTGAGTGCAGGTGATTCATTTCCTTTCTGGATGTTGCCTTCCTCACCTATAAACAGAAAATATGGAAGACTACAGGTGATGATCCTAGGAATTGATCATAGTGTGGTTTGTGAGTCCAGTGCTTATAGAAAACTCTGTTGACATGATTTTTTTATTCTGAGTGGACCCTATGCAAATATTTTCTTTGAAGTGGGTCATTGACTGACTGATGTCCTCAGGTAAGTGCATGGCAGGATGAAGAGGTGAAAACGCATTTCAAGACTCTATGACAGCAGTTTAAGTGGGTGATTTGGTTTGAGGAGGTGGCTTAGAAGAGGAATGGAGTAGCTGGCTTAGCTGAAAATATCACTGTGTGGTAAGAGCTCATTTTCCCAAGCAGATCTCCAGCCTCCGTCCCTACACCACAAGCAAAATAAAACCAACAGCTGCCTTAAGGTACAGATAATTCCAACAGCTTGCTTTTCCTAGTACTGGGATTAGTCTAAGAAGGGATAGTCCATTGTTTCAAGGGTTATTTCAGGATCCAACTATGTATCCATTCACAGACTGGTTGCCTTGAAGTTTCTAAGATTTGGCTGACTTTCATGAAAGTGGTTGAGAATTCCAGAGAGATCCACAGAACTAAACGTAGTTTCTTACATGCAAAATCCATGTCTCTTTTCATAAGGCATGACAACTTCATGGTCTTCATCATGACCAAGATAAAAGCATCTCATTATTACCCATTCTACCTAGGTGGAAGAAAAGGTATGGGTTTCACCACTGTCTGATCCCCTGCAGCAGACATTGAATATCATTATTTTACCTTCTTGACATCTGGTGTAGGATCAAGCACAGGGGAGGCATTCAGCAAATATCTGTCAGAAGTATTCATGAATGGATATCCCTGACCTAATTGCATCGAATTACACATTTTTCAAGCAAAGGAGAATGTGTTATAGTAAGAGGCAGCCATTTTGTTTGTTCTTTTAAAAAGCCCATAGCTTTTGAATATCTTTAAAGATTTTTTTTTTGCCAATATTATTCAGCAGACAACTATCTGTATTTCTGACATAAGTGTTTTAAGCTGAAAAATCAGTAGTTTGGGAAGATCCTACTGTTTGTCATAAGTTAAAATGTTGGTCATCAGCAGATAGGACAATAGCCCTAATGAGAATGTATAGTTTTTTGTGATGAATCCGGTTTGCCCAGTACATTTGAAGCTAAGTTGCAACATCTACACATCTGAGCCAAGCTTCTGCGCTGTAGTGGTTATCATGTTTGCCTGACAACTGCACACCTGTCTAAAACACCGGGATGATTTTAGTGCTATTATTTATAATAAATTCCCAACATTTTGTGTTTATAAACAGATTGAAGAAAAAGGAAGCTTCCAGAAGGTACAATGTTAATATCCTTGTATCAGTAAGTTTTTATGAGGCACCGAGGCAGATGTTAAATTGACTGAAATCTGTGAGTTGATTTTCCATTTCCCACAACTGGGAGGCAGTTTGTTGGACCCATGCTGGTCTTCTCCATCATGTGGAAAAGCAGGGCTCCCAGACTGATCCAGATGTTGCTTTTAGAATGATCTCTATCCTGTGGTGTCTACTTCAGTGAGGAATCTAGAAATAACCATCAAATAACTTCAGATTAGACCTCCGTAGACCCACAACCAACTTAGAAACAGATGCAGAACCTGTGGAATACGTCATGCTTTCCTCTCCATAGGCTTAGCAGAAAGAGAAGTGGGCATATTCTCATCCATGATGGGCTTGCAATGGGAGCCTTCTCACACACCCTAAAGCCATTTAGAAGAGAAGCAGAAGGTTGCTCATGATGGAAAAGCGACTTGTGTTGTTTTTCTAGTGACAGGGTGCCCACTGATCCAGCCAGGCACTGGCTTGTGAAGAAGCAACGGTGAACTGGAGTAAAGGAAATTTTGGAGGACTATATGTTACTTACTGAATTTCATAAACGTGTAATTTCTAATTGGTATGTCGTGTGCCTTTCAGAGTTCACTGGTAAATCCAAGAGTAATTTTCTGTCTTATTGAGTCCCATTGGCCTGAAAAATCCTCCACAAAAAGTGTGAATGTTTTTTTTCTTGGCTACCCGCAAAAGAAAATTTGGAAACTCCACTGCTGGCCTCACTGACCCAGGAATTCTTAGCAGGAAATTAGGCAGGATTAAGGAAGGCTAGTTTTTCTTGTGAGAGAAGGGGAAGGCGGTGTGCGTGTGTGTGTGTGTGTGTGTGTGTGTGTGTGTGTGTGTGATTTGTTTGTACTTAACAGAGAAAGAAATGGTATTAAGGGATTTTGTGTCCTCCTCTTTTCCCTCCTACCTCCCTTTCTGTGTGTGTGTGCATGAGTGCATGCATGCTTTCATGAGTGCCTGAGTGTATGTGTGTGTACACATATGTATGCCTGTGGGTTGAGATAAAACTATCATAGACCAGGAGATAAGGCACTATTTGCGTTTTCCTTTTCTGTTCTTAGCAAATACTTATGAATGTACTTTGTATGTCTTGTTTCAAACACTGAAACCAGAGACCCAAACAGGAAAGTTATTTCTTGGGAAATAACTTGGAATCTATTTAGAGATGCATGCCATGCAATCACCATAAATCTAAAACAATTATGATGACTTCTTCTATAGAGTATATGGAATTTCCAGCCAAGGAATTTTTTATATATTAACAAGTACTTGGTATTTTTCAAAGTACATGTGAGATGACCCTGAGTGATAATACTGAGAGACAGAGACATATGCAGTGTTCAAGAACAAACTGCAAAGAAGAGAACCAGGCATGCTGTGGAGGTTTTGGAGAAGGGGTGTTGGGTTTGCTGAGGGTACTTCCTAGAGGAGCTGGCATTGATTTGAGTCCTGAAAGATGGTAGACTTGAATTAAAAGAATGAAAATGTCTAAAGACAATTTTGGGGAGAATGCTGGCACAGGCAGATGCATACTGTCAGGAAAGGAGCCTGGGATGTTAGGACACCAAGGGAAACTTTGTATAATGATGTAAGTGTTGGAGCATTATAAAAGTAAAGGCAATGGATGAGTTGAACTTGTGTTGCTGAGTTTGAGCTATTTAATGAAAGACACAGGAATGTGAACTTTCCATGCTGGGCAAACGGGTGGGATGTCGAAACATCCTTACCTAACGGCAGAAGTAAGCAGAAGGAGATGACTCATTTAGAGATTTAAAGCCGGAATGCACAAAGAATATGAATACAGCCTGACATCAGTAACCTTAGTGGTTTTCCCCTGCTCATCCTGATAGCTTAAAGCCCAATGCCATGCTGTTTCAATTTCTAATTGACACTAATTCCCTTTGCTGCATCATCGGAGACTCTTGCATGTCTGAAGTGTGTGACTGAAGCATTGTTTCATCTCTCTTCATGTGCCTTTCATTCGTGTTTTCAGCTTGGACACTGATGCTTCTGCACAGTGTCGTTTTATTCAGCATGGTTAACTTGGGATCCCTTGCCTGGACTCCCTCAGCCCTTGGCCCTTCTCTGTTGAGGTCATGTGTCACATTATAAGACACTGCTTGGATAGTTGTCTGTAGTCTCCCTTCTCCCTTCCTCTCGTCATCTAATTATATAAACTGGCTGTGAGCCCAGAAGGATAAAGACCTGGTGATTAAATAAGGAGGTCATTTCAGTTGACCTATGTTCTAAGATTCATGAAGTTTGGTTAAAAAAATGGACTTTTTAAAAAAGTTAACTTTGGGATTGGAGATGCATGTCAAGGGTGAAGAGCTTGCCTCCTATGTGGAAGGCCTTGGATTGGCTCTCTAGTATATCACACACACACACACACACACACACACACACACACACACACACACACAGAGAGAGAGAGAGAGAGAGAGAGAGAGAGAGAGAGAGAGGAGAGTCAGGTAAGTATTTATTAGAGTGAATGCATGAAATGACTTGCTAAGACAGACTGTTAAAATGTACATAAGATATATATGTTAGACAGATGGCAGTGTGGATTTCTTTTTTAAAATGTCGCCAGCTTTCTGATCCTAAATGGTAACAGCTGTAGGGCCATGTCCAATCCCTTCCCAGCCTGGCAGTTTCTTACATTCCTGCCATTATGATAGGATTTATAAGGATCCCTTTCAAAGGAGGGGAATCAGGGAGAGATTTGAGGGAGATATAAAAATAGTCTCAGAGTTAAGTGAACAGAAACTTCCAAACTGAACTGCTGTTGAAATACAATGTGCAGAAGGGAACTAAAGCCAGAGAGAGCATTGAGGCAATTCACCAAGGCCTTTGCACCCCAGCCATCAGCAGAGTAACTCCAAGTCTGAGTGCAGCTACTGGGGGTCTAAAGCCAGAGAGAGATTTAGCTGGAGCCCTTGGACACTTTGGGGGAATTCTATGGAATTATTGAACTATCCATCCAAATTTCAGAGGCCACATCCAGATAAGGCAGAAGGGTCCCAACTCCACAGGCCAAAGAGGCAACCAAAGCTGAGATGTGGAAGGAAGATTGGGCTTCAGTTTGCAGGGTATTAAAGCAACTAGAGTATAGTTGCTATTTTATAAAAAAAAATGCTCTAGGGAAGGTTTGATGTTGTTGTTTGCCTGTTGTTGTTTGCCTGACTTTGTTTTTGTTTTTCCTTACTAACTGTGGCCGGCTAGAGGCCTGAATTATTTTCCTTTCATGCCCTGTTTATTTCTGTACCTTTGCTACTGCCCTGGCAATCTTCTCCCTCTTCCTCTCTGTCTCTGACTAAATCTGTGTGTGTGTGTGTGTGTGTGTGTGTGTATGTGTGTGTATGCATGTGTATTCACATGTGTGTTTTTATACACACACATACAAACACATAGACAGACTCATACACACATAGATATGGATGCATGAACTTACAGATTCAAATGTACACAGACATAGGCAGACAGACAGACATAGAGGCACACACACACATACAGAGACAAAAAGAGAGACACACACTCACAGAGCCAGACAGTCAGACAGAGAGAGCCAGGCAGAAAAATGCAGAGAGACAGCCAGACACACACAAACATATATACACACAAACACACATGCACACATATATGTGCACACATGAATGCACGTAAACATTCATATACACATAGATACAGGCAGACAGACAGACACACAGAGATAGACAGACACATATACACACAGAGACAGACACACGCATGCACACAAACACACACACACAGAGACAGACAGACAGACAGACAGACAGACAGAAACACACAGGTTAACTCTAACAGCTCTTCTTTAACTGCTGGTCCCTGGGTCACTGAGAGTTCAAGGTTGGTCACCATCAAGCCTGATTATTATGGAACAGGAAACATTCCCAACTCACATTCTGCTGCAATCATTACTGAGGTCCCCAGGAAAAGCAATCTATAGTGACAGTAATCAGAAGAAGTCTGCAGGAGGTCGAGCGGCTAGGCAAACCGAGTGAGAAGTCCTGCCTATGTGAATCAGAGGTTTCCTGCAATTGCTTGATGTGATTTCCACACCAGATATAAGGATGCAGGATGGTTGAATAGTATACAACCCCAAAGCCAAGACAGTAAAGCACATTTTCAGCAGATGAGACATTGTGTTCGTCAATGTTCCCTCAGAACTAAAAAAAATCTCTGGGCCATTAAAGAGCTTAGAAATCTTAGGATTAGAAGGGTCTATCTACTATACTTATTTTATTTCTGAATCAAATTTTATTATATTTTGTTGTAAAACATCTTTCTATAGAAATGTAATTACATAAAAAGCTCTTGGGTCATAACTAAGTGATAAGTGGCATCTTTGTGTCTTACTCTCTTTCAAGTGTGTGTTCTTCTTCAGGCCATTTCTTCATCTTTCCCTGCCAATGTTACTAAAGAAGGAATGTAGACAGCAGAATAAACCCCCTTTATTAAATAGTAAATGGTGTACTTTATAAAAATCAGACAGTTTAGGGATTGAAATGCCTTATCAACTCTAACCTTTGCTATAAGCACACAAATGAGAAGATTTCTGCCAAGTAGAAACTTACACCAAATGCCAGGTATTTTTGATGGTTCTGAGGACATTGGATCCTTCATCTAGTATAAATGTCTTCCTCTTATAGGACAGAGCTTAGAGATCTTGATTGGGGATGACAGAAGATCAAGATTCTTGGCATAGAGTGGCTGGAAGAGGTTGAACAAGAAATGATGCTGTGAACTAGTCAGAAGTTCCCCTTTGAGAAATGGGAGATCTCTGGGTAGAGAAAACGAAAGCCAAAAATCATGAAGTAAAAAGAATATTTAACCTGGCATTAGGAATGGAGGCAAAGGAAAAAGGAGATCGAAGTGCCAGTTCTCAGCATCAAGTGTCTTCTACGGCGGCTTGTTATCAGATATTAATTAAATACATGCACTGGACCAAGCTCAGCTCAATAATGAAGGCCCCAATCTCTGCAGTAATCAGAAACATCTTCTGATACCCCCCCACACACACCCAGTGGCATTTTATGTTCCAATAGCACAGCATGGGAGGTTATAGTGAAATTAATATTTTGTCAACCAGCTAGAGCTAGAGTGACTAGAACTAGGTTCAAGTCTTAATTTTTTGCCACTCACTGTTTATACACTCTATAGTGTGGTGTGTGTGTGTGTGTCTGTCTGTCTGTCCTTGTATATGATGGGAGGAGAGAGAGAGAGAGAGAGAGAGAGAGAGAGAGAGAGAGAGAGAGAGAGAGAGAGAGAGAGAGAGAGGGCAGAGCTAGAAAGCAGGCCACTGCATGCATAATAGAGTCAGAGGAAAACCTGTAACATTTTTTGTCTTTTTTTAAAATTAGATATATTCTTTATTTACATTTCTGATGTTGTCCCTTTTCCTGGTTTCCCCCCCACACACAAAATTCCGTAACGCATCCCCTCTCTCCTGCTCACCAATCCACCCACTCCTGCTAAACTTGGAACTTTTCTGTTCTTTGGTTCTTTTCTTCCACTTTGCTTTGAGCCAGGGTGTCTCTTCCTCTTTCTCTACCTGTGCTCCATGTTCTAGGCTAGCTGACAGGCAAGCTTCCAGCCCCTTTCCCATCTCTGCCTCCTAATTAGTCACTGCAGATGATCTGCTGGTAGCACTCAAGTATCTTTTCCTCCTTCCAGGAAGTGGGTTTTCATGCTCTGGAAGTCAGAGAGGCTGGTAGGTAGAAGCATATACAGCAAAGCTTCCGGGTATGTCAGTCACAGACCGACAAGATCAGTTCTTCCTGATCAGTTCATTAAGGAAATATGCACGGCCATCTTTACTCTGCTGCATGATTTTCTAGTGATGATCATTCCATTCCCCTGATGAACATATTAAGGGATTTAAGTACACTGCTTTGCCTATTGGCATTACAGATGTTTGTTGACCCAGAGCTATTTATTTTAATAGTTTTAATTTTGGCTGCTTTTATGCAGAGGAAATGTGTCCTAAGCACATAATATCCAGCACACTAGCATTAAGCCCATTGCTGGTAGCCACTCTTATTCTTTCTCTCCAGCCTTTTCTTTTTGGCATTTTTTTATTGATGGCATGTAGCAACAGCAGAAGTAATTCATACCTCCCTGATTTAAGAAAAATTTTACTGATCCGGGAGTAACAGTTATGAGTACGCAAGTGGACATTAGTGGATGCCCTGTCTGAGTAGGTTATCAATTGTTAATTGTGTCATTTTGTGTAACTTCATAACCTTCTTTTGGATGGAGTCTTTATGATAAGTGTCCTTCTTGAATTTGAAAATGGAAGAAATTAAATATTAGACCGCTATAACTTAATTTTCCTCTAAACATATTATCCCTGTTTTGAAAACCTATGTCTTAAATCTTACTGTAGAGACCGAAAATGATTGTTTCCCAACCCAGCCTCACAGCACCCCTACAGGGGCAGGTGATAGGTCTAGGCTGAGATACTGTTCAGCACACATGTCCGGCAGGCAAGCAGATCCAGAGGAGGCAACCTTAAAGAGCATCTGAGGCCATCTGCACAGGAGCCTCTCGTCTGTGTTTCTGTCTGCTTGCTGATGACTCTGACCAGCACAGGGGTTTTATCAGTCCCTCCCTGTGCCTTGAATTTTTAATCTGCTCTAAGCTAATGCTGTGACCACATCACTGTTGGAAGCGGAGGGCCCGAGAGCAAGCTAGAGGCCTCATTGCTGTGAGTGATGGGGCCAACCTTCCAAGCTGCCATTAATAAACTGAGTTGCTCACATTTCTCTGTGGCATAGCTTGACATTTAGGCAGAGCGTTTGTAATTCCAATAAACAGCTCAGGAGGTGGTGTGTGTGTGTGTGTGTGTGTGTGTGTGTGTGTGTGTGTGTGCTGCACAATTAAAAGCTAAGCCAGGAAGGCTAAGGTTTTCATTAAAAGCCAGCAGATTTAACTTACTTGGTGTTTCAGAACCTGGAGAGAGTAGGAATCAGAATCAGGCCTCCAGGGGACAGCTTTTTACATAGAACCTGATGGATACCCATCTGACCATCTGACTATGGCTCTGTAGGCAGCATGACTCTTAGGTTAGGAAAGAAAAAAGAAAAAGGGAAAAAAGAACCCATGAATATGGTCATTTGAAGAAATCAGACGTGTGATTATTTTTCCCTTGCTACAAAAGTACCCAAGAGATCTCCCAGTCCCTTCTTTGATTAATATGGCTTGCGGTGGTTGCACACTACTCAACTTGGCATTGCATTTATCAAAATTTGCCAGAGCAGACAGGCATTGCCATGTGAGAAGAATGACTGTAAAGGGTCCATGTGCCTTGCGGGGAATATCTGAGCACCAGGAACGCAGGAGGTGGGCATGCCAGGGTAGTGGGCACACAGCCTGGACTCTCGTTCTCTTCTTTCCAAATAACAAGTTCCAATTTCCAAGTCCCAAGCAGCTCTTTGGCTTCACTCCTGTCTTTCACATTAGGTGACCTGCACTAAAGGTGGCCTTCAGGGGTCCCAGTCCTCTCTCATTTGCCACATGCTCAGGAGGTGCTTTCTAGTGCAGATCCAAATTCTCTGCTTTTTGATTCACCGGAGGAGTGAATTTTAAACACACTAAAACAAAACAAGATAAATAGGAACACAAGGCATTGATGGGTACTATCTCCAGTGTTTCTGAGTTAGAATCTAGAAAGAGATGTCACATGGAATTTGGGTGTTCAATTGGCTTTGTGAAACACCTCTTTCTAATCTCTCTGTTGCCTTGCCTATTGGTACCATAATGTCATCTAGGCTGACCCTGACCCAACGGGCCATTCCTTGGAAAGCAGCAGGAGATGGGGACTTTTCAGTGTTCTTATTACAAACCTGAAACAAACCAATCTGGCGCTCACATGGCTGCTGCTACTGAGCTGGATGGTGGCCAGTACTTTTAGTTATAATTGAACTTTATTCTAAAAGCTAAGAGAATGTGTATAGCTTCAGCATTTGTAGCAAAATCTGGTCAGTTCTACTGACTTTCCATTCACAGTGTCTAAAGTTTCAGGTAGAAATTGAACCTCTGCTTTAATGCACCCCTGTAATCAGAATGACTTCTCTGTTGTCTTCTTGGATGCAAGGGAGCTCAGAATACTGTTTTATATTTAAGCTCACAAACATTTTAACTATGATAAAATCTATTGTTTATTTTTTCCACCTTTGTTACATTTCTTTTATAATTCCCCATTCCATGGGCTTGTGGCATGGTCAAGAGCATGTATTACTCTTGCAGGGGACCCGATGTAAAAGTACCTTTTATTTGCCAGAGGCGATTGGCATCTCTGAAGCTTACTGCCTTAGTTTGCTAATCTAGGCCTAGAATGTTTTCAGCCTCTGAGAAATGCTGCTAAAGAAGCTCACTCCTTCGTAGTTCTTTCTGATCTCTGGCTAGTTGGTTCACTCAGCTCCTCTGGCTCAAACTCTTCTCCAAGCTGACTGATTCAATCCGGCTTCTTTTTCAGATTGACCAAATTGCTCTGCTTGGTCTTATTGACCTTAGCAATATGTTGTAATTTTCTGGCTTCTTCTGTCTTCACCTTTGTCTAGCTTGTTCTCTCTCTGCAACCAGTCTTTCTGTAACTGTCTCAGTAAAGAGTTGCTTCTACTCTGCTTGCATTGCTCTTAAGTAGCTTCTCATTCTTTTCTCTTGAGAGTCGCACATGTCCTCCTCTGTCACATCTTTCTCTGGTTCATCACTTTGTCTGCCACTCAATTTCACATCACTTTTAAGTATGCAAACTAACTTTACCTTCATTGTTTAAGATTAAAGGTATACACTAAATGTGTATCTGTATCCCAGCTAGAAGAATTGAAGGTTTGGACTAAGGTTGAACAACACCACAACTAGAAACATTTTTCTTTTCAGTAACTAACACAGTCTCAAAGTTCACAGTGTAACCAGATGTTCTGTAATACCCTGATTCTTTTTTTTTTTTTTTTGTATCTGAATGGTAGCTCACTACTATCTTTAGCCTCCAAGGGAACCAATACCTTCATCTGACCTCCATCGTATGTGTGCGTGTGTGTGTGTGTGTGTGTGTGTGTGTGTGTGTGTGTGTATTCATAGTCATAAAATAAAATGTCAAAAAGGAATGGGTAAGGTGGTAACTGCCTTTAATTCTGGGACTCAGAAGGAAAGGCGTGCAGACCTTTGTGAGTTCATGACTTGCCCAGCTTACAATAGCAAGTTTCAAGCCAGCCAGGGCTACATAGATCCTGTCTTAAATAAATAAACAAATAAACAAATACAACTTCCACACTCTCTGTATAAATTAAATAGGCTGCTCAGAAACATAAAGTGGGGATTAAAATCTGAGGGTTTTGAGAGAAGAGTAAGTCAGTCATGGAAAGAGTGGTAAAGGTTTTCAGGCATCCTTTTGGAGGTAAATGGGGAGAAACTTGATGATCCCAGCCTTCTTCTCTTTGTTTTGTCAGTTTGAATACATGCCCTGTCCTTGGCTTCTTCTCATGTCCTTCAAATAACTGTTTGAGACCATCTAGCCCAGCACCCTATCCAGATCATAGATCTTCTTCCACCATGACTATTGTGCATCACCATGAACTACATTCCTAATATTTCCAGTTCCATGCACATAAAACTTTAACGTTATATAGGCCTATAGATTTTTCTTATTACTTTTTATATTCAAGTCCATTAATATGAAAAATTTCAAAGCCACCATAGATTGGAAGTAATTCAGGCAGATGTGATTCAAATATGAAGTCTGATTTTGGTTGGCTTAGAAATATGGAGGAGGCTGCATGAGACTGAGGCCATTTCTTAAGCCAGGCTAGACTCATGACTGCCTTGTCCATCTTCTGCAGAAACACATCACTGTGACCCAAAGTGCCCACTTAGTGTGAGCTTAACACCGAACCCAATAGCTCGTCTCACTTTTGCCCAGATAATTTTTCAATGCAAATAAAAATGAATATGTATAATAAAGCAAAGAAAGAGAAAACTAGAACTAAACTCTGTCAATGAAATTTATATTTTCTAAAAAATAAAAATGTAATAAGCACAATTTATAGGCCTCATATAGACCCAAATTGGTGTATGGGTCTACACCAATTTAATTCTATTTGTGGAAATTAATTCTAATAAATTATAATTACCAAGGATATCATAAAAAAGATTAGGGGATAAAAACAGTGCAAGAATATTTCATTATAGTGATATTAGCCATCATAGTTGTTACCAGATTTGGCTTACTCCAATTGCTTGGTACCTAACAGCAATTTTATTCAGTAAATAGTGTTGTCAAGATGAATAACCTTTTAACCCACTATTTATCAGAAATGTTTGTGAGGAGCTGGACATTTTGTTTTTTAATACTTTTCTCCCAGAAGCAAAAGTAAAGATGGGTTTGTAGCTTAGAAGTTTCTATTAGTCTTTAATTATATTAAAATCTTGAAATTATTCTATCGTGCCCTATGACTTAAATCTCTAACTATACTGAGAAGGACTGGAGTATCTACTTCAGGATGACATCTTCACAGCATACTCTGAATCACGATTAGGCACTGTCACTATACTCGGTGTAAAAGCAGACTCCTGCATTTTCTCCCTGTGTTATGAATCTTATGTGTAGAAAGGTCAGTGTCTTCAAAATCATTCTAAGCATTTCCCAGGAATCTTCAAAAGTAGTGTATGTATCCAGGTGGGATGCCCTGGCAGACAAACTCAGCTCATGCAGTTGGTACCCAGATTACCTATGAAGGATGCTGCTGTGTGCATTGTTTGAATAAGATCCCCACAAAGTGGTATTAAAGGAGCCTATCCCTGACCTGGAGCCATGATTGCCTGTGTCTGCTGAAGTCATGAAGCCTGAATCTGTCCATACTTCCTGGATATTTGAAGCTAGCAACTTCTCCTCCTAATCTTCATAAGCTTCCCCTTCATTCTCCCCCTCTTCAGTCTATTTTCTTTTTATCCCAGTGACTGGAATGGAACAAAGACCTTCTGAAACGTAGGGTGACCACATTCTGAGCACAGCTCTTTATTTTTGAGAAATAGCACATACATTGAGAAATAGCACAGAGAAGTAGGTGAACCCTAAGTACAAAGAAGCTTCACAAAACCAGAAACAAATACACGTCTAATCACAATGTGCATCAGCAATTATAACAACTCATCTGCCTTTCTTTTCCATGGACTATTTTGGCTTCCATGATGGTTAAACTCCATTGGAAACTATACTGGATTTAGGGTCACCTGGGAAATATTCACCTCGGTATATCTTTGAAGCTATTTCAGAAAGGTTTAACTAAGGAGGGAAGACTTTCCTTCAGTGAGGATAGAACAGAATATTGAGTGCCAGCACTCATCTCTTTCTGTTCTCTGACTATAGATGCCATGTTGAAGTGAGAAAAACATATTTGCTAAATCTTGACCCTATGTCAAGCTAAAACTAAGTTGAGCCTGGCCCCTCGGGTATTCACAATACTTTCTCAGAACCATAACTCACTTGTATATTTCTACTTCTTTAGCAGCAAGACTTCCTGCTCCCCTACCTGATCAAAAAGTGATACCATGGTAACATGGCTATATTTGTTTGGGTTTTACTGCTGTGAATAGATATTATGGTTCAAGCAACTATTACAAAGGATGACATTTAATCCAGGCTGGCTTACAGTTCAGAGGTTCAGTCCATTATCATCATGGTAGGAAGCATGGCAGCATTCAAGCAGGCATGGCACTGGTGGAGCTGAAAGTTCTACATCTTGTTCTGATGGCAAGCAGAAGAAGACTAACTTCTGGGAAGCTAGGAGGAGAGTCTCAATGCCTAGTCCCACAGGGACATACTTTCTCCAACAAGGCCACACGTCCTAATAGTGCTCCTAGGGTCAACCATATTCAAATCCCCACAACAAACATGCCAAGCTTTGAATGGAAAATTGCTCCACTATGTTATCAGAAATTGCCCTCTTCTGAAGCTTAACAAACCATGACTTGGGCTGCCATTTTGAATGCAGAGAGGGGTCTCCTTGGCTATGCCCCAGTGTTATAAAACGTTCATATCCTTTCATGCTGGTCAACAGTCTTAGTGTAGTGTGCCAACTTGTGTTTTTCCCCCTTCATATCTCCCCAGTTTTATGAACTTGAGGACCACCTCTTTACTCTTTAGATGTGTAGTCAGAAGATTGTTTGCCACTGACTGGGTCTGTGTGACTCAATAAAAATATAAAATTCATAAAGACCTCATCATGGCTGACTTTCTCATGGTTGAGAACAGCTAGGATATAACAATGTGACCAACTGTCTCATGTTCCTGTCACCATCGCACCACAGTCATGGTAGTCTAGACCTTCAAACTGAATTAAAAACAAGACAAAATGAAGAAAACAAACAAAAATAAGCACGTCTTTTCTTTTTTCGATGTATTTTTATTTTATCCGATATATTTTTTATTTACATTTCAAATGATTTCCCCTTTCTGGTCCCCCATTCCCCGAAACTCACATAAGCCCCCTTCCCTCCCCCTGTTCTCCCACCCACCCCTTCCCACTTCCCTGTTCTGCTTTTGCCTTATACTGCTACACTGAGTCTTTCCAGAACCAGGGGCCACTCCTCCATTCTTCTTGGACATCATTTGATCTATGGATTATGTTTTGGGTATTCTAGTTTTCCAGGCTAATATCCACTTATTAGTGAGTGTATACCATGATTGATCTTTTGAGACTGGGTTACTTCACTTAGTATGATGTTCTCCAGCTCCATCCATTTGCCTAAGAATTTCATGAATTCATTGTTTCTAATGGCTGAATAGTACTCCATTGCGTATATATACCACATTTTTTTTTGCATCCATTCTTCTGTTGAGGGATACCTGGGTTCTTTTGCTTCTGGCTATAATAAATAGAGCTTCTATGAACATAGTGGAGCATATATCCGTATTACATGCTGGGGAATCCTCTGGGTATATGCCCAGGAGCGGTATAGCAGGATCTTACAGAAGTGACATGCCCAGTTTTCTGGGGAACTGCCAGACTGATTTCCAGAGTGGTTGTACCAATTTGCAACCCCACCAGCAGTGGAGGAGTGTTCCTCTTTCTCCACATCCTCACCAACACCAGCTGTCTCCTGAGTTTTTAATCTTAGCCATTCTGACTGGTGTAAGGTGAAATCTCAGGGTTGTTTTGATTTGCATTTCCCTGATGACTAATGAAGTTGACCATTTTTTAAGATGTTTCTCCACCATTGAAAGTTCTTCAGGTGAGAATTCTTTGTTTAACTCTGTACCCCATTTTTTAATAGGGTTATTTGGTTTTCTGGGGTCTAACTTCTTGAGTTCTTTGTATATATTGGATATTAGCCCTCTATCTGATGTAGGGTTGGTGAAGATCTTTTCCCAATTTGTTGGTTGCCGATTTGTCCTTTTGATGGTGTCCTTTGCTTTACAGAAATTTTGTAATTTTATGAGGTCCCATTTGTCAATTCTTGATCTTAGAGCATATGCTATTGGTGTTCTGTTCAGGAACTTTCCCCTGTACCGATGTCCTCAAGGGTCTTCCCCAGTTTCTTTTCTATTAGCTTCAGAATGTCTGGCTTTATGTGGAGGTTCTTGATCCATTTGGAGTTGAACTTAGTACAAGGAGACAAGGATGGATCAATTCCCCTTCTTCTGCATGCTGACCTCCAGTTGAATCAGCACCATTTGTTGAAAAGGCTATCTTTTTTCCATTGGATGGTTTCCGCCCCTTTGTCAAGGATCAAATGACCATAGGTGTGTGGGTTCATTTTTGGATCTTCAATCCTGTTCCATTGATCTGCCTGCCTGTCACTGTACCAATACCATGCAGTTTTTAAGACTATTGCTCTGTAGTATTGCTTGAGGTCAGGGATGCTTATTTTCCCCAGAATTTCTTTTGTTGTTGAGAATAGTTTTAACTATCCTGGGTTTTTTGTTATTCCAGATGAATTTGAGAATTGCTCTTTCTAACTCTATGAAGAATTGAATTGGGATTTTGATGGGTATTGTGTTGAATTTGTATATTGCTTTTGGCAAAATGGCCATTTTACCTATATTAATCCTGCTGATCCATGAGCATGGGAGGTTTTTCCATTTTTTGAGGTCTTCCTCTATTTCCTTCTTCAGAGTCTTGAAGTTCTTGTCATACAGATCTTTCTCATGTTTGGTAAGAGTCACCCCAAGGTACTTTATACTGTTTGTGGCTATTGTGAAGGGTGTCATTTCCCTAATTTCTTTTTCAGCCTGCTTATCCTTTGAGTATAGGAAGGCTACTGATTTGCTTGAGTTGATTTTATAACCAGCCACTTTGCTGAAGTTGTTTATCAGCTGTAGGAGTTCTCTAGTGGAGTTTTTTGAGTCACTTAGGTAGACTATCATATCATCTGCAAATAATGATAGTTTGACTTCTTCCTTTCCAATTTGTATCCCTTTGTCCTCTTTATGTTGTCGAATTGCCCGAGCTAGTACCTCAAGTACAATATTGAAAAGATAAGGGGAAAAGGGGCAGCCCTGTCTAGTCCCTGATTTTAGTGGGATTGCTTCAAGTTTCTCTCCATTTAGTTTGATGCTGGCTACCGGTTTGCTGTATATTGCTTTTACTATGTTTAGGTATGGGCCTTGAATTCCTGTTCTTTCCAAGACTTTAAGCATGAAAGGATGCTGAATTTTGTCAAATGCTTTTTCAGCATCAAATGAAATGACCATGTGGTTTTGTTCTTTGAGTTTGTTTATGTAGTGGATTGCATTAATGGATTTCTGTATATTGAACCAAACTTGCATCCCTGGAATAAAGCCTACTTGATCATGGTGGATGATGTTTTTTATGTGTTCTTGGATTCTGTTGGTAAGAATTTTATTGAGTATTTTTGCATCAATGTTCATAAGGGAAATTGGTCTGAAGTTCTCTTTCTTTGTTGGATCTTTGTGTGGTTTTGGTATCAGCATAATTGTGGCTTCATGGAAGGAATTGGGTAGTGTTCCTTCTGCTTCTATTTTGTGGAATAGATGGAAGAGTAAGCATGTCTTTTCTTAAGTTTCTTTGTTAGGTTTTTTGTTTTACAGCAAAATCATAATACAGTTTAGTTCTAAACTATATATAAATGCAATTAAGTATTTTATTAACCATGCTACTGATGGTGAACATATATCTAGTTCAGGCTCCTCCTTATGATTCAAGTTGGTATAGTCAGTCTTCCACTCAACTGTTTCACTTGCAGTAAGCTTCATAAGATGCCTCTAATCAAATAGCAAACTATCTTTCTACCCTACTGCCAACTGTGAACCTGCTCAAATACATTGGTATTCTAACTACAACCATGCTGGTTTTTCTTTGGCTGTAATTCATAAAAGCTGGAAAACATCTTGCTTAGCATGACCTCTGAAATAGTCTCCTGGGAACTGCTCCTCCCCATTGGCTTCTGATGTGTGCAACTGAAGAAAGTCAGGCTGGGAGGTATTCAGAAGCACAGGCCCTGAGCTTTTCCTCCAAAGCATCCATCCTCATTTGGGAGCGTGCTATCCCCTTTAGGGGCTCAAGAAGGAATCTGAGTTTCTTATAGCAATGAAACCCTCAGCTTTTGCAAGAAACAATGGTTCCGATAGCAATCACGGTTACAGTTATTAACTCACATTTGCTGTCTTTAAGCACTGTTAACCCCTGACATGCAGCTATCACACTCCTCCCAGGAGCTGCATGAAGGATATGCCTAACATCCCTTCCTAGACAAAAAGCCTGAGGCTTTAGGAACTAGACTGCTTTCCTGAGGCTACTCCGCCGGGGGCTGGGGGTTGGGGAAGCCAGTATTTAATAATGGATTTTTGTAGCCTCAGTGATCATCAGTCTGCTCTCCTTGCTGCATTGTTTCCTATTGAGAGATGCCTACTAAAATGACTCTTCTCATAATGAGATGTAATGATGCCAAGCACTGGGGTCTCTGGAACTGGCACACACGGCTGACTCTGAGAAGAGAGTTGTAGTGAGTGATGTTTGCCTGGTTATGTTGATTTTTTTTTTGTGGCTCCCAGTTTCTTTTTGCACCTGCTTTGTGCTGTACAGTGGATGACAGCATGCTCGTTTGTGCCAGGGTTGAAGGAGGCAGAGTCCATATTAATGGGATCAGAGCACCTTCTCAGCAAAGTCACAGCAATAGGCCTGGCCTGTGCTGACCCAGCAACACACAAAGTCAGACTGCTAACGGGGAAACAGGGTAATTTCTAACTTGCTTTCAAGTCCACTGTCATCCAATGTCAGGAGTGAACCTTATTACCATAGCAGGGACAGAAAGGACCAGCTCGTCCTTCTTTTCCCATACCACTGCTGCAGAAGGTAGGCTAAGAGTCTTTCTTCTCAGGAACTGATGATAGGAGTTTGTCTTTCTGGGGCTTCCAACCATGCTAGAGCAGTAGCAGCTGGGACCAAGAAGCCCTCCTGTTGTTAGTGAGTCAGCAGATTGCTTCCGGGCTGCCCATGTTTCTGTACTTTTCTGCTAAATATATTGATTTGGGGGCCTTCTTACATGTGGTCCAGGACCCTAACTGGACTGGGATTGGAAAATGAGGAGGAACTCTGTAAAGAGAGGAGCTGCCCAGCAGGTCTGCGGCACAGAGCCTTAAGCTCTCCGACGCTGCTGATTTATTTTTATTTATTTAACAAATGTAATAAGACATCGATGCTTCTGGGATGACAGCGGAAAGTCAGTGGGAAGAGAGACCTAGCAATGAATCAGTGGGGATGGGGATTACATTGACAGCGGACAGAAATAGAGGTTGGCCTAACACACAACAGCAAGAGAATTAGATTTATGGTAAAAGGAAAGATGGTGTTACTTTAAAGATCAAGGAAATACCAGCCTGACCTAGTCAAATTTCACTCCTGAGGCCACCTCCCCTTGCTTTTGGCTTTTAACCCTCTCGCCTGGACTGCTGATGTCATCTCCGTACACTTCCTCCACCCCCCCTTAATTAACTTCCCCTGCAACTGTCCAATGACTTTGTTTTTTACCGTAGTAAAGTAAATATGATACAATATTTAGCAGCTCAACCATCTTAAGGCACATAATTCAATAGTATTGAACACATTGACAATATTTTGCAACAATCACTACTGATTCCATTACTTGAATTTTATTCTCTTATTTGTCACCCTAAAAGGATAATTAATCAGTCACTCCCTCCCCCCCCCAAGTCCTTGCTTGTAGCCTTAAGCAACTGCTAATCTGTTTTCTGTCTCTATGGATTTGCCTAGTTCAAATACTTCACGTAAATTGAATACTATGTGATATGTGGCCCCGTATCTGCCGTTTTCACTTAGTGGAAACACGATCAAAATGCATCCATATTGAAGTATGTAGATAATAAGAAGAAATTAGACATATCACATATTGGTTGCTGGAATCTAAAATGACAGCCTCATTGAAGTTTGACTTTTCCTTAATAAGCTAAACATATCGTTATCACAAAACCACAGAAATTCACTACTAGATATGTGCCTGAAAGCATGAAGATACAAACAAAAGCTTGCATATGAACTTCACATCAGCACCATCCACAACTGATAACATATAGAGCCAACATAAACATTTCCCATATCCACTGAGTAAGACATGCCCCAGATCCATGAGATGGGACAATTTTTAACTTATATCTCTTCCTGTTCTAACCTTCACCAGATTCCCATTGAATTTCATATTAATTTGAATGAACCATTGGTAGGTATACATTATCTGGCTATGTTGGTTTGTCACTCATCCTACAATAAGGAAGAAGATCATGGGTGAGAGTCAGTGGTGGAACTGCTTGACAGCAGCTGAGAAGCGGTTTAGGCTTTCAACATAACTTTAGAATCACAACCGCACAACTCTATTTCTTCCTCTAGGCTCCACATTCTATGCACCGCTTCCAAGTGATGCCATCTTCTAAGACAAAGCTTCCAAGACAGGGGTCTTTGGTAGGGGTGCACTTCCAAACTATAGAACTGTGCATCTGCTTTAGCATCTTCTTTTAACTTATTATTAAACTATTCATCCATCCTCTCACTATTCTCATCTTTGTTTACTTTCTTTCATTGTTTTTTGTAACAGATACCAAAACATTCTGACTTGTGTACCCTTGGGAAATAGTGTGCCTTGCTTTCTGATTTCTGAGACTAAGCTAAACCACTGCTTCTGTTATTCTGAGTTTCCTTGTTTGTTTCTCTCCAAAGTACTTCATAATATTAATTCATTTAAAAGTAAATTATCCATTCCTGTTTTGAACTTTCTATGATGACCTTCCCAGTTTTGAACTCACTAGGTAGACCACTGCATTTTTAATTCATTTTAAAACAAATTATTTAAAACATTGTGGAACTCATTTTGTAGGCCAGGTTGACTTCAAACTCATGAAGATCTTCTGTATGTCTCTTAAGTTCTCTTTCTGTTTTCCACTATTTCTGTCTCTCTCCTCTTTATGTTTGTCTCCTTATACTTGATTTGCTTCTAAGATGATGTGGGTCTTTTCAAGTATACATTATTTGGGACAGTGCTAGGCAAATAACTACATGCTCAACAAATACAAATAGAGCGTGAGTGCATATTTTGTGTAAGTTTTAATGTGTGGATGATTTGTCAGGTCCTATTTTCTTGATTACATGCAGACATCTACAATGTTAAAATTAGTGGAGGTTAGAAGTTGTGGGTTATCTTGAAGAGAGGATCAACTTTAGTGTACAGGAGCAAGGATATTCAATCCAAGGGGAATATAAAAAGCCACCATCTTTTAACCACTTATATTTGCTACAGACTCCAATGAAATATCAGGAGTGGGAATATTTAAGTAAATGGACATGGTGGGGAGTGCATCTCAGGTGGACAAAAGACATCACATAAGTTGAAGAAAGGACTGAGTTTTCTGAAATGAAATCTCAGAAATTGAATCCAGACAGTTCACATGGTATTCCCTGCTGGTGAACATCAAGTCTTTGTTAAGCCTCTTTAGTTTAAGTCAATGTCTACTCTTCATTTCAACTGTTTCTGCAGTTCCAGGAAAACAAACATTGCTTTCCTCAATGCTCCTTGCGCAATTATTACACTGAGGCAACTATCCAAATCCAGTGGCTAGCAAATGTCTATTTGTTTATTTGCATGGAATCTTTTATATGTGAATTTGTCTGTTTATTAGTACCAATTGCCTGCATAGTGTGTCTCAGACCACTAGAAATAAAATTCTTGATGCAATTTAAGCCATTATAGAAGATTCTTGATCAGTGTGTTAACCTCTGTTTTTTCTACCAGTACTTTGGGGGATTTTTATTCAGAGCAGAATTTGGGGAGCATCGAAGGCATTCTGTATGTATGTCATAGGACATCAGCAGTGTCAAGTAGGAAGACTGCTGTCCTGTTCTGGATGCACTTTGGCCTCTTCATGTCATTTCCTCACCATATGCTTCCTATTGTGTAGGGGCAGGATTTGTCTATAAATCCCTTCAGTGGAGGAAGCCCTAGTATCCCTTCTCCATCTTTACATCCCTCTGTGAACTCAGCACCTCAGACTAGACTTGACTTGAAAGATGTATAAAAAACAGTGAACCCACCAAGCCATCAATAAACAAGAGAAAAATCAAACAGAGAGGGTTGAATGCAGCAGAAGAAATGGATGTCACACACTGTGGGAGAAGATGATGACAATTAACAGAGGTAGTACAGAAATCTCAGCCAAGAAAACACCTAAGGTGGACAGATGAAAGAAAGAAGAAACCAGCATTACAAAGCCTAATCCCTTGTCACTTTACAGAAGAATATTCATGTCTGGAATACAACTGATCACTAGTCCTACTCTTAATCTTTGCCCCAACACAATAATCCATTACCATATGTGAGAGCTAAAGATTGGGAAGACCAGGGCCCAACTGGACAAGGTTCTATCATCATTGCCCAATGGCTGAGTGACAGCAGCACCATGATGTGCCCAGCTCAGTTTCTCCTTAGCCTGCAAGATCTGTTAGCTCGTATTGCTATTAGGTTGATTATATTCAGAACCTTATAAGGAATCCCCAGCCCTTGAATTCAGGCTCTCTTCTAACTCTCACATTTTGCTCAGCTTCTATTTGACCTGTAAGAGGATCTTTCTGTGTTTCCTTTTACTCGCTGCTACAGGCTGATTTGCTGATAATCATGCATTTGTATTCATGCCCAAGGCTTCCTGCTTTAATTTGGTCTTTACCTTATTTTCAAGTTCAGGTAGTTATGTTCTCAGTTCTGGGTTTTCTTTCCCCCAAATGTCTTGTGAACAGTACATGGGGAGGGGAAATGAGCCCCTTGTTACAGTCTCTGTGAACAATAGTAATCTGAGCACAAGCCTGTTTAGGTTTTTCTTTTTTTAAATGATGGTGATCTGGTCTTGCCCCTTTTGTCACTCTGAGACTTTTGTCCCTATAAGGGTTTGCCCTCACCATCAATTTTGAAAACTGGGTGATCTCTGATTTGAAAGAGCCCAACATTTGAAGAGCCTACCAGATGGTGGCTTTTTATGTTTTGCCCAAGTTTGTGCATTTGGAAAATGTCCTCAGCCATGAATCAAGAAGAGACAGAGAAAAGCCAGATAGACTATTCACCAGAATTGAGAAAAGATTCATCTAAAGGTCACAGAATGCCTTAGTAGCCAAAGCAGGCTTCAAGGGTGGGAGTTCAATATTCTTCGTTTCATATGGAAACCTGATGTTTTCTAGTCTAGTTCATACAGAAGACCAAGGCATAGAAAAATGACGAAAGATGCTCACTTACTCAATGGCCTATGTCTGGCCTCCATTTAACTTTCGGACTCTTAGCACTTTTATCTGCAAGGGAAAAGTTGTAATTTCTACTGGATAGGATTGTGGGAAGAGTTAAATACTGTGAGGTTTAAATGAGATTATATGTGTAATGCATTTTTGCCTTATCATAGCATTGCCATAAACATTCCTTTATTCTCGATGATGGCTACTAATATTAATAACAATGTAAGTAGGTATTCATCATAATTACGAGTAGCTCCAGAGACTTCCAGGGCTGTAATTCATTACAAATTGTGTTCAGCTTGGTTGGAATTCAAATCCAGCCACTCAGCAACTGACAGACAGCGAGTATGTTGTATGCCCATTCTTCCTCATTCCTCTCAAGAGGAAACTAGGATTCTTAGTTTGTTTCTGGAATTATAGAAACATCCAAGGAAAATTGCAGTTATTTAATTACCCTCTGTTCCTCCAAACTTTCTTTCAAAGCTTGGCACTGAAAGCCCTAACTTCAGAATGAGCTTTCTCTGATAGTGCTGCTAGATGAGGCTGTGTTACTTCGGCTGGTAAAAGAGCAAACTCTGCCCCTGTTATGTATGTTAAACCACCAGACTAGAACAGGTATTTTTTTTTCATTTTCAGAAACAGTGGGGAGTGAGAAAAAACAAAAACAAAAAAAAAATGTTAGTACTCCTTGGATAATAGCATCCTCCAAAGGGTTGACAAAGGTGACTTGCTCTTAACATTGGTCTTATTGCTTCTGCAGGGTTGCCTGCCCCCTTTGAATCTTTTCAGGGACATACTGTGGGCTCAAGTTCATTCTCACTCAGGGCCCTCCATTATTGCTAATAGGAAGAACTTACTGGGGTTGAGTAAGTCACCATTTGATTATTCCATTTTTTTTAAAGTTTCTCCCGCAGTCATATCAGGTGCTATACTCTCCCCCAGAGGCCCCATTCCATTCTTTTTTTTCTTAATGGAGTACCTAGGCAGAAAAATTGCTTCCTTGAACACTTTTTTTCCTCCTCCATAATGTTGAAATAAATGGCTCAGGGTCTGGAGGCATAATTTACTGACTTCATTTAAATTGGACTGGAAGTGGTGCTGTTTACACTGCTAGTTCTGCACAGTACCTACTCGCCTACTCCGTGACACATTACATAAGGTGAACTCCAAGGTACCAAGTCCCAGGGCCCTTATTAGGAACTGTATGTCTTTTCTCACCTTCTTCATCTCAACATTGTAAGAGAATGAAAGCAAGACTGGTCAGTGAGATTGACTCAGAAAAAAAAATCAACGAGCCTGGACTAAGAACAAGGGAGTTCATATTCTGAATGTGATTATAAGACAGAGGATTAATCATCACACCATCTCAGTTCATTCCTTCTCTTTCATTCATCTGTTTAAAAGATATTTATCAAAGCAGGTCATTCAGACACCAGGGAAATGGCAATGGATGGGAAGAGCAAGATCTCCATTTTTTGGATTTTCCAATATATTTAGGCAAAACCAAAAGCATATAAAAATCAATAAATTTATGGTTATGGTTGTAAAACATTCACCTGAAGAGATAAACCAGTGGGATGTATGAAAGATGATGAACATGACATTATGTGAAATAGTCAACATGTGTTCTTAGGGGGCATTTAGTCTAGCTTCTGAAGGATGCTAATGACAGGACCACTGAGAAAGTTGCTGAAGCAGCATCTTTGATGGAGAAACAAGCAGCAGGTAGAAAGGCTTGGGAATGATTAAGTTGTTGAGTAATAGAGGAACAAGAAGAAGGCAGAATGCAGATCTCTGGAAGGAAGTTTTGAACTCATGAGCAAGGCTAGACATTTGTTGAACAAGCTAAGTCAACTGAGATTACTACAGAAGTCATTCTTAAACATGGCTGTGCGATAGAACCAACCAGAGATCATTGTTTAAAAATTCCAAATACCTGCCCAGGTATTTTAATGCAGTTGGTCCAAAGGTAGTATTTGGTCATTAGGTTCTTATGCCTCCCTGGTTAACCAAAATTGAGAAGCACTGTTGCAAATGAAAAGCCACTGAAGTTGAAGAACAACTATGACTATAATTGCAGTAACATTAGAAACAAATATCACCTAATTTTCTTCCTTGCCATGGTTCTTAGTACGTGCTTATCAAAAAGTTGGCGATTTTGAAAGCCTTTTTATGATACTTTGAAGTTTTAAAAATACTAGTTAGCTCATCTTTATGTAGCTGTTTTAATGGGATTATATATCTCTAATGGGTGATAAGTCTATTTGGATATCTTAAAGTTACTTTCTTGCCTGAAGTCAAATGGTTTCAATTGAATATAGCTTCCCACATTGGTTGAGTTTACACAGATTTTGGGATAGACGCATGTGACTCTTTAGAGCAGAAGTAACAACATCCTGGTCTCTCTCTCTCTCTCTCTCTCTCTCTCTCTCTCTCTCTCTCTCTCTCTCTCTCTCTCTCTGTGTGTGTGTGTGTGTGTGTGTGTGTGTGTGTGTGTGTGTGTCTGTGTCTGTCTGTGTCTGTATATCTGTCTCTGTGTCTCTGTGTCTCAGATGTGGCTGCTCTTAAACCCTAGATTTCTTATATTTACACTAAGGAAATCTGTCCTGCTTGATCCTCAGTGTACGACAGGAACAAGAAAAGCAGAGTTTCTAAGTATACAGTAAGAATAGATCTGCATGGACTTTGCACACTTTCAATCAGTGGTTCTTAGATGCACACATGTATTTAAATCACCTGGAGGGGTTCTTTCAACACATCTTTGATCTTGACTACCAAGATAGTCTTTGGTCTTGGACGAGAGTTTCTGGTCCAGATGGGGGCTAGAAGCTGAAAAGGCACAATTCTAGGGATTTCATGGGCAATATTTACTGTTGTTAGTATTCTGACAACACTGAAAATCATAGCAATAAAACACAGGCTTTTATGAAAAATTTTTATTGCACTATCCTACCTCTCCTCTGTCCTTAAACCCTGGAACCAGGGATTGTGAAATGTTATTCCAAATGAAATAGTCAAGGCAAGCTCTTGCTCTGGTGACCATGGTTCCCAAGCAACCATAGTTTCCTGGGCTTACAATCTCTCACATCATGTTCCAGGATCAGCCACAGTCACCCTGTCCTGTGCTCAAGAGGTCAATGTGACAGTCGTCTGGGAGTATATCCATTTGAAATCTCTGACCCAGAAACAAATGGAATAAAAACCAGGATTCTCCATGTTTTAAAGCTGGGTAGACATCTTGGTTCTAACATAGACATTGTGTCTTCTGAGTATTTACCCTTGTGAACTAGTCTGTTACCTGTAGCATCAGAACAATAGAAACTGTGGACTACATTGAAATAAGAATCCCAGTGCAGATCTGAAATGTAGGGAAAGGCAAACAACAAACACAAATAAACAAATTATTCCCCTCTCTCTTATTTTCCCTTCTGTCTCTTGGATATGTAGTGGATGGGACTTGGAATTCTGGTCTGCAAAGCAAGCAGAAATACACAAAAGCTATATAGAATTGATAGGTTTTCCTATCTTATACTTCCATGAATTCTAGAGTAGCAACCAATGCTTCTCTGATTGAACATCTCTCTAAGAAAGAATGGGGCAACTGTAGTTTTTCAACCATATGATATTCCAGCAAGGGTCATTTGATGATCCTAGAATCGGGCAGAATCATCACACACACATGCCCACAAAGTTGAGTAAATGTCTGCAGGTAAAGAATTGGAAGCCACTATATACGCAGTGGCAGGAAATGAAGCTTCCAGAGAAAGAACAGGAAGCAAAAGCTGGCATATATAAAAAGGGATGATTTTCAAAAGATATGCCATCCTGTTGCTCTGGTCTAAAGCTCATACTTAGGAGCTAAACAAACAAACAAACAAAAAACATAAATGTGTTCAGAAGGCTGGTAAATGAAACAGGATGGACAAAAAAGACAGAAGTACCAATAACACAATTAAATTAGTAAATGCAGCATACAAAGGTTGTTAAATATACAAAACATCTTTTAAAAATAACTTTGGCTCAAGGGTTAGTTTAATTCATATACTTGTAAGTAGATCCTGAAAGGAGGATTCGTTCATTCTTCTAATTTTTTAAAGCATAACAAATATAGATTCAGTAATAAGGAAATGTTGTGAAGGTGTGGGCTCTTCTAGGGGAGGAACACTTTGCGAAATGAGGAAGCCTATGTCCCTATTCATCCCAACACTATTCTTTAGCTGATATGTTCATAGGGCTTTAACAGAATTACTTTGGTTAATGTGCATATGGAAGGCTTTTATATAAGTAGGGTAGATCTGTAATTTTTATTACACTTAATTGCAGAGAACAAGGCTGATTCGGTCTTGAATACCTGTATAGACACAGAATTAAATGTCCCTGTATCACTTAGTGTCCTCCATCTGAACAGTACTGAATTTTTAAAAATTTGATGCCTACCATTCTTGTATCCTCTCGGTTGTTCTTATAAAACATTCTGACCAAAATATACTTCTAGGGGGGAAAGGATTTATTTTGCTTATACTTCCAAGACATAGTCTGTCATTTTGAAAGTCAGAGCAGGAGCTCAGGGAGAAACCATAGAGGAGCCCTACCTCCTGGCTTACTTGCTGGTTCATGTTTACCTGGTTCAATTATAAGACCTGGGAAAACCTGCCTAGAGATGGTGTTACCAACAGTGAGCAGGACCCTCCTACAGGAATTAACAATCCCCTGCAGACATATTCATAGGCCAATCTGATTTGGACAATCCCACCACGGAAGTTTTCCTCTCAGATGACTCCGGGCTTTGTCACATTGACAACTAAAGTTATTTAGAATACCCCTAATGTGGTTGGATTTAAATAAAAAGATACAGCCATTATTTTATTATTCTTTCTATTGCTGCTGTTCAGAAATTGATTTGACAATGGAATTTTTTTTCCCCAAGGGCTTCAGGAAAGTGGAGTAGTAGATTCTGAGAGGTGATTGGGGCCCACTGAAACAGTTTCATCTATGAATCCATGCCTTATCTGGCCACTCCAATAGGTTAGCCTTCCCAGAGCTGAGCAAGACCACAGCAGGGAGGTTCGAAAGAAGTATGGTGCCAAAAGAACACAGTGTCTACAGTCTAGGGATGCTATTTGTGGGTTTATATTTAATTGTGTAGCATAACTCCCTAGGTGCTGGGAACCTTTCAGAACCTGGTCTCAGCTGTGCTTTGAGGGATTAAGAGAGCACCTGATGTTTACCCCTTGGGCTAAGCAGAACTGGCAACGTAGACTTTCGTGAAGGAGCTGTTGGAAATGATCAGTGACTGATCTGTGAATAAAAGAGCCACTTTCAGAAGGCAGGTTGAGACAAAGAAGGAGGCCTGACACTAGACTATGTCACGTGACCCGTGATTGAACAGAAAACAAGTGTGCTCATTATGCTTGTGGGAGAAATATCAACCAACATCCCTTGATAAAGAAAGAAAAATCATTAGTGCACATAATTGAAAAATATACATAACGATCAGGGCCAATGACATAATTTGAAGATTCAGCCCATTAGAGGAAGGGAAAATTAGTTCCTGTTTCCCAGAGTCCTGCTATCCAAACCCATGGTAGAAATATTGCCCCAGGCTTGGCAGCCTCCATTCAAGACAACCGTAATCCTGCTGAGCCAGTCATCTTCTGTACAATCTTGAGGTTCACATTCTGGGGCAGAAACAGTTATCACTTGCCTCTCTTCTATGTTTTTACAGGATATATATCATAACTACCCTACATCTGAGACATCCAGAGTCCTTCTAGGGATTGCTGCTGATGGTGGATTGTGGCCACCCCTTGCTGCCTGTCATGGAAGCTGTCCCCTCTCAGATTTTGGCCAAGAGAAGCAGCTCTTTTGAAAAGTTTCATTATAGCGACAGCAGGTGACTGAGTGGGACCCAAGGCCCAGAGAGCATAAAGTATTCTGGGAAGAACATAAGTAACTCTTGGGAGTTTGAACTGTGTGTAAGCCCTAACTAAAAGCCCATGGCACATGTTACATGATCTCAGTGAACTTTAGCTATAAAGCCTTGCTTTGAAGATAAACTGATTGATAACTTTAGCACAGAGACTGTGGAAAATTAAATTTCAAGTGCAGAGCCAAGTGTGATTGTATTAACTGTGGACTCAGAAAGCCACTCCTGGTAATAGCATGCAGAGGTAATATTTCCAGACATTTCCTACCACCAGAGTCTGTCACTCTTCCATGCTCAGAGCTGCTACTGCCTATGCTTTTTAAATTATCATATAATACATGCTGAGAGGATGGCTACTCGCTCCCATCTCTCTGGGCCCCACAACAAAAGTAAAGAGGACACAAACTCCACACCTGTTTAGCCTGCACAATTGTGACCATAGAATCTGGAGTTGAATAAAATGGCATGCCCAGGTTTTGCACAGGTTGTAGGGGGGTTGACACAACATTTATACATATTTATGAAGTACAAGGTGGTGTTTTGATTCATGCATATATTGGGAGGTGATCACTGGGGCTATTTAGCATATCTGTCATCATAGACTTTTATCATTTCTTTAAGGTAAGTACACTAATATGTATTCTATTTTTGAATGCTGCTTATGAGTCAGTTAACATGGCCAGAGACTACCAGTCCTCCAGACCCATTTGAATAGTACCAAATGTACTCTAGTTTGAAGCTGATGTAGTTTTGTTGCTAAAAACAAAGTATAAATTACAAAAGTTTGGAGCAATTCTGAGGAGGTGGGCTGGGTCAAGTATTCAATACTAACCCCAAATCTCAAAATAACTGGAGGCTGAAAAGAAACAGTCTCTCTAGGAGAGACAGAGAGCATCTGAGATGCTTAAAGTGAAGAATTTAGAGATTACACAGAGAGGGCATCCCAGATTGAAAAGGTTGTTGAAAGGTAACATGTTATCACCACTTCACATTCTGCTAAAATCCTGAGGGTAATTCCGGTATGGAAATCAATCCTTCTGTGGTAGAGGCTTCATCCGCCAAGGTCAGTGCTGTCTATGGGTCTATTCATAGATGCACACTGAAAGCAACATTTTACCTCTGGGATTATGAAGAGAAAAACAAGGCCCAGCCAAGCCAGCATGAATAATAGGCTGTAGAAATATGGCTGTTCTTCTGAGAATAAAGTTCTGAAGAACATGAAAACAAATTCTGTTCTCTGTGTGTAAATACACTGCCTCTGCAGAGAGGTTTAGCTTTTTCTGATTATTTTATTCAAGGTCTTAACATTCTAGGCCACTTTTTAAACAGCTTATTAGGAGAGAAAGAATTATTAAAGAAAAGCCAAGTTGATTTGTCTTTTGTATTTTAGGAAGGGATTGTATTGTTCTTGTTTTTAAAGACATATTTGCCCCCCTTCTCTCCCTTTCATCTTATTCTTCCCCCTTCTTCATGTGTGCATGTGTATTTCCTTATTCTTTTTTTTTGTATTTTTATGTTTTTACTTTACCCATGCCTGCATTGATAGGTTGTTTGTCTTCTTACATGAAATAAGGCACAGTCTGAGCACGTGGGCATGTGAAGCATATGTTTATGAATTTGAATTTCATTCTGAATCTTGGTAGATGTGTGACTCTGGGTAATTGCCTCACTGGCCCACTAAACCCCATTTCCTCATTTTTTTAAAGGGTCTATTAAAAAGATCCTGTTTAGACAATATTTTATTTAT
This sequence comes from Apodemus sylvaticus, assembly GCF_947179515.1. Taxonomy (NCBI): domain Eukaryota; kingdom Metazoa; phylum Chordata; class Mammalia; order Rodentia; family Muridae; genus Apodemus; species Apodemus sylvaticus. The sequence continues at coordinate 26,662,342 of NC_067492.1, forward strand.
AAAATTCTTTGCATGCTGCTTTTCACAAGACACCTGATTCATATCCAGTTTTTATGCATATGGGCTTACATCTGCTCTTTGAAAATTTCTCGACTATTATCTTTTAGAATCAACCATCTTTTGTTCTCTGAGCTCTGACTTACTGAGGTGTCCCACTTATGGTCTAGGGAGGGATCTCTGAGAGGCCAGAATAAGACCATTCTCCTCAAGTGTGACTCTATGAAACTGACAAGGCCATCCCTTTTATTGATGAGGGAATTAAAGTTCAAATGATTCTGGGGATGAAGTCATTCTGAGAGGGAGAAAGGACTTGGGCATGCCTTCATGATCTAGTTGTAGGGTTATTTTCACCCTCTTCAAATTTCAGCTGTTTGTGAGTTATGAAAATAGGTTATTAATTAAATTCTTATGTGTTAGAAAATACGCAATGCATTTTTGACACTTATTTCAATGTACGGCTCAATGGCTTGCATATGTCCTTATTGATAATGTATACACAGCTTCTCTTCCCAGATAAGAAATTTCCACTTACAGGGATTGTTACCCAAGTTTATGGGTCAGTAAAAAAAGAGTTTCTGGACTTAAGTTTTGGGACGTATTATTGCTGAGTTTCTATCAGCTTTCTTTACTTCAGATGATATACTTCATGTTGTTGGTGTTATCACTATGAGTCTGTTGTTTATGGAAGTGTTGATTCATTTGAGAAAACTGTACTGGGGATAATTCTTTAATTTTTTTTACTTGGTTATTAATAGATACTTCTTCAAGAAGTTAAATTTTGCCATATGAACTAGTTCAGCTGAGAAGGAACATATGACATCATGTCCATATATACATTATAAAAATTTATGAGGAATGTAAAGGGTTCATTAGGAGACTTGAGTTTATTAAGTTATTTTAGAAAAGCTTGCAATAATGCCTTCTTTATGAGCATATAAAAAGAGAAAAACATATTAGCATAACATTTATTCTTCTCACAGTGGAGAAATAGTTCTAAGATCCATTCAATGTCTTTTCCAGCCTTTCATTCAATATTATTTTTGACAATTATGAAGACATTCATTTCTCTACAGGCTATCCTCACTACTCTTCATAGACCAACCCACCTATACACAACTCATTTAGCAGCCAATGCAGTGGAAGATTTGGTCCTCCAGTACACATCCAAGTACGTTGTTCCAAGAGTAAAAATGAATTTTATTTATTCCTTTCTATAACCTTGGCATGTTTTTTTTGTTGTTGTTGTTGTTTCCTTTCCTTACCATTCACTGGCCCTTCCTTGGTAATTCTGTCTTAGAGTCTGTGGTATTATGCTTGGTACTAAATGCATATACCTAAAAGTAGTTGTGTCTTCAACAATAAAGTGTTATTTGGGCTGATCCTTAAGCCATACCTCATTCTTAGCACGTTGTTTAACTGTGGGTTTCTGAATTCAACTTCATTCCCTGCAGATAGATTTCTGTTTAAGGTTGAGGCAAGTCTTTGTCTGTGGATATAAACAGAATATTCAGAAAGTTGTTTGACAGCATGCCAATTTAGCTAAGCAGCACTAATAGTTTTTTCCCTTGGGCCCAAGTCCGTCTTTGTCATTCGTTTTGACTGGTTTAACAGTACTAGGCATGGATAAGTCTGATGAAGTCAGCTTTAAATTAATCAAGGAGCAGTTGTTTACATTATAATAGCCATCCCTGATTGCACCAATGGTCAAATGTCAACTGGCTACTTGATCTTAGCTTCCTGTTCTGGCTTATGTGCTTGCTGTATGCCTCCCCATCAAGATGGACTCATCTCTCTGAAACCATACACCATAAATAAATGCCTCCTTCTCTAAGATGCTTTTGGTCATGGTGTTTTAAAACAGCAAGAGAAAAGTAAGTAACACAATGGCCGTATTTCTAGCCAGTCTGTATAGTACTATATAGCCCCATGAAAACTAACCAATAGGGAGGAAGCTTCCAGCTCAGGCTCAGTTTGATTCTTGTATGCCTTGCATCTAAGGTTAGTAGTAGCTTTAACAATAAAGTCTTTTTTTTTTTTTTTTTTTTTTTTTTTTTGGCTTTTTCGAGACAGGGTTTCTCTGTGTAGCCCTGGCAGTCCTGGAACTCACTCTGTAGACCAGGCTGGCCTCGAACTCAGAAATCCACCTGCCTCTGCCTCCCAAGTGCTGGGATTACAGGTGTGCGCCACCACCACCCGGCTCAACAATAAAGTCTTATTAACTAGCTCTCATGGCCAATCAAGTGGAATGAGAAGCAATTATATTATCTTCAGGACCGCTGACCAAGTCTTGGCACTAGTAGGCCTTTTTAGTAACTTATTGCTTCTACCTCAGGCATTACCTAGCTTTTATGAATGTCTGCCTTTATCCATTTTCATGTTTTTATCTGAGTTACCAGATAAACGGCTTCCATGTGGTCTTTCATATACCCTATGTTTTGTTTGGCCTTCCCTATCCTGGCCCCTTGTCTCACCTCTACTGTACCCCTCTTCCTTTAAGAGCTTTTTTTTTTTTTTTTTTTTTTTTTTTTTTAGAAAAATTCAGACAATTCCTTTTCCTGGAAAACCAAACAGGTCACGTTAATTTATGACTCCCTTGTGCAATTATGAGAGGTAGGGAGGGTGAGGGCAAGGTAATTTTATGAAAGACCTATTCTAACCAGAACAACACTTGGCCAACAGAGGCTTAGTAAATAGCATCTTTTTCCTAAGTTAATAGGGCTCACATGTTTTTCCCCATTTTTCACATATTGTCTGTCATATTTCTCAATCTCCAGTACTGATGCATGCTGAAATATAGTTTTTCATGTTCAACAAGTAGAAGACAGATCAATCCCAAAGACAAGACAAGATTCTGGTGATCAGAAGTGAAATTGTGCATCCACTTTGAAAAACTGAGTTTGTGTCCCTTTGCTATGTAGAGCTCTTTCAAAATGAGCTTTGGTCATGGGCTCTGCAGCTGATGATCTTAAAATAGGGATTCTGAAATGTGTGACCAAAGTCTGTAGGAGAATAGCAAAATTTGTTCCTTCTCATTATAATGCCAACCCAGGCTTCACACCATCTTCATTTGGAATATCAATTAAAAAATTCATTTTCAAGGTCACAGAATGTGGTGACCTTTGTAAGAGGCATTGTAAATGGTAACTAAATGGTGAGGTTAAAATGTTCCCAGGATTTAAAGATATGACATCTTGGGCAATACGGAACTTCACTGGAGAGAGTGATGGTGAATGAGTGATATCAAATGCTTCAGCAAGTCCCAGAAAAATGATGGCTGAGAAGAGGCCATTAGTTTTCATGAGCAAAGGGTCATTTGTAATCTTTGAGACATGGATTTCAAGGTTGCAGTAGAAACTAATAAACAATTGCAAGCAATTCCAGAACAGTTTTACGTACCATCTGCACTCAGGGCTTTGCTAAACTCTGGGTAAGATATTTAGCACAAGGAATAATGGCAACATTAGAGATATTTTGCATGCCAAAAGCAGAGTGTGAATTGATCTGTGTGTAACCCTGGACAGAAAGAATCCACAGTGATTCAAAAGACAGCATGTTTAGCGATACAACTGTGACTATGCAATTAAGAATATTGTTTTGAATCTCATAGCTCTACGCATAATTATTAAAGATCATATCATAAGTTATACAAATACTTTCCCCTTAAAGATTTTACTCTTTTTTTTTTTTAAGGATTCAAGTAAATGTGGTATATTTACACAATGGAATACTACTCTGCAATTAAAAACAATGAATTCATGAAATTTTTAGGCAAATGGTTGGAACTGGAAAATATTATCCTAAGTGAGGTAACCCAATCACAAAAGAATACACATGGAATGCAATCACTGATAAATGGATATTAATTAGCCCAGAAACTCTGAATACCCAAGACACAATTAGCATATCAAATGACTCCCAGGAAGAAGTAAGGAAAGGGTCCTGTTCCTGGAAAGGCTTGATCCAGCATTGTAGGGGAGTACCAGGACAGAGAAAAAGGAGGGAGGTGATTAGAGAATGAGTGGAGAGAAGAGGGCTTATGGGACATAGGGGAAGGGGGGGACTGGGAAAGGGGAAAGCATTTGGAATGTTAACAAAGAATTTAGAAAATAATAATAATAAAAGGATTCAAGTAATTTCAAGTCACCATAAATATGAATTACCGAAAAAAAAATGGTTTTAAAGAAAAGTAAAGCAAGGTAGCCTAAGTATTTGCATTTCAGAGAAAATGACTGCCCTGCTTTCTCTGTCTCCAGAGACCCTGCCATTTGTTGCTGTGCCAGTCAGCTTGTAGTATAGCCTGTGACATCAGTACCAAATTCATTGGCTTGTAACTAGGTGACCTTGAACAAGACTCTTCCCATCTCTAAGCCTCAGTGTTTCTATATGTGTGAAATGAAAGAAATTATCCTCATCCCCACATAATACAGTTTATGTATGTTTGTGATTGTGTATACATATATAGAGAGATATAGAAGTAGATATAGATGTATATAGATGCAGCTATATGGGTATAATAGATACAGGTTACCCGGAAAGTCTATTTTGTTCATTAAAATCCACAGTGAATTTATCTGAATGACAAATGCAGGTGGTCAATCAGGAACCATTTTAACATTATGCTGATTTTGAGGTTTTCAAAATTGGGTGAAGTCCTTTGAGAACAAGAAAGAAAACATTTCATATGTAGCTTTGTTCTTATATTTCCTTATTCATCTGTGTCTCTGCAGAAGATCCTTACTAATTCATCTTTGTCTTTGCAGAAGGTCCTTACTAATCTTTACATTGCAAGAAGTCCTTTCTTATCTCCTAAGGGATACTGCCAAGCCAAGAGTCATGAGTGACCTCTCTGTGTCTTCATTTTTTCTGTGAATTAAGAATACTAATAATGGCAGATTCCTTATAGTTTTGATATAAGAACTGAGTGTTTAATATAGATGAACTGCTTAGCATGAAGCTTTGTCTTACTATTGTTAAGTAAAAATCGTTTTATTGTTGTTATGATTATTGCCATTATTATTTTTGAATGACTAACAAAAGACATGATAAAAACTAATGAATATATACAATAATGTGTCAAGCAAATATATAGAGAACATTCATTAATAGTGTCACAGCTGCTAGAGCTGTATTCCTCAGGTGATGATCCCTTTGAATTGAAATTTTAATGTTGATGTGTAATTGTGATAGTAGAAAATGATATCCCAAAGTGGAATTATAGCAGTTGAAAATGATATCCCAAAGTTAGTAATAATTAGAGAAAAATCACAAAAACATGAGAAAAAGAGGTTTTTGGAAGACAGAGGGTTAGGGTTAGGGTTAGGGTTAGGGTTAGGGTTAGGGTTAGGGTTATATATCTTTATATATCTCACAGGCCCCTGTGACCTAGCATGTTGAATAAAAAAAATGTTGTATGGAAGGAGAGATATGTCACTGAATGGCTAAATAGGTGGAGGGATGTGAGGAAGAGAGAATATTTGTGTACATAGACCAGCCCTACTCTTGCCCAAGCTTCTTTTCATGGTAGTTAATGGGGGAGAAGTTGAGGGTGACTATGTGTATCTTATGCTGGTTTCAACACCTCTTCCTAGGATTCCCCACACTGTCTCCAGAAGAGCTAAATTTAATCAATTAGTAAACTTGATCCTTCAACCTTTAAAAGCCTGCAGTGTGAAGAGCATCTTTTAGTTTGAGGTAATACCACAGACCTCGAAATCCATGTAATGAATCTGTCTGCCAAAGTTTAGTGGTTACTAGAACTATTAGCACACAGGGAACCTATGCTTAAAGACAGTCTCAGTTCAATGTCTTTTCTACTTTCAACACATCAGCAAAGGCCTAACCTGGTGATATAAAACAATAAGCTAGGATCCCTGCCTTTTGATGTTGCTTATAGCCTGAAGCTGCAACCACTGTTTAAGAAGACCATTAGTAAAGGAGTCACTGGCTGGTCTGAGATATTTTGAAACTCAAGCCCTTAGAAAATCCTTCCATGGTGGACAGCCCTAAGTATAGCAGTAAGGTACATACTTTCCTCTTCTTGTTTTTCTCCCACTTTTGTTTTTTTTTTTTTTAAAAACAGTCCTTTGGATGTTTGGTGGCAAGTTGTTTTCTTGTTTTTAATCAATAAGCCCAAACATTAGAGCTGTAAGCTTAATATAGTTCACATTCCCGGAATAAGCCTCAGGGAAAGCAAGAAGCATCATGTTGAAATGGTGCTCAGCTCACCTCTCCACTGGTGGTTGGAATGGAAGGGATATGTTCAGCAAGACCTTGATACTTTTAGATGAGATGACATTGCAGGACTAAGGCTTGGCTTGAAAGAGTACTGAGGCATTTGTGTCAAAAATGTTACCCCAATGAGCCCTGATATCCATGAGGTGATCTACCCAGAACACTGGGAGGAGCTGCCTGTAGTCAGTGGAGTCTTGATAAAGGTTGAAGAAGAACCAAAGAGTGGCTAAGAAACAGAGAAAAGATGACCGCATCATGTTCCTAGCATCATGCGTTCCCTTCTGAAGCAACAAACCATGGGATGAGCTGTGCTGTTTTTCTTTTCTCCTTTGATGGAAGTTTGGTAGGAGTTGAATGCATGCTTAGTACACACACTGGTGCTTCCTATTTAAAAAATATAGATTTGGAAAGCCAAATATGTTGTGTCTTTTAATAACTAACTGTACTGGACACCTTTCATCCACCCATTCACTAGCTCAGGAAACATTCTCTCAATGTCCACATCATGTTCAGCTTTCTACCATGTGCTAGAGATGCAATGATGAGCAAGATCAGATCCCCTCTTGCCTTTCAAGGGCTTTTGGTCTGAACAAGAAGACAGGCAACAGATCAACGAGAAATCACAATTGTGCTAAATGCAAACAAGAATACAAATTGTGTTCTGCCTTTATTGGGAAACTGCTCCCTGCTTTACCTCATGTAGTATCTCTTAAGAATTTAATCCCATCTCTGTCAATTAGATGCCATATTCATTGCAACCATTTCAGAAGAAGAGATTTTGAATACAAAATACTATGGTTTGGATATTCAATATTCCATAGACACTGTAGCCTGTAACTTGTCTGATAGCTATAGCACCTAATTATTTACTAGTTGCCAATGGTTTACAAGGATCTCAAAAATCAGCAAACAGGAGATGCACATGATACTTAGCTCCTTGCCTCTATATCCTAATGGAGGAAGCATCCGGAGTTCAGGAATGGATGTAAACACCAACTAATCAAGAAAACTTTTTCTCTGCCAGACTAAGTCTCTACTGGATGGAAATCAAAAGAAATGTGGATACAAACCTACAAATAAATGTTAAAAATATTTGATCACTAGGCTTATAATTGATTATTAGTCTTTGCTAAAAGGGTATATGGATATAGTATTTTCTCTGCAACCTGCTGTTATTCAGCTTGAAAGAAGAGGCTCTTTGTAAATAGGAGGCTCTATCACTAGGTTCATTAGCTGTCCCAGCTCTCTTTGTAATAGGCATTTAATAAATCATATTATAAATCATCTTCCGAGATGTTAATTAAGTGGTAAAACATTTGCTGAAAGTTAAAAGTTACCAAGGATTTAATTACAACCTTGTGGCCACCATTTCTAGTTAATTACACACCCTTCTTATATACTTGATAAACCACAAAATGTACCCAGTTAATGATCAGTTGGTATTAAATTAGCTGGAATTAGTTTTTATTAAAACCAAATTAGATTTTTTATTTGCAATACAATAAAATAGTGATCCCAGCCCTTGCCATGATGATTTGGGATATTTCGGTAGAGAGTGATTACCAGATGTCTAATTGGGCAATTAATAGATACAGTTTCCAAATTAATATAATTGGGGGACCTAAAGAGAAAACAAAATAATTATTCAGCCAGCAGACCATCTTTTTGAATCCTGCCATTTTATTTAGGGGTGTCAACCAACACTTTATTCTTTTAGGACTCTCTGCTCTTCTGGCTGGAGTTACTGAAAGAGTTCCTGGGACTATGAAATAAACCACTCAGTTGTGGTGCTCCAATGTGGAGGTGTCAAAAGGCAAGGCCACACAGAAAGGCTTCTCTTTCCTCGATATGCTCAGTCTGTGAGTAGGTATGTTGAGCTTGCATAGGGTTTACAGAACCTTGGAGGTAACTAGCTAGATAATGGGATGTTTACACAGCTGACAAGTGTCCAAATGCACAAGCCCATTTCTTTCCAAAAACAATTTGCCAGATGAGTTTGGCTTGCTGTTCCAAAGCTTTTTCATTTTACCACTTAATACGCCACAGAAGGGATAGAGACTTAACCTCTCTATTTCTGCCATCGACTTAAATCCCTTTATAATTGCTTTTCCCACATGTTCAGCACACAGTCCTGGAGAGTGTCCTCTGCCATCTGTGCTTGCTGAAGGGGTGGTCCTGCCCCTACATGTAGATAGGTTCTGTTTAGAGCCAATCAGGACGAAGTGTCAGCCGGTCTTCACACTGTGTACTAAAGTATGTCACTCTCTTCATCCATATCCCACGAGTCTCTTCAAACTCAGGATGCTGTGGCCACAGGCACACAAAATTTGAAGGGGAATTATCCAAAGCAAAGTGGATAGTAAGCCTTAAGGAACTTTTTATTGTGAGGATTAGGAGTATTTATTGTGATGTTTGCACATGTGCATGCAATCTGACTGGATCATGTCTAACTGCCCTTATGCTCTTTATATTGTCTTTACAAAAGCTTCAAAATAAAGTATTATATAAAGATTATGAAAAGTCTGTAGACACTAATTTCTACCAGTTCCTGAGGGCCTCATAATGCCCTCTCTATGAACCCCTTCCTTCACTAGGCTTCTCTGATACTCTTGGTAGGATGGGCTTGTTCCATTGGGTGTTATTTTTATAATCGTTTTCTTTTGGTATCTTCTAACTTGATGCTGAGCCACACTATTCTTGACTAATCCTCTGGACCTATGGATTCATTTATTCATTTAGCAAATGGCTGCTCAACACCCAACTCCACAAATGAATAAATTAATGTAATAACAATTTTAACAATTTTAAAGACAAGCCTATGTCTACTTCAAAGTTATTATAAGTTCTATATATAGCAAAGAAACAGCACCATCTTGACAATATCAAGGACATCTTCAATTTGTTGGCAGGATTTCTCCTTGAAGACAGTTTTGGTTTAGGCAGAAACCTAGGAAGAAATTAAATGAGTTCTGAGCAGCAAGAACAGCATGGAAATGGTCCTGGAGGTGAAAGGGGGTTTGAATAAAGAAGAAACATAGCCAACAGGAAACAGAGAAAGGTGATCGCTTCATGACTAATGGGAGGAAGGGCTGTGGCATGAGTAGAAAATGGGGAGGAAATAGAAAGTGGCAGCTAAAGCAGGTGATTGAGGACCACAATAAGGAGTTGAAACAGTTGGAAAACTTTGGCGTTAAGCAGCAGAATGAACTGGTCTGATTGGGCTTTAAGATCATCAATCTTGCTGATTGGTGGAGAAGGCATTCCAAGGGGATGAGACAAGGGAGAACTGACTGGAGGCTGTTGAATTTTTCCAGGCAAGAGAGGTAGAGGCCTGGAGAGATGGGTAGGGAGTAAAAGGAGCTAGATGAGGAGAATTGTAGATATGCTTTCAAAAGAAGAAATGATGAGTTGGCTATGAGATTGGGGTTAGAGAACACTCGAAACCCTCTGAGATTTCTGGCTTCAACCCTTGAGTTTGTTCATTGATTTCACATGTGGTCTTTATTTCCTGATCATTCAATATATGCCAGAAGCTGTATACTATGAAGGTGAAGCAGACAGCAAAGGCTCCTATTCACGTGGTGATAACATCTCTTGAGAATAGTTGGTAGTCTACGTGCAGAGAATTTCTTCCCTCTTTAGCCATTTAAAATTAACTTTGGAGGTTATACAACTTTTATCAGCTATACTTATATATATAATCTGCTTGGTCAATGACCTATTATCATCTGATGGAATTGTGGTCTCTTCCAACATGAGGGACTTGGAACCACATTCAAGGATGAATCTGATGCTCATATCACAAATGATTGTCAGGTGTAGAAGACACCCGAGGTGGAACAATCAGGATGCCCCTGAAGTTTAGGGAAAACTGTAGAAGCCTTAATCAGTCTTTTGTCATCATAAGAGATTTTTGTCTTAAATGAAGATTTCTTTGTGTTGTTAGAGCATTTTAGTTTGCCTTTCTACAAACTGGAAAACAAAGTAAAACTTAAAGGCATTGATAATCATTCAGGACTCCATTCTCAGTTTATTAGCTAGTTTTATAATGAATCATACAGAGACACAAGGATAGTTATAGGAGAGGAGATGGTTATTAAGGGTGCTTATGCAGAGGAACATAGAGGTATGGTATGACATATCTGTTGACTGGTTCCAAAGAATGAAGTAAAAGGACTAAGATAGATGCCAGTGACTATTTATGGGTCATCAACAGTACCAGACACTCTCAGATTAGTACAGTGAAAGGGATTTCTAAGCATGCTCCCTGGTTCCAGTGAAGCTCAGACAGACTAAAGGCTTCAGGACTTCTGCTCCTACTGCCCTCCTCTTACTCATCCCTGGGACCTCCTCCTCCATTGTTTTCCATTTTATTGTCTCAGTAACTATAATTCTTTGTAAATTATACATATCTCTTAATGAAACTCTTATTTTAGACTCAAGAGTAACAAAAATTTTAAAACTATTCTTCATATATGTGTCTCGAATTATTTGGTCATTTATATCTCAAGTGCAGGGATATCATAATTTAATTTTAAAGAAAACTTTTTTGCATGAATTTCTTATGTTACCCAGGACATGTTCTATTTTATTTGTATCTGAAAGCAGTGTTAATGGATCAAGTTGGAGCTGTTAAAAGGCTCTTAATGCGTATTGCTTAATTGTTGTACTAATTGGTACTCCCTAGAGCAATGCAGGAAAGACAGTCAAGCCAAACGCCTTCAAACACAATTTTTTTCCTCTTACATCCTTTAATTTTTAATTTGTTTCCATTGGATGAGTGAAAATTGCCTTGATTTTTGTAGTTGTATTTTTCCCCATTTTTCTTACAGAGGTTGAGAGTGAACCAGGCCCTCCCACAAGTGTCTGTTAGTTATTTTGATTCCTCTTTTATGAATTGCCTTCTTCCTGTCTCTTATCCAGGGAAGTTCTATTCCATCCCCCATGTATGACCAATGCTTTATTTATTTGTGTGAACTCCTTAGATCTGTAGGAAAACAGATATTGAGACTCCTTTACTGATGTTGTCCCTTTATAGACTTATGTGATAAAATTTGACCTCGATTGCTTTAAGAAATGATCAACAAATTAAATGATGTCCAAAAAGAATGGAGGAGTGGCTCCTGGTTCTGGAAAGACTCAGTGCAAGAGTATAGGGGAATTCCAGAACAGGGAAATGGGAAGGGGTGGATGGAAGAACAGGGGGACGGAAGAGGGCTTATGGGACTTGCGGGGAGTGGGGACCCAGAAAAGGGGAAATCATTTGAAATGTATATAAAAATATATCAATAAAAAATAAAATAAAAAAGAAATGATCAACATAATCTAGAAACTTATTTTTAGCAGATTATTCCAGTATACTAAACAAAACATGTCCCAAGACTACACTACAGTAGACTGTAAGGTAGCACAAGCACTGTGTTTGTTCTCCTAAACTTAGTATCCTTTGACTAGGTTCTAGTAGAGCATTTTATGGAGCCTAAGAATGCTTATAATTAGGTGAACATAGATATAAAAGTGGGGCAAGATCGTGGCCTCAGGGTACATGAAACCAGTGAAAATCAGTCAGTAGCACTGTGATGCATGCACAAGGAGGCTAAGACTATTCTATACTGTCTTCCAAGCTTTGATCCAAATTTTTCTCTAGAAATTTATAACATCCAGAAATCTTTCCAAGCATGTACCCACAGTAGTCCTCCCTCCCCCTTATTTTGGTCAAGAAATAAAGGAAGATCAGCAAGTCTTAAATACTATTTTTATTTGTATGCATGAATTGATATCAGTGCCATCATTGATTATCATCCACTGTATTTATGGAGTTTGGGTATCTTGCTACACCTGGGCTTTACTACTTGCAGAGCATCTAGTTTGCATGCTTGCCCTGGCCATGCCCTGTTTCTGTCTTCTATGTAAATAAGATTGCAAGCTGCTACCATGGATGTATGCCAGGATTTTATGTGGAAAGTGGGGACCCAGATTCTAGTTCTTATACTTGGGAAACAAACATTTAAGTCATTGTTCCATTTCCTCAGCCCCAACATATCCACTTATTACGAAAGGTCTCCCAAAGCTCCCTAAATGGAGACCAATTTGCTGTTCTTGTTGCAATCTGTAATTGCATTTTTATGCAAGCCAGCAATCTGTCTGTCTGTATTGGGTTGATTTTCAGCATATGGCCTAGGTGTAGTCATGTGGCAGTTGTATGATAAGCCTCTCTCTCTCTCTCTCTCTCTCTCTCTCTCTCTCTCTCTCTCTCTCTCTCTCTCTCTCTCTCTCTCTCTCCCTCCCTCCTCCCCTCCATCCATCCCTCCTTTCCTCACTTACTCCTTCCCTCTCTTCCTCCTGGTTAACCTTTATTTTTTTCTACTTTACACTTCTACTACAACCTGCTCTCAAATGTACAAAAGCAATGACAATCTCCTATTACTCATCGTTTTCAATAGTAAATGTATTTATAGTTACATAAAAGAGTATTCTAACATGATTCCCCTTATCCCCAGTCTTCCAGAATTGGAGTTCTGGCTATGTAATTCAAGTCTTTCTTTGTCACACTCCCGGATTTATCTTTTCCTCTGCTATGGTCTCAAATGCCAGGATTTGCAGTTATAATTTCAATCTTGCTATTCCTGATGCTTCCTCAATTATACCTTCTCCTAACTCTGCACAGTACCAGCTTATCCATAGCCCAAGCCCATGAGGCAGTTGTTCTTCTAATCCATTTTCAGTTTCTTCATCTGGGCATTTTTTTATTAGTCTCAGAATGCTTTTAAATGACTTAGACACAATCACTGGGGAAATGGATGGGCCCTCAACTATACCATTTAAGTGTATCTCCTTTCAGATATTTAATAAATGTTTTTGATCATCTACAATGTCTCTTACATGGCCACTGTGAATGCAGGCTGGGTAAGACCACACCTGCTTACAAGTAGATGACCATTTAGAGAGCACATGTGCTACTCTTGAAGAGAAGTTGACAATTTTATGCAGTCTTCTAGGAGGCATAATTGCCTCTCAAAACCCTAGAAATTCCTGAAGGAAACAACCATGTCCTTGACTTCACAACGTTCATATTCATTTTCATGAGAAAATATTATATAAATGATAAACTTTTAGAGGTTATGATAAGACAATTGACTCCTAGTATCTAAATATAAGAAGATAAAACATACATTATTGAATTTATAAGTTCATATATATTAAAAGTATCTCTACATCAGGAATACAGCCATATATGATCCCAGGATAAAGAATAGAGATACTGATTGCCTTAAAAGCATATGGCAGCCAAAGCTACCAGAAAGACATTTGAGAATACCGTCTTAGTGCATCGTTGTCTTAATCAAATAGTTCTATATTGATTCCTTACAATTAAATTTTTTTGATGTGCCTGCATAACTGTCCCAGAGAAAGGGTGCTAGCTGCTTTGGCTTTATCATGTCACTATGCAAGTCAACCTTGTGATATAGATCCCAACACAATCATTTTCAAAAAAAAAAAAATAGGAATCCAAAATTCTGATCAACAAAGGTACAGGTGTTTACATTAAGGATTTTATTATTCAGAAGTTATTAGATAATTTTGAAAGCCAAAAAGATGAAGAATGGCATTTGTGACAAATGTACGCAAGAATACTTCTTATTTCTTTTTAAATACAAGTTCGCTGCCTTTGAGTCCCGTTCCCAATCCTGAGAATCTTCTCCTTGCTGTTATCACGGGCAGTATCCGCAGGTAGTATTTCCCTATTCATAGAAGCATTTATTTTGAGCTCAGATAACTCACACCTAGTAGTTTGAGAGAAATCTAAAGTCAACTCTCATTTTTCTGCTGTAGTTCTGTGTGTTCATCCAACTTTTTTTTTTCTCTGTAACAAGTATCTAAGATGGACACCTTAAAGAAATATTTTGGCTCAAGGTTTCAGATGACGATTGTCTAGCATTATTTTGGGGCTGTGGCAAGACTGAACATCATGCCATGGACAATATAGTACAATAAAATTAGCTTTTATCATGGTAGATAGGAAACAGGGACAGAAGAAGGGGCTGTGATGAGATATATCTTTCCAGTCTGTGCCTCTATTGTTCTTCCCCAACCAGGCCTAAAGTCTCAACATTTATCACTCCCCACAAAATATCATATTATAGTCCATCAAAAGATGAGTTCATTGGTTAAGTTAAAACCCGTAGCAACTGTCTTACTTGCCCGCCTTCTATTACTGTGCTAAGAAATCATGCCCAAGGCAACTTATAGAAGAGTTTATTAAGGGCCTTTGATTTCAAAGAGTGAGCTGTGACTGTCATGGGAGGGACCATGACAGCAGGCAGTCAGGCAGGGCACTAGAACAGTAGTTGAGAGCTCACATCTACAAACAAGGAGCAGAGAGCCAACTAGAATGACTTAGATTTTTGAAACCTCAAAACCTATACTCCTGTGACATAACTCTTTCGAAAAGGGCCTACCTTCTTCCCAAACAGTTCTACCAACTTGGAATCAAATAATTTATGAATGAGCCTATGAAGGGATTGTATTCAAAACACCATAGGGCATAATTTTTGCCATAGTTTATCACCTTCCAAACTATCTTCCAATTCATGAGTTTTTCAGTGACATTCCATAACCAAAACATCAGATATTCAGAGTTGCTCTTGGTCTCTCTTTAGAAAATAATATAAACAAAGCCATCAATAGATAGCACAGTTTTATAATAAACATTGGAAATAAAATATTTATAAACCAGTAATAGAAATTAAGCAAAACAATGCTCCTAACGACGCATGGCCCTCAAAGGGTAATGCCAAATGCTCCAGAACTGACGACATAACATGAGCTGATCTTCCATGGCAGCACAATAGTCTCTGTGAGTCTTATTCGGGTTAGAGACATACTCTGAGAATTAGTCAGTGAATCACGGTGCTTCTATCCAACAGAGCATCTCACCACAAATAAAAGAGAAACTTATGAATACTAGCCTCACATTTTATTTTATAAAATTGTACATTTCATAATACAAAATAGCTGCAAAGTCAACAGATGCCATTTGGTTTTAGCATACTAGCAGTAAATCGTTAATACACTTTATTTTTATTAGTGTGCTCTACTGGTTCATGACAATCAAACTCAGTAAATATTTAATTATAAGTATTGATGAGCAGTTACATATTAAAATTCTGTATGATTTTTAGACATTCATATTTGTCTCACAATATGACCCAATATATATTATCTCTGAAAATATCCCTTTTCTTTTCTCAGACAAGTATGAATATACATTCTTATGTAGTCTATGAGTGTATTTAAGTAAATTGGTATTAAAAAGCTAGAGATGAATTTCAGCTAAAGATGACAGATTAAAGATAAATGCATTTTCTGCCACTTTCATATTGTATTAACATGATTGCATAGAGGTTTTTCTCAAGGGGTATAGGTAAAGAGAACAGAATGAAAGAAGGAATATTGGTGACAAAATTTTGGGAAAAGGAATGTGAATGTCTGTGACTCCATAGAAAATGAGAAGAACTAGCACTAGGTGACAGTGGGCAAAGGTGACAAGGAAAGTCAATTTAAAAGCACAGGACTAACTGCAGATTAGACCACACCAGTACATCCGAAAAGCAAGGAAGAGGTGGTGCTTTTCAGAATCTCGACCACTGCAGAATGTGTACCTGAGAAACAAATTGATTATCAGATTGTTCCCTCCCTTGTTCTGATGAGCAACTTCCCTCCCTCTCTCTCTCACTCCAGCATGGGGCCCTCATCAGAGTGTCCAGAGAGAAGAGTATGCAAGGTTAGAAGTTGAGTTACATCAAGAAAACCAACTTTAAGATTATCAGTATATTTGTGAAAGCTAGATGCTAGATGACAAACCATTTAGAGTCAGACTCTGTAGAACGATTTACTTTTTAGGAAACAGAAATTAGAGGCTGTGGTAATTAATTGGTTTATCTGAGAGATCAAACAAATAATGGAGGATAACTCAGATTTCTGTGTTAGAGCTCCACATGTTCTGTCGCCATCTTTCTGTCTCTTGATCTCTCTCATTATCTAAATTGAGCTAACATTATTTGCAATTCTTGGCAGCTTAGGTCTTGTAAGAATCCCAAGAGATGGATTTCTGCTTCTCTCTGAAGCATTTCTACCTTGCCATCTCAGTTTTCTAAAGTAAAATGGAAATTTACCTGATTCATCATTCCACATCTTAAGAATTCATTCTTGAAGATGATCTGTGGCCACCACCAAAATCATTATAAAACACAAAGTTTCAAATAAATTAAAATAACCCCTCCTACCAAAAACAAAACAAAACAAAACAACAACACTCCAGCCCACACACAATTTTGTAAGAAAGTGCAAACACACATATATTATAATTTCTCCACCATCCCCCTACTATGAACTCTGTAATAGTAATGGGTTTCCAGAAAGAGGTAGAGGAATGGAGGGAGGGAGAAAAGGAAGGAGGGAGCAAAGAGGGGGGGGATTTGTGTGAGGCACTTACAATCCAATAAGGCAGGTAGTAGTAATTAAGATTTCTGTGTATTGGATATGTAAATGTAGTGTGTTGCTCTTTTCTATGCAATTAGCTTGTGCCATGGAAAGAAACGATTCCATTTGATTTTGGCATTCACAGCAACCCACACAGGCATCAAATTCATCCCCAGTACATTTTCCCTTCCGTATTGGTGATCTTAGTTGATAATGTGGCTGAAAATCTGGGCATTATAGAAGGAAAAATTAGAAAAAGTGTTCAATTTGCCATGCCTGGGCAACATTTCCCCGAGATGGTCCTGAAATGGTATTTGGCAGTAGCATCATCTGCATTTAATGCCATGAAAATTGCCTTCACATTCATGCATTCTTATGTGTGCATATATGCATGCACCTATATGTGTGCATATGTGTTCTTGCATGCATGCAGGCTTGTGTGTTTGTGTGTATATAAAATCTCAATGTGTTCTATTTATGTTCTCTACAATATGAAAGATCAATAAATATAGTGACATGACAGTGGCTGAATATAGCATCTCATCTCAGTTCATCCATTACTGAGGTAACATAAGTCATTACTTACCACCATTAGGGACACTGTGGTATCTGTGCTCACTGCCTAGGAGCAGCATGCAGCTGAGCCTTTTTCTTTATTTTCTTTACTTATTTAAGGTAAGGTATTTTGTTTCTGTTACGGCCAGGGAACAACTGCAGAGTATCTGGCTGGATAATGCCACCACATCTTTTTTAGAAGGACAGCTGGCAGCTCAATGTCTTCCTTTTGTAAAAAAGAAAAACAGTATGTCTCTTGCTCCCAAGTTTCAGAAAGAAACCACTGCACCATCAGGGAATCATGGCACATATTTTATAGCACTAAACCTTGCTGCAGGAGTTGAGAAACAAAAATGAAAGAAAGTCGATATCCTATAGGAATTGGTACCAGTGAACAGAAAATGATGGGTAGACATAACACTCTGCATGTACAGAAAGAAGGTAAGGGACTCCCAGTTACCCGTGACATTCAGAATATCAGCATTAGAACCATTTCAGATACCCATTCTTACATTAGCCTTAGGGTCTTCAGTAATGGTGTGATCTGTTGAGGTTCTTGGTACATTACAGGGGTCTCTGGTATGGAAGAGAATCAACTCAGTTGAATAGAGTGGGTGGGAAAGCAGAGTGGAAATGTTATTACTGGATCTTTAGACACAAGTGTCGGCTGTGACACTTTCTATATGGTCAGAGGCCCAAGTACAACAAACCACACCTGTCTGTACCACATAAGAGGTGAAGGAACTCTGATCCCTGATTTTAAAAGTGAAACTCAAGCAGAATATTTAGTGAAAGAAGGTTAATGCCACTTCTGTATAAAGAGTCTGAAGATAATTAACAAAGATTATGAAAGACCACTCTAATGACACAGTGAGAAAAGACAAATACTGAACATTACAGACAGGCTAAATGTAGCTGGTGTTATTTACCAGCTTTCGTGGGGGGGGGGAGGGGTAACACAGAGAGCTAAAATGGAACAATTGTGAGCTGTCATTTTCAATGAAAAAATGGGACCTTGAGATTTATACTTGAAATGGTCAATGTTTACATTACTGGTGGTAGTCATTTTTTTTTATTAGCTGCCTTTTAAGAAACAGTATGTCAACATACGTAAGTGTGTTATCTTTCTTGGTTTTGATAATCCTAAAGGCAGTAAGTAGAGATGTTAGCTTGTATACCTATTCAAGACATGGATTTTTGAAGGCTTCTTCTTCTTCTTCTTTTTTTCTGAGACAGGGTTTCTCTGTATAGTCCTGACTGTCCTGGAACTCACTCTGTAGAAGTTTGAGGCTAGCCTTGAACTCAGAAATCCACCTGCCTCTGCCTCTGCCTCCCAAGTGCTGGGATTAAAGGCATGCATCACCACTGCCCAGCTTGAAGGCTTCTTAATGTCCAACACAGGACAACTTAAATAAACACTGACACAGTTACTGCATAGATGAATTGCAATACCTTGCAATTGCGGTGGCAATGACATAGCACCATGAACATGGCTTAGGGTATCTAATTAGGTAGAAAATATTGAAAGACTATTCCACAGGAACCATAATCTGATTACCACTTCCTTAGAAAGGATAACTACGATTTATGCAGTCATCTTATTGCTGGACAATTTGTTAAGTATTTTCCAGTGGTTATTGTGTTGCATCTTCATCATAGATCCTCAAGATTAGAGATTCCATGCTGAGTACTGGAGGAGAAGAGATACAAAACAAAGATATAAAAATTCTTGGGAAAAGAATACCCCTGTGGATTTAGAGCAGTCCACGGAACCTGGTGAGTTATTTAAGAAGGTAATCTACCTTCCCTTTACTTCCGGGACATTTATGAGGCGGCAAACACAAAAAACAGGATTTTATTACCCTCCCCCCACCCCCAAGTGACAGTTTAGCAGCAATACCATGAAGTATCATCTTTTACAATCTATACATAATTTTTCATGTTTTTAACATCATTAACATTTAACCACCTGGAAACTGATTTTGGATGATTAACCTTTAAGAAATGGATGGCCTATTTAGCCATGTGCTTCAAAGGTCTTGGCACGTCCTGACAGCACAAACATGTTTAAAGACACATCATCTATTAGAGAAACAAAAGAAAACTAAATAAAAGAGGAAGAAGTAGAAACTACAGAGTCAGATAAATGTTATCATACAATGGGACATGGTGATCTGAATGCAGACAGTGAAGAATAACGTCCCAACTCTCTTAATTCTTTTCCTAAGGGGAGAGACTCAGACTTTCCCTCTGCAAGGCATCCATGAAGAATCCACATAACGTAAATGGCATGTGTTTAACATCTGTGCCGAAGTTCAGGGTGCCGGGAGGAATTCCTGCATTTCAGGCTAGATTTCAGCTTGGGTCCAGTCCCATTTGCTTGAGAAAGCTTGGCTTTCTCCATCCACTGGGAATTTAAATGGTGGTTTAATTCCAGCAACAACCTGGCTCAGTGCAGGAAGTCACCACAATTTTGATCATGGGAATTATGGCAGAGTGGTATGCGAATTGAATTGTTGTCAGTAGAAGAAAAGAGCACTGAATTTGAAAGAAACACTCTATGAGTTCTGTCTGAAACAGAAATCTGCATTTCATGCATGCCCATACTGGTGTCTAAATGGACATAAATATACATATAGCACATGTTATGCGTAGATGTGTTAGCCCCCTTAAAAATACAGCAGGTTTAATATTAGACCCCCAAAACTAGAAGGACTCACATTATTTGCCAGATGCTATGCTACATTGTTTTGTGTACTTGTTTTTATTTGAGTCCTTCAATGATTTTGTTAGAATCACTTGTTTTCTAGTAGAAGTGAAGTTTCCATGCAGTAAAAGAATTTCCCTTTCTTGCTTGCATGAAGTCAGAAGGTTCAAACCCAGGACTGAATCTGCCTCTTTCTGTTTCTTTTCTGTTATACCTCCCGGCTGTAAAATATATTGATGGCTTCGTACACCACAGCGATGGATTTGTGTCTCCAATCCATTCATTCTCAGCAAAAAAGCCACAAGACACCAAGAAGCCAGGCTAAGTTTTATTTTTCATTAAGTGGAGTTATGAGAATAAACAAGAAATACTGCTAACATAAAGCACAATGGACCCCTCTGCTCAAGAATGAAGAAGAAATCCAAGGAGAAACCAAATTAAGCCACCAGTAATAACTAGATTTTTCTTTTGGCTAAAGTAACAACACAAAGATTTCTTACTATTGATGCTCTGTTCTTGGGTCTGAGGCAAAGCCTAGGGAACTTGTGGATATTTTATTGGAACAGTGATTACCCCCATAGCAGAGCAGAAAGATCTTTTGTTGTTGCTGCGGTTTATCTGATAAACTACTTGGGTTACTCAATAACAACCTTACAGTATGCTTTAATAGAATTGTGAAATGAAGATGTAATTTGAAGCTACTCCATTATGTTGCACAGTTCCCCACCACATTACTCAAACTATTTTACGAACAGTAACTAAGTTATTTAATAATTGACAGAAATTCAGTCGTCATCTTTTTGACAAATTACCTAATCCAACTTTCTAAAGAAGTCTCTGGCCATTGATTAAATGGATGGCAGCATACTGAACAGGAAGAGCCAAGCACTTCCCAGACATTTCTACATCTTCTGAAGAACAGAAATGAAATATAACTTCTGGATGAGATAAGATACATCTGAAATCTAATTCTGGACTATGAGGTTTTTGCTTAGCTTCTTTAGTCTTGGGTAATGGTATCTTTTTATATTCAAGGTCTTGTTTACAGTATTCACAATATTATCATCCATTTGTGTTTTTTCCATAGTATGGAAGCCTTTGTGAGGACCTCAAGTCTATCAGTGCAATGTATGATTTTTAAAAACCCACTGGCACCATGTTTCTCCTACAAAGACAAAGAAGATAAAATCTTGGAAGTAAATGTATTTCTGCTAGTGAATATTTAGTGACTGATGACAAAACATGAACATTTTCCTAGCCATTCCTCAGTGGGCTTCACTGTTTTGAAAAAGGAATGATTTCACTTTTAAGTTTACATAAATAAGTTGTTTCAAAGTCTCATAAGAATGAGAACTGTTTGTGATGCTTTATAGCAGTCCTGTGGTCTAGAACACTGGTGCAGCAAAAGCATCAACTGATCACTCCATAAATAAATATGTGCCAATCAAAAGCACATGTGTGAGGAAAAAGACTGCTTTATACATTCATCTTAAACTTATTGAGATCTGATTTGCTCCAAAAGGGTCATCTTTATGTATATAATCTTATGGTATGTAAGGATAAATTTTTTAAAAAAATCATATAGAAGTTTATTAAGTATGACCACGGTGAATGCTTTCTACTTCATGTATATGATAGCAGAAGGAGCTAGTGGATAGCACACTAATCTTTGAAGACCACCAAGGACCACTACTCTGTGGGCCTTATAAATTCAAAGGTAGATATGGCTTTCTCCGAGGCACAAAGACTTGACAGACGAGGTGAGAACCAGTTAATATGATCTCATGAATAATCTCTTTAGAAGTAGAAGAGAATAAAAATCAAATGGTCTGCTTGCAAGGGACCTGTGGATACCAGAATGATGACAAAGGAGCGACACGTAGCTGTCCTCCAGAGAGGGAGCGTTGACACCATTGGAGGTCTTCCTCTGTCCTGTTAGGCATTGATAGATGGCTCACACAGCATAGACCTCCCTGTCTCAGCAGCTTTGTGATGGCCCACTAGCAGGACTCATCAGAGCATGCCCTGCATATGACAGCACCTCTAAGACTTTTGAAACATGAAAATTGCCATTTCCAACCTTTTAAATTGTTTTCTGTCTCTCAGGCTTAAATTTGCATTTATCATTGTAGCACTGTCTCCCGTTCCAGTGACACACTTCACCAGGTGGAATAACTCTAAGCAAGTCCCACCCGAGTTCCTGGAGATAACTGAAAGTTTGTTTCACTTGAATGTGGAAGATTCAGGCAGAGAACAGCGTCTACACTCCAAGGTCTTTTTGTCACTGGCCATTCTGTAGGGTGTTTTATGTGTATAAGGAAGATGTCTTTTCAGTATGTACACTAATATATTTGAAAGATAGAAGAGATTAGACAGTCTGTATTGCTACACACATAGGGCACTGCAGTAAGGAAATGCATTATTTACAGTGAAAGCAACATGGTAGTGGATTAGACTTGTTATGACAATATGAGTCATGCATTTGGATTTGTGAAATATGATGCCATTTAACATCAAATAAAGATGGCATAATTTTTATTGCTTATTTCTGTTTTATTCTTCTTAACAAAATATTATTACTTGAGAATGCCACATATGTCTACAAAGTATTTTGATATTTTCCCACCATTTCCCCTCTTACTCCTTAGTTCCCTGCCCAACTTCATGTCTTCTTCATATTATTATTTATTTGTTTCTTCTGAGGCTAGATTCTACTGCTCTTGTGAATGTGTGTGAAGAGCTGTCCAGCAGAACATGGGAAATCTACCAGTAGTCGAACCTCTCAAGAAAACTGTCCCTTATTCTTCCAGGAGCTCTCAATTGCCTCTATCCCCTTAGCTGGAAGTTGCGTGTCATGAGGTCTCCATCCGTCCAAGTTGGTTTGCATCCCTGAAAGGTTTGTGCAAACAACCACAGCTATTGTGTGTTGCGGGTGCATCAGCCATATCATGTGGATATGATAAAAAAATTATCAAAGAATAATTTTTCACAGCTGTCCTCTAGCCCTTAAGATCTTTCTACTCACATTTCCAGAACTTTTTTGAGTCTTTGAGATCATGTGATATAGATTTCGCATTTAGTAATGAGAATTCTGTGGTTAGTTATTCTTGGCAATATGGCTAGTATGGTCCTCTGTATCAACCTCCATCCATAGCTTGTAAAAAAATGTCTTCTCAAATCAGTGGTGAGAGTTACACTAATCTATGGATTTAAGGATAAAATCTAGACAGCAGCTATATACATTTAGCAGTAGATTCTTCCCTAGGTCACACAGCTTCCCTAACTTTAAATCTCTGGCCAAGTTTACAGAAGCTAGCCTGAGTTCTATCTTATAAAGTGGACTTTACATCCAATATGATTCTGTTGATTACTCCCATGATCCTTGTGTCACTACTGAACCACTAAGCATATCTTGTCTGCATGGTTATTACTGTAGCTTCCAGGATTCATATCTGAGTAGGACTATTGTTAAATTTTCTCCTCAGTCTGCAGACCACCTTTGAACATTATGAAAATTACCAAGGAGGGAGACATCTTCCAAGTCAGTACTAGCTTGATTTCTCTATATCTTGTGGACAGGATGAGTGGTGTCTTCAGTAATAGGGTCTAACCATCAAGTTCTAGTGGACACCAAGTGTGGTAGTAATATCCAAAATTATTTTGTGGACATCCAGGGTCCTCTTGATTAACAACTTCAAGGAAGCTATCATATTTCTCAGGAACTTGGGTTTGTGTTTGAGAATGTATAGCTTTAGGGAGGAAATTTTTTCCCTGTGCCTTTATGTACGTCATTCCAACTTAAGATTGGGTATGTGTGAAGGAATGGGGAATAATGAAAAGGGGATTTAAGTTTGAAGGAACATAGGAAGGTCAGGGGAGGAAATGGGAGGGGAAGGATCATTAACACTAGGATGCTTGATAAAACCACATGGGGGCCTACAATTATATTTGTATATGTATATGTGTATATTATATGAATATGTATACATACATAAACATATGTATACATACATAAACATATGTATGTATATACTATATAAGTTATGTAGTTGGCTTTTTCTTTGGTCCAGGTTACTCTGAACTTGCTATGTAGCTCAGAATGGCTGCAACCCCCCCAATGTGGCGCCATTAAATATATGCTCATTGCTATTTTAGTCCCCTCATAAAAGGCTGTATGCACAATCAACTAAGAAATAGAATTTTAAGCTCCATGATGGGCTGTTATGAGGCCAAAGTGGAAGCACATTTCACCACTCGGGTCCTTTTTTGCTATTATGGCCTGAATCTGAAGAGTAGACACCCTCACGTTACTGTAGAGAGAGGCAAACTGTCCCAATATATAGTCACTACGAAGTAGTGGACCCTTGAGTTAGCACATGTCAAGCCCTCATTCTTATGATGGATTTCTATATGTTCCATGGTACAAGTTTGAAGAGATGACTTGTTTTTCTTATTGTTTTCTCTTGACTCTTCCCATAAAATTATAAATTCTTCAGGGGGAGCGACTTTGTCTAATCAGTAGTCAACTAGTGTAGAGATCTTGTTTTGTATTATCCCTAGTCCAGTGTCTGCCTATAATATGCTTAATAAACGTCTTTTGGCTGAATAAAGTATGTGGAGGGATGCAGAGAGAAGGTTGGCATCATTCTCTGAGTACTATTGTTCTTGTCCTCTTTCCCTAGCATTATCCATGATACTCATACACCTTGTAATTCAAGCCTGCTTCCTTTTATGTGGGGACAATTCTCAGCAGCCTATTTCACAGTTATGCCTCCACTGTGGCATGGTCCAGCTTACTCCATAGGGAAACAATCAGAAATCATATAAATTCTATTTCAGGATTCAGTTCTGCATCATGAGCTACCAAAGCCAGGAAAATAATATCATAAAAAGTAAGGGGTGGGAACCTTAGACTATCTCATTAATTTTTTTCTTACCAAATAACCAGACTTTATCTCTAGCATTACTAGCAGACAATACTTACAGTTATTTATTATCTCTTTGGGATAGGCATTATTGTTTCACTCGAGATAATAAGATCATAATATAATAATAACACCACTAACAATACGGTCCTTGTACATTTGGGTATTGCTATTTGGCCTCTATATACATGATCATATTTAACTCTTAAAACATGGAATCAGGTAGGGATACTGTGGCCATTTTAGATTAAATAAACAAACTGAGGATCTATGGAAGTTGTCAATATGCCCTTCCTTCAGCAAGGAAGCTTAAGGGGAACACGCACATTGCATGTGTCTGTAGCTTACAAGCTCCGTGTCATACTGATTGCATCGGTGCAGGGTCCCAGCTTTCAGTGGCAGGTGACTAATGGGGGACAGGCGGGTAGATCAATACTCACAGAACACAGACTTGGGAGATGGAGGAGGCAGCAGGAATGAAGACAGCTGAACCCTCTAAGGAAACAGACAGGTTTTGTAGCAGGAGCAAGGCTTCTGGGTGATCACAAAAGGAATAGATGAATTTTATGTGCTCTATGTGTTTGTGTGTGTGTGTGTCTGCCTGTCTGTGTGTCTATCTGTGTGTCTGTCTGTCTGCCACACAGCTGAAAGGAGAAAGGTTCATAGGAAACAGCCTTTCAAGGACAGAGGGGGTAGGGGCACAGCTGCTTCCAGTGCCCCTGACCCATTGTGCATGCATGGAAAACTCAAGAAAATGGAAGGAAAGCAGAAAAGAGGGCATTGATGAGACTATGCTGAGACTGGCTCACATGGTAATGCTGAAAGGAACATCTTGCTTTCCTTAAGTATGGGTTGCCTGTGCTTGTACAAACATCGAAATCACCTTTGAAGCTACAGAAAAAGCAGCAGCATATCCAGCCTCATTAGGTTCAGGACTGAGCTCAGGAGAATACATTTTGGTCCATGTTCCAGATGCTCCTGATGAGATTGTGTGGCTCACACTGGGAGAAATGTGGCACTTATGATGCGGAACCATTGAAGCTGTTAAAGAAGGGATGAAATGAGGAACGTGATCACACCTGTGGTTTACAGTATCCTGTGTCCCTCTCATGAGGATTACAGGAAAAACTCTATCCAGAATGAGGATGATGCAGTGGGGTGAGCCAGGCTCGGCTGGAGTGATCAGAAGTGTCATAGAACCTGATCCAGACCCACAGGCATCTACTCCTACATTCATTCTTTTTTTTTGAGCTTTGGGGTGATGGTAATGGCAACCCCAAAGCAAGTGTCTGCTGGGAAGGGAACTCTGTCACAAAAGAGATTCCTAGGGAGAAACCAAGACTCACATTCAGAGTCATTCAACCTGAAATATTTTGAATTGCACTGTTATTCCCCCATGATACTTTTGCCTTTAAATAACATTTTTGGGGGCTGTTTCATAATCACAGATGTCTTTGTTTAACTCAGCAGTTTCAAGGCTCAAGATATGGCAATTTGAAGGGATAAGAGGGTTATCTTCATTTATTCTGTGCTTATAGAGAACTTGCCTCTTACCTCCGCAGGTAGGAACAGAGGGATGGGGAGAAATGGCTCAGCCTGTACTTTAAGCTAGGAGGGATGGAATAGACCCACAGACTAAGGATGTAGCAAGGCCCTAGGAGAGGCCTGGTGCAAATCTGTAAACATTTAGAGCAGGGAGAGATGGTTTCTGCTGGGATAATAATCCAAAAGGCAGTGGGCATCTGCAGAGGGATGAAACTGTGCATACAGATATTAGATATGTACAAAATTTTAGGGTAAGAGAAAAGAGAATGACAAGAGAGAGCTGACTGGGGACTGAAAACATAGGGTATTGGCCTTCAAGTAACATACTAGAAGAACATGAAGATCTATAAATGGTTGAAAGATTAGAAACGACAACTTTTAAAACAAACTGCATTTACTGGATATTTATCAAGTGTCAGGAATGTTCCAAGAACCTTGAATGTTGAAGGAACCCTAGGGGATGGCTTTTAAGTCTGTCAGACAGAAGAGCCTTGAATATTAGGCTTAATGAGCTAGATTTATTTCACAGACCAGAGTTTTTAAACAGCTCTGCATAGGCTCTTGGTTCCACACATAGCCTCAGAGGGGAATTGGATGATTGGTATTAGAAAAGAAATACAGGGGACAGAGGGTCCTTAAGAATAAACTTAAGGTAAGCTGTCAGTCAAAGACAGTCTTTCCTCATCTGGTTGGGTTGTTAAGTTGGTAAGGAAGGCTTTATTTGGAGACTATTTTATTTTCTTAGTTTCTTAAGAAAGTCTGTGAAACCTCTGGAGCAGTAAAGAGTTATGACAAAAGTTGAAAATGTAAACTCCAAATTAACCCTGGAATTCATGCAGGGTTCTATACAGAGGGAATTCTGTTTTAAAACTGCTTCATTTGGAACTGGAAAGATGACTCAGTGGTTAAGAGCCTTAATTGTTCTTTCCTAAGGCCAGGGTTCGGATTCCCAACTCCAACATGAAGGCTCACAAGTGTTTTAAGTGTCCATAACTCCAGTCCCATGGACCCAACACCCCATTCTGGCCTCTTCAGGTACCAGGCAGAGACATGCACCGGGTACAACACCTGTACACATAAAATAAATATAAAGGCTCCAAACACTTAAGAGTTGCATAAATCTTCTAGGCTACAGACAATGGGTCCCAGTGTGGGGACACTAGCAATGTTTATAATGGTTGCACTGGCGAGGTGTGAATGGCTCTCAGAGGGAGAGCAGTGGTAGACTCTGGGGACTTTGAACATTGGGCAGAAAGAGCTTGTGGGTAGTAAGGAAGATAGTGTGGGTTTGACAGGCATTCAGGCATAATGGCATACAGTCAAAGCCTCAGAGTCTTGGAGAGGAGGAGCTCAGGTCTGGGGTTGGCTATAATTAGGTTCTAAATTCTCCCTGTAGTTGTCTTTCTATCTGTGTGTGAAGGAATTTGCTTCCGGTAGGAAGGACACCTCACACAGCATCTCCAATGAAGTAAGACTTTAATAAATCTGTACTGATTTAATTTGATGATCCCATGACATCATCTCAAGTTCAAGTCAGAGACAAGGTGGAGACAGAAGATGACTTTGCTTTGACTGTAAGTGCTCAGAAGGAATAAGGGGAGTTTGTAGACAGCTCTTTCGTTGTATATTCAGAAGGCAGAGTTGTGTCACGGGCAAAGCAAGGATTATTTGCCATTAGAGAAAAATGTGTTCAAATCCTGCCTCATCTATTTCTAGATGCTTTGGAAAGTTTCATTTGTAAAATGAAAACAGTAACATTGGGCTGCTATGTGATAATTTTGTATATTGCTCTACCATCACAATGCTTTGGAATTCAGTGTGAAACATGCAAACCACCCAATCCCCAGACTACATTAAAGAAAGGATTACTCTTAACACTCCTTTCTGTGTCCAGAGTCATACACTTTAATAACCTTAACGTGTGTCTTTGTATGACAGGCAATTTAAGTCAATTAGTGAGAACACCTGTGGTATTCTCTAAAGCTTATACAAAGGTGACAAATTTAGTAGGCTGGGCTATGGAGGAGGGCTCATTTTAGTATAGCCCAGGGAAAGTATAAACCCATTCAGTTAGAAAGGAAAACACTGCAACAGGGCCTTGGCATTCTATTTAGTTGGCATGCAAGAGGCGAAAAGTCAACACAGCTGAGGTAATTTTATAAGATGTGTTGTCTTTTTAAAAATAATGTACATAAGGAATTATTTATTAAGGTGCTCTGGGTATCTCTGAGTCTGATCCCCCCCCCTTTTGTTGGGAGAGAAGACATGTGTGTGCAGTCTCCTGCACACACACACACACACACACACACACACATTTTAAATCTTTTTTTTTTTCATTTGAAAACAGTAACTGAAACACTTGGAATTGAAGTCAAGCAGCAAGGATTTAATAGCAATGTCATTTGTAATTTGCATAGACTACAAAAAATAATCAATCTTACATTGTTTTAAGTTCAATGAGTACACAGCAGTTGATGACTCTGCCTGGGATAATCCCTTTCAAATGATACTCTCAATTCTAAAGGGCCTGCTGAATAATACTGACTTTCCCTGGTATGACAATAGGATTCTGCCCACAGAGGGTGTCTCTGCCACAGGGCTGGAAGGCAGTCAGGAAAGCAGGCAGCACCTGGGATGTCTCCAGGTGTTCCTCCTAAATGGCTTAGGGTGACAGGCAGCTACAGTGAACCTTGTGGTTTGGCTTTCTTTGGGTATAGTCAATGGCATCAGCCAAGCAGGAGAGGGGGACAGGATCTGAATGTGTTCTTATTGTTTGTTGCTAAACTGGCTTATATTGGCTTACAAGATCCCATTATGACCTAGGCAGACATCTGGGAAGCTAGCTGCTGAGATTTGATGGCTCAAAACAGGCTGTGGTGGGAATATTTACATCATAGGAATAGAAAAAAATTTCCCATCGTCTGTGTCAGAGGTCAGAGCTAGTTTGCAAGGATACCATCAGCAGGGAGGTTTACAATGGTCTATGTTTTCTAGCATTAAGATACAATAAAATGAATCATTGCCATTTCTTTCTATGGTCCTAGGCCAGACCTAGGATCATAACATGACTTAAAGCAGTTTGTTTTGATCAAAATGTCAAGTCTCTACTAGGCATACATCAGACTTAAAACTCCAAAGTGGCCTTTGGGTGAAGAATGTGTTACCAAGGAACTCTCAGAGAATTCAAGAAACGTGCCTTGGTACAGCTCCATGACTCCAAAGTGGCTAAGAAATGGCAAAGCTTGGTGGTAGCTAAGTACATTCTTTCTAAGGCTTCCTTCCTTCCTTCCAATAATGCCCAGTGGTATCAGGCTGATAAGATATAAGATGTAAGGATTCCTTTCTGACCACGTGGGTCTTATGTATACATTCTTATTTGCTTTTATTGCATGTTGTAATTTCTCACTGGAGAAGTAATTTTCAAGGAGATGCTTTTGGGTGCCTGGTGGCATCTAGGGCCAGTTTCTGAATGTTGCTGAATTCTCTCCCTTTCTCTTGAATATAGAGGAACATCTCTACTTCCTCCAGCGTCTCAAGAAGGGGAAGTGAGAATGAAGCCCTAGACTTCCTGTGCCTAGCCAGCTCATCGTGAGAAGCAGCCATAGCCATTCTGATGAGTTATTTCTACATTTTGACAGATTTTTCTCAGAATATGATATACCTCTGAAGAGCGATAGCATCCCAGATGGCATCTTCAATGAGGTATCTGAATGGCCGTTAATTCCAAATCAATGTGATTACTCAGAGTATGTTGTGTGTTTGTAGAGTGCATCTGTGGGTGTTCCCAACAGTCAGCTCCTGTGATTCAAAAAAAAAAGTGTGTGGGGGGGAAGAGATTCAGAGATTCTTTAGGAAAGCAGCTGCAGGGTGGAAGAACAGAGAACAGGATGGGAAAGCTTAGAAGGATAAACGTGACTTATCTTGCTCTGCACGGTCCCCACTTCATCCCCAAAGCAGAAGCCAGGGAATCATTATCCATTCATTCACTGATTCCTTTTCTTGGCCTCACACATATTTTTAAGCATCAGTGGTACTGTATCATGTGCTGAGAATAGCGAAGTGGTCAAATTATTGGCAGCTCCATGCCCTACTTAGGCAATTGTCAGGAGGCAGTTATCAAAATAATGGTAACACACAATGATTTAATTTCAATGGTCACCAGTCTTCCAGTGCAAAATTGCAAGATGCAATAAAAGTAAATACCAGTGTTTACATAAGATCAAGTGTACTGAAAGGAATTCTTACAGGTAACTAGGCGTTATTTGAAGGACATTTGCCTAGTTAAAGAAAGGTCACTAACTACCTTCATACTGGATTGAAGGCCATGAGATAGAACCCATACTTGACACTGCAAACCTGTCTAAGAACCTAACCCTAGATAGGGCATGAGCCTAGGTTAAAAACCTACTATTATTATTCTGCTAAAAGCACATAGCAATAAAGTGACTCCTAGTGTCATGTTGCTATCCCCATAGATCAGTGCCTCACTCAGCCCACACCAGAGAAGCTGCTTCTTGCTGCAGATGAATCAAGACAGAAACACATAACTGGACAATCGTGAAAGCACTCAGTTTGAAGCACTCAGTTCTACAGAGGATGTTGCCACCCCTCAGGTCTCAGGGACCTATGCAGGAGAAGCAGAAGGATTAGAAGAGACAGAGGTAGAGGATGATTCCAAGAAAAGTATGTTTTCCAGACACGAGTGGACTGATAAACAAAGAAACTCACTGAGATGCTGGTGTCACAAACACAATCTGAATATGTTCAAGTTTGATTGGGGTTTTGGAACTTTGAAGGGAAGCAAACATTGGGTCGCAATCTTAATCAAGAAGCTATCTGCAATTGATACCCACAGCAAAGGGAAAAATCAGTGTTTTCCAATAGATTTGCATCTCAGGTTATTAGACAGGTCATTAGATAAGCTCCCCAAGGACAAGGAACACCCTTTCCTAATCTGTCCCTAATGGTGGCACAGATTTAAGTGGACAGCTCGTGTTAATAGGCAGAGGACATTGCTTGGATTCTGAAGACTGTCCCCTCTACAAACAAAAACTCTTTGTTTATTTTGAAAATCATTTTGAGAATCTCATCCATGTTCCTGGTCCTTAGGGAGCTTATCTAATGCCCTATCTTATAACCTACGATACAACAATAAAGATGTGGCGATAAAGAGAAATATGAGGTCCTCGGGGGACAGAGGAGAGAATGCTAGTAACTCAGCATTGAACACTTTATGGAAGAAACACTAACTGTTCTAAAGCTTAGTTTATGAGCAGACACTCATAATAGAGATGGAAGGGAAAAACTGAGTAACAACTTAGCCATGGTGTATACTGTGGAGGTTTCTGAGGTTCTTTCCATACTGCTAGGATGAAAACCTGGGCAAATGAAAATGTCCAGAGGAAGGACTCACTCACAGTGTGAGGGCACAGTCCATTATGGCAGTGAAGTAATGGTAGAAAGAGCAATGGCAGTTTGTCACACATTATCCACAATCTACCAACATGGATGAATGAATGGGATACCTAGCTCGCTTCTGATCCAATCCAGGATCATACCCCATGGATATGCCAGCTACGGTTATGTTAACTTTTGCCACTTCCTAACTTTATCTAAATAACCTGTCACAGACATGCTCAGAAATATTTCTCCTAGATGATTATAGATCTTGTCCAATTTGTCAATATGAATTATCATAAGAAACTTCCAATATTCAGATATCCTGAAACATTCAAACAGGTGCTATGTATTCACATTTGTCTTTCCCTGGAGAATGCTGTTTTGAGAAGAACACATCTCCTAGTGTTCTTTAGTAAAACATGTTAAAATAGAAAGACATTGGTAGATTCCACAGAACTTGAATCAGCACCCACCTCATCTTGTCTTTGTGACCTTGGAGAAAACGATCTTTAGAACCTGTTTTTCCAACCCTGGCTGGCATTAGGCAATAAGAATTATGAGTACTAAGTTACTTCGGGTACTCAGTATGCTTTCTGCTGCAAGAAGCCATTCTTTGGATGTTAAAGCAGGCTGAGAGTCTTCAACATCCATCACCCATTAAATTCTTATCTGTGTATTTTAACTTGGGTTAAGCACAGTCTTATATTGAAAAGGAACTTGTAAATGACTTAAGCATCAGAATTAACCTTAAGACAATTGCTTCGTCTTAGAAAGGAAGAGCTCCGTTTGACCAGCTACTGTGGTTTAGGTCTGAAATAGTGACTCAAAGCTCACATGCTGAAGGCCTCATCACCAAGGATAATGATCACTGGGGCTGCAACATCATCCAGAGATTATTGCATTCATGGGAAGTGGTAGGGACACCTTAGAATGTCGTACATAGTCAGAGAAAGTAGATTACTGAGGGGTGATTTTGAAGGCTATATTTCATATCAGCCACATTCTCCACCTGTCTCTCCTTCTACCATGAGGTGATCAGCTTTGTCCACCATGTGACTGTGCTTAAATTTCATAGGCCTAACTGCCAGATGGCTGGCACCTGAAACATGTGAAACCATGAACCAAAATAAGTCCTCCTATCTTTAAATTAATTTCTTCTGGTATTTTGTATACATCAGTGGGAAGCTTTTTAAGATAAAGTCTTTTAGATATGAAACACCAAGATTGACCAACCACGGGTAGTACCTTCCAACTGAGGAATGAATCTATGTGGTGGTATGAAGATAAGTCTTAACACATCCTCAGGTAGGATTTCAGTATTTTTTCAAATATATCCATTTTTTCTATAGTTTTAATTTTCTCAATGGAAGTAAACACTTAAAATATTTCTATCATAAATATAGAATAATAATGAAAATTACTGACAGAGAGAGGATTTAGTTGCCTACCGAATTGATTTTGTATAATTGATTTGATTTGGCGATTTATTTTATTAACCTGAATTTGAACACTTACATTAGCATTTATTTCACGGTATCTAGAAACTATCAATGTAATGGTATACCATAATTATATGGAAGACTAACAAAGAAAAATGGTTGCCAATTAAACTGTAACAGAAAAGTATATTATCATTATGAGTTTTTAAAACTCATTGAAAGAGATCATTTAGACATATCTGATGTGGATTTGTCATATATAATTCTTATAGTTTTAGAAATGAAATTCAATGGCTATGGTATTAATTCAATTTCTTTTCAGAGTTGAAAGTCTCAGAGTCAATTGTCACTCAGACCTTGTAATAGTTGCTCACTTTCTTATACCCTGGAAGGTAGTCTTTCCTTCTTTCTTTCTTTCTTTCTTTCTTTCTTTCTTTCTTTCTTTCTTTCTTTCTTTCTTTCTTTCTTTCTTTCTTTCTTTCTTTCTTTCTTTCTTTCTTTCTTTCTTTCTTTCTTTCTTTCTTTCTTTTTGTTTTTTTGGATTTGGTTTTTTCGAGACAGGGTTTCTCTGTAAAGCCCTGGCTGTCTTGGAACTCACTCTGTAGACCAGGCTGGCCTCGAACTCAGAAATCTGCCTGCCTCTGCCTCCCAAGTGCTGGGATTACAGTCATGGGCCACCACTGCCCGGCAGTAGTGTTTCTTAAAAGGATATACCATCATTGTATTAAAGATTTTCCTTATATTGTAGTTGATATTCTTATTGCTTTGATAAAGATATATTGACAAAAGCCATTAAAGGGAGAAAAAATCTATTTTGGCCACAGCCAGAGATGTCCTGGCAGCAGGAACTTGAGGCAGCTGGTCACATTGCAGCCTCAGACACCAAGCAGGGAATAGTGGTCACTGGAGTTCAGATAGTTTCCTGCTTTTTCATGCAGCCTAATAATACCTAGGCCTAGTGATGGTACCAGACACTTTTAGGGTTGATTTTCCCTAGCTGAGTCAAGAAAATCTCCCATAGAGATTCCTAAAGCTTAACCTAGGCTAGACAATTCTTCATGTGACTTATCTGCTAAGCGATTTTAGATCCTGTCACCTTGACCATCAATATTAACCATCACATCTGCAAGGGCTCACTGGGCAACTTTTAATCTATATGAAAAGTTTGTTAACATTTCTGTCTTCTAGACCAACAACATTCTGCAATCAAAGAACTAAAATTTGAAACAAGATAAAGTATGCCAGAAACATCTATAGATTTGTGAGAAGCATTAAGAATATAAGTTTTGAATACACCTGACCCCAATCAGCTAGTCTAGGCATGTTTATATCATACAGATAGCATAATTGTATAGAACAACACTTTTGACTCCAAGACAAATATTTTACTTCCTGAAGTTGTAAACTGTTCATAGTGACTGCTTTATTATCCCTGTTTTAATTTCATCAAGGACCCCAATCTCCATAGCATCACTTACTGCTGATTAAATTGCACCTTAGTGAGATGCCCAGTGTCACACTAAGTGTCTAGGAATATGGGAATATTTAGTAATTTAGTAATCTAGTTTAGTAATAACAGCAACTTCAAGAGTCATACGAAACAAAATAAAATAAAACACACACACTCACACACACAAGCAGAACACACAAAACCAACAACAACAGCAACAAACACACACACACAAAGCTTTCCCCTATGATTTTTCTATTGTTCCCATTAATTTCTTCATCTATTTCACTTAGCATCACTGCTCAGATCACTGGTGGAACTGTGCCTATAAAGACTTTCTGCTCACTCTGAACTCTTGCAGGATACATTTTCCATTAGGTACCTGACCTTCCAGCTAAGTAGGAATAGAGGAGGTACCCTGAGGACAGCCTTCATGTCGTATGGTACAGTGACACAAAGATTATACTAACATGCCCCATGTTTCCCTTGGGAAGTTATACACTAGTTTGTTAGTAACAAGCTGACATTTATTGTTTAGTCATATGTTTTTTCATGTTCAAAACACATATGTATAAGCTGGTATAATATAATTTCCCTACCTGCAATGACATATAATATGTATAAACCAGTTTCTATATCATTACCCTAGCTGCAGTGACATATAACATAATACAAGCCAGTCTCTATAAAATTATCCTAGCTGCTGTGACATATAGGTAATATTATTGCCTTCCAAAATTTAAAAACAAAGCTATACTTTTTCCAGTCACTCAATACAGTGTTCTGAATGCTGAAGTCAAACTGAATTAAAAAGTTGAATGGAATAAAGACTAGGTTACTTCCATAGGAATAGGAAAGGTAAGGGAATCTATTGCTTTTAGGGGGAAAGGAAAGTAAAAGGTAAAAAAGGAGTTGGCCATGGTAGATTCTATAATCCCATGTCTGAGAAGAGCTGGCAGGAAGATTATTATTCCAAAGACATCCTTGGCTACATAGCCAGTTTGCAACCAGCCTGGGCTATATAACACCCAGTCTCAAAACAACAGCAATAACGTCCAATAAGACTATTCATTAGGCTTAAATATAAGCTTGATGAATTCTAGTGAAGTTTATTTACACAGTTTTAATTTTGCTTGACTGGTAAAGTCATTATCTTTTGCAGGTTTTGTGAGATTCTCATTATGATTATTAAATATGTATAAAGATATCACTTTAATTTGTTATATCACAAATACCGGAAAGCTCAATATTAAATGAATGATTCATTTGTTTCAGAATGAGTTTAGCCCGGCAGTTTAAAAATGTTGAAGGCATAACCCCATAAACCTCCATATTTCTACTTCCATCTTTTAATACTAGCTTAACATTAACAAATGGCTCATTCTGACTGCAAGAGACCTTCTGAACTATTAGAGATTCTGTATACAGGTAAGAAATTATATTTCTCCTTAACAAAGAAACAACTTCTGGTCTCACATAGATTTTCCAACAGTCCTGAGTTTGCCATGGGAATGATGATTGTTGTTTGTATGTGCTGTTGCCTGATAAATGGGAAATTCTTAGGCAATACACAGTTGGAGCTAACCACTGTAGCAAGGGCCAGAGGATCTTCACCTGTGGGATTCTGAGAGACTGATGGTGGTGTTAGGAAGAAAATGATGGGGCATGACCCTACTTGTAGAGAGAGAGAGCTGCCGGTATCTATCACAGTGGCCCTGGCTTTGGCTTATCTGAAGCCAAGCAAGTGAATATTATCAGTGGACCTTTCTCAGTTCAAAGGAAACAGGATTCACTTTAGGACATTTTTATCTAGAGAATCCCTAACAACATTATTTAAAGTCCCCAAAGTAATAAATAGTAATAGGTCAGCTGCCAGAACATCCTGTCCCTGAAATATGCCCTTCTTTCTTCTTACCTGATCAGTCATTTCTTTTCCAAGGCCATCATTAGTCAGACGTTTCAAAACCACTTTGCTTATCCACCAGTATCTGCCCTGGGCTCGCTCTCTCCTGTGGGTGTGCCCCTTCTTCCAATGACTTCTAAGCTCACCATCATGGAGGAGACTAGAAGTTATTTCCCCTCTGTCTCTGGAACTGGTGAGAGCCACAGAAACCATTAAGTTGGATCCATTTACTTGGCATATGATTGACCACAATCCATGCCAGGTTTAAAAATAGGCAGAGGTTTGTTGATAGAACTTAGGCTGTACTACAGAAACTTGGTTCACATCCCATGTGTTCTCCCTAAGATATACTCTGCCTGTCCTATACTTGGCTATATTCTGCATTGGTTTCAAAGCCTAAGACTAATCACAGAGCTTATTTTGCCTTCTTGTCTTGATAACATAATTTCACACACATGATAGGTAGTCATCAGATATTCAGACAAACAAGCTAGAGATTGCAAAATATCATGGTAGATTCTCTCTAAGGAAGTAAGTTCAATATTTATTGACTGTGATGCCCCATCTGCAGCATATATACTCATATTTGGCCCCAGGAATTCTATTGTCACAGAATTATTTTCAAGGTGGAATAAAATAAGCAGAGAAAATTTTCCTGTGTAAACTGTTTAAATTAACTTTATAAAGGATAAGACAAAAATAAAATATCAGTGGTCTTGGTAGATTTTTCAGTACATCTGCAAAGGTCCCTGTGTGGATATCCTTAGTATGGGTATGTTAAGAGCTGGTGGGGCCTTTAAGATGTGAGGCCTATTTGGATAATTATTACAAATAAAAAAGTGTAACTCTTTTGGTATCAGCATCTATACATCCAAACAGAAAAAATAACACTTAGACAATGATAGTAGATTTCAATGTTTGTAAATTTTTAATCTCTTCAACATGCTTCATGAATAAAAGTAGCTCCCCAACAAAAAGAAATAAAAAAGAAATAAATAATGTGGACCCTAGTGGAAAGGTCACTGGCAACATTTCTCTTCACAGAGATTAGAATAGTTCTCACAGGAACCTGGTTAATTTTTATGACAGGGTTGTTACAGCCGTATTAGACTGTCCCCTCCATGGTTTCTGACTTCCTGACATGGCATGTGATTCTTTCCTCTTATACTCAGTCCCATCCCTGTACTGTATACTACGACACAAATGCAGATGTGATCTCAGCAAATCTTGGTGCCATGCTCTTGAATACTGAAATCTGTATGCTATAAAGATACCTTTGCACTGTAAGCTACTCAACTTCAGGTATTTCATTGTAGAGGTGAAAAAGGACAGAGACAAGTCCGATGGAGTACGGAAGTGTCTCCCAAAGGCCCATCCATATGTTAAAGGCCTTGGTCCTCATCATCTGGTGTTATTAGGTGTTGTCAAAACTTATAAGAGATTTCTCCTTCTCAGAAGTCTTCTGTTCATGAGAACATAGCTTGAACAGGCCTTGGCACCTCCTTTCCCTTTTGCTTCAGGGTCCAGCTACCTTGGAATGTGTTCTCACTACAATTCACTGCTTTTCCACAGCCACTGTCACAGTTACAGGGCAGGAAGCAACTGAGTTTAACTTCTGAAAATATGGGCCAAAATTAATCTTCCATTTTCAGAAGTTTATTATCTCATGTAGTTCCATGGTAACAGAAATGTGATAAATTCAGCAAGCTCCTTATATTGTATTTATTTGATAAGATTTTTATCTTAGGTCAATCTCACTATATACCATTCCTGATCTCAAACTCAAGATTTGCATGCTTCAGCCTCCCATGTGATGAGCTTATATGTGTATGCCTCCATACCTGGTACTGATTCTCCTCTAAGTGTTTTCTGCCAAAATAAGTTACTGCAATGGTTGCTCAAATCTGAGGGAGTAACCAACCAATATTTCATTTGACTTAAGGCCCCTTCCATGAGATGGAACCTAAATCTGACACTGCTTGTATAACTAAGTCCTATAAATAAAGGGAGATAAGGGCAAGATTTTGAGGATTCTCTGGAAAGAAACACAGAAGAGGAGAAGAAAGGAGTCTACCATAGGGCCATAGGATTCCTGCAGAGCCAACTAAGGGCAGGCTTTCTTTAGCCTACAGAACATTGTATACAGATTTTTTGAGTAGCATAATTAGCATGAGAACACAAGCTGATACCAGTAACCATAAAATGACTCCTAATGATGTTATACTATACCCATAGATTGATGCCTTAGTCAGCCACCATCAGAGAGGCAGCAGACGGGAACAAATGCAAAGACCCACAGCAAGACATTACACAGAGAAAGAGACCTTGGAACACACAGCTCTAAATGAGATATCTCCATCAAATCCTTCACCTTAGAGCTCATGGAACCAAGGATAGGCGAAT
The DNA here is from genome assembly GCF_947179515.1 of Apodemus sylvaticus. Lineage (NCBI taxonomy): Eukaryota > Metazoa > Chordata > Mammalia > Rodentia > Muridae > Apodemus > Apodemus sylvaticus. The sequence goes on from NC_067492.1 coordinate 26,701,382, forward strand.
AGGAGGCAGAAGGAGTAGGCAAGAGAGAGAGAAGGTGGGAGGACACCAGAAGAACGAGGGTCTCTTTAAAAAAAAAACTGAGTAAATCTTATATGAACTTCCAGAAACAGAAACAGCAAGCACCAGGCCTAGAAGCGTCTGTACCAGGACTTCTGCAAATAAACTATAGCTGTCGGTTTAGTACTTTTATGGTACTCCTGAATGTGTGGATGTCTCTGATGCTTGTGCCTTCTCTTCCAGATCTTCTATTTTCTGTTGGCTTGGCTTGGCCAACTTCAATATGATGGCAATTGATTTCACATATATTTTATTTTGTTAAAAAAAAAAGAAATTAGCTAAGGGGCCTGAGGACAACTCAATTTACCTGTGCTTAGTTCTCAGCACCACATATCTGGAGCACATGCTGGTAATTCCAGAAATTGGTAGATAACCACAGATAGGATAATCATAAGTTCAGGGTTATTTTCTGCTACATAGTGAGTTTGAGGCCATGATGTGTGTGTGTGTGTGTGTGTGTGTGTGTGTTCATTCAACTGTATTACTATTCAATTAGACTATAAATATATTCTACCTAATTTCAATTGATTTCAATAAATTTGATTCAATATATATGAATACATATAAGTAGGCAAATTATTATCGTGCCATGTGTAGTTCAGATTACAGTTCACTAGTAGTGTATACTTTCAAATTCCTCCTTCCTAGTCATTTTAGGATTGCCCATTAAATGTTGAATTAAGCAGTACTTTATGTCCAGTATACCCAGGTAGCATTTAGCATCCTTTATGGAACTATAACCTAAAGCTGGCCTCTAAGCTGTCTATGATTAAGTCCTGTTTTATACTTTGGAAGACACACCCTTTAATCATTAGCCTCTTTAAATAAATGGGCATCACTCAGCATCCAAACTGTAACATACCATCTTTGTGGGAAGAAACGCCTTCAAACCTTAGTTCAACTATTTACTAGCCTGTGGGAATTTAAGGAAAGATTCCCTAACTTGTCCAGTGGCCTTTAACCTCCAGTGCCCATTGTAGCAAAACTAAATTAGCAAGTGGCAGCTTGATAGTAGACAGAGAGGAGGACATCTATTAATCTCTTTACAAACTGAATGGTACACTACAGTCTGTAAATGAACCATTGTTAAGTGCAGTTGATGGGTTTTGATTCACACATTATTTTGTTTGTTTGTTTGTTTGTTTCACTGTATGAATGTTGTATTCCATAGCTGCCTGCAGCTATTACAAACTGGGTTGCTGGAACAGAAGCTGGGGGATAGATGGGGAAGGGGCAAAAAAGAAAGAAGGGCCAGGACAATATTTTACTGATTGAGGCTGAAACTTTAATGTCGGTCAGACCTTTTAACAGTTTGGGCAAACTCATCCCCCCAGACTCTGGGTTGAGTTCCAGTGGAAGTTGTCTAGCTTCTCCTGGAGGTCCTTGTCTTGACTGCTCCTGCAGCGGGGTGGGTCACCTGCTTAATTCAGGAATTCATAGACCTGGCGGAACAATGAGCTTCACCTTCACTCAGAACTCTCCACCCTAGATGGAGCAGGATCCTGGCTAGCTGGGAGAAGTTAACCTTGACCACCATCAAGTACACTCTTAGCACTCCACCCAAGGATAAAAATTCCGGCCTTAACCTACTTCCCTATTATGCCCTAATGGCAGATTCCTGCCTGAAGCCAGGGATTGTCCTTGGCCAATGTCAAGTTCCTACCACGTGGTATGACTCCCAAATATGGCTTTGTACATATGACTTGCAGTCGCCACTCTTATTGTTCTTGTTACAAATTGCAAGGAAAAACAATTTAATGCCAGCAGTGGTGGTACCCACTGTACTCTAAGACCTTTTGAAACTAAGGTAAGAGTATCCCAACTCTGACCCTTGCCTTTTCTACATAGTGAGACTCTATCCCAAAATCCCAAAATCCTAAAACAAAACAACATGAAACAAAGACAAAAGCCCTGAAAAACAAAATAAATAAACAAAATCTTATGGGGGGAAAAGAGTTGTTTAGGCTCACTATTTTTGTTCATCATGGTGGAGAGGACTTGATGGGAATTCATACAGTAGAAAGAAGGCACATGATGGCATTGGATTTCTTCTTTCCTTTTATTATTCTATATAAGGTAGCAGCCATGGGATGGTGTATCTCATATTCAGAGTGTCCTTTCCTTCACAGTTAACTCTTTTTAAAAAAAACCCTCACAGATATACTCAGAAGTGTTCTAGTAATCTCTTATATGATTCTCAACTCAGTGAAGTTGATGATCAATGTTCATCACATCCACTGACACCATCTGAGTTGAGATTGCTATATTAACTATCAGGAAAATGCTCATGTACTCCAGTAGAAGGTGACTGGCCTTGATATTAGGCTAGGATCTGTATATGAGCTCTTCCATTGGCCAGCTCTATAAGCATACAGAGAATTTTCTCTGAGTTTTATTGCAACAAAGAGGTTGCAATAAGCATCACCTGCAAAATGGTATGTACTTGTGTGGTTGTGGAACATGGTTCTATTTGTCATTAACATTATATTCTAACTTTCTTGATCTTCAGCTGTTTGTGAAATGATGTGATTTTTAATTCTTTATCTCTTTGGATTGGAATCTGTCCAAAAGATTGCAAAATCCTTCACACACATTTATTCTTCTCCATGGCTTTGTGAGCCTCTCAGAGATAACTTGCCTGAAGTCACACAGGTAGGAAGTGCTGAACCAGATCTAATCTTCTGTTTAATGATGTCAAATTTTGTGTTCTTCCTATTGTACCCAGACATTTTCCAGGTGCCAAAGGGGTTGTCAAAATTTCTTCTGAGGAAGAGAGATGAAATTGCCTCGGATAATTTAGGGCAGATGAAAAGAAACCTTTCAAGTTTATAACACAAAACCTGGAATGTGACTTTGTCTCCTTCAGGAGCCCCCAGGAGCATCTAACAGTGATATTGAGTTTTGGTTTGGTTTATGTGTTTTCTGTGACACAGAGCGAATGTTTTTTGTTACTTTTCCTGTTCTCTTCCAAGTAATCTGTTTGGTCACTCATTAACTGAGGATATATGGCCTGTGTCTCTTTTCTCTTCTCTCTGTTCAGTAAGAATGGGTAAGACTGAAAAGTACCTACATATAGATCACTTTTTGGTTTCTTTGAAGAACCCATTGTGGGGTAATTAGCAAACAGCCTGGCAAATGTTATTGGATACAGAGCAAATTTGTAGCAGACAACAATTACTTCTTCTAGTTAAGAGATCAACAATTTCTGGTGTACATTCAGGAAGTGGATTTAAACACCATCCACAAATGTTCCTTGTTGAGTAGCTATCTAACAGCAAAACACCAGGTTTTTCATTCCAGAAGTACTGGGAGATGTTGCTATTTCATTTGTCCTGTCTTCATTCATAAAAATGATACCTCTACCACACATAGTTAGTTCGAACTGGAATGTGTTATAAAATATATTCTATTCTAAGCATCAAGTCTCAGAGACAATCTAGGAACACACGTGAACTGGAATGAAATTCTATTGTCCATGTGGCCCTGAGAAATCTTTAAAAAAATCTCAGATCGCCCATTAATATTCTCATGTAAGTAATATAGTTTCTAATCTATTAGAGTGCCATTGTGATGATATAAAAAAGGATAAATTTCTAGTATATAATACAGTGGGATTTCTATGACTACAATAAAAACTCTTTCTTCCTAAGATGTATTTATTCATTTCCTACAGGCACATGTGCCTTTTTTAAAGGTTTATTTATATATTTACATTCCAAATGCTGTCCTTCCTCCAACCCCATCCCCTCTCCTTTTCACCTCTGAGAGGCAATGCTATCTTATCTGATTACCTACTTAACCAATTTTTACATTTTGTATGGCCCTAGACTTCATGGCAGTGAGGCTTAACCTGAAAGCTGGACTGACATCTAGGGAGGGCACCTGAGACATCTGTGGAGTTCTTGTATTCTAGATACTTGTCTCTACCTAGCACTGGACAGATGGGAGCAATAATCCATCTAATTTTCCAGTTACATGGAAGATTGCTTCACAAATCATAAAGCTGTTCAGATTAAGTTTGTAGTTGCTTTTCCATAGATTACAAAGTATACATCTGTCTTCATCCAATACTGGCTGTGTGAGTAGGGTTTTGGGTAGCCTTAAAGGCATGCTTAATTATAGTTGGTATGGAAAAACATCAAGATAGAAGAAAAGCCATTCAGGACAATAGAACATGCAACTAAAATGGGGTATAGAAAACACCAGTTGGAATTACAGTTTTTGGAATACAAATCATTAATTTTTTTGAACCTCTAGACAAATCTCACTACCATTTTATACCCAGAGCATCTATCTCTCTAAGTCTTCCTTAACTCTTTTCCCCTCAGATCAAACTAGGGGATTTATTGATCTAGACCCATAAACTGATGGCATTCATAGAGTTCTCCATACACTCTGATAAATTCTTAGATAGATTTGAGTTTGACTCTACCAGTCCAGAGTTATGTTGAGATCAATGCTTATTGTCTTGGTGTCCATTCCAGTATGTGGCACATCACAGGTGTTCAATATTGTTTGGAAGGAAGAAAAGAAATAAGAAAAAATGGGGAACCACCTATTAAAGCTTTATGCTTTCTAACAAGAGAATTTTTTTCTGCTGTGTGACATGGAATTTGATCATGATCACTTCTACTTGTCTCCATGCCTGACACATGCTGCTGCTTACAACCTTTAAGGGGGGCAAGTCATAGTATTTTATTTGTTTGCTTGTTTGTTAGTTATATATGAGAGAGAAATAGAAAAGACATGGCCTGGGGTATCAGAAAACTTTACTTCTAGATTATCCTCTTGGATGTAAAAAAATACTTTAGTTAGAATTAGATTTGACTATGTACGAAGTGTAAGGTTGTGCTATTGTCTCCTTGGATGGGTGTCTGCATCTCATCCTTTAACACATCTTTATATCATACAGTTGTCACTGGCACTGCAGCTGGAAAACTCAGGTTTTAATGAGGGAAGGAAGAAATTCAAGACATCAAGATGGAGGTTTTCTTTCCAGATTAGAGGTAATCCAGTCTAGTAAGGAATCAAATCACATGCTATCCATGTGCACCTTTATGGCTAAGTTCAAGACTAATGACAACACTTAGCTAAAGGAGAACTAGAGAAAGGGGGTCTTCTACCACTTTCTAACCCCCCCTTTTTATTGAAAAGTATTTTTATAAAATATATTCTGATTATACTTTTCCTCCCCCAACTCCTCCCAGATCCTCCCCACCTTCCCTTTGACTCAAGCCTACACACTTTCTTTTTCTCATTAGAAAAAAAAAAACAATAAATGACTAAAAAAGAAAATACCAGAATAGGACAAAACAAGCAAACAGAAAACAACGAAAGAAAAAAAGTATAATAAACACAAACAGACACAGAGACACATTTGCATATACAGAAATCCCATAAAACTACAAAAATGGAAACTATGATATAATAATAAAGGAACTATAAAGTAGATTTTAAAAGTCAGAGAGAGCATTATAAAACAAAGAACCTCCAAAAACACCATTTAGTCCTTTAGTCCTTTTTATGTTGGCCATCTCCTGCCAGGCCTGGGGTTCACTCTGAAGTTTGGTTTCTATACCCTTGTATACCCACTGTAACTCAATAGGAGAAAATGATTGTTTCTATTGCAAGCAGTTTTCAACTGGAGATATCTCCAAGGTTAGGATAGGGGCTTAAGTCCACTCACTGTTCTGGTGATAGAACCCCATCCGACTTAGTCCTGTGCAGGCCCCTGTGCATGATGCCTCAAATCTCTATGACTTAGTATATGTATCAGTTCTGTTTTGTCTAGTTGGCCTTGTTTGCTAGTTGTCTTCCATCCCCACTGGATCTTACAGTTATCATCCCACCTCTTCCAAAGAGTTTGCTGAGCTGGCGTGGAGTGTTGGAGGGATTGAGACATCTCATTTCAGAAGAGTGCTCCAAGACCACTCATTCTCTACATGTTGTCCAGTTATGTGATTTTATTTTTCCAACCCACCACAGGAAAAAGCTTCTCTGATGATGGCCGAGCAAGACACTGACCTACGAGTAAACAGAATGTCATTAGAAGTCATTTTATTTCTATGTTCCTTTAGTAGAACAGAAGTATTTGCTTTTCTCCCAGGTCCACTGGGATAACCGGCATCCACAACTTTATGAAGAAATAAGGAAGGAAATAAAACAAGAAAGTGAAAGGAGTTACATTTCCTTTTTCTGGGAAGACTCAAATCCCTGAATGCCATTTCTCCTGGCAACTATATTTCAGATGTCTATCTCAGTACAAGACAGAGAAAGGGAGGGTGCTTGCTTCTTAGTGTCAATGAAATAGCTCAAAGAAACCTACCTTTCTTTGTTTGTAAGAAAGAAACAAATAGGCACTAATTTCGTGCTTGCCCCAGGCATAGATACACATTTTATCTTATTCTGTTCTGGCAATGTCCCTGGGAGGTAACTGTTATTTCTTCTACTTTATGTATAGAGACTGTACTGTAGAACAGTTAACAGACTTGACTAAGTTAAGGAGATAGCAAGGGATGAAGAGAAAACATAAGCTAAACTCTAATGTAAACTACCTCCTTCTCCAGACACAAATATAGGAGAGGAAAGAAGGAAGACATGGCAGCATTTCTGATACAAAGGACAAAACGCCCTTGGATTTGCTCTCTGTGTTTGGTGTAGAATATTAAATGTTCATGGCTTCTTTAATGTACAGGCATTTGTCTGACAGACAACATTTTCTGCATACATGAATTTTGAGACTATTTTGAATATCAGTCAAGAGCTTTGTATTGGTGTTAGAGGAGAAAAGAGGAGAGCTGATTGCAAAACTTCAAAGTCTGACTTGTGAGTAGTCCTGCTGCCCAGTGCCTTATGAGGATTTTTCCTATGCTAGTGCAATGCTAATGCTTTCTGGTCTGAGAGTAGAGGCCTGCTGGGCTTCTTAAATGTAGGCCATTAAGGGAGTGTGTTATCTTGCTTCTTGTGGTGACAAAAACCAACTTCAGTAAGGAAAGGTTGATTTTGGCTCATAGTTTGAAGGTCTAATCCACCATGGTAGGGAGGATGTGGCATCAGGGAAAGAAATATGAGGTGACTGATCCCATTACATCCTTGGTCAGAAAGCAGTGTGGAAGAGTGAATATGTGTAATCAACTTGCTCTCTCCTTTGTCTTTGGTCCAAGATGTAGCCTGTAGAAAGATGCCAGTCATATTTAGCTGTACCTTTTTATGTTAATATGATGTATATAATCCTCAAAGATAAGTCTAAATACTGGCTCCCATGGTGATTCTAGATCTTACCAAGTTGACAGTATAAGCCATCACATAGATATGGTACAGGACACAATCAGCCATCTATGCAATCCTTAAAGATCAAAGGGAACAAAGCATCTTCTTGTTGGCAGAACGGTCCCTGCTTCCCTCATAAACAGACAGCTGGACTTTAGAGGAAGACTTTAAGTAATAGTCCTGTTGTTCTCCAAGTCCAGGAATTGGTGGGCTTGGCATCTATTTCTTTTTGTGCAATTAAAATTAGTACAGTTTATTTTATTTTTAGTGCATATATGTGAGTGTTTGACCTGCATGTATATCTGTATATCAGATGCTTGCCTGATGCCTTCAGAGGTCAGGAGAGAGCATAGGCATTGGAATTAAGTTTGGTTATGAACTATGGTGTTGGTGCTTGAACCACACCTGGAGCCTCTGCAAAACAGATGGTGAATGTTTTTAACCATTGGGACATTGTTCTATCCCATCTTATACTTTAAATAAACCAAAATTCAGACTCCCAATTTTTTTCAGTCTAGTGAAAATAAATTGCTGATCTCTGAGATTTCTTGGACTCATTTTTTATATAAATTATCTTTAATAATCTTAATATTGTGCCTATGAAGCATACTACTGCTTTTTTCGGTAAATTACCTAAGACTACAAGGCTCTTCAGAAATGAAATGGCTAAAGACATGATCATCCCAGTCTTCTAACTTCAGAGAGGTTGTTGGTTTCTTGCATTCTTGTTCTGGCTTAACATTTTTGCCTTTTGGTCCATAATAAACTAGCTCTAACTGTCAGAATGTTAATGCCACCACCATCTCTTTCATATAGAGGATCATATTCAGGCCTCTAATCATTCAATTGACTTTCCTAAGAGACAGGTCAAGCTTTTCAATGATTTTCCTAACCATGATATTCAGAATCATAGTTACGATGAAATGGGATTTTCACTTCTCTTGAATTTGAAAACCAAATGTTCCATCTGCTGATCCTGTTCTTCAGTCACAAGTGCTGTGGAACAGCTGGGTCACTTACACTAATCCATAGCAATTGTGGACTCAGTTGGAAAACCCAAATTAAATGCCCGAGCCTGATTTCCTAGAGCTTCATCTCATGCAACATAAACACATAGGCCTTTCCTTGTTTTGTTATCAGTTAGGGCTTCATTTCTCTTTGGTTTTTCTTTCAGAACTACTGTTACCATGTCAGACTTTTCCTGTCCAGAAAGCAATGAGACATACAGAAATGACAGTAGTGTTAAACCAATCAGGTTTTCTCTTTTGCATAACAAACCATATCAGATAGTGACTTATTATGTCAATAGTCATTTATTTGGTTACCATTTGGATACAACTCAGGAACAACAGGTCATCTGCTCCATGCCCATAAATCATAGATAGAATTGAAGGATCCAATATCATTCAGTCACATGTTGGCATGTTGGTTCTGTTACCTGACCAGATGTGAAACATCAGGTGTCTGTTAGCATATATGTTACCATGGATGTCGCTGTCATAGCATCACATCTGGGTCCCAATGGAACCTCCCATGCTAGCCTAAGAAGTAACATTGTCACTTCCAACATATCCACCTGATTGATCTGGCACTCATCGTGAGAAACCGCCAATGAGTAGAGATAGATCCTCCCTGTTGTGCAGAGTATACCAAGTAGTTAATGGTCCTATTTGAAATCTGTCCTTAAAAGCTACTCGGGAAGGCATCCAACATTAAAATGTAGTTTTGACTGAACTGTGGCAATGACTTAGCAATCCTAACCTACCTGTTTCCTTTCAGTGACTGCAAAGACTTGATGTTGCACAAATGGTAGAGTCTAGATTATTGTACTATCCCTTCTCTCAAATGCAATTGGCTCTCTTCTCTACTTGCAGTCATATTTTTATTCAGTTAAGGGTATTGGATATGCGAATTCCTTTGAAAGGATCAGCCTATTTACTATAAACTTCATTTTTGTCAGTTTTTAAATAACATTTTCAAATACTGCAAAGCTCTGGCCCCATTCTTTAAGGCTCCTTCTTAGACTGACAGAATTATTCTGGCCAAATGAAATCATTCAGACCACTATGAATCCTGTTACTACCTGATGTTTATGTGGTTTTCATAACTGTTCTCTTTTAAACACATCATGCTTAAGAAGGCAATGATGATTGAGTTGACAAACCAATGGGACATATATGGATAAGCAAATCCAATAATAACTCATGCCAATGAAGTCAGGTCATAATTTCAATACAGGTTAAATATTTACTTTCAAGGAAGTCAAATTATATGAGTTTATCTAGGACAATTTTCCAGGGAAATGGCTGAAAAATATTTAAACAATTTCCACCCATACAACCAAATTATACTGCCTTAGAAAACATACTTAGTTTTGGGAGGACAGTTGGCTCCATAATGGACCCTATCTCAAAACATATGGTATAAGCTATGGAGAAAAACATCCAACCCAGGTGTGGGCACCTGTATGCATATACGGCCACACATGATGACGAGATGTGACGAGAAATAGGGACCTAGTGGTTAGTGGTGAGTTGTATGTAGGCTGGGCATGAGCATAAAAAGACCCAGAGAGTTATGAAAATGTTTTAGGCCTTGATATTAGTACTGGTTAAATAGTACCTTTATCACACACAAACATGTCATATCCTAGAAGCAATGATGACCAAGGAATATGCTCTCAGTAGACTATTTGCATATGATTTGCATATGATCCTCTTTTCATTTGCAGAGTTCTAGATACCACCCCATTTGATGCTTGGAGTACTTAAAGTGGGTAGGAATCTTCAAGGAAATATTTTATATATTTGAATAAAACTGTTAATTATTGCTTTCTGTTGTGAAGGCATGAACCAGGGAAAAGATAAAAGCATCTTTCAAATTTAATGTCCCAATTAATTAATTTTTACTTATAAAACTGGAGCTTTTGCCAAGGCTTCTGGAAGCATTATAAAAGATTGATGTCATAAAGATAAGAATTTAACTAGGTCAAGCCCAACCATCAGATAATTCTTAATTAGGAATGAATCTCTCTGTAATTTCTATAAAATTGGCTGAATAACAGATGACATGCTGAATTACTAATGTAATTTAAGGAGTATATGATTTTAAATGGCAAGCTCCCTTCTCCCGGCTTATTTCATCAATGGTGCTATCTGCCTTGATTCATTCTGCAGGTTGTTGTTTATTTTTCAAGTTCGGAAAAAATGTCATCTTTAATTATAGATGGTGGCTAGAACATGCATCCCCCTGCGTGCCTCCTCTCAGTACGGAATGTAAAATATTGGCTGGGAGAGGAAAACATGTGCTTGTGTCAGAAGAGGCATCATTTCCCAAAGGTCACATTTGAAAACTTGTTCAGTGAGTCAGCCTGGAACTTGCGGGGCGGTGTGCCATGGTTTTCAAGAAGCAGAAAGGTCAGCCCCTCTAGGCTACTCTAGATCTTGCTGCTAAGGAATGGGGCTCACTCTGTGTGGGTGGGGGAGGGAAAGAGATGTTGAGGACACATAATGAGCATGGTATCACGTCATGGATTACTTGATACAGATGCCTAGCACCTGCTTAAAAGCCAGGTGTGGTGGTGTGTGTCTGTAATTCAGTCCTTCGTGGAGGAAGGGAAACGCAACAAGATACCTGGTGCTTGCTAGCAAACCATGATGAGGAAAACCGTAAGCTCCACAGTCAGTGAGAGAGCCTGTTTCTAGACATAAAGTGGAGTGCCATGGGGGAAGGCTCCTCATACCCGTGTGTGCTCCGCATGCAAAGGTGCGCGCGCGCACACACACACACAATTGGGGTATGATGATAAACATGGAAATAGCGGGTACTGGTAAGTCCTGTGGTGGCTGCGCACAGAGAGAAGGAAGCTCAGTGAGTGATAGGAATGTTTAGTCCTTAATGGTAGTTGTAGCTAGACAGGTATTTACAGAATTACAAATATCTGCAAAATTTTGTTTCCGAACTTTTGACCAATAGGAATTACACGGTAATATAATGGCATGTACCTCTAAAGAATTAATGTGACAATATAAAGTATCCATCAATTGATCTTAACTGTGGTTAAGTAATAATATTCCAATATTAGAAAGAATTTCTACCAGCCTGTGTTTGGTTCTTACTTCTGCATCAGAATCAGCTTCAATACTTGTTAACATTACAATATCCTGGGCTTACTCTCATCCAACTGACAAAAAAAGAAATCAGGGAGATGAAATTTGAAATTTTGCTTTTTTTAGGAAACTCTTCACATATCCTCCTATATCTGAAAAGAACATCCTCATTAAAATTATCTCCTGGCTGGAGATGTAGGTCAGTTATTAGATGTAGCTCGGTTATCATATGCCCGAAGTCCAAGACTCAGTCTGCAGCACCACAAAAACCAGGAATTTCAGTGCTTATCTCTAATTCTAGCACTTGGGTGATGGAGATAGAATGATCTGAAGTTCAAAGGTATCTGTGGCTACAAAGGGAATTAGAAGTCAGCTCTGGATACACATAACACTGTCTTTAAAAGAAAGTGGGACCCCTTGGCTCAGTAACTTAGCATTTGCTTTAAGTATGGATGAATTAATGATAATTATTCAATTGAGTCCAGAAACATCAATTTAGATCTAGTGGACAAAGGAGATACAATCTCTCTTATTCAGCATTTGTTGTGTCTTTATTTGAACTCTCTCTTAATTTTTTATAGCTATGAAATGATACATTGATGTTATACCATATTCAAGACGTGCCGAAGTTAAGTAGGATAAACCAACACCCACAGTCAACACCTACTAAAAGGCAAATCACCAAAATATGTATGACATCACAGCTTTGCCTTTCAGGCACTGTGTCTTCCTAAATAAACTTAAGATGCTCTGAGAAAACAAAACAAAACAAAATAGATAAAACCTGATTACATTAAGACAGTATACTGGAGTGGGATGCGTGTACGGTGCAATCAGATGGAAAAAGTGGTTCTTTATGTAACACTGAACAAAATCTTACTCCCTCAATTTTTAGTCTTTGAAAGAAAAATAAATTTCCTACTTCTTGGGTACTGCAGTACTTTTCATGAATAACTGTTTTTTTCAGGTAGTGCCTGCTTATAGGGCTCATAACATACCCTTCTTCAGAATAACTACTACCACTTGGCATTTCAATGTACAGTTGATGAGAACCATTGCCTTGGCACCCTGTGAGAGTATTTGAGCATCTACTTTCATATGCACCAACATAGATACCCTAGTGAGGGATTCTCAATCAGCCTGTACAGGTGCAGCTGCTGATGAGGGCTGGAGCCAGAGAACCGGAGATCATAGAGCAGTGGTTCTTAGCCTTTCTAAGACCGAGACACTTAAGTAGGGTTCCTCATGTTGTAGTAATCCTCCAGCCACAAAACAATTTTGTTGCTACCTCATAACTCTAATTTTGCTGCTGTTATACATTATAATATAAATATAAATATAGATATCCAGGATATCTATATGTGACCCCTAATGGGATCAACATCCGTAGCTTGAGAACCGCTGCTGTAGAAGATTCACTTTGAATTCTAGAGAAGGGGGATACAGAGAAGAAGTGGAACTAGCCCAAAAGTAGCAAGAGAAAGCTGCAGAGACTTCCCACAAGCATTTGCATAGGAATATAAGCTTCAGTAATGATGGCTAAGCAGTGGATTTCAAAGGAGATGGAAGAGTCATGCATATAGATAGTAAGGCAGAGATAGGCAGGTAGGGAAGGATCCAGAGAGCCACAGTACAAGGTTAAAACTTCTTTAGTAGAAGCCTGAAAGGATGCAAATGATACAGAGTGAGGTCACTCAGGCCATCCTTAAGAATTTATTGATGAACCACTGTCCCTGACTTCTCTGACCTCTATTTGAATATATTGTCTAGTTAAATACTCATATCTTCTCTTCTTATTTGTATTAATTTCTTATTTTTCTTCTCACCTTATAAAGTAGGACTCCCCCTGCCCAGTAATGTAGTATTTTAGTCTTTTGAAACCAAAAATATTTACTCTGTGGCTAAATCGTACTTATAGATAGCATCCTGAGCCATTCAAGTATGGACTGAATGTTGATGTATGCATATCACATCTAATTTGATTCAACGCATTGCTATTTATATCAGTTTTTGTTGGGCATTCTTAAAGCTATCTATTATTCTGTTGGATATGTAGGTAGGTGAGGTTAGCTCCTTTTGCAATTCAAAAATGGGTTTAGTTATTCATGTGCTCATTTCACTATAAAATGGTGAATTTCTAAAAGAATCCAATGGGAAGAATGGAAAGCCATCTTTGGTTTCGAGTTAGCTGGGGCACATTTAATTTAGCCAAAGCTCGGGTCAAATTTAGAATCTCTTACCTTGCTGAATTGTAATGTTGCACCCAAGGAGTGTGACAGGCCACTGAGAGCTGGGTAGGAGACGGAGCATATCCTGGAAAGAATTATCTCCTATCCTAGAGGAATGACCTATGCAGAATTTCCAACTGTAAAATCTGACCTTATGAATCATGCACCATAATGGCCACTGGGAACAAGAGATCTCATATCTGCCTTCCTGACCTCTGTCTGTCCAGTTATCTTTTTTCCTTCTTCTTTTTTTCTAATTGAAATGTACTATATAGCTTTGTCCATGCCCTTTTAAAATGTTCTTTCTTTCTTTCTTTCTTTCTTTCTTTCTTTCTTTCTTTCTTTCTTTCTTTCTTTCTTTCTTTCTTTCTTTCTTCTTTCTTTCCTCTCACAAATTTTGGTTTTAGTTGTAAGCAGAGTCTTGTTTAAACTTTGGTTTGTGGACTCCTGCTTTTCTCTGATTCTGCAAGAGCTCTCAGCCTTTCTGGAAATCTCCTATATGAGGACTGCAGAGCAGTGTAGCGGAATCCCAAGACAGGGAAGTGGGAAGGGGTGCATCGGGGAACAGGGGGAGGGAAGAGGGCTTATGGGACTTTCAGGGAGGGGAGATCCAGGAAAGGGAAAATCACTTGAAATGTAAATAAAGAATATATCAGGAAAACAAAAGAACTGCCAAGAAATCACCCAAGGCACCAGTAACCAGATGTTCAGGTTTTGTGATCACATTTTTCTGGGATGGGGGAAAAGTCATCTGTAGCTATTGTCCAATCAGAATGGGCTACCAAAGCAGCTGTAGTCATGTGGTTTGTGGTAAGAACATAAGCAGTACATCTTGGTTTTGTACAAGGTGTGGTCACCCATGTTTTATGCAAACATAACGTGCCTTCCTGTCATTTGTATTTTAAAATGGAAGAAATGAGGCTCGGACACCAGAGATGATTTGTGCAAAGCTCCAGGGGGTTTTAGGCAAGTGAATATGTGCAGGGAGGAAGTAAGAATGGCAATAGGAAAATTAAGGAAAATGGCAAAGGCAGCTGTGAGCTCCTTTGAATACAAATACAAGCAGGCAGGATGGGTGGAACATTATTGAGAAAGAGGCTGAATACATTGACTATGGAAAGTGTAAAACCATCAGCATTAACCATTTTCCTTAACAAATAAATCAAGTTTGGGAGCATGGCAATGAACAATATCATACTATGTCTTGCTGAAGTGGAGCATCCAGGGGAAAGTAAGGCTGAGAAATGTCTGTTAGTCCATTTAAAGCACTTTGGGATGCATCTTTAAGTCCTGAGGCAAATGAGAATGGTACAGTGAACTTCTTTGTAAACATTATTTGAGTAGATAGTGGTGTGCCTTCCCTGTTTCCTTTCCTATATTTGCTTCACCTCCCAATCAGTACATCAAAACCTCAGTGTCCACAATTTACCTCTGGTAGATCTATCCTTAAATATGCACCTACTGTGGGGGTTGACCTCTGCTCCTGACAACTTCATGGCCAGAAGGTAGCTGAGCTCTGAATCTCATT
Source organism: Apodemus sylvaticus (assembly GCF_947179515.1). NCBI lineage: Eukaryota > Metazoa > Chordata > Mammalia > Rodentia > Muridae > Apodemus > Apodemus sylvaticus. The sequence continues at coordinate 26,716,573 of NC_067492.1, forward strand.
CAGATGGCTAGTATCCTATCTACCCATACCTTTCCCGAAAATCAAGAAGAAACAAAGGTTAAATTTTGGGGCAATATTTGTGTTCAAGTCCCTCCACTGGAATCCTTGCCTGGTTACAGAAGAAGACTCCATAACCTTTTTTACAAGGAATCTTTGCTAGGGTGCTAGGGAGTAAAGGAGGCATAGAACTTGTAGGAGTAGCCAACCAGTGACTGGCTGGTCCAACTTGGTACTGAAGACACTCCAGGAGAAGGAGTCCATTCCTGTTACTTCCTGGGTGCCAGGAACCAGAAGCATGATAACCTGTAGACCTAGGATAGATGCAGACACAGCTTGAAATAAAAAAGTCAGTAAAATGATTCTTAATGATAGAGCAGAACTTAACATAATCATTATCAGAGAGGCTTCATTCAGCAACAGATAGGGGCAGATGCAGAGACCCACAGACAAACACTATGCAGAGCTTAGGGAAGACCCTCGACCCCACCAAAAGAAAGGGAGGAAAGATTGTAGAAGCCCAAGGGGTCAAGGTTAACACAAAAACATAGCCCACAGAATCAAACTAACAGGGCCCATAAGGGATCACAGAGACTGAAGAAACAACCAGGGAGCCTATATGGGGCTGACCTAGGTCCTCTGCATATACATTACAGTTGTGTATCTTGATGGTTCTATGGTTCTCCTACCTGTGAAAGCAGGGGTTGTGTGTGACTCTTTTATCTGTCTAGGGGACCTGTTTTCTCCAACTTGATTGCCTTATTCAGACTTGATAAAGAGATATTCTCTGCCTAGTCTTATTGTATCTTGCTATGCTGTGTGTGTTTGCTTGATATTCCCTTTTCTGAATGGAAATGGAAGTGGATCTGGAGAATCGGGGAGTTAATGGGAGAAGGAATGGGAAGAAAGGAAGGAGGGGAAACAGTGGTTGGGAGTAATATATGAGAGAAGAATAAGAAAAATAAAAAGAAAACTAAGAAGAAAAAGAAGAAAAGAGAAAAAATGTGCCCTCTCCATTTATCCAGGTCCGGATGTTTTGTGAACAATACAGCATTTAATCACATCCACACTACTAATTTTTTACAGATAGTTGTATTTATTCTGTGATTAATGAGTAAATATATAAAATGTAAAGTTCATGTCTGGATACTTGGCCCCAAGGTCTGGAAATAACTAACATTAAGCATCTCTAAAAGAAAAGTTTGGGTTTTCAGTGTGGTGAGTGATTTATCTTTGGGGGTTTTCCAAAATGCTTTAGATGAGTGTTGCTGTATTTTTTTCAATAAGAACTTTGTGTAGGGTCTTGAAGTCTTTGTCTGAAGTTTGGAATGGAAGCCTTGTGTAGTTCCACATGGAAATCGGCATTTCTGCTATCATCTCTGGTCCTAAAATCTGATTTTTTTTTTTTCATTTGACCCACATGTACCTTAGAAGAGCAACCAGTCAAATAGCTAGGCACCATGCGGATCTTGGAGGTAGGGCTGATGGCAGTACTTGGGGCTGGAAAAATTACTTTGAATAAACTAAGTGTCATATTTGATTTCTGCATGGCCTGGCTTCAATTTCTATGTTGAGCTTATTTCCTTATATTTTTTTAATTTTTTATTTTAGAGTTTACTTTAAACTTTATTATTAAAAAATTGAAAACAATAATAATCACACATTGGAATTATTCAGACCCAAAGACCTTAATTTTTTATTAGATATATTCTTTATTTACATTTCAAATGTCCCCTTTCCTGGTTCCCTTCCCCTGAAAGTCTCATAACCCATCTCCTCTCCCCTCCATTCCCCTATTAACCCTCTCCTGCTTCCCTGTCTTGGTATTCCCCTACATTTCAGCATGAGCCTTTCCAGGACCAATGGCCTCTCCTCTCTTTGATGTCTAATAAGACCATCATCATCTGCTGCCTATGCATCTGGAGCCATGGGTAATACCATGTGCACTCTCTGGATGATGGTTTTGTCCCTGGGAGCTCTGGAAGTATTGGGTGGCTCATATTGTTGTTCCTCCTATGGCACTGCAAACCCCTTCAGCTCCTTGGGTCCTTTCTCTAGTTCCCCCACTGGGGACCCTGTGCTCAGTTCAGTGGCTGGCTGAGAGCATCAAGTTCTGTTTTTGTCATGCACTAGCAGAGCCTCCCAGGTGACAGCCATATCCAGCTCTGGTCAGCAAACACTTGTGGGCATTGATAATAGTGTCTGGGTTATGGAATGGATCACTAGGTGGGGCAGTCTCTGGATGGCCTTTCCCTTAGACTCTGCTCCACACATTGCCAAAGACCCTTTTTATACAGTTAGAATAGCCATGGAGAACAGAAGCTGTGGAGCCTTGCTTTGGTTTTTGTATTTTCACTATCAAATATTTCTATGCATCTTTGCCTCACCAAAACCTAATAATAATAATAATAATAATAATAATAATAGTAACAATAACAATAACAATAACAATAATGACTGAATTAAAACTAGAAAGACAATTAGTCTCATACTTTCATTCATAATTCATGCTCATTATGTGTATTTACCACTTTCTCATCCCCTAATATTTAGCCTGTATTGAACCTGGCCAACTGTGTGACATTAGACAATCATCTTCATGTCTGCATGTTTGATATGAAGTAAAGACCAAATATCTAGCTTCTGTGTACCTTATTAGCAGAAGAACATGACACATGTTGCAGAGAAATTTAAACATCCCAACCTTTCCCTAACAAGCTCTGATGTCAGTACTAATTGCACACATCCCCAGATCCCTGGTATCCACAAACCCAGCAAGTTGCTGCTTAGAGCAAGCATGGGCGTAAGTGACCGGGGACATCTTTCCCTAAGAATATCCTTCCAGAAACTGTTAAAATTCTCTCAATAAGGCTCTCAGGAGAGCAGGCAGAAACCTTGTCAGAACCAAGCACATGGTGAGCAACCAACACATTTCACTTTAAAAGACAACTCGGTCCCTTGTTGCACAATTTAAGAGAAACAATCTGAGCATATTGGATTTGATTTCATGGAAATACATACAGAGGTATTAGAAACGGGGCCTGAGAGAGTGTATAGGAGAGTTCTTATGGTTTGTGGGATTTTATTTTCAATCATTAAAATAACAGGGCTTTCATGCATATATTTCTTCAGGGGGCTGAGTCTCAGCAAATATGTGAGTCTAGAAAAAAATAAGGTGGAAGCCTCAAACAGATAGAGCATATGCTATTTTTAATAAAGAATGAATTATTTTATATTGGGGGGTACTGGCACAGCAGGGTGCTTTCTATTTCTTTACAAAAACATGATTTTAAGTTCATGGATATATGGTCTTCATCAAGCATATATGTCTGTATTTTCATTTACATGTAAATTCTTTTCTGAATATTAGGAAATAGGTATGCCCACTGCTC